>NW_026522030.1:8750000-9375000 GCF_021234435.1 Artibeus jamaicensis
TTCTTATTTAGTTACATTTACAGGTAGATCACATGAATCATCTATTTGGAAGTTTACTTCTTTATTTATGAAAGTTGGTAGAAACATACCATTTATGAATAAATGAGGATCAGTTTGTCAAGGCTATCCTATAAATACATAACTCTGCTAGGTCACCTAGACTCCAGACTTTTTAAGGTGTAGGGTTACCCACTATTAATACTATTTATTTAACATCACCAATATTTAGTATGCAGATTAAAAGAGTACTAACCTCTAAATACTGACAACCCAAGTTGTAAGAATTAAAAGCATTATCACACATGGAGCTCTTAGAATTTGTCTCATAGAGCAAACTCAGTCAAGTTTGGTTATCAATGGGTTTTTTGAAAACCACCAATATCACAGTTGAGACACCATGTGATGTATGCATGATTCCTTGTATAGGTAGAAAAGTAAAACAGTTATTTTATATTTCAAGTAGCCCAAGTTTTACTGAAAATTTTTGTTGAACATAATAGCTGCTAACAAAAAGTTCTACATTATATGTAATTTTATTCAATGTTTATGTAATATTATGATTTTTTAAATTTTATTCTAGAAGAGTTAGGAGAAGAGTTAGAAATGCCATTGTCTCCTCTACACCTAACAAACCAACATTCTTCTGTGAATTCATTATGTACAGAACTTCAGATGTTTCCATTTTCTCCTGTTTGTAAAATGTAAGTAAGGATTACATCTAGAACTCAAATTGCAATTCAAATCAAGCAGTCTGTAATTAAATCTCTCCATGTAAAGGCAATTTCCAGGACAGCTCTAGCTCTGTGAAAGAAAAAAGTCTAAAAGATGGAACAGTGCCTACAGTAAGCAACTGGAGGGAGAATATGAATATACATATACACGCTTGTTTCTATGTGCATAGAATATATTAGAAGGACACAGAAGTGTTAGGTAATGTTAGTTGTGTCTAGAAGGGAATCAGGTAACCTGGAAATATGGGAGCTAGTAGTGATAGAGCCAGGATCTTTTATACTTTTAGTATTTCAAATATGACTATATTACCATTAAAAATAAATAACTTGAAAAGTTAAAACATTTCTGGCATTGGAACAGTCTGCTTAGGATATTGCCACCGGATGCTTGTTAATGGCACTGCCTCTATTTGGCACTCACTGCCATGAAAGACAGTGTAGAGGTGTCCTAATTTGCTAGGGCTTCCATAACAGATACCATGACTTAAATACCCAGTCTACGATAAATAAATTTGTTTTTTCACAGTTGGGGCTAGAAGTCCAAGATCAAAATATTGGTAGAGATGGATTTATTCTGAGACCTGTCTTCTTGGCTGTCTTCTCATGGTCTTTTCCCCATGGATATCTGTGTCCTAATCCCTTCTTCTTACAAGGACACCAGTCCTTTTGGATTAGGGCCACCCTAACCACTCCACTTTAACTTAATTACTTCTTTAAAGGCTCTATTTTCAAATGGTCACATTCTGCTGTACTAAGAACTAGGGCTTCAATATATGAATTCTGGGCCACAATTCAGTCCATAGTAAGAAGTTAAGAGCCCTATAACATTAATTGACCTGTACTTCTGTTTCCTTACCTGTAATATCAGAATAATAACATTTCATACCTCACAGTATTGTTATGAGGTCTTCTAAAAGATTTGCCATAGCCTTCTACCAGGAATAGCCAAGGATCACAGAGCAGTGTGGACAGTGGTTGACCAATAGATTTGGCTATCAACTTACTCCCCTAGGAGTATCAGGGATCACACCCTATTTCTAACAGCAGCCCACTGACCTTGTTTACCTCTGTCAATGTGATATTGACAATGTGAAATTGGTGTTGGGGGAACCAGTCAGGTAGCACCAAGTATTGACCCATAAATCTGCTCAATACCCCATTGTTACTGCATAGATGGTCTATAATCTTGGAACTGTTATAGTAGGACTGTACCATTGTGTTCTAGTTTGAGCCAAAGTTGCATAGCTTAATAACCCAGCATCTTTGCCCTCTGAAAGAAGCCTGAGGTAGCTTTGGTTGCTATCTTGTACCATGTGGCATATGTGTAACTTAATATTTTCCAAGTTCGATTCGTTTGCTGTTATGTAATAAAGCTACCCATTCCTCTGCTTCTTACACTACTTACAAAACTAGGAACATGACTAGTATAGTCCCTTCTTTCTTACTGTAATCCTGGAATTTAATATGTCCTAAAATAGTACAGTTTCAGGAAAATTACAAAAAAATTATAAGTCTCTAACAAATTTTTTTCCAAGAGTGGGAACAGTGGCAGCTATATGCTGGATTTTTAGTTCTTACGTATGGTCGGCTGATCTATCAGAAGAGAATGCTGTTCAGTTGCTGGGAACAATTCATCACACGCTGCTCAGGCTGCTGTTAATGGCTTCAGGAAGGTGTCACAGCATAAGATGGAGGAGGCTGACATTGAGGGTCCTAGTTGCCTTCATATTCTGGCAAAGGATTATGTCATTTGGGGGTTATTATATCTGTGACATAGAGAACTCTACCATGAATTAGAACTGCCCATACCAGACATGAGCTCTAAATAACAGCATGGGATAGGTATAGAAACCACTTAGAATTTGTCTAAATGCTTTGAGTCTCTTTGCTAAAGTGCCAGATTTTGTTTGCAGGACCTACACTGTTATTTTTAGTGGACTTCTACTGTTTTATTTGCTCCACACAGCTGGATCCATCTATTCAAACAGATTCGCAAACTGAAACAGAAGCTAGGAGAAATTAGTGTAATTTTGAATTTCAATCAGATATAAAAATATTTACTTAAATAATAATAAACTTTTAATCACAAAGGTTATATATCTACTTATTGTTATAACTCAAATATCTAATGTGAATTTATGAAACTTAAGTCTTATCTATGCATTAGAAATTACCAAATTTAGAAAAAGACTTAAATTAGCAAAGGTACTAAGGCCATTTGAACAGTTTGAAGAAGTTGTCTCATTACCACTACCTTCGCTAATAAGCGGTAAATCACTTGCATTTGATTTGTGAATTATAAAAGGTTAAATATCCCTGTTTGAAAAATGGATTTATACCTCAACTATGAAACTAAAAGCAGAAAGTATTAAAATAAAAATACAACAGAAGGGAAAAGTAATACATAATATTGTATTTTTAACTTGCTTTTATGGCCCCGGTCACTTTTGTTTCAGAGCACATTTGGATGGAAACATGCCCAGGTAACCCATATTTTCAGTGCCTACCACATATAAAACTCTACACTAAATTTTCTGGGGCTAAAAAGAAAAGTCTCTATGACATAAGATTTTATTTCCATACCAACTGATTACTGAATTATGAATATATTTTTATTTATGACCAAAGAAGATATCAAATTCAGAAAAAGTCTTCAGAAATTTCCATTAAGAATGAGAATATATGTCTATATTATGGTTCTTTTTTGGATATGGCTTGCCTAAATAGTTCTCCTTCCTTTTACTTTGAAATAATTGCCTACAATCTGAGATGTCTATTTACCAAAGGCCTTGGTAAGGTTCAAGATTGTCTAGATTCTCAGATTTTGCCAATGCATGCCAGATTTTTGGATTGTGCAGGTAAATTGGATGATTTAGACATAAAACCTAGCTTTTTGCTGCCCAGGACTGTCAATTGTAGCAGCACTTATAACTAGCATGCTCATATATGTTTCATATGAACAGAGAAACAGATGCAATCAATCCTCACTTAGGAGGGAGTGGAAGGTTTGGGGGACTAGATAGAAGGGGTGTGAATTAATGCCCACTGCACTACCAAGGCTAGTATCTCCATAATTGTTAATAGGCTGTAATTTACATTGACAGTTTGCATAATTCTCCTTTTGGTACCCCCAAAATGTGCAAACAGACACTCATCCCTCACTCACACACCCACAAAGAGTGAAGGCCTGAACTAAACTTTAGGACCTGTCACTTCCTGAGAAGGGAGAGCAGACAGAACTTTTTCATAGTCTGATCCTCAGCCAGTAGAGGCTCCAAAATTTTGGTTTAGAATGAACTTGGGCACAGCAATTATGTAAAAGTTTGTGTTGAAACTACTATTTTGTGTGGCAAGGAGAGTAATTTTACTTGCATTGTATTTTTATTTTGAGTGACTTATATATAGGGTTGGTGCTAGCATGTTTTATAGGGTAAAGTGCTAAAATCCTTCCAGCTCAGGCTCTTTTGACCGTAGGTTCACTGAGGGAGATAGAGGAAGGTGTAAGTTATAAACAAGCAGGTGCACTTAAAGAGCTGACAAGTTGCCTACCCTCCCAGGAGAGAAAGAAGTATTTGAAGTTTGGTCTATGGAAGTCTCTACCTTAGCTTACCCATTTATAAAATAGTTAAATTTTCACTTTGCTTTTTTAGTGAGAAAAATACTTTTCATAAAATGAATTTTTACACAAAAAACTAATATTATTAATGTATTAAACTTTTACTTTTTTCAGTAATTTGCTTCTAAAAATAAGCTAATGAATATTATACACTGTAGCAATCAGAAAGCCACAGAAACTTTTTGAACTCAAATTTTTTTTTATTATAGAGGGAGTGGAGAAGAAGAAGGAAGAGACAGCGAGAAACATCAATGTGAGAGAGAAATACCCATAGGCTGTCTTCCACGCTCACCCGGAGGGACTGAACCTGCAACCCAGGCACATGCCCCAACTGGTAATGGAACCCATGACCCTTCGGTTCACAGGACAACGCCCAACCAACTGAGCCATACCAGCCAGGACTTGAATTCACTTTTGCTTCCAGGTAAAGATTAATTGGTTTTGAATGCTAAATAAAATGTATACACAAAAATGTATAGTAAGTAGAAATGTAATAGTCAGTTTCATTGTGTTTATTATTACCATCATTAAAAAACACATGGCTCCAAAATTAGAATTTTCAAATTCATAATCCTAATTTTGGATTAATGCTTATAATGCAGGTAATAATGTCCCATAGTCATACTAGTTCAGTTCCTCTATAAATTATGATTTGTCCCTATTTAGGCTAGCAATATTAAAGCAGAAAGCTCTGTGCCAAAATATCTAAGATGATAGTCATTGTAAAATCTGATCAAATATCTCTTCTTGTTTAGGTTCATTATAATGAATTGGAAATTCAAATTGAATAAATCATATCAATTCTTTAAAATGTTATCAAATATACTAATTTGGTCAAAGTAGGAGTTCCATCTCCTACTAAATATTAGAATAATTTTAACTTCATAATATTTCCACAGATTGAAATAAACCTCTTATGTGATTACTATTGCTGTAATATTTTAAATTTTTATAAATATTGGCTTCTTGAAGATAAAATACCAGATATGTTTATTTCACTTTTTTCCTAATGTGTGAAAATTTATTTCATAAGAAATTTTTAGTTGTTCTGTTTATTGTATTTCTCATCTTCTTTGGCCTATAAACTTTTACAGACTATTCGTTTTATGAGTTATTGTTTTTTAAGTGCCAAGAACTTAAAAACCCAACAATCAATATTCAGTTACAGATTGAAAAAGATATTTTCTTTTTTTAATTGTATTTTATTGATTATGCTATTAGAGTTGTCCCCATTTTTTGCCCCGATCCCCCCTCCACCCAGTAGTAGTAGTAGTAGTAGTAATAGTAGTAGTAGTAGAGATATGCTGTGTTTTCATCCTTTAATAATTTTATTTTATTCAAACCAAAAACTGATTTTTAAAGCATAAACAAAGTACTCTTAAGGATCAAATTATATCAATAATTTGTTGTCCTAATACCCTAGTAGGACACTCATATAGGCATGGAAGTCACTTGAGTATTTTTATTCTCTGTTTTCAGCATGTCTAGACCATAAAAGTTGTTCCTCATCTATTGCACTTATTGATGAAGATTCTACAAATAATAATTTATCATTTCCACAAAAAAGTCCATCTCCAGGAAAAGAAGTACCAGACTTGTGTTTTTCTGATGAATATATCTCTATTAAAAGTCCAACAAAAGAAAAACCAAAGGATGACCAAGAACTAGTTTATAGACTAATCCAAAATAAAAAAAGTAAAGATTGCTTGGAACTTGATTGCACAATACTATCCACCGGATCATCTTCAAAAATTGAAAAACCTTCTTTTAAACATGGTAAAAAAAGGGAAAATGACTTGGACCTGTTGAATGACTTTATTATGATGCGAAATAAACATGAAATTTGCACCTCAAACACTGAAGTTACAGATAATGATGAAAAAGATGGTACGTAATTTAGTAATACTTTGGTATAGATATGATAGCTTTGAGGACTATAATGTATAACTTATTAGAGACAATAAGAAAATAAAGGTCTTCCAGATAGGAAATATTATATTTCAAAGTAAAAAAAAGTCATTGATTTGTGATATTTATTGTGCATGGAGAAAGATATGGATATAGATATAGATGTGTATTTTCAAAAATTTTTTTAAATCGCATTTGAACTTGTAAGAAAAGTCCCTGTTTGTAAAACTTACTTTCTACAACTTGTTCATACAGATTTATAATATTTCAAACTTTTTTTATTATTCTGCCATTCTTTTTTCTTTTTTAGCTGACAGTTTTATCTCAGTACTTTAACTTATATTTTAATGTATACTTAAGTACACTTTGCCCAAATGATTGCTTGTTAGTCATTTTTACCTATACCAAAGACTTTCTGTTTGAGTTATAACTATTTTACATTTTGCTTATAACCGTATCAAAAGTAGTATAATGTCATATCATTTCACTTCTGTTTAAAAATTGTTATTCTAGAATATGTTTAACATACCCAGATGAAATACCTACAAAAATATGTGTAAGTGAGTATATTTAGGTCTTACTGTTGTATATACTATTAATGCACACAAGATCTTGCTTGCCCTTGAATCATTTACAAAATATGACAAGAGGTAAACTATATACCAAAATATCATCTCTATTACTAATGAAGGGTAAATCAGGAAAAGGAGCTTAGTCTGAGAGTCAAATGGCTTTGTAACTTAACACCAGAATTGGGCAGAGTTACCTACCCAGTCCCAAACTATACTGAACTTGGACAGGATTCCCCCTGGTTGGGTGGAAGGACTGCTTGGGAAAGATTCATGACATAGAGAAATAAGAATATGTGGAAAGTCACAGAGCAATGGAGTAAAGTAGAATAGTACATGTTATTTTAGGTGTCGAGATGGTACTTGGTGTTTAATCCTTGTAATAATAATTCAGTGTGGGTATATTCATCTGTGTTTTACATATGAGGAAACTGAAGCTGGTGTCGGACAGAGAATGAACCACTGGGTTGATGTCAAAGTTCTTTCCATTATTACCACTCGACTTTCTACCCAGCATAGTAGTAGGTCCATTCACCCAAATCGTTCAATTTAATACTGATGTGTTTCAAAGAACTTTAACAATATTAATCATAATAGGAAAAAAACATTTAATAGAGCAACATTGTTTCTTCTGAATGATACAAATTAATATTTTTATTAGAATTTCAAAATAAAGAAGATACTTTGACTCCTCAAGAAGAAAGTCCTGTTGTTTACACTAATAAAACTCTAGAGAAAATAAATTGTGAAAGGGGAGCAGATAATGTCATTGAGATTCAAGCATCAGGTATGCTATATACATTTTAAAATCATTTCTATTGTTATTCTATTACAGTTGGTCCAATTTCTCCCCTTTGCCCTCCCGCGCATCCCACCCCGTATTCCCACACTGTTGTCCGTGTCCATGGGTCATTCATACATGTTGCCTAGTCCTTTCCCCATCTTTTCACCATTATCCCCCTCCCCACTCCCCTCTGGTCACTTTCAGTTTGTTCCATGTTTCCATGCCTGTGGTCCTATTTTTTTTGTTAGTTTATTTTGATTCCTCTGACAGGTGAGATCATACGGTATTTGTCTTACCCTGCCTGGCTTATTTCACTTAGCGTAGTATTCTCCAGTTCCATCCATGCCGTCATGAAGGGTAGGAGTTCCTTCTTTCTGCTGCATATTATTCCATTGTATAAATGTACCACTGTTTTTTGATCCACTCATTTACCGATGGGCACTTCGGTTGTTTCTAGCACTTGGCTATACATAGATCAATGGAACAGAATAGAGAACCCGGAAATAAACCCAAGTCTCTATGGTCAATTAATATTTGACAAAGGTACAGGAGCATACAATGGAATAAAGATAGCCTCATTGATAAATAATGTTGGGAAAACTGGATTGGTACATGCAAAAAAATGAAACTAGACCACCAACTTATACCATACACCAGAATAAACTCAAAATAGATTAAAGACTTAAATTGTGACACTATATGCTTTTAAGACACACTCAAATTAAGTAAATTTGAAAGCCCTTTCTTTCCTGGGTATCTAGGATATACCTCATTTTCCAGGTAACTTTCTTTACTTGTTTCAGATATTTCTTTATTCCACTTCTACTTTCAAGTTATTTCCAAACCTGCAACGCCCTATTCACTGCCTCTGCCTTCCCCTTTACTGTACTCCAGTCCACTAAGTGTTATTTCTTCTTTTATTTATTTTTTCTTTTTTTAAATATATTTTATTAATTATGCCATTACAGTTGTTCTATTCCCCCTTCATTCCCCTCCACCCTGCATACCCCTCCCCCAACATTCTCCTCCCTTTAGTTTATGACCACGTGTCTCAAGTTCTTTAGATTCTATATTTCCCATGCTATTCTTGCCCTCCCCCTATCTATTTTCTACCTACTGTCTATGCTACTTATTTTCTGTATCTTCTCCCCCCTTCTCCTTCTCCCACTCCCCTGTTGCTAACCCTCCACGTGATCTTCATTTCTATGGTTCTGCTCCTGATCTAGCTGTCCTCTTAGTTTGCTTTTGTTTTAGGTGTGGTTGTTAATAACTGTGAGTTTGCTGTCCTTTCACTGTTCATCTTTTTTATGTTATTTTTCTTAGGTAAGTCCCTTTAACATTTCATATAACAAGGGCTTGGTGATGATGAACTCCTTGAATTTGATCTTATCTGAGAAGCACTTTATCTGTCCTTCCATTCTAAATGAAAGTTTTGCTAGATAGAGTAATCTTGGTTGTAGGTCTTTGGATTTCATGACTTGGAATACCTCTTTCCAGCCCCTTCTTGCCTGTAAGGTCTCTTTTGAGAAATCAGCTGACGGTCTGATGGGAACTCCTTTGTAGGTGACTGTCCCCTTACCTCTTGCTGCTTCTAGGGTTCTCTCCTTCATTTTCATCTTGGCTAATGTAATTATGATGTGCCTTGGTGTGTTCCTTCTTGGGTCCAACTTCTTTGGGACTCTCTGAGCTTCCTGAATTTTCCGGAAGTCTATTTCCTTGGCCAGATTGGGGAAGTTCTCCTTTATTATTTGTTCAAATAAGTTTTGCACTTGATCTTTTTCTTCCCCTTCTGGTACCCCTATAATTTGGATGTTGGAGTGTTTAAAGATGTCCTGGATGTTCCTAAGCCTCTTCTCGTTTTTTTAAATTCTTGTTTCTTCATATTTTCCTGTTTGGCCATTATTTTCTTCCTTCTGGTTCACTCCCTTGATTTGAGTCCCAGTTTCCTCTTCATCACTATTGGTTTCCTGTGCAATTCCCTTCTTTTCAATTAGTTTAGCCTTCATATGTTTCCCTAATTTGTGACTGTAATCAACCAGTTCTGTGAGCATCCTGATGACCAGTGTTTTGAATGTGCATCTGAAAGTTTTGCTATTTCTTCGTCACTTAGATTTATGGGCTCTGGGGCTTTGAGATCTTCTTGAGCCATTTTTGGTCTGTTCGTACCCGTTAATTATGAGGAGCAGAGCCTTAGGTGTTTACCAGGGCGGGGCGCCCAGGTCTCTGGGTTGTGATGCTGTATGTGGGGGCAGGATCAGAGCGGGGAAACGGAGGCCCCCTCTGCTGCCTCTCACTGCTGGGGCCTGCTTGGTCCCGTCATCTCACTTCCCACTCCCTCGCTGGTCTATCTGCGCAAGAATGCAGGACCATAGTCAACCTGCTGCCCTGCATCCTTGCTGGGTACCTGGTCGCTCATTGGGTCGCTCTTTGCCCCTCTTACTGGTCAGGCTGAAGAATTTGTTGTTATCAGACTTCCAAAAAGTTCAATTTTTTGTGTTCTGGCTGTGTTTTCTGTTGCTAATATTTTGTTGTCTCTCAACTTGGTTGTGGGAGAAAGCATGGCATCTCCACCTATGCCTCCATCCTGGCAGAAGTCTTATTTCTTCTTTTAAACTGCTACTTCCCTACATTAAAACAGGGAAGAGCAAACAATTCAGGCTCTTGTGCCTAGTCTAGAAAATGATCTGTTAATGGTTGTCTTTTCTAGTCCCTCACCTACTATCAGAGTATTGTAAATAAGCTGTTATTGACTCCTCTGCTAATCAAACTTTTTGTTCTGATGTAAAGAAGAATATTCTTTGACTCCTAAAGAACAGCCTTCTTTAGAACATCATGCTCATTATTAAAGTCAGTAAGAAAATACGATAGTGGTCCTTGAACATTTTTTCATTCCTTTGGTTCAGTTTTACTTATGACCTTCAGGTGATTATGCAAGTCTTTAAAATTTAATATTCTGGTGAAAATCAGAAACAGTTTGTTGTTATAAATTTGTTTGGCTTATGGTTGTAAGCTAATAGTTGAAAGAAAAAAATGTCCATTTCTCTTCATATGGCTCTTCATAGTTGTCATGTTGTTAGTTACTGAATAAATCCTTTCTAATAAATAAGATAGCCATGAAATTATACTAATTGTACATGGGAAGGTGTTTTTTTTCTAGTTTATTCAGCATAAACATCTTAAATTAGCTTCTATACAATCTTATGTACAATATCATTTTTAACTCAGTAAAGAATTTAGAGTTCAGTTTTCCATAGAGTAACATGTTAACTTGGCTTGTCAAAAAGAGCACACAGTCTTTATAAAACTACTGCTTTTAATGCTTTTATTTTTACAGAGAGCCAGTGCCAAGCGTACTGTATCCTTGAAGCAGCAGCTACTCCTATCTTAAAAAAACTTGGGTGCCTCTGTACTCTCCCTGTTGCTAATTGGAAATTTGCCACTGTTATTTTTGATCAAACAAGATTCCTCTTAAAGGAACAAGAAAAAGTAGTAAGTGATGCTATTCATCAAGGTGAGTGCAAATATAAGTATGTTATTGAAAAGAATATACATTTGTAGATTATGTATCAAATTAGTAAAAAATATAGAATGTGCAGAAATTAATCATGGATGAAGGCAGCATATGGCACCCACACACCCAAACTGGAGAATCAGCTAAGTAAGGAGCAAAGGGTAAGAGATGTCATCTGGTGTTGCTTCCTAGTGAAGCTCCATTGACATACACAGGGTGGGGCAAAAGTAAGTTCACAGTTGTTGTTATAGAAAATAATACAATAATTAATAAGTAATAGTACAAAAATACTTCACACACTCAAAATTGTAAATCTACTTTTGCCCTACACTACTTAATTACTTGACAGATTCCTATTACAGAAACAAAATTAACCCTATTAATGGTAGCATCTGAACCACCTAGTGTCCTTCCAAAAAAGAGAGGAAGGTAAAAAATAATCACATTAAAGTCAATTCTGGACATTTGCTTCTGGCTACGATGTAGTAACAGAGGTTAGATTTAACATCCTCCCCAAAATACAGAAAAAAATGACAAAGACAAAATACATGAGACCAGACTTTTAAGAGCTTAGACATCAAGCAATGAAGAACAGGTGTTCCTGGGACATGGAAAACAAGTGAGATGGGTCCTACCATTGCTCTGAGATACTGCTTCGAAGGAGTTGCCAGCCCAGGACACAGGTGCCTGAGGCAGAGCCAGCGGGCAATCTGAGCTAAGGAAACAGAATGGGGAAGCCAAGAAGACCGAGGCAGCTAGAGTTAAAAGGGTAGAATATTAGAGCAGAGAGCTTCACACAGAGTCCTGGAGATCTACAGAGAGTCTCCATCTCCCTCAAGTTTTCAGCAAAATACAAATCACAGAGTATATGCAAGGTTGGGGAACTACCTGACATTGCAGAAACAAAACCATCTGAAAGGATTGGTGGAATAGCATGCTGCATTCACACAGGGCAGAGAATATGCCACCAGCTGGTCAAGAAAAACTCATACTTCGTGGGGTATTAAGTACAGTATTTAGGAAAGTTTTGCCCAGTAGTGGGGAATAATTATCTCTAGACTTAGCACTGCTCTGGATCTGCCTAACAAATTATAAAACCAAAGGATCAAACTATTTCCAAGGAACTTAACTGCATCCCAGAACAAAGCTAAAGATTATTATTTATATAAATACAAAAATACGGCCCTGGCTGGTGTGGCTCAGTGGATTGAGTGCTGGCCTGCAAACTAAAGGGTTGCCTGTGTGACTCCCAGTCAGGGCACATGCCTGCGTCACAGGCCAGGTCCCCAGTAGGAGGCACACAAGAGGCAATCACACATTGATGTTTCTCTCCCTTTCTTTCTCCTTCCTTTCTTCTCTCTAGAAATAAATAAATAAAATCTTTAAAAAATATATGTAGCTCCCAATAAGGTGAAATCCACAATGTCCAGCATTCAGTCAAAGATTATCAGGCATAGTAAGAGACAGGAAAACACAACCCACAATGAGATTAATCAATTAAAACAAACTCAGACATGACAAAGATGTTAACATCAGCAGAGAAAGACACTGAACCTTATAACTGTATCCCAAATCAAACTTCTAGAGACCACACTACAATGTATGAGATGAAAAATGCACTGGATGGGGTTCATGGCAGATTAAATATTGCAGAAGAAAATGTTAGTTAACTTAAAGTTATAGCAATGGAAACACCCAAATAAAACACAGGTAGATAAAAGAATTTTTAAAAAGAAACAAACAAAAGAGTGATAGTGGACTGAGAAGCAATTTCAAATATTCTAACATACTATGAGTTCTCAAATCAGATGTAAAATAAGGGTAAACAGAAGAATAAATGTTTGAGGAAATAATGACTATAAGCTTTCTAAATTTCACTACAAATCCACAGATCCAAAAAACTCAGTGAACCCCAAGGACAAGAAATATAATAAAGCTGTACCAAGGCATATCATAATAAAATTCATCAAAGTCAGTAATAAATAGAAAATTAGTAGGAGCAGCCACAGGGAAAAAGATATATTGCACTGGAGACACAAAGATAAGGATGACATCAGATTTCTCATCAGAAATAATGCAAATGAAAAAGACAGTGAAGTAACATCTTTAAAATCCTGAGGGAGAAAAATTTCATCAACCTAGCTTTTTATACTAAGCAAAAATACAGAGTCCCACACAAATAACACTCCTTTTTATTACAAAATCATAAGCATGTAATCGCATAATGTAACAATATCACACTCAAGCATACCACATGACATTTAAGCGAAATGTTCAAATTAAAACTATAAATTATTACAACCATATTATTACCCTGCCAACCACACTCATGCAGGCATTACTTCTGCCAGACCCTGTATATCACAAAAACAAAGGTGAGATAGAGATGTTTTCGGACATACTGAAGCTGGAAGAATTCATCAGGTGCAGACTTACACTGTGAAAAATGTTCTGCTAAGAGTAGAATAAAAAAATCAAATCTGGTTTCTCTGTTCTGTTCTCATCCCATCCAGGTGATGGCTGACTTGCTTCCACAGGTCATTCCCAGGGATGGATATACTACCCATAATCAGTTTTTCTGTTGTCTTTGATACCCAGTAATTAACTACTACATTTTCCTTGTCTTTATTGATTAGATCAGCAGTTTTCAAATGTTGTAGCAGAATTCTCTTAAAATAAATATTTCATGGGATCCCACTATACAAAACAGAGAAAAGTAGAGTTTCTCTGGTTAAATTGGGGCAGCGGGTCTAGAATCCTGTCGTCTTGGTCTCACTTCTGTACACAGTGAAATTCCAGCTATCATCATCAAAAGACAATTGGCCTGTCCCTGTGAATACATCTCTTTTTTAAGTCATATCTTTAGACAAATATTCTCAGGTGTCTATTTTCATTTGAAGGTATTGCTTTATGTTATGAGTCTTTACCTTTAGTTTGACCAGTTAGCAAGCTATGAGTTTAATTTTTTTCTTGTTTCGTAACTAGAAATCACTGACCTTTTTTCCTACCTAGAGTAGAAATAATTAAATATTCTTTGGAGGCAAAAAGAGTGTGAGCTTTAAAGTTAGCTCTCTGGGTTTGCATGCTAGCCCCACCGTTTATTCACAAATTGACGCTGGATAATTACTTAATGTCATTAACACTAGTTTCTCACCCATAAAATAAGGGCCATAATAAACTTGCCTGGTAGGGTTATCATTATAAATTTAATGAAATTACCATCTTATACACAGCCTGGCATAGTAAACACTCCATAATAAATATTAGCTACTATTGTTAAACATTCTGATACATACTCTAAAATTCTAATATATATCCTATGCTTTTAAATTTTTTTGATTACTTAGGTACAAATGATGAGAGAGACATGACGTTCAAGCAGGCGGGTCTCTTACACCTTCTGGTCACAATTCGTGATATCCTTTTAACATGTAGCTTGGACACAGCATTGGGTCAGTGGGGAAAATTTAAAATTTTCCTTTTCTTCCTATTGAAATATTTAATCCAAAATAATTTTTAATTTTCTGAAAAAGATGAAACTTATAAGAAATTACATAGCTTCTTTTACTTCTGTGTTAAACATTATATACATTTTAACATAATTATAATGAAATATATATTTTACTTTGTTTATATTCATTAAAAGGAATTAACTATAACAAGTATCAGCACCTAAAATATAGGTTTAGTATTCCCTTACCTAGTCCTGAATTACAGAGTCCTGGTGGCTTTAAGCATATTTGATTATATAATCATTATCATGCACTAATTTTTAGTGTAAGATGACATTTTGCCATATACATTTTAGGCCCTTATTGAATGTCTGTGGCTTTTCATCTTTGCTGGATGAAATATGACTAAATTATTAGTAGTAAGATCTTTAACATTTTTTGGTTGTATGTATAAATGAGGATATAAACTACTTGAGTGATAAAAATACAACTAATTTCATTGCATTGACAATTTTGTGATTCTGGAAATCTTTTCTAAACTATAGAATCATTAAAATATCTGTCTTACTACATTACTACTTTAGCCCCTTATTGCAGAATTATTGAGACCTGTTCAGTAATGGTACGCTTATAGGATTATGTTGTATAATTAAGAGTTTTTAGAAAGTATTTTAAATATAAAAAGAAAATAATTTTCTCTGATCTGTGACCCAGGTGTTTCTTCTTATCTGTGACCCAGAAAAATATTATTTCTCTAATCCAAGGTTCTAAACGTAAGTATTGAGCAGCAGTGAGTTACAATTATACTCCCTCTACAACACTAGGACTTATAACACTTGGTTAACTATTATGTCATCTGGCCGAGAATTATAACTAAGTTACAGCTACTCTTAGAAAGCTCAGCATGGTGCTTTCCCTTTCTTTTCCAATTAAACCACCTGGGTGTTGATGCTGGATCTGGTTTTCTTATCTTCATCCCCAGACAAATAAGGATTGGGAACAATATTCCTAATTTACAGTACCTGGACTTAGTGTAAGGGTATAGTGTTACATGCCCTTCCGCATATTTAGACACCTGTCTTCATTAGACTTTTTGGCTTTTGTAAAAGATTGCTAGTCCTACTAACAGCTAGGCTGATGTTAAAGTATAATAGTAAGGCAGAATATCAGATCTAGCATATCTGAGCTCCCTGTGCTGTAGAGAGTACATTTGTTATTTACTTCTGCTCAATACTTGTCAAAACCTTGAATTAGAGAAATAGTAAAAGAATTGCTTGAAACATATTCACCTTTAAGTACTGTACAAGTTACCCTAAGATTAAGTGAGACCAGAGAGCTTATACTAGTATTGTTTTTGCTCCTCAAAGACATGCATTTACTAAATTAAACTTTGGCATTACTATTTGACTACCTTGAAGAATATTATAAAAATAAAATCCTTGTGGGAAAGCTAACTTCTTAAGCCCTAGGTACCAAGCCATTAATGAACAGCCTAACTGCCTTAGACACTTTTTAGTGGAGGGCTTTTCTATTCCTCCAAACCTCCGGAAATCAAAGAGCGAGTTATGTTTTCCTCCTTTCCTTCCCTCTCTCCAGTGCAGAAGAAAGGTCTTTACAGGTCTAGCTGCCTGCCCTAGTCCCTTACAGAATTCTGTATCTTCTCCCAGCTGTGTTTGCTACTTCGGAGCTAGCAAACCAGAAGTTTCAAGGCTAAAGATATTGTTTCAAAATCAGAAAAGAATTAAAGGAGATTTTTATTCTTTTTTTTTTGTCTGTATTATGACTCTTATTTCCTCTCAGGTTTTTACCATGGAGTTTCTCAAAGAACAAAAAGTCATGCTTTCTCCCCCTAACTTTTGTTTTTAACAGGATATTTGTCAAATGCAAAAGATGTGTACAAAAGCATTTTAGCTTCCTATTTGGATGACATTTGGAGACAGCTAGAGATTGTACAATTTATTAAGGGAAAAAAGCCTGAAACCAACTACAAAATACAAGAATTACAATGTCAGATACTAAATTGGATGCAAAGTGAACAGCAAATTAAGGCAAGTACTAGAATGAAGCAGATAACAGTAATTAATTTAAATAAGAACTGAATGTAAGATACATTTTCACACTTAATTTTGAAATTATAAGATAGTCTATGCTATTTGGTCCCTTGACAGTTTTCTTCTTAACTAAATTAACAGAACAAAATCAGACCCAGAGAAAGGATGATTTGCGTCATTATTCATATGTCTCGATTAAAAAAATCATTTTTATCATGCACAGTTCTCTATGGATTGCTTCTCCAAATCTCAAAAATTTTGTCTGATACTTGTAAGTTCATGAACATATACCCAGTAGTAGAACTACAATAATTTATTTTTAGATATTGAACCAAAATCTCACCTTGTGTGATTCTACAAAAAAAATAAAAGCACTTATTTTATGCCTTGGATTATATGGGAAGTTTTTGCTCACCCACCTCAAGGATATGATGGTGGCACTAATAATTATTTAAGAGAAAATGCTTTTTAAACTCTTTTCAAGCACAAAAACATTTCAGGTGTTTTACATAAAATATGGTTACAAATTTGGCTTTTTTTTTCTCTCTGGACCTCCAATATTTTAATCCCCAACTTTATGGTTACTTGGTAACTTGCTTGAGTCTAAAATAAAACAATCAGTAAGAAATTTAAGTTTGAAATGGATTTGTTGTCTCCACTCTCCCCTTGTCCCACCAAAAAGAAAAACTGCAATGGTAGATAGGAAAGTATAGCAGCAAATCATTGGGTTCCTCCAACAAATTCACACAATACAGGCAGAGACAACTTGTGTCTGGAGGGAATCACCTGCATGGGAATACTTGAAGAATGCTAAAAATGTTGTATTGCAAATTTCTTTTCTCATTAATATTTGATCTTAGCAGAATTTATTCCTTTTTATTTAAGCATGATATCTTTTACAGCACAGATATTTACTTTGTAATCTTATTCCCATTAGTGTCATATGACCAATTAAATTAATTTTGTCACTGTAGCAAAACTATGGAAAATAATAACTATTCAAATATTCATATATAAGAAATTCTTATGTTTGGTCAGGTGCTGATTATAATAAGAATGGACTCAGACGGTGAAAAACATTTACTCATTGAAATCCTTAACAAAATGGAAGGTAGGCAGTTTTTAATTATGCATCATTTGATAACATGTTTGAACATAAAAATATTGATTAAACCAAGTTTTAAAATTAAGACATAACTGACACACTAGAAAATGCATCCTTTAAAAGTAAATAACTCAGTGGTATGTAACAGGTTTTTAAATCAATCTGGACTATACATCTACAATATAAATATACTATAATGTATGCTAAATTTAAATAATGTATATATTCTTATCAATTGATATCTTTTATTGAATATCTACTAGTTGCTAAATAATACTATTTACAACAGCTCTATGAATAGGTCTTATTAACTCTATTTTACAAATAAAGAAACTGAAGTTCATAAAGGTGATGTAGTATGCCACATCTCATAGGTACTAAGTGAGGGAATCAGAATTCGAAACTAGGTCTCTCTTGTTCCACTGTCATTCTTCAGTTCACTCTTCTGCCCCCTACTGCTCCCTCTGCCAACCCTTTTGACCTCGTGCTGTGGAACCCATTGCTTATATGTAAACTCTTCTTCACCTCCCTATCTCAAGTGAAACCCAGCTCTCCCCAGATGATACTCCTTCCCGTGTCTTTCTCAGATAGAACCTAGGACGGTCATTTTGTGTGTTTGCAAGATCCTCGTCATGCACTCAACAAGTAATCCGCTTTGGAATCATAGCTAATACAAATCATTATTATTTCAAAGGAATTTAGCTTCTAAAAATATAACCTTATAAATTATAAAAGAATAATCATACTTTCTCCCTTCTTATTGCTACCAAAACTATTGTCATATCAATTCAAGTAAACATGAAATTATTAAGTATTACTTGGTCATTACTACATCATACCATTGTGATCTTTCCAGTTGAAAGAGTACAGTAATAGAGTGTAGAATTTATTTTAACTAGAATTAGTTATTCTTAAATCAGTTATGTCTGTAGAAAATAAACTGTATGTGTAGATACAGAATTTTTTTTTGTTTATTATATTTTCTTAAAAATTAGTCACATGAAATTTAAATTGAAATGCAGTCTCTTGATATTTAGTTATGTACTTAAATTTTTACTGGAGAAAAAAGGTAAAATCTACCATGATATTTAGCAAAATAAAAATAACTGCACAGGATTAGTGAGTAGGTTTTACTTGGTCATTTTTAAATTAAGTTTTTTATCCATTTTATTATTTTACATAATAAATTCAGATTTCCCCTGCTCACACACACACAAAATACACACACCAGAAATATTTCCTACAGTTTAGACTTTCTGCTCCCTAGACTTAGCAAAATAACCACTCAGATTTTATTCATTTTTGTGGTAGTGAAATATATGACATAGCTAAAAATTACATATGAACAAAACCCTGAAAGCCCTGGCCTGTGTAGCTCAGTTGGTTGGAGCATCATTATGTAAATGGAAAGGTTGTGTGTTCAACTCCCAGTGAGGGCACATGCCTAGGCTGCTGGTTTGGTCCCTGGTTGGGGTATTTTTGAGAGGCAACTGTTTGATGTTCTCTCTCAAATTGATTTTTTTCTCTCTGTCCCTCCCTTCCCCTGTCTCTGAAAAAAATCAATAAGCATGTCCTTGGGTTAGGATGGGAAAAAAAACACTGAAAAAAAAAACCCCTTTCTTTCATTACTATTTTTTTCTAACAGGTTTAACATTGACTGTCTTACATCCAAACAAAAGAAGAGACTATCTGGAATCTGAAGGTATTTTAGATGGGTAAGAATATATTTCTTCATCTATGGGGAGCAAACACACAAATTCCACAGGGAAAGCACAATTTCTCCTAGAATTTAACTTTTATAAAAGCTTTAATAAAATCTGAAATTAATCAATGTCTCTACCCTCTTCCTGAAAAATGCTTTACATAGAGCATTTTAATTCATTGTTCATTGCCTTGCGTTATATATTGTTGTTGTCCAGAATTTTAGTTCAATCTTGCTTCAATATCCCTAGACTAGCATTATTATTGTCATTGTCAATATAGAAAGTGCTTATTTAAACTTACAAGATTTTACTAGTTTTTTTGCTCAGCATTATTTCTTGTATTTCCTTCATTTGTTTTGGGTTCTCTCTCATTCTGAAGTACAAAAGTATAAATTCTTTCAGTGAGGCTTGCTAGTGATAAATTTAGTGTTGACTTGTCTAAAACTGTTTTTATTTTGCCTTCTTTTATCTAGAAATTATTTGTTTTTAATATTTATTAGAAATCATTTATTTCTAATTAATAAAAAGAAAAGATGTAAATCAAATAGAAGTTCATAAAAGCTATACATAGATAACCTTTTACTTTTTATCAATCTAGATTGCTCTGGGCAGAAACCAGTGGTAGAGAATTTTAATTTTAGCATGTGCTGTTATATGAAATTCAAAGATGGTGAAGATAACTTAAGTATCCATCTTTTTTGTTGTTGTCAAATCACTTATGAAGCCCATTGGAAAAAAAGTACCCCTATTTCACAGTTGTTAGATAATATGTTATTACATAGTTTCTCAAAGATTAAACCCTTACATTTGTAGGAAAATGAGATTGATTTCTCATGGTGATTTATCTGCTATGGATAAGACTCAGTTAATAATAATATTAAGGACCCTTGCATTTGAGAATGTGGAATAGTCTATAGTTTTTCATATCTGGGTTAAATAAAAAAGTGTGACTGTCAAAAAATATAAAAAGAAAGTAACACAAGTGGAGAACAAATCAACAAAAAATACACCAGTGCTTTTCTAAGATATGTAGACATAGATTAGAGAAGAATAAAATAAGCCCAAAACAGTTATCTTTTAGCATTCCAAGTAAATAATGGTACAAGTATAATTCCATTTTCTTGGCTTTCTTTTGTCTTCAGTACAAGTTCCTGTGTAGTAGTACATAATCAATCTATTGGAGCAGATTTCCCCTGGAGTAAGTTCTCATTTGTCGTGGAATATAATCACGGAGAAAACTCGTGTTGGACTAAACACTGTGAAAAATGGAATATTCCATTCATGGCCTTTAAAGTGATTCTTCCAGACACAGTTCTAAAAAGTAAGAATACAAACCAAAAACTTTTTTTGTCCCATTAGGATGTAAAATTTCTGTTTTCTGTTTCTGATCTATGGGAAGAGAATAAGCTATGTATGTAGAAGACTTGAATTTAAGTTCTAATTTTACCACTATCTATATGACATTGAACAAGTCCTTTAACTATCTCTTATGTCATATTTATCATTTGCAAAGTAAACTATACTGATTATATTTATCTTCATCCCTTTAACTTCTAACTTTTACCTGTAATAACAAAATTTATTATAATTATATCTAATATCAATTTGGTACTCTTATTTTATAGTATGTTATTATTACATTTTAGAAAAAATATGCAATAATATGTGGACTGATTCAGAAAAGTGTTTTTAATAATATGATTCAGAAAAGTTTTAATAAACAACAAAGTATTATACACAAATACTTAGGAAAGAGTCTAAAACCACTTTGTATATCCTTTGGTTTCTTGGTGTTTCTCGCCTCACATGCCTGAGGTGGTGAATCTGAAATTAAACAGCCCGTAGATGTTTCCTCCCAGCGCATCTCTCTTTCAACAGTTCTCATAAGTCACCTTGTGCCCTCCTCAAGCATGGGTGGGAAGTTGGAACTGAGTCGTTTCGACTCAATTCTAAAATATACCATAATTATTGTTTAGAATCCTTGATATTTAGAATTAAATGTTAAATTGATTAAATAATTGAAACATAGGCCCAAGAAAAGAAAAAAGATAAGCATTCTCATTTAGAATTACAGGCTTCTTTCATTCTCTCAAAGATGAACTTAATTAACCAATTCATTATTTGAAGCATTTACAATTCTCCACTATTATACTGTAAAATAAAGTAGTTTTATGTCTTGTACATTTTTATATATTTGTTTTAAGAAATTAGAATTCTAAGAAATAAAATTAATTGCTGGGTCAAAGGTCTATACACATTTATATACTGCCAAATATCCTTCCAGAAATACTATTCCAATTTATGTTTACACAAAAAGTGTGAGAGGATATTTTTCCTTTATCTTTACAATAAGTAGGCAACACTAATCTTTTAAATCTTTGACAAAATTATAGTCAGAAAACATTTTATAGTTGTATTGGTACATTTGTGATTATTCATGTATTTTCATATGTGAATTGATCTTGTATAGCCATTCTTTTGTAAATTGCTTGTTTATATCCATTGTCTGTTGAGCCATTTATTCTTTTCTTATTGATCTGTGTCATTCTTTATGGGTTATTATGCATAATTTCACATTTTGATCAGTTTATATTTACACAGCAAATGTCCAATATACACTTAAATGAATAAAGCAGATTTTAACATTTATGTATATTACTATCCTACTTTTTCTTTTTCTTTTTTAAGTGAGTATACATGTGTGAGTATATGTAAGCAAAGATATAGAAAAAAGTCTGAAAGTATGTACTAAACTTTGTTTTTAGTATATGGTAGTTTTAGTAAATCTGTGAACTCTGTTCATTTCTAGGTAGTAGGATAACATGTGGCTTTTATTTTATTCTTCAGTCCTTTCATTATTCCAATTTCTAATTATTTACAGTGAAAATGTATTATTTTCTTACTACTTGAACATACCTGTTACTCTCATGTTTAATAAAAAAAATAGAAAGAGCTGAGGGATGAGAATAAAGATAAGTATTTATAAATTTTCTCTTATTTAGGAAGCAATTTGCCGGATACTTTTGGTGGTTTTCTTTTGGATATTCAGATTCCATATGTGTTTTTTGCATCTGAAGGACTTCTTAATACTCCAGAAATACTTCAGTTGCTTGAATCCAAGTAAGTTATTGATTTCATAGCTTTAGCAAAGGTATATATATCCTAATGGCTAAACAGTATGCTAAATATACGGCACCATTTCTCTTGGATTCAAGCCTGGTGTTATATTACACAGGAAGTTTTCCAGAAAGTTTATGTCCAAATACATTGCTCTCCTTCTGGTATACCATCTTAATTATTAAATATTATTTTTTGTTAATATAAATCAATTTTGTGGTTTCTGGCCAAGATGGAGGCGTAGAAAGATATGGTTCACTTTCTCACACAACCAAAAGAAGGAAACAGCTCATTTAAAAACAAAAAACAACCATAACTGTGAGAAAATTGAACCGTATGGAAGTCTAACAACTGAGGAGTTAAAGAAACATTTATCAGACAAGTAGGAGGGGCAGAGACAGTCACCAGGAGCAGAGAGAATTGTGGCAAGGTGGTGGCTGATGAACTGGGCAGTCTCATGTTAGCATGCAGGTAAACTGGTAGGAACAACTGGGGAGTGAGACAGACTGAGCAACCCAGGGTTCCAGTGTTGGCAAAATAAAGCCTCAGAACCTCTGGCTATAAAAACTTGTTGGAGTTGTGGCAGCAGGAGGAACTGCCAGTCTCTTGAAAGTGGGGTGAAAGCTGAGCAAGCAGCACTGTTCCCTCTCTGACCCCTCCCCAACATACAGCACCACAACGTAGGAAGTGGCTTGCCCCACCTGGCAAATGCATAAGGCTCTGCCTCTTACAGTGTAACAGGTGCACTGAAACAAAGAAATATGGCCCAGATAAAAGAACAACCAAAATTCCAGAAAAAACCTAAGTGATGAGGAGATGGCCAACCTATCAGATGCAGAGTTCAAAACACTGGTAATCGGGATGCTCACAGAAATGATTGAGTACAGATGCAAGATAAAAGAAGAAGTGAAGGCTATACAAAGTGAAATGAAGGAAGATATACAGGGAACCAACAGTGAAGGGAAGGAAACCGGGACTCAAATCAATGATTTGGAACAAAAAGAAGAAATAAAAATTCAACCAGAACAGAATGAAGAAACAAGAATGCAAAAATTAAGAAGAGGCTTAAAAATCTCTGGGAGAACTTTAAACATTCCAAAATCCAAATCATAGGGGTGCCTGAAAGAGAAGAGGAAGAGCAAGAAATTGAAAACTTACTTGAAAGCATAATGAAGGACAACTTCCCCAATATGGCAAAGGAAATAGACATGCAAGTCCAGGAAGCTCAGAGTTCCAAAGAAGTTAGATCCAAGGAGAAACACACCAAAACACATCATAATTAAATTGCCCAAGGTTAAAGATAAGGAGAGAATTTTAAAAGCAGCAAGAGAAAAGGAGACAGTTACCTACAAAGGAGTTCCCCTATCAGCTGATTTCTCAAACCTTACAGGCAAGAAGGGCCTGGCAGGAAATATTCAAAGTCATGAAAAGCAAGGATCTACTTCCAAGATGACTCTATCCAGCAAAGCTATCATTCAGAATGGAAGGGAAGATAAAGTGTTTCCCAGATAAGGTAAAGTTAAAGGAGTTCATCATCACCAAGGCCTTATTATATGAAATGCTAAAGGGACTTATTTAAGAAATAGAAGATCAAAAACTATGAACAGTAAAATGATAAGGAATTCACAACTCTCCCCACTGAACCTAAGAAACAAAAACAAAAACTAAGCAAACAACTTGAACAGGAACAGAGTCACAGAATTGGAGATCACAAGCAGGGTTATCAGTGGGGAGGGGGAGAGTGAAAATGGGGAAAAAGATACAGGGAATAAGAAGCATAATTGGCAGGTACAAAATAGACAGGGGGAGGTTAAGAATAGTAGAGGAAATTGAGAAGCCAAAGAACTTACAGGAACATTTTATGTGGGTTTATTCTGTGAATTACATGATCAGGATATATCTTGAGTCACTGATAATACAGAGAATGACTATCCTAAGAAAAGAGTGTGACTGTTCTCATTTAGAGGTCTTTAAATACTGCCTGTGAAACAGGACTATAAAGGTCTAAATGAATTTTCAAGTTTTTAGACCTTTAGTTCTAAGATCATACCAGCACTGAGCATTTTAAAATCATATAAAACTTGACCAAAGTACACAGTTGTCACAGGAATAGTAGACAGTGGGCTATATCTCAAGGAGGAATAACGATGCTGTGACCTTAGTTAAAATGCAGATTTATTTTCCATGCTTTTGTATTTATATCTTAAAGCTGTGGGACAGTCACAGAAACTTCTGAGCTACAAAAAGGTAGTTAAAATTTAAGCCAGTTTTAAGGAGAAAGAGAAAATTCTGATAAATGCAGAATATTTAGTCTAATAGCATGATGTTTTGGCTTCATTAATTATTATCTAAAGAACAGAACAAACTGGTCAATACATATGTAATAGTATTAGGTGCAGTACTACTTAGCAAAGTACCTAAGGCAACAAATAGCCAACTAATTTGTTATATATACTGAATAAATCATAATTTCATCCCTCAAATTTGTAATGTAGAATAAATTGATGTATAAAAGAAAAGGCACAGTAGTTCAAATAATTTAATATGTAGGAGGACAATACAGCTTTTCTCAAAAAATTTTCATAGTTATTTCATTATGTCACCCCAAAATATTGTATTTTACAGCTATAACATCACCCTAGTGGAGAGATGCTGCAGTGAGTCACTGAAATTCTTTGGAGGGACGGAGTGCTATGTAGTAGTGACAGTTGATGAACACACTGCCATAATTTTGCAGGTAAAAGTATACAGTAAAAAATATAATCAAATAAATTAAGATATATGTGTAGCCATGTAATTTATTGTTAGCTTTACTATAGCTACAGCTTAACCTTAATCTATTATGATTTCTTCCAAATGTTTGCAAGTGAGGCACAGGTGCCAACACATCATCGTGGAAATACCTGTTACCAAGCTTCTTCGGTGCCTTGTAATTTTTAACATACTTTAAGACAAAGCCAGTACAGAATCTTTAATATTGTTTATGGACCTACTATTAAATATATTTATAGGATAATTAGAGTGTCAGAAACTTTAAAAACTAAATCCTACCCACTATGTTTTTTAAAGGGTGGTGATATGTTAACCCCTGATTGGTAATATAGGATTTCCTGTGAGCTAAGTAGGGAGTGCCTGTAAATAAGCTGGTTTTTAAAAGAGTGAGAAATTCTCGTAAAAAACCCATATAGCTTAGAATTTAAGATGTATAAATTCTTGACTGAATCTCTGATGTTTGCTTGATTGGAGTACAAATCACAAAAAATATATTTTATTTTTTTAATGGGGTGGAATGGGTAGCAAAAACCAGTTTGCTGTTATGGAATATGAATTAATAACAACTATTATGATAAAATGCTAACAATATAAAAGTTATATGATAGAAACGCAAAGCTCTGTCAGAGGGATTCTTAAGAGATATTGTGCCTTGCATCTTTAAGGCTCTTAAAAATAATTATTTGGGGAGAAATGTTTGGGAAAACTCTTTTAATCCATAGTTACATAAATCACTGTAGAATAAGGCACTTCCTTAATATTTACTCTATGAAAAATTGTGTTAAAGGAAAAAGAGAATTCTAGACCATTACATAGAGATTCCTAGAAGTCCATGAACTGCTGCTTTCTCATCTTCCTTAAGGAAGCATTTGGAGCAAATTATCTATTTTAAACACATTTTCTATTGCCTTCAGGAGTAGCCAGATCTCTGTCTACAAAGGACTTTGCCCAAACAGGGGCATTCTGTATGTAGGCTGCTCTCTTCATGTCTAGGACTTTCGGGGACTTGTGAGCCTTTCTTGCTGAAACTGCCACTAGCTGTTTTATGTGGCAGACTCTGGCCAGCAGAGTCTACCTGTTGTGGCTGATGACAAGAATGATTGCACAGGCGGCAACAATCCTATAGGGATTGTTGGAGAAGAAGGGGACAGCATGGCCACTCCCTCAAAAGGAGCGCACTTCGACCCTGCCTAGACAGGCTTTTATTGTTTTCTTCGGGTCTTACATCAGAGAAAGATTTATTATTACATAGAATATTATTGTCTGCATTTTAGGTACAATCAAGGAAATGAAAATAACATGCAGAGGGCAATGGCGATGAGCTGATTAGCTCTGTCTTTGGGAAAGTTTATACAGGCTTTGGATATTATTACCTTGAATACAGATAATACACATTTGTTGTTTTAGACCAGGGTGAGGGAGTTTTAGCAAGAGCAAGACATAAAAATCTGTATGCATTTTCTAGGCCTGATTCCCATGGGAAAACTCGGTTTGAAGGTCTGGCTCCTGCCCACCACTTCGCTTCTGTAGGTTTTCCATACAGAGCTGAGTCACGTTTGCCAGACCAAAACAAACAGGTCCCTTACAGTTTTACATATATTGTAGCTTTTCCCCTACTATTTCTACTGTGATTTTAATTTGTTCCATAAACTAGAAGCCCATACCCACTATTCTTCTCAAGTTATAATTTACATATCATAGATTCTTGAAACATGGTAGCAATAATTTCATAACAACTATTAATCTAGTGAATCTTTTTATTTTATGTATTTTCTGGCAGGATCTAGAAGAACTGAATTGTGAAAAGGCATCAGACAACATCATTATGAGACTGATGGCATTGTCATTCCAGTACAGCTCTTGTTGGGTAATTTTATATGCCAGGAAAACATTGAGCTCAGAGTAAGTAAATATTTCTTCATCTAAAATCACATTCATATTTTTTTTAAAGCTTTTAAGTCCTCTTCTGTGAACAGAAGTAGCCATGCAGATTTTCCACTTGCTCATCTACTTTGGTTTAAGTCAGGGGTTCTCATGGTGGAGGTGTGCCCAGAAGAAAACAAATCAAAATCTTGGAGATGTTTCCCCTGGAAATTCTGTGCAAACCATCCTCCCGCCTCCACCTTTTTAAGGATTTCAGCTTTAAGTGTTTCACTTATCACCTTTAAATTCTGGACTTACCTGTTAGAAGATAGGTGTTTTTTTTTTTAAAGTTGATTGTAGGGAGAGAGAGAGGAAAGGGAGGGGGGAGAAAGAGAGAGAGAGAAGGATCAATCTGTTATTCCACTTATTCATGCATTCATTGGTTACTTCTTGTATGTACCCTGACCAGACATCAAACCTGCAATTTTGGCATATAGGCACAACGGTCCAACCAACTAAAGTAGCTGGCCAGGGCCTAGATAAGTCATTCTTAAATTATTTCTCTCTGAAATTGTTTTAAATACACCAACTAACTAGCATCTTGCTATACTTTCTTTCATAAATGTGCATTATTGAATTACCAAAAAATCCATGCCAAGAGCAGTAAAGGGATGAGTTAAATTTCTCCCCTGCTCCTCCAACACCAGCACCCCCTAGATTTAACAGTATTATTTAAAAAATGGAGGTGGAAATGTTTTTAATCAAAAATGTGCTGAGTAAACAAAGAAACATGGGTCTGCCGTACTAGTATTTTTTTTAGCCAGGTTATTCTAATAACATCATGAAATGTGGACAGCAAAATGAATTTTTAATAAGTATGATCAGATGTCAAATGAGTGGAGGTATAGTAATATAATTCTTTTTAGGTACTATCTTACAGAAAAGACACTTCATCACCTAGCACTGATTTATGCAGCTTTAGTTTCATTTGGGCTAAAATCAGAAGAACTGGATGTAAAGGTATTCTTTTCCTATATGTTTGTTTATAAGTATTTTTCATAAACCAAAATTACACTCAAACTCATAAGCCCAGTAAGAAGAAACATTAAACGGGTAAGCCAAAACTGCTTGAAGGCCAAATAAAGAACAGTTTTCAAAGTAATGAATATTCTTTCCACCTAAGCTTCTGTTTTAAAAGCCTTTAGTTTAATAAATTTAACATTTTTTTATCTCTTAACTACCACTTAGATTTTTGTAACATATCAGGATATAAATAAAAATAAATATATCCCTTGAACAAAAATGCTCACTTACAAAAGATACACTATTATCTGCTGTAAAATGGAAATCTTATGACACATGAATAGAGTAACATTTTGGTAATCTCTAATTAGTCTCCTTTCTTAGTGCTATTTTTCAGTGTCCTTGCTCTGAATTTAGCCATTCCTCCAACCTTAGGACTCAGTATTCTTTTGTACTTTAGAGACTTCCTTAATAAACTCAACCATTCTCACAAATTGCAAAGTGAAAGTTGCACTAACGTTCATTTCTGGGTATAATCCATTAAAATTTCCTCACTTTTGTTAAGGTCTGCATCTTTAGTCTAGCATTCTACTGGAAAGCTCCACTGGACTATCCCATAAGTACCTGAGACTTCGCATGTATTTAATGCAACTTCTCATCCTCTCCCAAATTTAGTCCATGGTATTAGTATTCTCATCTAATCTAGGCTAGATTCTCCTTTTAACTCTGCAGTGCCTTCCCTAGAAGTCTCTTCTTTCTACTCCCACTGCCATTTCCCTAAATTCAGGCCTGCATTACCTCTCACTTGGAGCTTCCTAATTAATCTCTTTTCTACTTTTTCTCCACTCCAGTGTATCATATATGTTGACACCAGTTACATTTTGAAATACGCCTGTAAATATTCACTTCCTAGATAATAGCTTCTGAAGGAACAAGAACATCTTTATTCCTTTTGTATTCCTGGCACCCAGCACAGTACAAGTAGGTACAGAGCAAGTGCCAAGTACACACCAGGCTCTTGATAAATATTTGTTGTTGAGTTGATTTCTCTTGCACAGAAGACCTCCCATAGCTTTCTATTTGATTCAAACTCAGAAAGACTCAAAGTTCACAATGTGACCCCTAGTGATCCTTCATCATTCTACTTGCCATTTCCTGAATAGGCCTCCATTCAATCACCTCTCAGCCATTGCACAAACGTGTCATTCTGGCCTGTCTTTCCCTGAGAATACTAGTCCCCATCCCCTTATTGCCAGCCTTCATCATTCTGTCTTTTTCTTCCCAGTTCAAACACTACTTCTTTAAGAAATTTGCCCCATTATACCCTCTCAGGATAAATCTCCCCTTGTCCTATTCTCTCAATAACACTTTGTCCCTTTGTTATAGTATAAGGTATTCATAATTATAGTATTACTGTAGTATTATAGTATTCATGTACCCTTAACCCTGAAGGGCCATTCTTCTTTGTGAAACCTATAGTATCTAGCACAGTGCTGTGTGCAAAGGAAAAATACTCAACGTCAAATAAGTACAATTAAATCAAAGCACAACCTGTTAAGAAAATCAACAAATGATCTATTTGACATAAAATCCAGATAATTTTGATCCATATTAAACACAGAAATAAAATTCTTAGAAAAGATATCTAAATAAATGAATGGTAAATGTGAATTTGTTTCATTTATTAATTCAAGTGAAGTTTTACCACTTAATCAGCCTCTTCTTCCCAGCTCACAGCAAGCAGTTGTATGTAAAATATGCTTAGTGTCATTTCATTCCTCTGTACACTGAGTACATGACGCCAGAGAGTGGTACTGTATTCAGATAGAGCAACATGGCTTGTAGAGGATATGTTCCAAGGACGGTATTTGGGGATGAAAGAGGAGGTACTGCCCAGGCACACTCCATTCCAAATGAAAGTCTGCTCCCACCTGGGTCAAACTATTTCAAAACCTTTTCAAGTTTTACATAATCTAAAAACTAGGTTGGTTTTTCCACGGAATTTGAGAAACAGCTGTGATCAATTTATTCATACTCTACTATAAATATGAAGGTCTGTCTAGAAAGTATCCAGCTGTGTACTATGAAAAATAGACATTTATTGGACAGGATACGAGAAACATTGTACACAGGACAATGATGCCTCAGTGCATACAATGATGCCTTCAAAGTGCACACCTCACAAAGTGCACCCCACACAGTTGGTGATTCTTCCAATCACCATCAGCTGCCCCGTCGTATTTTCCTGAATCTCATCAATGGTCTGAAATCTCTTTCCTTTCAAAGGTGGTTTTAGTTTTGGGAAAAGCCAGAAGTCACAGGGCACCAAATCTGGGCTGCAAGGGAGCTGAGTCAACTGGGTGATTTGATATTTTGCAAAAAACTCTGTACAAGATGTGATACATAGGCAGGTCCGTTGTAATGAAGCTGCCAATCACTAGTTGCCCATAGCTGCAGCCCTCTGAATCATCTAAATAGCTTCCACAGAGGAATGTTCAAGCTTAACACAAAATCTGATGCAGATTCATTACTCTACTCGCTCAGTCATTTTAAATGTGATGGCCACACCGTACACATGCTCACTCATTGGCATCTAACACCCCCACTGCCTGGTGCAATGAAGTCATTATTCACACATGCACATTCCAGTCCACTGTCCTTGGCTGCCAGGTTACATCGATGTCACACAAACTGTTCTCATTATATTTACAATGGCTAGACTTTTTCCAGACAAATCTCATATGTCACCAACACTCAGACCTCCCATTCTCCTGATTTAATGATATTATTACATTAGAAGGGATTCCCTACATTCATATTGTTTTAGAATATATTGTTGCTTTACCTTAGTTTATTTACTAATATGACTTTTGGCTTTTTAGAGTGCATTAGTATGGATTTTTTTTCAGGCATCTGAAGAGCTTAGCCATAAACAAAGTATTAGGAAATTTAAGTAAATTTTCTTTAACTGAAAGAAAATACTGTTAGTAGTTTTATGCTTTATTTTAATCTAATTTCAAAAAATTCTATAAATCTATTATGACCTGTCTTTCAAAAATGCATAGATGCACACATGTGCAAAATTTGTAAAACAATATTAGGGAATTCTTGATTTTGCTGAAGTCTAGCCATGAGCTCTGCTGTAATAAAGTAGTGTGATAAACACCATCACAAAATTATGCCTTTTAAAATAGAGTTTATATTCAAATAAGAGTGTCAGATAGTCTCAAAACATTCAAAACTTAGCAATGAAATAAATTTGTATCCAAACAGTATATTTCTGTGCACTCTATACATACTTATTATAATTGAAAGAAAATCCTTCGTTAGAATATACATATTCATTCCCCAGGTATGTATGAACAGTTTTATATTTGAAACTCTTCTGAAAGAAAATATTGTTACAATTATTTTGTGAGGTTTGTACAGTCCTTGCTTTTTAAATTTCTACTACAGGACAGGATATTTATATTTCTAAGATATGACTGTTTAGAGTGGTATTTCACTGTCCACATTAAACTGCTAACTCATGAACTATCTTTTCTTCAACTGAACCTAAAAGAAGATAAAGATAGAAGTGAAAGAGGAAGAGAAAGACTGCCATTTCAGAAGGGAGAAGGGCCTGCAGGGAAACACAAGTGACAGACAAGCAGCAGAGGAAAATAAATTTTTTCTTAGCATTTAGTCTAATACACAAACACATTTTTGGTAGGAGTATCTTAGTGTTAAATACAGTAGATTGGATGAGAAATTTCCAAAATGCTGGTGATGGCTACTCTAAATCAAAACCTTACTTTATTTCTTTTTGAACAGAGTTTGAAATTCATCTGCAAATTTCCTTTATTTTTAACTTTGCTTTTGGAAAATATAACACTATATTTTTTAAAGTTCTTGTTTTTAGTGAGAACTATTAAGTTAACCTAGAAGAAGCTTAATATTAAACATCACTAGTGATATCCAAATTGCTTTTTATTCTACTATAAATGAAATATAACAAATATACTTAAAATATTTTATTAATAAATGTCAATGGAGTGTAGAAAACCAGTTTAGTTCCAAAAGTTGGAAACTACAAGGATATCAAATTTAAAGAGAGTAAATTGCTTATGCTTACAAATAAAATATCCTAGATTTCACATAGACATTAATAAATTAATCTAAAATAGTGCTCAGAGATTAGAATCTGGCATTTAAAATTTTTCTTCTAATTATAAACACATTTCCAATGATATATATTGCTTCCTAATATTTCCTACAGCCTAACATTACAAATTTTTTTTAGCTTGTAATTGCCCCTGGAGTAGAAGAGACTGCAGTGATAATTCGACAAATTGCTGACCACAACTTAATGACCTCGAAGAGAGATCCTCATGAATGGTTGGATAAATCCTGGCTTCAAGTTTCACCATCTAAGGTGGTTTATTTCTAAATTAATAAATTAGATATTTATAAAGCAAATATATGTATTTGAATTTTCTTTCTGGTAGAATATTTTTGTCCTCTAATGCTTGCATGAGCATATATGACAATAACTATAATAGACAATATTTACATAGGTCAGTTTCCAGGATCATTGGTACTTTTTAATTTCATAGAACTTTTAATGGGATTTTTACCCTACCCACTAGACCACCAGGGAATCCAGGGGATTTTTAGAACTTTCAAATATAAGTTATTATAGGATGAGCTAATAATGCCAATCCTAATATTTTAAAAAAATAACTATATTTATAGTTCCTAAATATAAACATTTAAAAATAGTAAATTTATTAAGAAAATAACAAAATTTTATCATTTCACGACTTGTCAGTAATTCAATTATAGAATTGTAACCCAAAGTAGAGCTGTGAATACTTATAAGATTGTATAGTTAATTTTTAGAAATTTCTTTGTTTGAGCATAAAAATTTCCAAGATCTCATACCAACTCAGTGTTTCTGTTACCTTTATTTTTTTTATTTTTTTAAAGATTTTATTTATTTATCTTTAGAGGGGACAGGAAGGAGAGAGGGAGAGAAATATCAATGCACGGTTGCCCCTTGTGCATCCCCCTGCTGGGAACTGGCCCGAAACCCAGGCATGCGCCCCGACTAGGAACTGAACCACAATCCCTTGGTTCACAGGCCTGTACTCAATCCACTGAGCCACACCAGCCAGGGCTCTGTTACCTTTATTTTTAAAATATATTCAAATCATGAAGCCATAAAAAGTTGACAGGGCTCTTTGTGTTCTGACATGGAATAGTCTCCAAGATAGATTATTAAGTGAAAACTGAAAGTTGTGGGACAGAGAGCATGTGGTATATTACTATTTGTTTAAAACAAGGGACACTAATATTTATATATGTTTGCTTATAAGTTAATAAAATACCTCTGGGAGGATGACAAGAAGGTAACACTGGCTATCTTCAGACAAGAGAACTTGGAGTGATGGGGTGGGAAGGAGACTTTTTACGTTTCAGTGCCTTTACAATGTTGAACCATGTGACTCTTATACCTATTCAAAACCTAAAATTATAAAACAAATACATAAAATGAAATATTCATATATTCTAAATCACAGGCCTTTTACATGCTTAAACAGAGCACAGTGCTATCAGCAAGTGTGGGTAAAATTAACTATGATGTGTGTGTTTGCAATTTCCTTCCTTCCAAGGTATGTCCATTATGCTCACATCTGTCATTTGATAAAAATCCAAGAGGGTGCAAAAAGCCAGTGCAATCCAGGAAAAAAGGGAATATGGCAACAGTAGAGATGGCTGTTTCATTTCTAGACTTTTATGATATCTCTCTGAAAACACACATTTTTAGACTGTCAAGGTCAGTTCAGGTTGATAGCAGTTCTTCTTATATGCTGTTCACAAAACTTTCCTGAAATTATAACATCTCTTAAATACCATAAACATGATTCATCGTAGTCAAACAGTGATAGTATATGGTCTACAAAGGGAGGTTCTAAACTAAATCCTTGAAAAGATTTCTCTTGAGGAAATGTAGCATTAATTACAGCAATTTTCATGTGAAGAAGGTGAACTGTAGCCGATCTTTTTTGGATGAGTGATGAGACTGAATAAACAAACTTTCAGATCCTTCCCAATTCTAAGAGTGTACAAGTCTTGACTGCGTACAAAAAAATGGGTCAGTCTCAGAAGACCACTGGCTTATTATTCCTAAAACTCTTTTCTAGGAAGAAATGTATTTACTTGATTTTCCATGTATTAGTCCATTGGTGGCTCAGCTCATGTTAAATAAAGGACCTTCTCTTCACTGGATATTATTAGCAACTCTTTGTCAGCTTCAGGAACTCCTACCTGAAGTTCCAGAAAAAGTGTTAAAGGTTAGTTATTCGAGATCTTTATTCTTGTATAGGTTTATTTTCTTTCCATCTGAGTATTTATTTTTACCATAAGGTTTTCAAAATGAAGGTATCCAAGTATAATTGTGATGGACTTCACACAGCAAAGAAATATTTCACTTGACCTCAATTTTATATAGAATTCTCATTGACTGTCAATTGAATTATACGTTAAAGTTATCTTATACAGATAATTCAGTACAGTCAGTTTATCACACTTTAAATCATTTTGAAGTGTTATTGTGGTCCAAATATCAGTTATATACTCTATTCATATTAGTTTATATAATCTCTTCCAAATAATCCTGATACCCTTCATTATAATATTAAAGAGAACTTAATTATGAAAAGAGCCTTATTGGTAAAATTTTTAACTTTATGAAGGAAATGGTATTTATGTGTAACTTATATAACTAAAAATTCTATTATAACTGATTAGAAAATAGATGCAAATTACAATTTTTTTCTCTTAATGTAGACCAATCATGTTATTACATGAGTCAATATAATACCCATGAATGCACTACTTCATTATATTTAGCTTCCCTTCCATATAGATAAGCATTTTTATTTACATTTACTTGACTGCTGTTCATATTTGTATTATATTAATTCATTTTTAATATTTTAGCATTTCTGTGACATCACTTCCTTATTCAAGATTAGTTCTTCTTCCATAACATCACCTCGAATTTCATCACCTGAGGAAACTATGAATCAGAGTAGAACCTTCCCTTCTCAGAGTTCAGCTTCTGGTTCTTCACACTCTGTCATTCAAGAACACACTGAATATTGCCAGTACCCAGACTTAGAAGAGACTGTGCAGAAAGACACAAACACCGCTTCAGATTACAACTCTTGCTTTGTGGGACTAAGGGAAAGAGAAAGGCCATGCGTTTTACCATCTGTGACTTCTTACAGACAGACCAGCTATTGGAAAGACTCCAGTTGTAACCCTGATATAGTACAGAATAATCCCTTCCTGATTAATATGGAATCAAGGAACTCGGCTGGTAACTCCTTTCTAAACCAGAATGATTCACAGACAGATGTCTTTTCTCTGGGTCTAACACAAATGAATTGTGAAACCAGAATATCACCAATCAACAATCAAAAGAGAGTTGCCTCTAATTTTATAAATTCTCAGCAAAAGGGAACACATGAAACAAAAAGACCTATAAATAAAGAAGTATCTGCCCCTATGTTTTCATTAGAATACTCTCAACCTCCTGCTCATTGGAACTATAAGAAAAATGTATGGGAACAAGAGAATCACTCTTTCAATTTACAATGCAGTGCAGAGCAGACTATGTATGACAAATGGTACTCTCAGAAAGAAAACCTGTACACTATTCAGCAAAAGTGTCTATCAAATGAGTTGGGCTCCACAGGCAAAAGTTCAAATGCTGAGACTCATGAGACTTTCTGGGAAGAATTACCATCTGTCCCCGGTTTGGATTTATTTTGTTCGTCTGATCCTAACCTAAATCAAAAAGAATTCAACAGTCTTTATTTCCACCAAAGAGATGGAACATGTTTAGGACAGAAAAGGCATGCTGAATTTTCATCTAACTCAGGAGACCAGAAATCATTAACAGGTAACATTATTCAGTAGATGATAAATTCAGTAGATGATGTTTTCAAATGTAATTTAAAATAATATAACCATCTCCAAAATATTTTTTTTGTTTTAATTACTATACTTGAAGAATCTTCAATAACTTTTGGTTCAAAGAGAAAACCAAAATTCTAATTATAGATATCTAAGAAAATAAATGTAAAGAAAAGATGTCAAATTCTTGTAGCTTGAGATGGACTAAGCATTCAACTTCAAAAGTGAAAAACACAGAACTCTAAAGAGAGCAGAAGACCAAAATTAACAAAGATTAAACAGAAATCAGTAAATTAGAAAATTAATTTTTTTAAGATTTTATTTAATTTTTGAGAGAGGGGACAGGAAGGAGAAAGAGAGGGAGAGAAACATCAATGTCTGGTTGCCTCTTGCATGCCCCCTACTAGGAACCTGGCCCACAGCCCAAGCATGTGCCCTGACTGGAAATCAAACCCTTGACCCTTTGGTTCACAGTCCAGCACTCAATCCACAGGCCACACCAGACAGAGCAGGAAATTAATTTATTTGTCAGGCAGGGATACTTAATGAGCTCAAGTTTATTAAGAGTTTATTATCCGCCAGGTGCTGTTCTAAGCTCTTTATGTGGATTATTTACTTCTGACAATCCTATTAAACAGATACTCTTAACTCTATTGTGCAGTTGATGTTTCTGAACATCTAATAATATCAGTTTTTTGAAGGAAAACTTTATTTTCTCATTTCTGGTAATTATATCTTTCTTTTCTGTCATTATTTATTGCGTTGGCCTGGACATCTAGAACAAAATATTAAGTTTTAATGGTCATACAAGATCAGAACAAAAAGAAGAAAAAGAAAGAGAAGCTCTTGATTCAAAGCTCCTCTTTTGTATAGGCCCCTTTGTAAGGCCTGAGAGCGGCCCAGAAAATCTTGTATTCTTTATTAAAAGAGGACCTCCCAGATTGTATAAGCCCCAGGATCCACAAAACTTGGGTTGGGTCCCTTTCAACAGTTACAATTTGTTTTGTTCCTGATTTTAATGAAAAGTATTCTATTCCTAGTTTTGTAAGAACTGTTGTGAGGAATAGATGCTGAATTTTATCCAAACTCCTTTTGGCACCTATCAGAGAAAATCCAACATGTTTTCTCCATTGACCTATTCATGTCAAGGATTATATTTACAAGTTTAATAATATTAAGTCATTTTTGCCATTTCTGTAATAAACCTAATTGGCTTTTGAGGAGTGGTTTTTAAGATATGTTGTTGAACGTGGTTGCTAATATTTATGATTTTCTTATCTACATTCATAATGAAATTATTGTGTTAGTTGTACTCTCGCATTTTGATATGAAGTTTACTCCAGCCTCATAAATGAACTGGATGAGAATTTCATTTTTATTCATCCTGGAACAAAATAAGCATGGAAATTCCTGTTCTCGAACATAGAGCCCCCAGTATAGCATAATCCTCCCATTTTTTCAATGAGATTTCAGTAAATATATTAAAATATATTTTAATATTTAAGCTTTAGGGACATAGATGGAATAGTCAAATAACTACACATTTTTTCCATTAATTTAGTTATAAATATGTATTTTTAAGTCATATATAAGTAATGGTTAAAATATTGAAAATATATTTTTAAATACATCAATTTTTTCCACTTTCCCATTATTTCCATAAAATAATTTTATTTTAATGGTTCACATAAATCTTTGATGTTGGCATCTTCATCACCACTACGGCAATGTTTTTACCGTGGTCTCCATAGCACATAATTGCCTCCAAATGTGTCGGTTCAGATATAACACATTCCAAATTCATATTGATGCAGCTCTGGAACATTTATCCAAAGCCTTTGGCATAACCTCCACATAATTTCCATTTGTTCAATAGATGTACGTTTGTGATATCTATCATGAAATTATCTACTACGTTGTCTTCTTTAAATTTGCTTATAATTACATCCAATTCTTGCAATTATGAGATTTTTATCTCCAGGAATAATTACTAAAATGGTTTTAAATTTTTAGCCTCTTTTTTTTACTGATTTAATCACTGAACTTTCAAAGTATTCAAATCTAGGCTATTTTAGGCTTACATATAACATAACATATATAATACAGTTTTTTAAGGTGAGTCCATACATCATCCCACATATCACATAACAGCTCAGAATAAATTCTACAACATCACGGATATGGGTTAAGAAACAGGCTGACTGTGGGAAAACTTAGAAGTAAGAATCTTAAATGAAGGAAGATTTACTTATTTGTGCAAGGTATGAGCATACAGATGTGTGTCTATAGCACTAATTACTACTGGACCATTAGGTATAGGTACATTTATGCTAAAAATATAATTTAATAGTCACTATTTTATGCCAGTTGGAAAATTTTAAAACTTTGACAGGATCCATTTGATTAGCTGGAAAAAACAGCTACACTGTATTATTACCAGCAATAAATGGTTTTCCTTTTTCTCTTTTTAACAGAGTCCACGTGCTTACAACGACCACAATCCAAAAAACAGCGTCTAGTGTATGAAAAAGTCCCCGGTAGAGTCGATGGACAAACTCGTCTGAGGTTTTATTGAAAAAGAAAGAATAGTCCTACATGTCACATTCCATTGTTTTTGTTGATAACCCAGTAACGAACTAATTTAGATTTGGTCACACATGAAAGAAAATACAACTGTTCATAGATGTTCTCGGTTTTCAATATTAAATTCTCATAATATATATTCTGCCCTATACTTTGCATTCTTTGTAAGTTAAATACTCTAATTAGCATAATTGTCTTAAGATCCAAATATCTCCAGATTCACCTAAACATTGCAAAGTCTTCTTTAAAAGAAATAGAAAACTTTATTGTGCATCAAAGGCTTATTCAGTTGTCTTCTGAAGGGCCTACTGACTCCAGCTTTCCCCGCCACCCCCCCACCGCCTCCAGCACCACTTCTAAATGAGCCTCCATCTTAGTCTGACCCTTTGAGTCGAGAAGTGAAGATCACACCCTGACCCGTGTGGCCCAGTGGGTTGGGTGACGTCCCGCGAGGCGGAAAGGTCACCTGTTTGATTCCAGGGTGCACAGACGACCGACTCATGTTTCCCTCTCACATCGATGTTTCTCTCCCCTTTACAAAAGGGAAGATTACCAGTCAGTCAATCCTCCATCACTACTAAGAAAGTTAAAACCTAAGGCAAAATTGAAGTTAGAGAACTTCCAATTTAAAGTATATTTGTAAACGAAATTTAAAACAAATTACTAAGAGGAAAATATTGCAACTCACATAATAGAAAAAGGGTTTGCACTCCTATTATACAAAGAATTCATACAAATTGATAGGAAGACAACAGCCTAATGGAAGAACGGGCAAAATACATGAATAGACATTCCACAAAAACAGCCAGTAAACATTTGAAACAATGTTAGGCAAATGCAAATTAAAACAATATGTTACTGGGGGTTTTTTTGCTTATCAGATCAGCAAAATTTTGAAAGTTCAGAATGTCCAAAACCCAGACATTACCTTACTTGGAGTCTGGCCAGTGTTTGATACTGTTAATCACATCCACCTTTTTGAAACAGGCTGTTTGACCTCATACCATTTGTCCCGCTGTCTCTTTCTATCCTCTTTCTACTGCACTTATTTTAGGGGATGTTTGGGTTTGCTTGAATATGTAGGGAGTGGAGACTTTAAGGAGGAACTATTCCTGGAAATCTAATTAGAATTTCTCCTCCACTTCCTTAAGTTTTGACAGGATTGCTCCTAAGGTAAGGCTAGGGCTTCCCAGAATGCACACCTTTATCCTATTTTTAGTTAGCTTCTAGAGTGGAAAGAGTCTCTTCATAGGCAATAGACTGAGGCAAATCTTGAGGCTGAGCTTCAACACCTGCCTCGCTGCTTCCTCACCAAATGCAGTGGAAGCAACTGAGTCCTCCTGCTGTGTTTCTCAGTGATGCTTGCTGATAGAGTGAGCTCAGCACCATCAGAGCACTCCCAGGGAGTAACTGTCACCTGAGAGCTGCAGCTGGTCCACGAGCAGAGCCTGAAGGGTCTGGACGGACCCTTGTGAGGGGCCAGAAGTGTCGGTTCAGCCTCCAAGATCCTCTTCCAAACACCCAGTCACATAGAATTGTTTGCAACAGCCCCAAACTTTCCCAGACTGGCTGTTGCAATAAAAACTTCAATTCTTTCTCTGAGAGCATTTCATTGCTTTATGAGGTTTTTCATGTTCTAAGGAGAGTTACTTGCATTTAGACTCATTGCTGGTGATAGTGATGCAGACCTTTGAGGTATTGTGAGAAGCCTTACTCCAAGTTCCTAGGCCCGGCTCAAACTTTGTAGGCCTCTCCAGGACCTCACGTCTCTTCCGCGTGCGTGCGGGTGGACGTAAGAGACTCCTCCCCTTTCCACTGCGGCTCAGCGTACAACTGGGGATCAGCAACAGGGTGTCCCACACCTTTCCTCTCATTGTAGGGCCCCGGGTACTGTCCCCAAATATTGAGCCCCACCCTGAAACAAGGGATCAACAAACGGAGTAGTGTGAGTGGAAGGCAGTGGGGCGCACAAACTACCAAAGTAAGTGCTGAAAAAATGCCTTTTTCTGTCTTTTGCTTTTTTGTTATTTTTACTGTACAACAGTTACTAATTCAATACTTAATTTAAATTCCTTATTTATATAAATTACTTAAGTTTAATTTGATATAGTCAAGTATATGCATCTTTTTTGATTTCTGGGTTTCCTGTCTTGCTTGCTTAGTGAAGACCTCTTCTACCCTAAAGTTGTACAATTATTATCCTAATTATTCTTCTAATGCTTTTGTATTATGTCTTTAACCCCCGTGGATATTTTTACATAGTGTAATATCGGCCCAATGTATTTCCTTCCCGATGGACAGGCAGTAACGGCAGCACCATTTATTGAGTAAACCATACTTTCCCACTGAACAGGAAAAAACTCAAGTCTATTTCTGAACGATTATGACCCATTCATCTACCTGCCTATTGGTACACACAATAAAATTTTTTATTTTGGATTTTCTTTTCAAATTTTTTATCTTTTTAATTATATTGTCTTGATTCAGCAGATTTAAAGTTAAGTTTTAATAATGAGTGAGGCAAGTTTCACCCTTTCTGTAGAACGACACACAGCCACACAAGGTTTAAAAACTCTTCTTGGACGCTTGATTTTTCCACGTGAACTTTTAGATATTTTACCACTTTTCCTCAAAAACAATAAAATAGGAATGCCACAAAATTTATATGAAATTTAGATTTCATAAAATTGCATTTTAATGAAATTGCCTTAACATTCTGTAATTTATGTAGACCCTGTTCTGTAAACATCAATACCTTTTCTTGGACTTGCAACTCTTGTTAAATTTATTCTCAAGTTTTTTTGTATCATTTTGCCATTCAAGTAGAACTGGGATATGGTTTCCATTTCCACTTTTAACTAGCTATTACCAGTGTAGAAATGCTGTTTTTCTCCATTTATACTTTGAATCCAGAAAGTCTTCCAAATTCTGTTATAAGTTCAAGTATTTCTTTTACTAGATTCTATGAGTTTTTAAGGTGTGCAATTATATAACCATATATATAGATATTAGTCCTAACATGTTTACTCCATTTCATTTTTTCATCTTACCACATTGCTTAATAATTCCAAGCAATGCCGAATAGTGATGATAAAAGATAGTCTTCTTTTATTCCTAATATGCTGAATGTTTCTACTTTTCACCATGTAGTATAAATTTTCCTGTTGGCTTTGACAAACTGTCTTTATCATTAATTTTTTCCCATTCTATTTTCACTAATTCACTCAGCTTTTATTCAGAACAGCTATTAAATTTTATCGAATAACTTGTGGACATAGATTCTCCTCTTTAAACCATTCATGAAATGAATTACATCGATAGGTTTCCTTACAGCAAAAATAGCTTTATCAGATTGTATCTTTCTTGATATACTACTAAATTTGATTTGCTTATATTTAGGGCATTTATTTCTTGCTTCTATTTAGGGCATTTATTCCTTGTACTATCTTACCAAGAGTTTGCCAAAGGAAAAAGTGGAATAAAGAGGTTTCTGTGGGTATTTTTTAACATACAAAAGACTGCATGTAATTAACATATGCAACTCGATGAGCAGATGAGGGAGACCACCCTCAGGATCTATGCCCTGACCCTATTCGGCACCTCCAAAGTTTTCTTCTGCCCTCTGTTTTTTTGTGTTAAGAATAGGTAACATTAAATCTACCTTCTTAGAAAGTTTTTAAGTATACTTGTACAGTACAGTATTGTTAACTACAGCCACTATGCTGTACAACAGATCTCTAGGAGTTACTCAACTTGTAAACCAAAATTTGTGTGTTAATGGAAATTTTTTTCAATGCTATTGTTAAGATTGAGAATGGAACATGCTTAAAAGCTGATAGAAAAGGCCCAGTGAAGAAGATGAAGTGGAGGAGAGAAAGGATAATTGATAGTGTGACATTTCAGAGACAGTGAACAGATACAGAGAACAGTACAAGGGTTCGAAAGGGGAGACGGACTTATGATTGGATGAAAGGAGCTCGCAGTGGTTAGACTGGGAAGTTCAGTGGCCAGAAATGAAGGGAATTCCCATCTAATGGCTTCTATCGTCTGTACTGTCACAATACTTATGCTCAAAAATACTTTTTTATTTATTTATGGTCTTATACATAGTTATTTCAAGAGCAAATGTCAGTAACAGATATTTCTGTATGTTAGACATATATCTGTTTTTACAAACTTCTACAAGTGTTTACACAGGATGTTACCTCTCATTTCCAGCACGCAATCCACAAGCAAACAGAAATTCATGAAGCCCTAAAACAAAATCAGGCACACAGAATGTTGCTGTTGTAGAAAATGATGAGTTAAGCAGAAATTTTATTTCCAAGCTCTTTAAAGATTATCACAAACACAAAGTATTCTTTTGAAAGTGTCTCAAATGAAATCAAAGGCACAACATGAAAGTAAAACATGACATTAAAAATTCAATTAGTTTGTAAAACATTCACATTACTTTGTTTTTAATCACTTGCAATGTTCTGTAAGTCACATTTTAAATGTTTTTCAAAGACATGAAATAAGGTAGGACTAAGTACAGCCACAACACCAGAGGGGCTTAGGAAGAGCTGTGGTCACACACAGAACCAGGAGATCGAATACGTGGTGCATTCATCGTTCCAATGAGTTTGCTAAGAAACAGCTTCCATGTTTAGTGTTAAAAATAAAAGTCTTCTCACTTACAAAAATTAAGACAGCATTTGATTAATAAAGCCTATTCTTCCCACAATTTTACACTGGCTTATCTTCATTTAGAAATTGTAAATTCATGAGAAAGGGACAAATTTTTTTATCGTGTAAAAATCTTAGGAACAACAAAATTCCAAATATTGAGTTTTTTAATAGACAAAAATGGTTTATTTTCCAAAATGTAAACATCCAGTAAATAAAACATACATCATATTCCAGGTATAGAAACACTAGTAATTCCCTTGTGAAAGAGGTGCATTTTTGTATATTTGGTGGTAAGGTTTCTGCCTTAAGTATAAAGCACTTCACCAGACAAACTGGGCCATTATTACTTAAAACTCTTCTCCTTCACCCAGTTTCATTATTTGAGTTGAAACATCAATTTCTGTAGAATTTTGGCGATAGGACCAGGCCACTGGGAAGGTCTGAGATACCTAAAAGTCATTTGGTTGGGGAAAAACGCTTTCTTGAGACTTGGAGGCAGGCATCCGTCACTTTGTGCCTGAAGGCATCCCTTGACCCACTTCTTTCCTACTGGAAAGAGAATTTGGTCAGTTTTCACTTTCGTAAGACTGTACATAAAATTAACTAGTAAGCTCTTCATAGGACACTTGAGTATTCTCAAAGCAGAGAGTAACAAGTTTAAAAAAAAATCCCATCCAAACCACACCACTGAAGGAAGAGCACCCGTAAAAGTGCTCTGTAAAAAGACAGATGCTACGCTAGCCCAAACTATCACTTTAATACCTCACACGTGGGCCTTTTTCATGAAAAGGTCCAACGGTGCCTGATAGTGTAATTTGAAATATGTTGGCCCCAAAAGACTCCAATAATCTCCCCGAACTCTTCCAAAAAAAGGAAAAAAAGTAAAAATATGAATGAGACCCCATAAAATGCATTAGAATCCATGAACTTTCTAATATGCCACCAAAGGGATGTTTTCATTTCAATAACTGGCTTTTAAAGCTCTTTTAACCCAACTCACACTTTCTCCAGTAGCTACATTAAAGCCCCCTCCTTTAAAACCAAGATATACTCTGAAAGCCTTTAGGAAAGAAACCACGGCTGGTAGTAGGAACAAGTCTCCTCCTCGGGGGAGTCCTTAGTCCCAAGAGCAGCACCAAGCAGCAAACGACAACTCTGGGTTGGTGTGAGGACAGAGAGAACAGGACTGAGTTCAAGACATTACCACCAGCCAGCTCAGTGAAAGAGCTCAAGCATACAAGGATATTAAAGCTTATGAGTTATTGCCAATGAGGACTGAGACTCTCTTAATTAGATGTAACCCACAGGCAAGGCGAATACAAACTAGACTCACCCTTCAGGGACAGTTGTGCATTTTGCTAGTTTTCATTTTAATTCCCTCAAGAACAGTAGATATTCAAAACAGCTGCCCAAACCCTTTGGGAAGCCCTGTGACAGTGCCATGGCCTCAGGTCATGGTCTAAGTTACTCACCAGTGTTCAGAGTAGAGCACAGGATCTGGGCTCCCGGAAGGGGTTGCTTCCCGCTGGAACGCCGACCAGCAGGGCGTCCTTGCAGGCATTCTGCATGCAGTACTGTTGGAGCTCTGCAGCCGCCTGGGAGACCTGAAACCAAAGGGCTACAGCTTGACGCGCTGCCCACAGCCAGACCCACCCGGCAGCCACCTGGTATTCTGAAAAACGATCACACGGCCTGACCACACTTTATGTGACCTCCCAAAGCCCCGGTTTGCTGAAAGGTCTAATAATGAACTTCAAAGAGGAAAGGTTACATTTCTATGAGCTCTGATTTAGGATATTTTTGGCTGGTTGCTTACTCAACAAAAGACAGAAAAAGCAGTGTCGATCCATATAGAAGCCTAGTTCTGAGACTCAATTGGTAAAGAAGTAGCTCATTCTAGTGTTCCCTTTACAAATTTTTGTTTATAAAGTATGCATCGATAGGTCCACATTTCCTAGGTGAGTGAACCGCTTTACTGTATGTATACAAGGCCCGAATCCCACCCAGCATGCTCAAAACAAGCGACAGGAGTTCTTCCCCCTTGCTTTGGGGTGGGAACCAGGCTGTTTAGTCTCAAATTCAGCTGTGTCACTACCCGTATGTGCTTGAGCAAGTTTCTTAACTTCTCAGTACCTGTTTCCTCATCTGTGAAATGTATTTAGTAATAGTACCTACTTCACCGGGTTAATGTGAAGATCGAGTAAACAGCATGCAAAGCACTTAGAATAGTGCTGACACATAATTAGCAATACATGTGTGGCAGAGTGCAGAAAAGCCACACTATTTTGCAACTCCTCCCACCAGGAGCTGGAGTCTGTTTACCCACTGCTCGAGCCTGGGCTTGTCCTGTGACTAGTTTTGACCAGGAGAATTAGTAGAAATAATGGGCAACTTCCAAGCCTAGGCTGTAAAAGCCTTTGCAGTTAACTCTCTGTCTGTGCTTGAAACCCTAAAATCATGAGACCAAGGTAGATAACTGAAGATCTTGTGGAAGAGAAGCAGTCAGCTAGCACCTAGCCACCTGCTTAACGACCTCCAGATACGTGAGTGAGGCCACCCCAGATCACCCAGCCACCAGCCAACCCCCCATTTGACTGCTGATCCATGGGAGGGCTCGGCAAAGACCAGCAGAAGTAACTATACAGTTGATCCCAGCTCAACTTGCTGGCCTAAGAATTGCGAGTTAATAAATGTTGTTTGAAATCACTAACTTCTGGAGAAATTAGTCAACTCTGATTCAACATTGTCCTGCATTTCCTCTTATCCTCCATTTGATGCATATTTGTACTTGGAGCCTCTTCTCACTTCCCCTTTTCCTTGCACTGAAAAGCTGTTCTGTGTAAAAACTCACCTACATTGTACAAACATGATTCCAATCGCTGTTTGAGTATTGCTACCACTCTGTTAATTTTCCAAGCTTCTAAATAACTGCAAAATCAATTCCTTATGTTAAGGCTACTACCTAGTTTCTAGAATGCTTTTAGAAATTTTAGTTTCATTCATGTAACAACCATTTATGTTATATAATATAAATACAATATAAATATAACATTGACAGAGTAATGTTTAAGCTTACCTTTAATACCTCAACAGAAGGTCTGTCGTTTTTACATTAATTATAATTGGAATTAATGGCTATCTAGAAGTCATTAATTCAAAAGAAATTTGGAACCAATTATGCTCATGCTTTCTGTCCCTGTATCGGAGGGAACAGGTGAACCCCACACATGAGAGGAAGGAAGCTCTCCCAGGACCCCTTGAGAAATGGGACTAACTGAACCTTAGCCTAAGCGACGTGGTCAAAAAGTTAAGGTGAGAGGACACGCAGGGAAACTAAAAGTGGTCAGCATTTCTCGAGCACTTTGGACTGGGAGAATTCAAACCCCAAACAAACACTTGGAAGCTATAGCTGGCTACTGGAGGCAGATAATGCCCCCCCCCCAATCATATGACCTTCCTTGGTCTGAGCCCATGTTCACCCAGCAACTTCCAAGAGGCTTCACCACAGCAAAGAAGGGGTTCTTGGAAGGATACAGAGCGTCCCAATCACTGGGAAGGGATGCTCGAAAATTGGTGTCCTGGCTTATTTACCAGTTAGCAAGCCAGTGAAGGAGAAGACCTGTCTGGGTGTGCTGAGAATGTCCACCTCGGAGCCCCCACAGGAGGGGCCCAGACCGTGCACTTTGTGACTCCCTGATGTGCCTTCGTGAAAAGCCCTGCCAAGCTACCAGGAGGACACCCCTCGACTAAGTGTATTGACTGTGTGACCTTGAACAGTTCACTCAAATTCTCAGTTTCTGGGTCTCAGTTTCATCCCCCACAATCACGTTTTACATGCAGATAGGAGTATGTTCCCTAGCTTCTTCACAGGGCAGGCAGGCATCTGGCTCAGCTTTCCTTTCCCACTCAGGTGGCAACAGCATGGTGAACACTTGCTACAGCCTAATTTCAGTTCCCTGACCTCCTTCCTCTCCTTGAACAACCATCTCCTCAATGCCAAGAGTCACAGCCAAGACCTGCTAAGCGCTCCACATCTGAAATTCTACACTCCGACATCCTATTTTCTGATCGATTGCAATCTCCCCTACCCTTGCAGGGTGCTGCTTTCTAGTCTAACTGAGCCTGCTCTTTGATCTCAGGGGGAACCCCACTCTCCTTTCCTCCAGCCCATCACCAGGATGCTTGCTTTGCGCCTTCCCTATCCAGCCTAGGTCCAGCCTCTTTCTGGGGAAACCCTCAAACTCCTTGCCCTCCACCTCAGCTGGCATCTTTCTGGCATACCTCCCCTACTCACCCAAAACTATGTTCAGACTCAGATTCCCCGGTGGGCAAACGCTGCCAGAGGGGAAAACATCACAAGCAGGACAACCAGTCTCCACTCTCGCAGTGGCTGGGTCTTCAGAGTCACAAGGTGTCCAGGGACTTGCCTGCTCCGGAATCCTCCCCCACTCCTGACAGCACTCCCTCCCCCACCCTCCCTCTGGTGATTCCATTCGCTCCCTCTCCTCTGCCCTAGAAGAAATCCGGGCCTCGGATTTCACAAAGAAAACTGTCTCCATACAAGTCCGTAAGTCTGTATCTGGAAACATCTTCATACATATCCTTACCCCCTTTCTTGCCTTCTTAGAGGGTGCCCCTCCAATCCCATGCTCCAAAGGACAGACCCCCATCCCCTCCCCCTCCAAATCTCCTCCATTTGTTCTTTCCCCTCAACCTCAAACATGGCTTTTTGTTCCCTAAAAAAAATTAAGTGGTTTCCTCTTGAAAACCATATTTCTTTTTTTTAAAGTCTGCACACCTTATTACAATCTAGATTCTGCTTGGAACACCACTGAAACCTCTTCTTCATTCCACACCTCTCTTTACCATGTTCTATAATCTGCACATCACTTATTGTCTGAAATAGTTTTATTTATTGGGTAATGTGTTCACTGTTTATCATCCCCACTAGAATCACCATATTCTCAGTACCCAGGACGGTGCTGGATGCAGAGAAAATGCACGAGTGAGGCCCACGGACCAGCAGGGCAGTGTGCACAGACACACACGTTCTACTGACAACGCTATGTACATGAGCTGCTGAACACAGTTGCACAATAGATGCTTTTTTTTTTATTGTTGACGCTATTGGAGATGTCACCCATTCCCCCCTTTACCCGCCTCCACACCCTGCCCTCACCACAACCGTATGGCAACAGATGATTTTTAACGAACTGACCAAACAAATACTGGGCATGTTGACTAGGCCCCAAATTTTGCTTCAGAAACCTTGGTTTCCCGTGGTTCTTTTCTCTCAGCCACCTCTTTTGGCTGGTCTGGTCCCTAGGTTCCCTGCTCTGGTTGCTTCGCTAACGCAGCTTTTTCACCCACCATATGCGCACATTCAGATTCTCTCTTTCAGCCTCGATCTCTGAGCTTCAGCCCATGTCGCTACATACCTTCTGGACATCTCAAGTCGACTACCGAAAACTGAAGTCGTCATCTCCCACCCCCTTTCCCTCCCCCGTGTTGTAGCAAATGGCCGCGCCATCCATGCTGTCACCAAGCCAGAAACCTGAACGTGGCCAGTCTCCTCCCTCCGAGCCATCACCAAGGCCCATCCATTCATTCGGTCGCCTCCGCATCTCTGGCCTCCACCCCATCACTGGTCAGCCCACGTCCGTCCCATTCCTCTCCGCCGAGTCTCAGTCTCCATCAGGGCCGGGTCCCCTTCCCTTCGGACCCACGTCCCTACGGCTCCAGGGAAGCGGCGCCTGGGTCCAGCTCGGCCCTGCGTGGGCTCCCATCCCTCCGCGCGAGCAGTGAGCTGGGGCCGGGTGGAGCTGTCCCGCCGCCCCGCCCGCCCCGCGCGGCCTCTGCAGGGGCCCGGCCGCCCGCCGCTCGCGCTGGCTCAACGGCTGCGCCCTAGGCCGTCAGACTGGCCGGAGGAGGCGCCCCCGCCGGCCTCACCTTGATCCTCTCCACGGCGGCCTCCAGCTTCAGCTGCTCCACTAGGCGCTGCAAGGCGCTCACGCTGGCCCCGGCGGACATGGCGGCGGCGCTGCGCTCCGGGGCGGGAGCTGGGCTGGCGGAGCGTGGCCCCTAAAGCCCCGGCGCCGCCCGGGGGCGGGGAAGCAGCAGCGCCCGCCCCGTCGCCGCCCCAGCTGGGACCGCACGGCAGGTACGCGGCGGTTGGGGCCCAACTGACCTGCGAATCCCACTCCTGCTGCGTTCTGAACGGGCAGAGCCGCGTCTGTCCCGGAGGCCGGAGCCGCACGACTCCACCCGGCGGCTGCATCTCAGCACTTTTTAGAGATGTCAGTGTCCTTGCAAACACGAACATCTCATTTGGGTCCCTATTATCAACTGTAATTCTTTTTAATTTTTAAAAATTTACTTTTAGAAAGGGGGAAAGTGGAGGAGAATATCGATCGTTGCCTGTCAACACGCCCCAACCTGCGTGCGAGTCAACGGGCGACCCAACGGCCACCTACCGATTTACGAGATGATGCCCAACCAACTGAGCCACACAGGTCAGGCCTTCGCGTCTTTGACATATATTTTTATCACCTTTTTACTAACAGAAGGTTTTTTCTTCTTCCAGAAAAAGGGGCTATAACTCACTCTTCTCCATAAAAATAATGAAATGGGTGTTTCTGCCAATGTTACATCAAAACGGCAGTAATCTGTATCTTCGGTTTTCTAAAATGATTAAAAAGAAACAAGAACACATTTAACAACAATATTTAATGTGACACAACATAATGTATCACAAATTATTTCACTTCCTTATACCCATTGCATTATTTTTAGAACTTAGCATGAACCAAGAGCTAAAGATCCAACCGCTGGTTTGTAGATTCAGCTTCTCCAGATTTTCACAGGCAGTGGGACTCCCAGACGGTGAGACTTAGGGGTACTTGATGTCCTTTGGGCAGGGGTTCCAAGCCCGCCTGGTCACCTCATTACAAGTGTCCTCCAGTAAAGGCAGGCCTGAAACTGGCGAGTAGCCGATTGCTCTGTTCTCTGAAAGTTTTTTCCTGAACTGTCATCTCCGCCGCTTTACCACCAAAGGCAACAAGAGGCAGGCGGCTGCTTTTACAACACACCACCCCCAACCCTGGGGAGCATCACTTTTCCTCACTTTAGTACCTACACACCTACTCAAAGAATAAAGAAACACGGATTTTTAAATCATCAGTAAACACTCCATTACCATGGATTTTAACAAATGAGAATGAATCCTGTTCCCTCTGAAGGCAAGGAAACTTATTTTTCGGAGCACTTTGTACACTTTCCCCCTATCTTGTTTAATTCTTATAATATGAAGTGGTGAGTATCCCTACTTTTAAAAATGAAGGATGAGGTTCAGAGGTTAACCTGCCCAAAGTGGAGCTGCTGGTCAGCGGCAGAGCCAGAAACCAAAGCTTGGTCTGTTGGCAGGAAAGCCCGAGCCCTTCCACCAGCCCTTCCTCGGCATCTTCCTTGGCCTCTCGCTCCATCTTCCCGAGGTTCTACAAGGAGAGACTGTTGAATGAAATTTCTCCCTCCCCTACTGACACCGGGGAGGAGTCTGTAAGAAACCTTACGTCATTGACCTGAGACCAACTGACTCATTCCACATACAATTATCAAGGATACTCTGAAACTTTTAAGTACTGAGAAGCTGATTAAAGTTCACAACTAATTATGTAAACTTTTAAAGTAATTACCCACAACATTTCCCAATTTCAGGCCATCTAATCTACTTCAGACCCTAAACCTATGTGAACTTGCAGACTTACAGAATTTTGTATCCTAATTAGCTAAAAAGATCCTCTCATTTCAGCTGAGGGAACTAGCCAGGGTAATTTGTTAGCAAATTTTATTTAGTTATTAGGTTCCAGATTTGGCCTTAGCCCATATTAAAATGTGAAGAGTATCATTTTTGCCAATAAGATCAATTATATTACACACAATAGTTTGTATGAATAACATTTATCTGCCTCAAATGCACAATCATAACCCACCAGAAACCATGTCTGATTTACTCTCTTAAAGTAGCTAGATTTACTTATACTAATATCTAAGAAAAGCCGTGTCTCTCTGATTTCCACAGAACTTTCAGTCTGGGGTCGGCAGACCAGCTCATAACACTAGCTGAGTGTCGACCTGGCACTGGCTTCCACGTAACCAAAATTAGCACCAAAGTCTGGGGGTTCAAGTTTATTCCCTGTCAGTCAAACCAAACCAAACAAAGAACCTCAAAGGAGATGAACTATGATTTTTCTAAACATAAATTCCATGGTACTAAAATATTTGTTAATTCTCCAATTTCAACTGTTTTTTTTTTTCCTGTAGCATTTTTAAATCCTGTATACCGACTGTAGTGTTTAAGATGCAGGCACAGTACCTACCAAAAGTGTAATGACACAGCAATGTACAATTTGTGGAACCTGGGGAATTTCATAAAGAAGTATGGCCAGGAAGGAAAGGGTTAGTAGTACGAGGAAATCCGCTGCAAAGATGTTGGAGGTGAATGTAACCCTGAGTAATCTGAGCCCAGATCCCAGTTACCTGAAGTGATAGTAAATACCCATGTGCTATCACTCCTGCGTGCCAAGTGCGAAAAGGAAATGTGACGGCCCTAAAACTTAAGCACGAGAAAAATTTTCTAACTGGAGGGGCTGCAGGATCCTCTGCCCAAGATTCTTCTCCAGATGTTTCTGAGATGGAGACGTTTGGGTGTTTGGTGGGTGATAAGCAGAGGACCTGATGGTGCTTGGGCCAACTAATGGCCCTTTCTTCTCGCTTGGATTTTGAAACATGTTTTGTTGAGGGAAGAGGAGAGAAGGACCACAGTCCTTCCATTAACGAGAGTCCATTCATCTTGACCCAGACCATGACCAAGGCTCCAAAAGACTGACCGCATTTTCACCAAGTGAGCAGACTGCTGGGACAATGCCAGAAATGAATCATCCAGAAAGGAAGAAATACAACTATCGAGCAGATAAGCAAAATAATATCCAAAGATACATTTTTTTAATATCAGCTAAACCTGATGAATGCTAACATAGCCAGTCCTCTTATTTTTCCTTGTTAGTAGGTAAAAGATAACCTGGAATATCAGAAATCTCCTTAAAATTTTAAGGGGCAAGTACCCACATTTCTCTCTGGTCTGTATAATACTAGGCACATACATCTGTTCTTAGATAAACACTACTGTGCGTCAAACAGATAAGGAATTATAAGGGGCCATCTGCTGCCTCTGCAGACCAGCACAGCATCCTGAGAGACGTTTAAAAGCTGGACATTTGAGGTTTGAAACAGCTCCCTATAATTTAGTTCTGTCACCCCCCCCACGCTCCTACAAAAGAATAGAGGCACAAAACACTTTTACCTAAAATGTATAAAAATATAAATATTGTACCATTTCAGAATCTTAGATCTGTAAAAGGGCCCCGATGATAACCTCATCAAACGCCCACAGGTTTCTAATCAGTTCAAGTGCCCACAGACCAGACTCCTCACTTCACGTCTTCATCTCCATGGGCAGGGACAGAACTCTGCCCTCTGGCTCCTCTGTGCGTGCCACGGATTTGGGCTCAGCTCCCAAAAGGACTGGTTTACTTTGGCTAGAAACAGACTCTGCAAACCTACTACCTATACTAGTCTTTTAAAATTATATAATACAAAAGCAATATGTTAATCTTTGATTTACAATGTCATACCAACAAACTTGATATATTGCAACCATTTTATTAATATGAAGCAATGGGATAAATCCCTTAACAGGAGTCTAAAAAAACAAAAAACAGGAGTTCTGATTCACTACCATGAATATGCATCGATACTTTGGTGCAGTATCATACTTGTTTCAAATTATGTGTGAGTTACTTTCACTCCCACACGTATGAGACGCTTACATTTCACTGTCTGAACAACAGCACGTGGCCAGTTGGTTCTTTTTTCTGGTTTAAATGCATGTAAATGTATTCACGTACAACAGAGTTTTCTCACCGCTCAAGGACTTCCTAATCTACGAACGGCTTTTCAGTACACTATTTCTGCTTCATCATTTTTTTTTAAAAATTGAAGTGGTACAAAAGGTCTCTTCTGGAAGAATGTTTGGAAACAGGTGTAGTCCTAAAATGACTGTCATCAAGATCGTCCTACAAGGACGTGAGCATAGATTCACTCTCCTGGAGAGTTTCCCACCGGCCGTGTGAAGAGCACGTGACCGGGGAGGAGGCGGCAAGCGGCGTCCTAGCAGGAGACTCTCTTAGAGAGACATTTTGAATGTATTTCAATCCTAGAATGACTGTAATGAAGATGATATTGAAATATTGAAATCATCTTGTTGAAGTCTGTGTCTAGAAAGACACTCAGAATACTATGAGTAAATGCTGTTAGAATTTTTTATGTTTTGTGAAAATATCAGAGGCCAGGAAAGCAGAAAAATGTAGCCCTATAACAAGGAACAAGGGAACACGTTGGAAGAATAAGCATTTAACACGTAAAAATTTTCAATGGTATCTAATAAATTTTCATGTCAACTCTTTTAACATATAAAATTCTTATATGGCAACTAATAAATCTGCATGTCAAATCTTTTAACAAAATCCACAAATAGATTGTAAAAAATTGAAGAATCATAAATGTCTTATGTATAAAGTTTTAAGATAAAGTTTAAATTTCTTCATTATTCTGTTAAATCAAACACTTGAGGGATTTTAGCTCCTGCAGAAGGGCAGTCGACACATCTCAGAAATGACCCAGTTGTGACAATGGCATCATGACTAAGGTGTGGCAGAGCAGTGTCCCCGCGGCCTCTAGTCGTCCACAAACGTCAGCCGCCCGGGCCCCTCGTTCTTCATCCATCTCCTGTATCTCTTCCATCTGGGGTCACTGGCCAGCTTCTTCTTTAGTTCTTCTTCCTGTTCTTGTTTGTAGACCTGTGCATGTAAATGACACTGACTGACTTTGTAATTCAAGGGGAAACATTTGTTACCCGCTTTATAGCAGCATATTTACATTTTTCAAATACAAGTTTAGGAGAAAGTGACCAGTGACTGCATCGGTCTGTTGTCTCAAGGCCACGCACTAAAAATGAGTAATTACGCACCTTAGCATTTGGTATTAGATACAAAAGAACAACCTGTACAAGGAATAGTCATTTTGGTCAACAATTTCTGTGACCAGGAAATACATGCTTTCCCTCACTGAAATCATACAGAAGCTGAGTTTAAAGGGTTTAAATACTTCCTCTCAACAGTTAATGTCCAATATTAAAGAATCACTTAATTTTTTTTAAATAGTACTCAATAAATTTAACTGGTGGTTTTCAGTATTTGTGGATCCTAACCAAGGAACAAAATGACCTGATAATATACATTTGTCTCCAAACTGAATTTACATCTACTTTTATCTTCAAAGATAATTATTGGTTTTTCAAAATATTTTATTAAAGTTATCAAGGAAGGTTAAATGAACCTCATGGGTTAAGAACAAAACATAGGCATTTCTGGAAATTTTAGGGATGTCAGCTGAAGCTAAATGGACAAGTTTTCATGACCAGTTTCACAGTCACATCAGATTTTAAAAAGAATTTCTTTTACTTCCAAATTTTAGGAAATTGTGACTATGATAACCTTACAGAATAATATAATTGAGCCCAGTATGTTTCTGGGTCAGGCTGCCCAACCAACCTACTTTTGTTTTTAAAAAAATGTATTTATTTTTAGAGAAAGGGGAAAGGAGGGAGAAAGGGAGAGAAACATCAGTGTGTGGTTGCCTCTCACGTGCCCTGCACTGGGGACCTAGCCCGCAACCCAGGCACGTGCCCTGACTGGGAATCCAACCGGTGACCCTGTGGTTCGCAGGCCAGCACTCAGTCCACTGAGCCACACCTGCCAAGGCTGCTTAACCTACTTTAAAAAGAAAACTTTTCAAGTCATTTAGGAACAAGAGAATATGTTATGTTCCATTTTTATCTTATTCATAAGCAGGCTGAATAGATTTACTTCCCAAAACATTCTGGCAGTTCATAGTGAGTTAAGTTACTTAAATATAATTCAAACTGAAAATGTACTTTTAGTAAAATCTATTTAGGATACTAGATATTAAAAAGAAATGTGTATGAAGCTAAAAAAAACAAACGTAGCTCAGATTTCTTAGGAAGGGTTCACTCTTCTTTATTCTTACATTTAATATATTAACCAATGAATTTTACCCCAAACCTAAAGATGACTAGGTCCTTTAGACTTTAGCTAGACAGCTGACCACCTCAAAGTAACCATTGTAGCTGACTGTAAAATACTGCATTTATTAAAATGCCCAAAGTTTAGAGGCATTTTAGTAAGTCAATTTAACTCAAAAATAAAAGCAACCTTTCATACATATGTTAGTTACTATGCAGAATATTCTGTGTTCATTTTATTTTGAAATGAAGTTATTCAACAAAATTTCCATCTCTTATTCCCTCTGTTTTGTTTTGTTTTTTAATCTCCATGGCTAAATTTACATGACGAGAAGGAACTGTGGGAAAGACCAAATTTTAGTGAGTGCAATTGAGTGCAGGGGGGTTGGGCCCCCCTGCAAACTCACACTGTCCCACCCTGCACTTCCACACGACCAGTCAGACCACTCTTCACACGTTCAGCATCAGTCACTTACAGTGATTACAACTCGACTTTTAAAAAGATGAATCACAGGTTAAAAACCCACTGTTCCACTACCAAATATAGCCATGCTTTCCAGAAAAGTAAGATCTTTATTCATTATTTAGCTCTTGGATTTCAGAAATGTGAGCATAGTCTGCGATCCCTTAGCGCACACCTCATTTTACCTTGGTAAGGAAGACGACCCCCAAATCGCGGCAGACTAATTACTCACCTCGTAGTTCTCCTTGATCCAGAGCTTCCGTTTAAGAAAATCTTCCTTCTGATGATCTTCCAGACTATCAAACTGAGACTTCGACATCTTCATAGATTTACGTATAAGATACAGTCTTTCTTCTTCCCCATATTCTTTGCCTTTGATGTTAAAATTGTAGACCCACCGGCAATACCAGACTAGGTATGAGCACAGGTGAAAAGGTGCTAAGAGGATCTGAAAGAGGAGAAGATCCCGGATCTGGGGCTTCTGATAGCCTCCCTTTATGTCTATCTTACTCTTGATAATGTTCTTTATAATGTTCTCCTCCTCGTCACGGATCTCCTCTTTGGGTTTTTTGTTTCTGCCCTTCTCTTTGGCTTTTCTGAGTAGCCCCTGCTGCTTAGCGATCTCCATGGCTTGGATCCGGTACTTGGGCACCGTGGCCAGGTAGCTGATTGCCTTGTCGTAGCTGTTCCACCAGCTGAAAAACTAGAATATGGAACAGAGAAAAATGGGTCATTTTTATCACCCAAATCCATCTGGGTGAGCACCACCCCCTCCCGACCCATTCTGGTTAAAAACAGGAACCTCAGGCATCTTAGTCAGTAAAAGACACAACTGAGTAACCTTTCTGTGTAAGTCAGGGGAGCCCTGAGCAGAGCAGAAAAGTATTAAATCAGACAGAAGATGCCCAAGATCAGAGGACAGATTGATGGAATCACACACCAGTGATTTCACGTCTTTACTATTTGGCTCTTTCCGAGATCACGATCAAGACATCTCTTTCACCCTGGCTGGTGTGTCTCGGTTGGAGCGTCACCCAGTAACCGGAGGGGCCCGTCCGACTCCCCGTCAGAGCACATACCTGGGTTGCGGCCCCATCCCCAGTTGGGGTCCACAGGGAGGCAATCGATCCATGTTTCTCTCCCTCCCTCCCCCTCTCGGAAATCAATAAGCGTGTCCTCAGGTGAGGATTAGAAACAAAAAGGAAGAAACCACAAAGTGCAGACTCGGCAACTATATTCATCCCACCTCTTCCCTAAACCGTCTACGCGCCATAGTTAATGCTCATCGTATTCTGTGCTGAAAGATTCAAACATGTTTAAACTCTTTACTGATTTGGACAGGAAAACATCTAACTTGTTTTATAAATATATGCAACCGCAAAGTGTTTTATTAATTGTCAGAAGAAGTCCTATTCTTCACATTTCCACACATTCCATTTGCTATTTTATTGAATAAATATAGCAGTTGCACCAATACTATCCTGAAATATTATAGTACCAATCTATTAGGAATAGGAAAACTTTATATATAGCTATATATATAAACTACATACATAGTTTATATATAAATGTATTATAAAAATACCATATTTAAAAATTATATATATATATATAAAACTAGGGGATTATATTATCTAAAACAGAAAAGTAAAATTATCCCTCTTGTCCCCCTCTGAAAGAATAAAACTTCTATAGAATGTGATACATTTAAAATATACAATCTATACAAGTTTTCTATAGAAATTCTTTTTTGTATAAAGTGAATCTCGTTTCTGGAAATCAAACTCAAGAAGCACCTTTCGAACTAGCAAACTGCTTTACTCTAGTCCCTTGATAGGTCCTGTTCTTCTAAAGGTCTGCATGATGAGTGTGGTCAGTTTAAGAACAGTGTGGGGACAACCAATTTCAGGCTGAAGTGAAATTTTTGTGATATTCCAAAAACAACATGAAGACTTCAGCGGTTGTGTGTTATTTCAGTGGTCCAGGCCGAGCAGGGGCACCCCCAGCAGGCGGGTGCTCGGGTGGGGGGCGTCTCTGGCGGCCACGTTGGTGTCAAGCACTACCGGCATCCAGGGGACAGGTGCCCGGACCTATCGAGTCATGTTCAGCTGCTCAGACTTTTCTCAAGTTTAAGGGAAAATCATTGAGAAGTTCCACAGAGGTGAAAGACGTGATCAGGTGGACATGGAGCCGGCTGTCCTGGGGAAACTGTGCTGGAGGAGGTGGCTATGAGAGAGAGACCCTCTGCTGGGTCCTCTCGGTAGTGATACAGCGACGGTCAGCAGTTTCTTGGACTTCCCACGGATGGAGATTCCAGTATTATCACTGGTTGAAAAAAATGGATATTTTTCTAACGTAAAAATACATCAACTGGATGAAAAATGTTATGAAAAGGTACTTCCAGTTCAGTTTCAACAACTAGCCCCAGGCACCGCACACTCGAGCACATGCAGGTGGACACACACACCACCAACACCCACCTGAAACACTGAAACGGCACACACGCTGACCAAAATCACGACCCTGACGTCCACTTTGGGGGCCAGGCGCCGGCGGTAGTAGTGGTAGTAGTGGCGGTAGTACTCCTCCGGGTGGTCCAGCATGTAGTCATAGTCCTTCCGCGTTTCCTCATCCTGCAGGGCAACAAGACACCCGATCTGATGGACACTCCCCCAAAAAGGCCTTAGTTTATAGCCTGTTAAGGCAGACCTAGAATTCTATAGTTATGTAAGCTTAATCTGAGGAAAACCACTGGAACGATCAAAATAAAGAAATTTCCCATCCCTCTTCAAAGGCACACGTTAATTTGTTTCCAGAACGTTAATGTTAGTTATAAAGCATAATAAAAAAAAAGATGTCCCTATATTCTTGAGTATTGCTGGGCATCCTAGAAAAAGAAAAATGCTTTAATAACAATCAGTGATGCCTTTGTAGCCAGTGCTGTGCTAACAAAAGTGCCTTCGTGCCCTTATAACTTGGGAGCACGTGGACACCTACACTCAGCGACAGCTGACGGGAGAAAATGTTCGTGTCTACTGTGCATATTCAGGACTCTCCAGCCTTAGGTAGACAGTTTTCTGCTGAAAGCAGCGATGAAGACAACAAAGAGCAGACGGAGCCAGCTGGGCCCGCAGGACGGAGCTGTGCTCGCCCCAAAGAGGTGTCCCCACCGGGCAGTGGCCAGCGTCTGGCTTTGGGACTTCGGGTGAAATGTTTAGCCTCTCTGAGCCTCCCCTTTTTTCTTTTTTCTAAAATAGAGATAATAATACCTGCTCTGCTGAGTTTACAGAGTTGTTTTGAGTATCAAATGACATACATTAAACAAAAACATGTTACAAATGCTTGGTACATTGCTACTGAAATGCCTTGTCACAGCCAGTTCATAAATATGGTAACATATAAATCTCCGTCATAGAGACATGTTGAAAAAATCATAACACTCAGACATGCCGCTGTTTACAAATGCTCACAGATAAAACATGCCTTAAAACCTTCTCTGATTGTGATCAATTTCTAACAGGGATAAAGGCCCATCTTTTATTGAGCTCTATCGGCTGAAGAGCTACTACGATAGCTTATGAATTGCTTTTAATCACACAGGAAACCTATTTTGTCTTTGTGCCTCCAAAATCTTAAAGACTAAAAGCACAGCAAATTCTTTCCTCTCTGAGAGAACACAGGAACCGCCATGAAAACTAAACTCTTTTTTCACCTGGAGAATGTCTTTTTGTTAGGATGAATTCTTTAACGTCCACAGAATTGCGGATTTTTAGGCAAAGGCATTTCTGCAGGTGAAATCTACAGCCGGTGCTCTGCTGCAGCCACGCACAGCGGTTCTGGAGGCTGTCCGGGACCTCCTCCGCGGTCCCCCAAAAGGCAGTGAGTGTGCCGCAGCCTTCAAGTAAAGTCTGCTAGTGATGAAAATCTTCCCTGTGCCCATTAAAATCGTTAAGTGTTTTCTGTTAAGAATTCTGAATTTGAGTGAGCACATTTTCAGTGACAAATCTCTTTCATTACATGAAAAATATTTTTAACTTCTGACTAGAGTTTGATACTAGATATAAATTAGTATCCAGTACAGTTAGATGTGAATATATACAAACTCCCCAGTACGAGAACTGTCTGTTATATAAGAAGGGCTAAGGACCTGATACTGTTTTCAAATTCACTCCTTATATGTTCATTTCTGTCAAAAAAAAAAAAAGATGTTCTGTGGCCATTGCCACACTCCCCGGTGTCAGTCAATTGTTCCGTCTATAAGCCATTATTATTCTGTAGAGCTTCTAGCCTGAAGCGGGTGGAATGTTAGCAGTCATAGAGCTAGCTCTGAAGACTAAAACCCACGTCTCCTGGTGAATCGCATTTTGCGTACTTCAAGACAGCCTTTGAGAATTTGCCCATTGTCCCTCCATTTTTTGCTATTGGGGCTAATTTTACAGAAATGCTCTGCTTTTGGCCATAAATCCTTGGCTTTTAACTCAGCCTCCGAATGTTGGCAGATGCCTTTTAAAACGCATTTCTTCAAACCCGATTCTTCTCCTTGCTGCAACTGGACTGCAGGGCGTTCTGAGCTGACCGCCGCCCTGGCAGCCAACTCCTGCCAGCCTGCAGCGCCAGTCTCTGGGGGGGCCCACCCGTGCGTCTGGGTGGAGTCCACAGCAGGATCTCGGAGGTGACTGAACTCTGCCACGTCAGGGCCACGCATCCCAGGGTGGCCCTTCCTTCTCTGTTCTCTTGTCTTAGTGAAGGTCCCAGTCCACAGAAGGCAGATACCCCTCCTCAAACACGTCACCCGCTCTTCCCCAGGGGCTACCCTCTTCGCACTGGTCCCTGGATTTGTGACATCACCAAGTCCTGTGCTCCTCTAACAACCAGGATGGTCAACTCATGCTCCAGCAACCAGCAACCCCAAAACCTGTACCTCGAGTCTGGCCTCTCCACCGCAACCAGAGCCTAGAGTCTGACCAGAGCCTGCTCGAGGCCCTCGCACTACCTAATCCCCGCACACAGCTCCAGGGCCGGGTCTGGCTGCCCTTGGGACGATTTTCTTTTCCTTGGAGTCACTGTGAATGTATGACCCTGTCCTGGTCACGATTAGAGCCGAGAAGGTTGGAATCTTTACTCAGTCTACAGCTTCCCCTGCAGAATGAAAACAGCGATTTTAGGCTGAGGCCTGTGCGTAACGGACTGTAGAAGGCGTTCAAGGTTGGCACAGAGTGGAGTGTCAGGAGCTCTCGCAGTCTAAGTCAAAAGCCTACTCGCTAGTAGCCCACAAGTTTCAGAACCAGCCCAGTAAGAACACAAGGATACCAGGAATCTTAGCAGAAGAGAAGACAGAGGCTGGGGCCCGATGAGAGAGCTGCGGGTAGATATGTATTTGTTTGTTTCCTCCTGTGCGTCTTGGAACTAAGGTGGTCTGACATTCTTAAAATTTATTTTTTAACCTCCATGGCTAATCAGTTAAAATTTCCCTGGCAACCAACAAGGCCTCCGTAACTGGCCTATCTTGCCCAGCAACACCTCGTCCCTTCCCGCTCTTCGGTCCACAACCAACAGTCAGACGGTAGTTTCTAGACCTAAGTGTGGCCTTCCAGCACGGCATGCTCTTCCACGCCTGTCTTTGACCCAGGAATTCTTTCTAACTCAAATGCCACCCCTTTCTTCCAATCTCGGGAGCTCCCATTAAGCCTTTAGGAGAAGAGCTACTGCTTCAGACCGAGTTACACCACCCTCTTACACAGGTTACCTGTTTGTTATAGCACTTATCACATTGTAGTCACGGGGTTTTTTATTTTTCTGGAATGAGAACATCTAGAAGACAGGTAGGGTGACTCATGAATCTCTGCATATCCAAGACCTAGCACAATGCCCGTCACTCCGTGAATGTCATTTTAAAAAGGAGTGAAACTCGGGAAAGGCTCCGCCTCCCTAGAGACAGCTCTCCAGCCAGCGGCTCAGGCCTCCGTCTCCCGGGAAGGCTGGGCGGGTGATGATGTCACCGCAACTTCGGCTTAGCAGGCACGGCTGCTTTTGCTGTCCAGTCTATGGAAGTGCGCTGCTACTGTGGCTTCAACAGCTGAAACCTGAAAACAGTTTAGTGTCTTACCTTTCAACAAGCAGTACTTTTTTCTTTCAGCAATTTTGTGGATCTTAAAGTCCCAGGGTCAGGAAGATGCCAACTTCTTTTCAAAACCAAAACCTTTATACTTGTTTCTTCCTCCTCTCTGTCCTGAGCCTTGACAAGCTGGGCAATAAGCTCCTTGTCTCTACTCTCTACCAGGAAAAATGGCGCTTCTGCTGGCGTGCGCTCCACTGCCAATCCGCTCGGGCATACGCAGCAGGGCTGGACACAGCCACCACATCTAGATCAAAGGTGAACGAGAGGAAACCCACAAAGACAGCACTGAGTCCTTCCTTCTCCGAAAGTGGTCACCCCCCCGCCCCAGAGGCAAAGATACGTTACGTTCTTGCCCTTGAAAGGAACAAAGAACTGTTTACTCTTGATAAACATAAATTGCAATAATCTGATATTGCAGCCAGTTTCCCATTAAAAAGTTTCTATTACACAGATAGTCAAAAGCATTTTAGGATGGTAAAGGCCAGGAATCGATAATATATGAAAACATAGTGATATTTTGTTTGGACTTAAAAATATGTATTCATCTTTCCTTTTTTTAAAGAAATACCCCCACAGACAAATGATCTTAAAAAACAAAAACATCTGTTCCCCTAAATTTCCTTCCAGACTACGGCATCTACTACGGGACACATGAAGCCCTATCAATTCCACACCCTTTCTTGTTCCCGGCCCACCGGCCACTGGTGTGCAACTAACCACCGTCTCAGACACCTTCTCGGCCTGCAGGTGATCTCGGCAAGTCCCGTGACGTGCAGTGTCACGTCTACACGAGTGACACTCACACCTGTTCTTCCTGTGTCCACCTATTTTCAAACATCTCCTCAACATTTCCTAAAATGTCACAAAAAATCTCAGACTCAACATGCTCCAAATCAAAATCTGCTCCTCTGTGTTTCTGTGAATAGGATAATAATAGCATCAGCTTGGTTACCTGAGCTTTTAAACACCTTATTTTCTACTTGGCAAATAAGTATTCGGGGCATTAAGCCTTGTGCTGAACTCAAAAGAGGATAAAGAGAAAAATAAGCTAAGGTCCTAGCCACAGGAACTCGCCAGCTAGAAGAATGCGGCCAGCCAGAAAAGTGCCATCTGATATGCAGAGGAATCCAGGGTTGACTCACTCTGCCGGACAGCGCGGGCAATGGGATCACAGAAGAGATGAAATGAGGGCTGGATTTTGAAAAGCAAGTCAGACATGGAAACACTTGTTCCTGGCACGAGAACAGCCAGTGTCAGGGTACAGGAGACTCTATGAATATAATGGATTCAGGGAAGCTTGAGCAGTGGATTCAAGAGAGAGGAGCAGTAAAACTGGCCAGGAAGGGGGGTTTGGAGGGGAACCGGAGGACCTCAGAGACCAGGCCGAAATGTTAGGCTGTTATCGTCTGGACTGGTCGAAAAGTGATAGAGTTAAGAGCAACGGCATTGAGTAGAAGTATGTATTTTGGAAAAACAATGATGGTAGTCCTGTAAGGAATGGAATGAGGGAGAAACAGATTTTAGAGGCTAAGAGGTAGAATGAATGGGGCTGAGTGATTAGAGTACAAGAGTCAATCACGTTGACCATGGCGGTGAAGTTTTAATTACAGTTACCGTGTGGACCTTGTTGCTATAAGATAAGGAACAGAGGACAAAGACAGTAAATTTGGAGAAGATGCAAGGGAAGACTGGAAATTTCTGAAATGGGGAGAAAAAGTAATTACAGTACGTCTTTTCAATCCCTGGGGACTCCGAGGACTATCTGCTCCTGCAGGAGGGATATGCCTTTGTCTTTGAAAAGCCAATTTTACCTTTGTAGAGACAGAAGTAACTTGTAGAAACCTGGAAGCGACACAAATGATTCTTGGTCGCAGAAAGACCAATTGTGTCACGTAATGCAGCTGATTACTGCCTTGTCACACTGACCCATTTCACAGGCAGGTCAGCATCCCTCGTCTGACTATACACGAGTGGCTTTTTTTCTCTTTTGAACCAGTTTTAATATCTTACTGGTCCCTGCGTTAATTCATGAGTTAAATAAAATCTCTGGTACTTGTTCATTTTGTATTTGTTTGAGAGTCATGATTATATGGGATGTGGACTCCGACCAGCAGTATCCAGGTGTTGTGGATGCAACGAACAAATTCACACGGACTGCAGGAGTCCAGTGGAGAAAGGGACAGCACGGCCACTCTCTGAGTAGGAGAGCACCTTGACCCCTGCCTGGACAGGCTTTTATTGCTCTTCTGGGAGCTGACCTCAAGAAAGGTCTTCATTCATCATGGTCAGGCAGTAAGGATCAAAGAATGGATAGAATTCAAAAAATTCAAAGAACTATGAGGGCTTATTCTGAGTCAGGGTCAGTTAGCTAAAGGACCTTGAAACTTTGGGAAACAAACTCATTTCATGCTTGGACCCTTATCAGAAAATTGAGGACATTCTTAGCAAAGCAGGCTTCACAAGATTTTATGCATTCTTTTAAAGGCCTGATTGCCACGGGGAACTCCCCATTCCTGCCCAGGGCCGCACCCACCTCTGGCATGGTTTCAGGCCTCAGTCAGGCAGGGGAAGTAAGGCAGACAAGAAATTAGGAGACTTCTCACAGGCAGAATGAGGACTCAGGCTATGTCAAAGCCGAGGGGTGAGGGTCCATCACCCCCTTTTTCTATAGTCCCCCAAGCCCTTCTCTGAGGGTCCCATCCTGACTGTGCCTGTCTTAGGTGGTCCCTCCCTTGAGGAATCTTAACTGCCATTGGCTAACTGCTCCAGTCATCTTGCCCTGGGGCCAGGCAGGGTGAAGTAAAGGGGGCAGAGGCAGTGGCCCTGCCAGGGAGATAAGCTTTGTCTCTTTAGTGACCTACAGTCTCAGGGTCTCTTACTCAGCCTTAGCCATGGGGAGTGGGGTTACAGCTTCTGGAACCACAGAGGGCAGCTCCCAACACCATCTGCTTTTAAAACTTATACTTTAGCAAAGATTAAAGAGACGGTTTCAGACATGTTTAATTTTGGGTGCCTGTGCTACAGATGAAAGGCTATTGAAAATATGAACTTAGAGAACACACAGATTTTAGCGCTGTCAAGGATTTAGTTGAATTTCATCAGGAAAAGCTCAGAAATTTAAAAAAAAAAAAAGAAGAGTACTAAAAGAACAGAACTCTAAGGAAAAGCAATGTTTAAGGTATAGGCGCAGGGAAAGAAGACTCTGGAGCCTGAAAAGAAATGACTAGAAAGATAGGAGAAACGGGAGAGAATTACAGCAAGAAGTCAAGGGAGAGCATCTTAAAGAACTACACGGTCAACACTATCAAATGCCACAAAAAGTTCCAGGGAGAAGAATGACGAGCCCTCAGATCTGAAGCGGAGAGTGCCAAGTTCACCTAAGAACAGTCCCGGTGCGTGTGCTGACGTCCACACCAGTCTCCGACAGCGTGAATGAAAGGGAGATGAGCACAGACAGTCAGCGGCAGAAAAAGAGAAGAGCAGAAAAAGAGGGATGTTGGGACCACAGCTTTAACAGAAAAAAGAAAAATTAAGTGAAGGAAATGCGAAACAAACAACCAAGAGATTCTTAAAGTTACCAAAGAGGAGTGATGAGATTCCAGAAGATGATGGTGGAGATAAAATCAGTTCAGTCGCCAATACCTCTCTGCCTTCCCCAGCCATCCTCCATATCGTTCTAGAATATTCCTTCTGAATCAAACAGCAGATTTGTGTTACTTCTCTACTTTGAAACCTCTGGTAACTGTTCAATACATAAAGTTCATACTCTTGAACTCAGCTTAAAGGGCAGTTCTTCATGGGTCCCCGAACTAAGTTTCAGCCTCCTGAAACATTCATTCTCCCTGTGAATCACCGGACAGGCTTCTTACCTACAAGTAGTAGATCCCTAAAGTCCATGAAAAAATGCCACAAGGGTCTTTGTCATATGAATATCTCAAAATATTCCATTTACCCAAGATAAATTTGCATGAGCTAAGTTAAAACGTCAAGCGCTCAGTTTCTGGCTGGAATAATATCAACTCTGATTGGCGGTTGGTAACATCACATGTCAGGTGGTCACAGCACTAGAATTAAATACCTCTGGTGTGTAATCAACCTTGGCCATAAATAGGGTGTAAGAGCTGAAAATTAGGGATCGGTAAAAAATAAACAACACTTAAGGGATCACAGCAGAAACGGCAAATGGGGCACGCAAGGTCCCGCCCCGCTCTGGGCCCATGGGAGAGATCACTCTCAAACCTGTCATCTTTCCCACCGAATCCAGACAAGGCCTCAGAATGTTTACAGGTGGGTCAGGGTCATGACCAATCAAAGTTGGCATGTGAAATAAAGACTATCTGCTCTCAAGCTTACTTAATTTGGCTGTTTATCGGCATCACAACTGTCATAAAAATTTACCTCGATCTGGATTGATGCTGGGAAAGAAAAGCAGCAATACTAATAGGTGCTATCAAATTTTTCCCCCTAAAAACAAAGAGGCCCGGGGAATCAAATAATAAAAGTGATCCTTGGGCCCTGGCTGGTGTGGCTCTGTGGCTGAGTGCTGGCTTGAGAACCAAAAGGCGGCTGGTTCGATTTCTAATCAGGGCACATGCCTGGGTTGCAGGCCGGGTCCCCTGTAGTGGGCCCAAGAGAGGCAACCACATATTGATGTTTCTCTCCCTCTCTTTCTCCCTCCCTTGCCCTCTCTCTCAAAATAAATAAAATCTTTTTCAAAAAAGTGATCCTTAGTAGAGAAAAAGCTCACCAAACCACACCTCCCCCCTGGACCAGCCCTGCACACTGGCGACTCCGTGTTTTTGTTGGTCAGGCTCTGCCCCGACCCCATTGGTCCCTTCCCCACCCACCTCGGTGACTATCCAAGATCCAGATCAAAGGGTATATCCTACTCCAAGCCCCAAAGAAGAAATAATTATATTCCGTCCTGCTCTCGCTGCTGCAGTATCATGTATGCACCTTTTTATCATGCAACTTAAATGAACAACCAAACAATAACTCTCTGTCTCCTTGTTATGTTAAAAGCTTAACAGCAGGAACAGCCCCGTGCACAGGAGACCCCTGCTGTGGTCTCCTCCCCAGCACCTATGTCTCCGTACTGGTTACATACAGAAAGGGGAAAGAGAAGGTACTAAAGAAAACCAGAACGCAGTGACATAGAGGGGCAGGCAGTTCCCAATCCCCACTTTTGCCGAGTTTCGCCTAAGCGCCAGTGCCCTGCCAGCGGTCAGACCGAGGGAAGGAAACCGAAGGGCTCTTGTGACGTCCCTGCCGAGACCAGGCCGGAGGAGCAGAGGCTCTGTCTGCACAGCGCTGACCGACCAGGCCCCTTTTCTATGCTCTCCTCTTGCAGTCTTGCAACATGCGGTCCGATTCTGCGTCTTCCCGTCTTCCACCAGTCACGGCGTTTCCAAATGCACCCTTTCCGCGGGTTCCCTCCTCGGCTTATTTTTTATGCCATCTTTCTCATTTTATCTATTTTAGCCAATTCCTATCTATATTCAAAAATTCTTGTTCGGACTCTAAAACTTTCAGAACACGATTTCTCCTTAAAAGTAGAAGTGCATTTTCTTTTTCTTTCATCCAGGAATTTTTCATTCATTTCCGACCAATCAACCTCAGCTGTGCCACTCTTTCAGACTATCATCACTTCGGGGTAAAATGCTGACGCAAGCTCCCCACACCACTGTCAGCAACTGCAGAAATCCACTTCCGAGTTCCAGTCTACCGGCGTTTATCTCAGACATGAGTTTTTCCCTAACGGACACTCATCATCCGGTGTGCCAGACACCGTGCTAGGTGCCACAGATACACGTAGGAGAGAACTGGGGAGCAAGGCTCGGTGGAGCGGGGAACTCAGTGTTCACAGTGCAGTGTGATAAGTGCCATATCCATGTGAAAAGACCCAATGTTGACATAGTGAGCGATGGTCTGCTTACCTAACTTCCAAAGTCCACGATTCCCTAAACCCCCAGGAGTCAAAAATGCTAACTACCGTTTCACTGGCCTCACTCATGTTACGAAGCAAATACAAAACGGTGTGTGAAATCCGGAATTGTCTGGAGCCCTGCTGAGATCTGGAACTCTTCATTTTTATTTTTAAAAATTAAATTGATGGGGGTGACAATGGTTAATAAGATTAAAGAGGTTTCACGTTGGACAGAGAAAGTTAAGAACTGTATGATTTCACTCGTCTGTAGGAAACAAAACTGGAATGTTATTTGAGAATATGAACCTGCGCCAACGACGGGGGTGTGGGGGGGTGTGTCAGGAGCCCGACCAATGCCTTCACCTTCCAGTACTACCACCCTTCTTTTCTCTCGGGGGTGGGGGGTGGGGGTGGGGGAGGGGCATTTCCTGGACCTCGCTCTGCACAGACAGACTCCCTGCTGCTGAAACAACAATGACTAAGGGTGCACTTTCCCTTTTCACCGAAGGCTGGCAACTCCGAGTCCCCTGCTGGAGCTGAGACACGACGATGTGGCCCTGGACAGGTCCCGCGGCCACCAGCCAGAGCCAGCAGAGCCCAGCCGTTCCGCCGGAGAAGCGGCTGCTCCAGGGCCACCCACAGCCGGGCTGTGTCAGTGAAGCCACCTGCACTGCTGTCCTTCATGGCAGCCCACGTGGGGGGTTTCCCACTGTTTAATGTTCTTTTTCTCAATTGTCTTCTTCTCTTCTCATTTAATTTTTTTTTTAATTTGTTCTTTTCCCCATTTTTTTCTTTAGATTTTTTTTAGTTAATTAGCATTGTTTATTAGTACTGTTCGTTAGCATTGTTAGTACAGTGAATATAGTTAATATGAGTGGAGTTGCTATAGTTAGCATTGTTTATTAGCACAGTTAGTATGTTACCATAGAACAGTTAGTGCTGTTAGCAAAGTTAGTAAGCACAGTTAGCATCGACAGTGTTGTCGGTATGGTCGGCAAGTCGCCATGTCCAATGACCTTGCAGCCATCCCTGCCAACAAAGGGCCCCATGTTGGCCTTTATGAGCTCCTGAAAACCACTGGCCAGGGAACCTTTGTCAATGCAAGGGTGGCCCAGCACATTCTGATGGGGACAGAGGTGGCTGTCAAAGTCATTAATTGGTGGGGCTCCCCTATACTTTTTCAAGAAGCCCACTACATGAAGGGCTTGAATCACCGGTAACAGTTATTTGAGGAGACTGACACCGGGAAACATTACTCTTTTCTGACACTGGCTTGGTTACCTGGAGGGCCGCACGACTGGGGAGCAGGCCGGAGCCCTGTTCTGTGTCAGCGGTACAGCACCGCCACCAGAGGGACATCATCCACAGGGGCCTGCAGCCAGACAACATCCTCAGAGATGCTGAGCCGACTGGCAGACTGGCAGCCTTCGGCCTCAGTAGTGAATTCATTGGCCGTGAGCGTCCTGTGGCATCCTCTCTTATGTCGCCCCGGAGCCCTTCTGCCGCCAAACGTACCGTAGCCCCGGGGTTGACGTATGGAGCCTGGGGGTAGTTCTGTGCGGGGACCCTGCTGTTTGTGGGGGAGCACTTTTGAGATGAAGCATCGGATGCGGAGTGGACACTTCCATGTACCGATACTTTATGTCTACAGAATGTCAAAAAGTTTTTAAAAAATTAATGACCCTTGGAACCCGGCAATAGAACAACACTGGAATATGTTACGAAGGACCCAGAGCTCAACCCGGGCCAGGAGGAGGTGCTCAGGCCTTACAGGGAGCCCCCAGGACAACACGGATCGCCCAGTGACAGAGATAATAAAGAACCTGGGATTTGAATGAGACAAGATCCAGGAATAAGTAACAGAAAGAAAGTACAACAAAGCAATGGGTACATGCTTGATCCTAAGTCCCTGAAAACCAAGGTAAAGAGCACACCATCAGAGTAAGACCCTGCCCCAAGCCTGAGAGGTTCTGCCCTGATGGCAGAAGACCAAAGAGCCGGCTATTCCCCCTGGCCAACCTGGAGTCGAGGACCTCCATCCCCAACCCAGCCTTCCATCCCCGGGCCCCAGCGAGGCCCGGGGTGGGCTGCCCCTCCACCTACAGCAGCAGCGGCGGGCCCCCGCAGTGGCGGCCCTCCACGGGGAACCAACACCAAAAACTCTTTTCATGTTGGGCAGCCTGATGGTGGGAGCCCAGCCTCTCCCTCTGGCCACAGGCATGGCCAGCAGGGGGCGGTAACTAGGAGGTTCTTCTGTTTCCCATTAAGACGTACGTGCTGTAGGCTGTCCACTAACAGAAGCAGAAGTGAAACCAATATAATTTTTAAAATTGTGGAGAACCAAGGCAGGACCACAGTCAAGACTCTGGCTCAAGCCACAGCCCCTGCATTTTACACCCAACGAGAAGGCACTGCGCACCAGGGCGGCCAGCCACTGGGGTGCAGGGGTCAGCCAGAGGCTGGGTGCAAGCGCAGTAGGGGCATGCGCACCTCTCAGGGGGAGGACTTGATCCAGTGGACAATGGAGAGGTGAAACCGCTTAGTTCCGAAAGTGGCCTGTAGCCCCCCAGGCGGGTTGGGGGCTGGGGGGCTGGCTCAGAGGATAGGCCCCCCTCACTGCAGGTCCACCCCTCAGCCCCCACTTGAATGAAACTTCAGAGACTGAACTGTTTTTCCTGGGGGCCCTTCTCCCCTACGCTGCTCTTCTTTTCTCTCACGTTTGTGGGGGTTCTTATTAAAGTATTTGGTTCTTCCAAATCTTATAATAAATTTGAAGCTCCAGGGAAAAAATGCTAAGTGTGATATCTCCTTGTCTTAAAAAATGTATTGAAATCACATTGGTGTACTTATTTTTAACAACCACCATCTAAAAAAAAGAGGTATTTATTTGGCCAAGACAACATTAGAATCATAAACCCACTAAATCTTACACAAATATATTCCCACTTGGTGATGTATTTATTCACTATCGACATTCAGAGATCTTTGGTTACTAGAAGCTTTGATGTGACACCACCGTTAGGTTATAATGAGTATATACCATCTTCTACATTAAAAATACGAAGAGATTCACTCGAACCATTATGCAATACACCTGAAACTAATACAGAATAAAACTGCACAGAACCCATAACTGACAAATTAAATAACATGATAATAAAAGAAACTGAAACAGACCAATAAGAAGAGAAATGAAGAAGGTATGAGAAAATTACAGGGGGAAAAAAGATTCCCAGCTCCAGGGCCGTTGCAGCTAAATTATTTCACACTTCACCAGAGAAACGACTTCTGGTAGGTACCCTGTCCCAGAGGTGAAATTTACCTCTGCCCGCTGCAAAGCAAATATAAAATCTACTTTTTCCAGCATATATATTCCAGCAACGACTAACCGGGGTTGCAAAGGACAGTCTTCCCAGCTCCCTCCCCTCCTTGCTGACTGACTGGGACATAAGAACACCTCTCACAGGGTTTACTGTTATTCCTTATGGGGAGAGAGGCAGAGTGTAACAAAAATGGCGAGCAGATGGAATGTGGTCCCAGGTGTGCAGCTGCTGCCTCCAGGAGACGATATGCGGAATTCTAGATACGTGGAACTTCTGCAACTTGCCTTTTTCCAGGGCCACTGGACGGCACCTCCTCCCACTCTCCTATCTGACCTGCTCTTAACAAAGGCCCTGTGGCCCTCTTAGCACTCACAAGCTCTGTTCCCAGCCTGCCCACAGAATCCACGCAAAACAGTTACAGCCCCACGGCCTCTAGGGAGTAATGCGGAAGGCTGAGGCCATCCAAACTGAATGCCCCTGTTCACTGGGCCTTTGCGTTACCCAGAGATGATACTCTCTGGCAACATTCTCACAATTTTCCATTATGACAACTAATTATCAGACCACCCTGTTTGTTTTTAATAACTTCTTCAACACACAGCAAGTCAAAGTCCTTTTCCTTGTTCCAGGAGACGGCATCTGCACCGAAGTTTTTGTTTATTTATTTTTGTTTGGGATTTTGTTTTGTTTTTAAGTTTCCCTGAGCTGTTCCAAATGGAAATGGAATCCATGTCCATTTCTATACATTCAAAATGGGGCTTTTCACTGGGCTCGGCTGAGCCTGATATTCAAGGGTCTGACTAGCCCAACACACCCTTTTCTCTCACAGATAATTTCCATTCTCTTGCAGTAACACAGAATGAGGCTGGGAAACCAGAGGACACGCCAGCACTCCCTCCTCCCTCAGCGCAGATCCAACTGCAGTGTCCTGTTTGGAGGTACCACAAAACTCCTGTGGGAATCAGGAGTAAAAGTGTTATTTTCTGCAGACCTGCCAGTGTTTAACGGCCCCAGAAGTCCTTGTTCTTGACTGGACAAATCATTTTAAAGTACTTTTTATTAGGCGACCATTCAGTGCTAAACTTCAGGGGTAGAAACCTGTAGAAGCAACTATTTTAGATCCACTAGATCAGCCTCTAAGTTTGTCTCTTCAAGAAAACGGCAAGTATATTTAGAGTTTTGAGGTTCCTTCCACCAAGAATTTCTCTACTGTCCCTATTTCTTGGTAGTTCTTTTACTAACATGCTCACCATTCTCACGCCAAGCCTACCACTTTCCGACCACAGCAGAGGGCACTGGCGCTAGGGTTTCTGCTGCCTTCTCTGGAAGCCCTCCACCTGTCCAGTGCTTTCTTACACGCCACCAGGGCTTCGGAGGACCAGCAGCAGCCTTTCCGGTTGCTGGTTTGGACCACTATCCTTCCCCACTGCAGAAAAACACAGCCTGGGGCTTCAGATGATGGTTGCTCTGGATGGAGAAGTTCTTTCCTACAATTTTGAAGTCTTTCTTCAATTACTCCTTCTCCTAAATAATAGGCAAACTCAGCCCTCTGGCCTTAGCACTGTCCCAGCACTCCCCCCTACCCCATTCCTCAGTTAATTGCCAAAAAAACTACAACCCCACCCATGCTAGTGAAAATTTAGTGAACTAGGCATGCTCATTTTATGGCCCCACACTATTCAGACCACTGTGGAAAGCATGAATGAAGAGCCTTTAACTCTTTGATTCAGTATTTTCAGCTCTAGTAAGCAAATCTGGAAAAGGAATCCATGGTAAAATTAAAGCATACCCACTCAAAGCAGTCACTGAAAGCAGACTATATAGCAACATGAAAAACTGGCAAGAAAGGAAGAAAAGAAAGACCATACAAGTACAACTGCCCTTACATTAGAATGATGGGGCCTTTGAAGCAGAAACACTTCAACTGAATATGGTTTATACTTTGTGATTTCTTACATGGTTTGATTTCTGCAGTAGCAGAAGAAAGCAGGATGGAGCTAAATCTCCCCATCCCCACAGGGCTCAATAAAACCTTTGTCAAATGACTGCAAACATGCAAAATATTTCCTACTTGAAACTCTTCGGGTCTTGAACCCCAAGTCATTAAGCACCTAGTTATTTATAGGCCCCGTGCAGAGGGGTTCTCACACTTGTTTAACCCTCATAAAAACCCTGTAAGGAGGCGTCACGGCCTTAATTTTACACACGAAGAAACAGCTCATCCAGCACTGTAAGTCACTATCCAAGGTCATGTACAGCGTCCGATCCAAGAGTTAAACGTGGTCTTCTCAGTGGTGTTCATTGCTCTTCTCAGATTTCTTTAGATCCTTAAACCCAAGCTAAATGTCACAATTAATAGCATCCCCACTAACCAAGTTTCTCTCAGGCCACCTGGCGCTATCACACTATCAGTCAATATTAAAGACCGTTCCTGTGTTTCTATCGCAGATCCTGGTACCATATAATAATCACTCTGCTTCCCGAATGGGAGCTGCACATTATTAAACTACTTTCACTAAATCGCAAGATGACCAACCCATGCTCTGTCTTCCTTGCACTGCAAAGACTGTCACCAAGGGGCGGGGGCTGGCTGTCCCCCTAAGGCCAGAGGGGGTTTCTATCTTTGTCAATGGGCCGTGTAGGCTCTTACACAGGCCCAGTGGGAAAGTGCGAGCTTCTGATCTCACGTGGTGGTGTCAGCACGGGGGCCGTGCGCTTCCCCGAAGAGACCCCGCAGCCCACCGGTGACCCAAGGCCTCACCTTGAGAGTCTCGTAGGCGGTCGCCACCAGCAGGAAGGCCTCCTCCGCGCTCTGCAGCGTTCGCCCGGGACCCTCGTCGCCGGGCTCTGGCCGGTAGCGGTCGGGGTGGTAGCGCCGGGCCAGCTGGCGGTAGGCCCGCGCGATCTCCGCCTTGCTGGCGGTGCGGCTCACGCCCAGCACCTCGTAGCAGTCCCGCGTGCCGCAGTACAGCCCCTCCACCAGGGCCCACGCCGGCCGCGCCAGCAGCAGCGCTAGCAGCAGCCTCGGCAGCAGCACCCCCCGGAGCCGGTCTGCATTCTCGGCTTTCCCGCAGGCAACCAGCCGCACCGCCATTCCGGCCCCGGCCGCCGATCCGCCACCCTAGCGCCTGGCTGCCAGCCGCCGCCGCGCTCCCAGCTCTTCCGCGGCGTCCAGCTCCCAGTCAGCAGGACCCCTCTGCGCAGGCGCGGCTGCGGCGGCCAATTTCACCGCTGTTGCTATGGCGCGGGACGCCTGAGCCACCTCGCAGCTTCCGCTGTGTCACCAAACGCCTTCCCAATCCCGGGACCGGAGGGTTTGTCTTTATTGGATTTAAAGGCACAGGTAACCAGTGCGTGCAGAGCGCTCTACCATCCGCAGTGCCTTCTTACACACACGATCTTCTGGACAGTGCGACATTTCACCTACTGCAATGGACAGTCTGGTTCCTTGCCCTCTGGTCCTCAGCGTCAGGAAGCGCGCATGGGGTTTTAAAGCCCGCTCTCCAGCCCCAGAAACTTTCCTCTCACTAGCTCCATGCTGCCTTTCCAAAAGGAAGAATTTAGAGATTCTAGGCGCTGACTGTTAGAGACCCTTAAAGTTTATTCATGGCCATCTAGGTCAGGCTTTCTCTGCTTCCACACTGTTGACATGTTGGACCCGGTAATTCCTAGCCTTGTAGGGACTGGCCAATGCGGTGTAAAATGTTTAGCAGCACCCCTGTCCTCTACACCCCCTCCAACCAGGTGGGACAATCAAAAAACTCTCCGGATACTGCCAAGTGTGTTCTGAAGGTAGAGTTGCCAGAAAAAAAAAAAAAAGAAAAATCAGGTAGCTCAGTTACATTTGAATTTCAGGTAAAAAGAAAAATATATTTTAGTACAATTATGTCCCAAATATTACATGGGACTATACAGCAACATGAAGATCTTTGCCTCAAAAAATTGTTTCTATCATTTTTCAGTAAATATTTTTGAGTCTTTACTATGAGCTAGGCACTGTTTAGGCACTGGGGACATAAAGATAAGCAAGACAAAGTTCTTGACCTCAGGGAGCATACATTCCATTGAAGGATGACATAATCAGTGAACTTTAAGATACAGTAAATTCTTTTTAAAAAATTACAACTGGCTACATTTAATACAGGTATTATAAAGGTTTACATTTATGGACTGAAAAGTGAATACATAGCATTTCAAATTCAGTTTTGGAAGTGTTAATAAGTACTGGCCCACAACAATAAACTCTACCTACCTTTTTAACTGTCCATCATCAGCACTGATAAAGATTCAACAAAATTACCTTTATTCCCACATTTCAAAAACAATTCTGCAAGTTCTTTATCAAGTTTAAGTATAGTCACAGACCTTAAATATTAAATTCTTTTAAGAAAATTAAACAAGGTGAAGATATATGTATAATTATGCAGCATGTGCTATACACTATATACTATCATATATATAATATACACACACACTCACACAAAAGAGATATAGAATTAATGAAAACACGTAGGAGAGTCACCTAATCTGAAATTATTAAAGTCAAGGTCAATCATTAAGGTCAGTTCCAGGAGGAATTAACATCTAAGCTGACTTGGAAAGACAAATAGAAGATGAATTGAAGGGTGGGCGTGAGGGAGGAATTTTGGGGTAAGGAGCTGTAAAATAAGTACCAAGAAAAAAGAAACCTGAGCAAGGAAAAAAAAAAAAAAAAGAAGCTTTCCAAGAAATGAAAGGCAGTTCATAGGAGTGGAGGTGGAGATGAGGAATGGAGGACATGAAACTGGAAAAAGCCGCGTTGTGAGGGATCATTTTATTCCACCTTGATGAAGTTGCTCTTTCTCCTAAGAGCCATGGAAAGCCAGTTTGGAGTTTTTAAGTGGTAAGGTGATACCTTCGGATGTGCCTTTCAGAATAATTACTCTGAGAAAATGAGTTTGGAGATGTCAGGAAGACCCTTATCAGACACTTCTAAGAATCCAAAGAAGAGACGCTACAGGCCGTCTTCAATGGCGCGCTGAGAATGGAGAAAGAACAGGGAGAAGCTGAGGCACACTTATGAAGCAGAACGGGCAGTTCTTCGCCACCGGTTCTGGAGGAGTGGAGGAGAAGAAGGAGTCGTGACAGTGGCTCTGGCTTCTGGGTTGGGCAGCCAGCTGCCGTCCGGAAATAAGGAACACAGACTGGAAGCGGCCTCTCCATGTGGGAGGGTGCGCTCACTGGAGAGCTGCGGTGTTTGAGTCGCCCGCCGTCGCCTCACTGGATCATGTCAGTTCTATGTGAGACATTTGATGATTGCCATCCGACCTTGCCTCCTGCGAGGCTCTTCAGTTATGCAGGTTACTCCGTCCATTTCCTTCACCCCAGCTCCTTCCCAAAGGGAAGACGTTCCCGGGGGGACTGGAGAAAAAGGAAATTTTCTACATTACAAATTTAGTCTCCCCCAATTTCTCCCTCAAATACCTTACCATGGATTTCAGAATTCCGCGACGACCTAGGGTCTCACAGGCTCTGCTTTTTGTCAGTCTGGTCCCTCTGCCTAAGATGTTTCATCTCTGCGAGGCCCTCCAGCCCCCTCGACCCTGCAGGACTCAGCCTGAGTGTCTGCTGTATTTGGACTCTTCCCACGTCACAGTCCCACAGCTTATTTAGAGCTTCGTAATCAATGTCAAACTATTACAGGACAGGCTCTCTTCAAGCAGACAAATCCTGGGTCTGCACCTGTGATTTATTTATTGCCTCCAGGATGCAAACCCGCATTCCTCACTGCGCTCCGCAAACTGCATTTCCCCACCCTGCCAACAGAGGGCGCTTGAGGCACACTGCCTGGCTGGAAAAGGAAGGTGTTTTTTCCTCCAAGGAAATAGATCAAGGTGCAGAGTTCCCTGTCCAGTGTCAGTGTCTTTGCTGGTGATGGCTCCTGCTGTGTGTTGAATTATGTCTCCCCAAAAAGATATGTTCAAGTCCTAACCTCCAGGACCTGTGAATGTAGCCTTACTTGGAAACAGGGTCCTTGCAGATGTAATTGATTAAAATGAAGTCACACTAGAGAAGGGCGGGTCCCGGTGCGAAGGCTGCGTAAGGATACCCGCACCGAGGAAACTACGCCGTGAAGACAGGGCAGCAATGGGAGCTACGCTACCCCAAGCCTGGGGACGCCGGGGATTGCCTGCCACCTCCGGAAGTTAGGAGGGAAGCGTGGAACAAATTCAGAGGCCCCAGAAGGGACCAGCCCGGTGGAAATCACTGATTTCAGACTTGAACCTCTTAAACCGTGAGACAATACAGTTCTGAGGTTGTAAGTCACCCGGTTTGCGGTCATGCGCGATGACACCCCCAGGCAACTCCTACAGCTCCCGGCAGTGTCCTCGTCACCACATTGGCGGCAGCTGTTAGCCCTCATCAGGGGACAGTTGGTCGCCAAAGCAGCAGGCACGTGCTCGTGTGACGACCCCATTCTCTCCTCCGAGCGAAAGAAACTAAATGGATGCTTAATGGCTACAGGAGTTGCTTTGGCGTTATAGAAAGTTCTGGAACTAGATCGAAGCGATGGTCACAGAACATGGTGAAGGAACTTAACGCCGCCGACCTGTTCGCTTTAAAATGGCTCCAACGGTAAATTTTATGTTTTTCACAATAAAAAATAAGTGCAAAGGATGCTACTAGCCCTGGGGCTGAGGGAAAAGTAAATAGATCAAGAACTTAAAAAACGCAAAGGACTCTCTTGCCTCAAGTCTGAGACTAGTTTTTTTTTTTTTTGTGGTAAAGTACACATAAAATACACCCAAACCAGAAAAGAATAAGAGCTAACGGCGTCCAACAACGGTTGTAAACAACCCTCCAGCTGGACCCAGCAGGAACGGACGCACCGCTCTCTGCCGCCGCAGGGCCAACCCACTCCTGACGCTTCCCCACAATCCCCGCCCCCGGGGCGGAGCTTCTTTGCAGTCCCAGCGCTGCGCTGGAAGAAGCGGCAAGTATGGCCTTCGGCGTCTCTGCCAGAACCCAGACCTGGAGTGGAATGGGGCTGTTATCACCGGTGTTCAGTAAGTCAGAACAGTCTTCCGGGTGGGCTGCGTTGACCAGTGTACATTATTTGCACATAATAACTTCTTAAACCAAAACATCCTTATTACCTAAATTCTGGCCTTTGCCTCCATTTCTTTTAGTTCAGAGTTCAGGACTAAATTTTGAGGTGTGGTCTTATCTACTCCTACTTTGAATTTCTTCGTAAGGTAAGCATTAGGAGAAATAATCAGCATAGTAAACTGATTCCTTTACAGATAACCTTTAGTCAAATGACTTCAGTTAATGAGCTGACTTAGGCTAATCGAGTTTAGCAATCAGCAACTTGGTTACAACTGTGTTTAGGATTCTGGTCATTGGGATTGATCTCTACAGCGTTTCTAAGTTTTGATAAACAGTATTGGAAAGTCATATGGAGCACAATTTTCTAGAATTGACATGGACTTGAAACTTTCACAAACTTCACTACGTTTCATTTGACATTGACTTGTCACAGACCAAGCACACGTACTTCTCTTCCAAAGTGGAAGTCTCTATTAATAGTATTTGCAAATTTGCAAGCACACTCACAATTAATTCACACAAATTGCAAGAGATCTCAAGATTAAAATCTTTCCCTTCAAAGTAGAGAAAGAAATGCTTTAAAGGACATATATTTAAAAAAGTAAAATTATAGTTTAAAAAACTAACTCAACTCCAGTATGGCAGTGGCTTTAAAGAGGCAACACCAAAGGCACAGTCCGCAAAGGAAATAACTGGTAGGCTAGACTCCATTAAAATTTGAAAAACTCCAGCTCTGCAAAAGACAATGTGAAGAGAATGAGAAGACAGGCTTGTCTTCTGGAAAAATCTTTGCAAAAGACACATCTATCTGATAAAGGACGGTTATCCCAAATGTACAAAGAACTCTTGAAACTTAATAATGAGAAAACAAGTAACTGGATTAAAAGGTGAGTCAAAGACCCTAAGAGATGCCTCACCAAAGAAGATACACCGTGTACAGAAAGCAGATAAGCGTGTGAAAAGTTGTTCCAGATTATCTGTCATCGGGGAAATGTAATTAAAACAACAATGAGACACAACCACAAACCTATTCGAATGGTCGAGATCCAGAGCCCTGAGAACACCAAGCGCTGGAGAGGATATGGAGCAAGAGGAACTCTCGTTCATGGCTGGTGAGAAGACACTTTGGCATTTTCTTTCTATTGAATTTATTGGGGTGGCATTGGTTAATAAAATTATGTAGGTTTCAGGTGTACAATTCCATAATACAACATCTGTACATCGTGTTGTGTGTTCACCACCTAGAGTCAACTCTCCTTCACAATGTATCCCTCCAGCTTGGCATTTTCTTTTAAAACTGAACATACTCTTACCATATGACCTAGAGATTGCACTCCTTGATATTTACCTAAAGGAATTGAAAGTGTATGTCTGCCCAAAACCTGCCCGTGAATACACATGTGTACAGCAGCTATATTCAGAATTGCCAAATCTTGGAAGCACCAAGTTATCCTTTAGTAGGTGAGTGGATTAACTGTGGTACTTGAAGACAGTGGGATATTATTTGGCATGAAAAGGAAGTAAGTTATCAAGACATGAGGAATACTAAAGGATATTACTAAGTGAAAGAAGGCAATTTGAAAAGGCTACGTGCTGTATGATTCCATCTGTATGACATTCTAGAAAAGGCAAAACTATAGGGACAGTGAACAGGTCAGTGGCTGTCGGAGGGAGGGGTGGATGGGCAGAGCACAGAGAATGTCAGGGAGGTGAAAATACTGACACTATAGTGATGGACGCATGTCACCACACATTTATTCAAACAAGTAGAAAGTTGCAACATCAAGAACCACGATGTGAACTATGGACTTCGGGTGATTGTGACGTGTCAAAGTAGGTTCATCAATGGTCACAAATGTCCCACTCTGGTGGGAACGTTGATAACAGGGAAGGCTGCACATGTGGTGGGGGAGGGGCTTTTGGGAAATGGCTGCACCTTCCCTGCAATTCCACTGTGAACTTAAAACTGCTCTAAAAAAAGTCCATAAAAAGAAATTAAGGCTGTGCTGTGTAATTCCTTGTGTTCCCATAATGCCTTGTACGTAATTAGCATTTCATAGATAGTTTCCGACCGATGAATAAGTTGACTAAGTTACTAGGTGAATAATGTGGCTAAACTAATTTGGAGTTGATTGGCTTTGTCTACGTAACCAATGGCAAAACAGTAAAGACAAGAAAGTGCTCTGACCATGAATTTTAACCGAATGGGTCTGCACTGTAAGCAGCAGGGCTGTCTCAACCTGGGCCCCCAGAGAGCTGGCATTTGTGTTGCTATGACAATGACCACTGCTTGGTCTGCTCAGAAGTCATGGACCAGTGGAGATGCATCTGTAATCTCCATTTACCTAAAACAAGAGAGGACTTCTTATTATAATTTCTGGATACAAGACTTTTAAAAAGGTCTTTCCATTCAAATTCAGTATACTTTCTTCATCTTTTATCAACCTGCTTGGCCTAAAACTTAATTTGTATAGGTGAGCAAAAAAGTTACACCTACACATCCATAAATCAGTACCTGGCAAACAGCCATTGCATATGAGGGAGGACCTCCCTGCAAACCGGAGTCATCTTAGGGAGGGCGGGCCCCTTGTAGCACAGACTTCCCCGGCTACCTGCCTGTTCTAGGAGCCCATCTGTGTCAATGCACCAGCTGGTGTTTGTGGCGAGAGGCTGCGTTCAGCTTCAGTGACTTTTTTTGAAGACTTTTTCAATGCATTTGCTCGTTTCATGATGAGTCATTTACCAGCGCACCTGTTGCAGGCTGCTGAGTGCTCAGCAGTTTTTGACCAAAAACAGCATGACCCGCACACCTACCCTCCCTACGCACCCCATCTCGCCCTGAGAGACTTTTTTTTTTTTGTTTATTTCTCCGGATGAAAAAAGCCCTAAGTCTTTCTGACACGTTTTGATGATGTGGAAGAGGCGAAACAAAAAACAGCGGAAGCACTGAAAGGCATCAAAATCGATGAGTTCAAGAACTGTTCTGAGCAATGGAAAAAAATGTCTCAATAGGCGCATTGCATAAAATGGAGAGTATGTTGAAGGTGACTGAAGTTGAAACATGTAAGAACAAATACACAATTTTTTATTAAAAATTCCAATTATTTGGGGTCCCCACTTGTAGGTGACTTTGGGATATTACAGTGTTTTATAGTTCCTTATACTTATAAGGCAGAGGACTGGTACTGCAAGATGTTTTTTTTTTAAATTAAAGAATGTCATAAAATGGAAGGGGAGGAGTAACTCAAAACCAGCATCGCTGAACATGTCCTTTTGGTGATATCTGCTAGCCCAGAGGTCTGCTGGATGAGTGAGGTGGTTTATGTAATTGGAATATTACCAATTTTACTGTCAATCCCATTTTTAAATCTTGTTAGACTTGTGTGAAGAGAACTCTTCTTACTCTCTTGACATATTCCTACTTTAAAAAAAAGAGTTAATATTTGTTTCTTCTTTATTTCTGCTATCAGAATCCACTTGAAGAACAGGGTATGGTGGAAAGTTCTTCCAGTTCTCTTCACACATACTTACTCCTCATCCCACTAGTTACTTCTGTGGAAAAACTCGGTTCACAATTCTCCCACTCCTGTGGCATTCTTACTTAGGGCAAGCAGAAAAATCACACAACTCACGCTGGCCACTCCAAGTGCGTTTATATCCTGGTTCCCTAGGTTGTCAAGGAGACAGAAACCAGCTGCTCACTGATGACCACCAGAGAGACTCAGATAAAACTGTTGCTGAGCACAGATTCTGGAGAGAAGTCATCCAGGCGTCCTAACTTTGCAACTGAACTGTGAACCCAACTGAGACTATGCCAGTACCGACGTTTTCCACCAGAGGGCGCTACCCATCCTTCACAGTCTGTTATAATAGCTAAATACCACTATTTAAAATGATTTCCATTTTTTTAGCCTTTCCTCCGAATTCATGAATGAAGCACCTTTTTTTTTAAGCCAAGCATATAAGAAGGGAAAATAATCTATCTGAAGGGCTTTATAGACAGAAGAGGAAAGCTATACATAGCTCCAGTGCCCACCGCCCTGACTTGGTTCATAACAGGATGGTGGTTAAGAGGATTTTGAGCCAAACATACAATGTAAACACTGGCATTTGGCTCCATTTTTACAGGGAGGAATAACACTTACAAGGAAAGATCTCCAGGGTGCAGGCTGACTCCTACTTACCTTTCACCTAAATAATCTACAAAGTTAGATCAGGAGTCATTTCAGAAATATTCTCCATGGGAAGACTTTACATGAGAAGTTTAAGACTTTACATTCAAGCATGAGCAGAGAGATAAATTTGGGAGCCTTTAGTCTACATATGATTTTTGCTTTTTTATTTGCTGTGGAAAGCATTCTAGGTGATACAGAGGAGGCTGGTTATGCTGAAGAAGATAAGCAACCCAAGTAGCCTGGGAGGGCTGGCCGAGATGCAGCCAACGCATCACATTAGCCTTCGGTGGGAGGAGAAACGCATCCCCCATTATCGCAGGAAGGGAAGAGAAAGTGTGTGCAGATGCAGAGGTTCGCAACTTTGACCGCAAAAAGGCAGCGTCTCTGGTCGAGTGGCTTCTGTTTCTCATTAAGGGAAGATCGTCTCCCGAGGGCTGAGGTTGGGGGACAGAGGGAAGGTAGAAAATTATTATCACAGGCTGTGAGTGCCGGGCAGCACTGAGTATGCGGGTGTGATGGTTTGTGATAACATACGACCATTCCGTCTGGTTCCGTGATTTTCTCCGGGAATGCTCACGGGAAAGCACGACAAAGACACCAGCTGGTTTTATTTGGTGTGACAGGCTGTGCCAAAGTAACTGACGGAGGAAGGGAGAAGCAAGGAAGCTGGAGGCATTGGCCGCGGGGCAATAGTCATGAAGCACCTGGGAATCTTTTCTGAAACTCACTTGGACTAAAATTCAAACCCACAGTTATTGTTATGGCACTAAAAAGCCAGTAACTCAAAACCACGGCAAGAAGGGCACATAGATGAAGACCCACAAGGGTATTAGAATTGAGCGTTATGCTCTGCCCCCTCCTCATTCCTTGTTCCTTTCTCTTTTTTTCTGTGCTTATTGTTTTTAATTATGTATTTTTAGTCCCTCGTCACCCCCCTCCTACCTGCCGCCTTGTTCCTTTCGTGAGGAGAGGCGTTCACAAAGCCTTTGGCAAACACCAGTGCGGCCTCTCAGCCTCTCCCAGCACATGCCCCCACGTGTCTGGGCAGAACCCTCAGTCTCTGCTGCAGGGACCCAACCAAGACATGCTTCTTCAACCATGCCTTCCAGAAAGAGCAAAGGTTATAAACCGCTTTCTTGCTGACTTACTTCTCCTGGCCAAACGCTTCTAATTGGGCACATAGCCCTCCGGCAGCGGGACGTGGGGGCTTGTTAAACCCTGCTCCCGAACGAGCAGACTTCTGCAAGGCCGCCGTGGGGCTTGTGGGACACTGGTGGAAGGAGTCTGTGCCATGGCTGTGTGGAGGCGACAAGACGCAGAGGTAGGATTGTGTGGAGCAGAATTCCCGCTTCAGGGAGACGACAGCCTCCTAGAATAAGGTAACGAGACAGCAAGCAGAGACTCCAGAGCAAACTGGGGCTTCAGAATGCCTGGCAGGAGCTGGGATGATTTCCTGAGATGATGGAGTGTTGCCCACAGTGATGTGTGAAGGGGAGAGTATTAGGGGCCCAAGGTCATTTAGATTACACACGTGTGCACACACTTGCACCTTCATGCCCGGAGGACCATTAACAAGGCAGGACTAGTATTTTTCCAGGTTCCCTACATAGAAAACTTTAATACAGTACTTCTCAGACTATAATATGTGCATCAGAATCACTCTGATGCAGAAAGCATCTGCATTTCCATTTCTAACAAGCTCACAGCTGGGGCTGCTGTCGCTGCTGGTCCGGGGCCGCCCCTGGAGAAGGAAGACTCTGATACACTTAACCGTGACCCGGTCCCACAGGGCAGCCATTCCTCTGGGTACTGCAGCTGGCCTGCCACGGGCCAACTTCTGGACAACATCCTCTTGTTATCTAGTCTGTGCCCTCCTTGAACTTGGCATGGCAAAGAATGGTAAAGGACAGAGTACACATCCCACCCCCAACCGCTTGGGTCAGAAGGAATCAGGGGAGAGGTGTGCCCAGGGGCAGCCTGCAGGCGCTGTGGCTTTTGTTAGCAGGACACGCCCACCCCCACATAACCTACAGGGAGGATCATCACCAGACCCACCCAAAGCAATCAGAAGCTGGAGGGAAGGGGGTTGACTGGTGAAGAGTAGGTTGGGGAGTGGATCCAGAGAGCCAACGCAGAAAATCAAAAAGTTCAGCAGATCCTGTCTCTCCATGAAAATGCGTGTTTTCAATTGCTTATTCCTGTGCCAGAGCACGCTGGTCCCTGTGTTCTTCATTATACACCCTTACTGGTGTAGCCCAGGGAGGCTGGAAATTGTTTCCCTGTGCACTATTATATCACGACTCCATCAGGTGCATGGACACGCATGGGTCATTCAGTGACACAGGCGAAGCACTGGCCCCTGAAAACATGTGAGTTCCCCGAAGGTGCAAAGCAGGTGAGAGGCCAGGCCAGCCTTCCGATCCAGTTCTCTGGCCATCCCGCCTCCTGCACAAATACCTGTCGGCCTGTCCGCACAATCTCGAGTGGGGTAAGTAAACATTCTTTTTATCACTCACTGTTGAGAAAAAGCAAATTAAGAAGGCAGGGTGGTTTAAAAGTAATCTTTGGTTAATGAATTTCAGAGCCACACCCTACAGGAATTGCCTTACTAGAAAATTGCCAAGTCATCCACTGACTCAGAGACTTTCGCTGAACTTGACCAGACCTGCAGGCTCCCAATTTCAATTTACCTTTCTTTATGTCAGCAAATGCCTTATCACAACAACACTGCAGCTACTTGTATTATTTTTAATGTTTTACTGAGAAAAACAAACTGTTACTGTTCAGTTTATGAGTTTTATATTACTAGTAACTTCAACCTGAATAACAAGAGCATCTGAAATACAATTTGCCTTCACCCAAAATTCTTTTGATATAAAACAATAGTTTGATATAAGAAGCCCTGGGGCAGATTTAATTCCATAATAATGAGAAGCTAGGGCAGACTAAAATGTCTCTGAATCCTGCCTCATTGCCTTCCAAAATTTGGGGTCATTTCTTCTTTTTTTTTCCTTTCCTCTGTTTGACTCCTTCTCTCCTTCCTCCTTCCTTTCTTATACCTACTCTGGGGACCCAAGTTTTCCTATGAACCAAGCGCATACATCAAAGATTCCCATTGATGTATATAGTAAGCTATATAATAGGAATAATCTGTAATAAGTATTTTCTAGTTATTTGAATGGACAAAACAATGGAACATTATTCAGCCTTAAAAAAAAAAGGAAATCCTGTCACATGCTACAAAATGGATGAAACTTGAGAACATGCTAACTGAAATAAACTTGTCACCAAAAAAGACAAATGCTGTATGATTCCACTTCTGTAAGGCATCAAAAGGAGTTAGACCTACAGACACAGGAGTAAAACTGTGGTTGTGGGCGGGTTTGGGGGGAGAGATGGGAGAGGGGCATTGTAGTGCGGTGGTCGCAGAGTTTCAGTCTTGCAGGGTGACAGTTCCGGAGATCTGTTAGACAATAATGTGACAATAGTTAATACTTCGTCTACACAGTCTAAAGTGGTTAAGCCGGTAAATTTGATGTTAGCTGTTTTTCACCATAACTTATTAAAAATGTAAACACCATTTAGCTTTCGGGCTGTACCGAAATAGACAGTAGGCTAGGTTTGACCAGAGGGCTGCATGTAGCTAGCTCACTGTCTTGTAACCGGAAGAGACACCGGCGTTCGGGCTGCCTGTCACTACCAAACCCAATAAGCAATGACAGTGATTGAATCTTTATGGGCGCCTTATTCAGATGGCCAGCGATTTGAGAAGATGGTGGGTTCATACCCTAACAGACCATCTTGTCTTTTCTTTTTAGGCCAGACCTTTTATAAGGGAAGGAGGGGGAGGATAAACAAGGTGCAGTGAGCGCCTTGAGATTCAGAAGCTGCAACATTCGCATCCTGGGCAGTTAACTGTTCCCAGGAGCGGGTGGTCACCTGCTCTCTCCCTGGAACACAAAAGGTCTGGATGCCTCCAACTTGTCCCCAGGAGACTGGCTGTTTTCCCAAGAGCCAGGATGGGCCTTATCTGTAGTTTCTGAAACAACAGGTTTAACGTACACATTACTTGCTAGGCTTGCAACTTTTTACCTTAAGCTAAGATTTTCCAGGTCTTGAGTCCCCTCTGAAACCCCTGATTGAATTTAGGGTCCACCTTACAACTCTCCAGACTCTATCCTCTCTGCCTCAGTCCGGTCCGGACCCACGCACCGCATTTAGCTTCCTGTCTCTTCAGTCTCCTTTAATCTGGAGCAGTCCCTCGGTCTTCCCTTGTTACCTGACCTGCACACGTTTGCAGTGGGAAAGAGTAACTTGTGTTTCCCTGGAAGCCACTCCCGTGTGCAGGTGAGCTTTGGAAATTTTCACACCCCCCCCCCAGGCTAAGAGCTGAGGTGAGTGGCATCTTGATCAATTGTCCTAATAGTCCCTTCACCCAAAAGACAGTTGGATTTGGTAAATTCTCACCAGGAAGGTTGCCTGGGCTTAGCCTAGTCCATTCCCAGGAGATGAGAGCTGTTTTCAGTGGTTTCAGAAACCAAACCAAGGGTGGAGACTATGGTTATGACAACTGTGGAAGAGGAAATTATGGAAGTGGAAATCGTAATGACCTGGGAAATGATAACCAGCAACCTTCCGACTACGGCCCAACAGAGAGTGGAAATTTTAGTGGTTGCAGGAACATGGGGGGACCCCGTGGTGGAGGAAACTATGGTCCTGGAGGAAGTGGAGGGAGAAGCTTCTTCCTGTTTGCCACGGGCTTCACTGTACAAACGGGAGAGGCCAAGAGGCCAGAGGTGACAGAACACCTTCGGTTACTGAATAACACAGTTAAGGAAACTCTTATCTCAGCCGTGTGTATGTTCGCAGGGATGCGGCAGCAGATACCGGAGCAGAGGCAGAGAGCCGATTTGCGTGTGGGCTGGGTTATTTAATAATGTCACCTTGCTGTGGTGGAAGGACTGGAAAAGACAAAAAGGCCTTTGAGACAGTTTCTTAGCTTTTTACTTGTTTATTTCCAGTGGTCTTCATAGGAGTGTAGAAGCATTCCTTCTTCGATAATGTTGAATCTGTAAGTTCCAGGTGACATGGGAAACCCTTTTCTCAAAGTTTTGAAAAGCTGCTTTCCAGGATCGTGGTGTAATAAAGCATAACATTTTTCCTTTTAAAAATGTTAAGTGCCTGTGTAGAGTTAAGAAGCTATTGAACATGCATGATTTCATAAAATGATTCTAAAGGAAATTAAAAAGAAAGAAGCCCCAACCACAATGGCTTACAAAGCACTGCCCCCCACCCTGCAACCCACCTAACCAGGAGTCCTAAGTAGGAAGCCTGGGGTCCCAGAAACCAGATTCCTACCCTCTGTTCTCCCGTCATCTGTCGTGAATGGCTTACTTCTCCACGGTCACAAAATGTCTGTTGCATGGAGAAGCACGCTACACTCCAGTCAGGAAGGACAAAGAACAAGAGGTGCATGTCTGTTGAGTTTGCTACTTTTGATTTTAATCAGGAAACCAATCACTTTCCTAAAAGTCCTACCCATTAGATTTCTGGTCACATCTCATTGAGCAGAACTGTGTCAGAATCCCAGCTACAAAGGAGCCTGGAAAGGGGAGTCCTTTAACTGAGCACACTGCCACCCTGAACAGAATCGGGGAAGGACCAAGGGGAGGCTGCGTATGGGTCAGGGAAGCGGCATGGTCTGCCCCTGGATCTACCGAGCTTGAGACGCTTTTTCAAAGTCTTCGTATCTGGTTCTCTGCCATTAATTATATATGCTTTTTATTTTGGTTGCTTTGCAATATTTCTGTTTGATAATGGAGAAACTGTAAACTCTCTGAGCCCCAGATGGGAAAAGACATGTTGCAACTGGATGTCCAACTGCATTGGACTCAACATTTCAGGTAAAAAAGGAAAGTAGGTTGTCCTGTGTCTATGGAGCTGGACCGCGACACAATCTCTCTTTGACTTCACTGCTTAGGGAGGTGGGGGCAGGGTGTCGTGGCTTCTTTGCTGCTAATATTTGATTTTGTACCTCACAGGCAGAGGGTTGAGTTCATCCGAGTTTATGGTACGTTATCACCACTGGTCTGCTGACTAGTCTCTCCCTCTAATTTCTCTCTCACTAATCTGCATTCCTTGAAAACCAACAAAAAACTCTCCATTCCCTACTCTTTTTCCCCTCCTGCTATCAGCAACTCTTGTGACGTGTTTGACGTCCAATTTTGGCTTTTTGGTAAATGTTCTTGCATAGTGTGTGCGGTGGATATATCCTTGTGATTTATAGAAGTGGTATGGGGTTACTTGTGCCAGTCTGTTCCTTGCTTTTCTCACGCAGCGTTGTGCTTTTAGGGCTCATCCAGGCTGCTTCGCGCACAGCTACCCCAGTGCTTCTGATGGCTACACGATGCCTCGAAGTGCACCTTCACCACTGTAACCCAACACTGTTATGGGCTGAACTGTGTTCCCCCCAAATTCGTATGTTGAAGTCCCAACCCCAGCACCTCAGAATGTAACTGTATTTGGAGATAGAACTTTAAAGAAGTGATTAAGGTTAGATGAGTTCCTATGAGTGGGTTCATACCCATGGGATTGTATTTTTGGGGGACAGGCCCTTGAAAGAGATAATTCACTTCAACTGAGATGGTTAAGTGGGTCCCTAGTCCCACATGACTGATGTTCTTAAAGGAGAGTGAGAGAAAGAGGGACACCAGGGATGTGCTTGCACAGAGAAATGTCTGTGTGAAGACAAAGAAGGAAGGAGGCCATCAGCAAGCCAAGGAGTGAGGGCTCAGCAGAACCCAAACCTGCCAGCACTTTGATCTTGGACTTCCAGCCCTCCATAACCATGGGGAAATCAATTTCGGTTGTGTAAGCCACTCAACCTCTGGTGTGTGTCACGGCAGCCCTAGCAATGCAATATATACTCTCTCAGAGACACCAGATTTCTTTCAACAATTTTGTTGAAAGCTTTCAAAGCTAACAAACCTTTTCTGTGAGGTTGGTAATACTGTACAGCTAATATTTAAAGATCATTAACCTTATCTTCAAGAGCAAACTGAGAAGTCTTTTTTCTAGAGTTCTGAATCTTCCACTTGGTGCCTTGTTCACTGAAAGCCTGACAGAGCAAAAAGCAATCCTATTCCCAAGGACACATGATTGGTTTAGGGAAGCTTGTCAGTCGTTCATTGGCCAGAGGTGGGTTTAGAGACAGTACAAACAAGGGGAGGTAGGAGAGTTTTGCTAGGAATTTGGGGACATGGGTAGTTTTCTGTCTTGTAGGTCACAGAGTTCCTGTAGTCATTCTGTCACCATGAGAAAGCAAGTTTTGGGATTATGGTGATGTCATGCAAAGCAGTGTGTCAGCATGAAATGTAGTAGGTCGCCATTCACACCAAGCCTGAAGCCCATCCTAGGTCTGGGCTTGTCAGTCACATGAGCCAATAACCCTGCCTCATTTTTTAACCCCATGTGAGCATTGTGTAACTTGTATCTTAAGTTAAAAAAGTATCTTAAATGATACAGGTGGGTGCAGAGGCACAGATATAAATGTCAGATCTGAGTTCACGGTCTCAGCAAGGATGGAGGGCATGAGTTCATCTGCACCTGTCAGACCAGCAAACTGAGTGTGACAACAACCTCGGTCCTGGTGTCTTCCTGACGTTGTCCGTCCACAGGGAACAGGGTCCTACAGTGATGGCAGCAATGCGAGTGGCTGCAACATTCTGGGAAAGTCACCTGACAATATGTCAGGGTTCACCTTGCAAAACTGCGTTTGCTTTAGGGCAAAGTGGTTGAATGTCAACCCTTTTATAGGATTCTACCTAATTCATTGGAAACATACATTCTTGGACCTAACAGTCTCACTTTGAGGAATCCAGCGTATAAGAATAAAAGCGTTAGAGTGCAAAGTGCTTCTAACAGGAACACTTGTCACAATCCTGTTGGTAATGGCAAAGCAAAACAAGACTAGAAACAGCCTCAACTTTGGGGAATAAGTGATCCCACACTCAAATTATGGAATATTACCCATGAACTTGGTAAGGAACAAGTTATAGCTGTGTCTGTTTACCTGGAGAGATGTCTGTGATGTTAAATCAGAAAAGGGAAAGGCTCAGAGTACCATCTTTAGAAAGATGCCCTTTTGTAAAGTTGGGTAAACGACCTTCCACATGTATGTGAATGGTTACAGAGAAGGGACCGAAAGAGTAAACACTGCCATGGTGACACTGGTTACCTTACAGAGAGGGAAATGGAGGAAATTCAGGGGAAGTTTTTATGTTCTTGTGCCATTAAGGGGCACATATGAGATCATGGCCACTTAATTTGGAGGTTCGAATTCACAGACAATAAAAACCCCGAGTGAAAGGTGGGTAGCCAAGCACTTAATTAAGTGAGAGCAAACCGAGAGCAAGAATCACGATCACCAGACGGGAGTTCACCGATTCTGGTGTTCCCCGAAACAAGGATTGTCAGTGGGAGCTAGCGTTCATTGAGCTTACTACCTGCCTGTGCTAGAGTAAGCACTTGATGTTCATTAAAAAGACGTGCAGTTTTCACAAAGCGCTATTCATACCCCCATCTTGCAGATGGGTGAACTCAGGCGGGACCAACGAAGTTAAGTAACTTGGTCAAAGCTGCACCACTGGGGAGTGGTTGTAGCTGGCTTCCAATCAGAGCAGTCGAAAAAAAAAATCGGGGGCTTCACATTGCGCACACCCCCTCCCTTAGGACTGATCTGGGGGTCTGGGAGAGATCCAGTCAAGGGCAGGGTGTGGCAGGGCTGGGGTGGGGTGGGGGCCCCAGTGGCAGGAGCATTCACTCCCACCTGGGAGAGTCTGTGAAGGACTCATCCAGGAGGTGACCCTCGAATTGGCTCAACAAAGGTGTGTTCATCAGGCAGAGTAGGGACCAGAGGGCAAGGGACCAGTACGCATGCCCTGGGGTGGACGGGTGGGTGCCTGCCTGTCTAGCTGCCGGGGGACGGAGGAGGTGGGGGGCGGTTGGCCCAGAGCCAGCCTTGGGCGATACTCTGGGACCCTGCTTTCGCATCTCCCCACGCATCATCGTTCTGCTGGGTCCGCAGTTAGGACACTGGTGCAGATCCAATACCACCCGGGCACGGCTCCAACTGGCGGCGCGCGCGCGCACGCACACACACTCGTAGCTCTGCTCTGGGAGAAGCCCCACCCTCTCCGGCACCAAACATAAATCCCGGCCCCGGGAGCTCCGCTGCGCTGTCTCCACCACCCTCTCCAGGCATTGGAACCCGTGGACGGCTGTAAGTAAAGCGCCCCACCCCGGCCCCACTTCTTCCTCCTGCTGAGCTGCTAAACGCCTTTTGCGGGGTGTTCGAGCGTTGCTCTCGCTCTCCTTTGGCTGAATAACCTCCAGGACGTGCGCTCGGAGGACACCAAGCCGAAGTTCCTAAGCCGCTGGACCCTGAAACTTCTTGGAGAGCCCGGGAACTGGTGCTGGAGGCGGGAGCGTGGCCTGGCCGGAATTTCGCAGCTCGGCTCAGCTGCCTGCGCCGGGAAGGGGGACTGGCCGAGGCGCTGGCGGGACTGCAGAACTGGGACCAGCGTGGAAGGAGGACTGGGGCTGGGGCTCGCTAGTGCGCACGGGGGTGCGCGGGCCCAGGGGCGGCAGCCTGGGGCGAGAGTGCGGGCCAGGTGCACGGGTGGGGCGGGACGCTCCCTGCACCGTGCCCACCCTGGCGGGCAGGCCCTTTCCTAGAGGATCCTTGGACTGTGGCGAATTCAGAATTCTCAGCGGCTTCCATTTTGGGAAAAGAAACCCGAAGGAGGAGCGGGGCTGGGGACCGGGCCGCTGCAACTGCAATGCAGAAGTGTTCCGTCCAGGCCACTAAAGCTCCCCACTAGTGCTAGGGGCAGAGTGGAACCGCAGCGGCTGTGGCCTCACTGGCGGGGAAGGCGCGGTTCCAGTGATGCTGGGCCAGGCGGAGCCTCCTCGAGGACCTCCTCCCGGTTTCGGCCCCTTCGGAGCCTAAGAAAACTCCTCCCTGAAAATGGGCTGGAGCAGCAGCGCCACTCAGTGGTGTTCAGTTGTTCTGAGACTGTCTTAGAACCTGTGGCGCTATCCCAGAGATGTTTTAGCCGGTGCGGTGTGCCACCAGAAGTTTTAAAACATACAATACCTGACTGTTTAGCCAAGTGAATAGTGACCTCTCTTCCCGTAGATTGTCAAATTAAACAAATGGCAATAAGCAACACAGCAGTAGCCACCCGGTGTGACTGTATTTGCTGTGTATAATATGCACTTGCATTTTTAGCCCAGACTTTAAGGGGGAAAATCATTCATTTTAATTTTTTAATTCACTTATTTATATTTAGAAACAAAGTTGATTATCGTATTTCAGGGTATTATTTTGCATATGGATATCATTGCTTTCTAGAATTACACTTAAAAAAAGATTTTATTTATTTTTAGGCAGAAGGGAAGGGTGGGAGAGAGTGAGAGAAACATTAATATGTGGTTGGCTTTTGTGCGCCCCCTACTGGGGACCTGGCCAGCAACCCAGGCCTGTGCCCTGACTGGGAATCGAAGCAGACTCTTTGGTTTGCAGACCAGCACTCAATACACGGAGACATACCAACCAGTGCTCTAGAGTTACGCTTTTAAAGCATAAGCATAAATGAAAGAATTAAACACATTTATATAGATACAGAATTAGTACTACCCATGCCTAATGCACATCCTTATTTTTCCCCTCAAAAATTTCTGCAAAAAACATTGTGCATTACACATGGCAAAATACAGTATACCTTTTTTGTCAAATCAGCAAAAACGTAGTTTCTGGAATATGCCATATTTTCTAGTGTACCTCAAAAATTGAGTAATTAGTTCATGTGTGCCATGAGATGAAAAAGGTTGAAAATCACTGCTCTATATCCATTTGAAAGATGCGCATAGATTTCCAACTGGTTCTTTGTGTTTGACACTGTTTCTGAGGCTTCACTTGCTGTGCAATGAGAAATGGAGCAGCTGCACACCGGGTAGCTGTTCATACCCTAGCCCTGGCTGGGAAGAATTTCTGTGTGGGTTTACATTTTCCTGGCCTTGAAGATTTCCAAGCCTATCTCTGTTTTCTCTCCTGTACACTGTATGCTGGCAATGGTAATAATGCTTATCATATAGGGAGGTTTATGAGGATAAAATGCAATGATGCCCATGCAGTACTTAGCATAGCAACAAAAACAGTGACTACTAAACAAATGTCACTGATGCTAAATGGTAATAATGAGAAGCAGATGGTGAGTAGACCTGGCTGTCTGGCCTCAGTGCCATGGCTAAGGGAGCCATAATAATCCAGTCACTTCGTGACGTTTGACTACACGTTTGCTATGTTCTAGGAGCGTCAGAATGGTTCGTGCTAAGAGTTGGACCTTGAAGAAGCATTTTGAAGGCTACCCTACAAATGGTAACTTTGAGATGAAGACAGTTGAACTCCCACCCTTAAAAAATGGAGGTAAGACATAATCATATGATTTGAGTTGAAAGAGCTGGTTGTATCAGCCAGCCTTTGCTGCATGTCAAACTACCCCAAAGCTTAGTGACTTTGAACAACAGTCATTTATTGGTAAACAGTTCTGTGGCCTCAGTTCATACTTTATTTCTCCTCTGTCGTGGCCTTATCAGCAGACCAGTTTGAGCTCCTTATATTCACAGTGGTCCCCTGACTCCGGAGAAGCAACTCAAATTGCCAAACTCCAATGTGCAAGTGCTTTTCAAACCTCTACCTGGGTCATGTTCCCTAGCAAACTTATCAAAGCCAGTCACATAGCCCAGCCCAGACATAGGAAAGGGTAGACTTCTTGTTGGAAAGAACCACACAGAAATGGGAGGTTTTCGTGGCCATGTTGCAAAAGGCCATGGAGACTTTTTAAAAGTTCTCCGTGTGAAACCTTGAGTTCATGTTGGAGGATCCCTCTTCTTTCTTGGTCATTGAAACTCATGCTTGGGTGCATTCGTCTGCGTGACTTTGACCTGACTGTGGGAGGATTTCCTCTCCACCCTGGTGAGTCCGATGAGGGCAGTGGGGTACAGACAGACAGTCTATGAGCAGAGTTCAGACTCTCTCTGTGAGGAGACAAGGAGGGAAAAGCCCTCACCCTTCACTGAGGGGCCTTCTGTCTACTTGGGGGAAGGGCCTGTTCAAGTCAGATGTAAAGAAATCTGAGGGAGAGAAATGGCAACATACATCATAACGTGTTTGAAATGAGCTTTGTAGAGCAGACTCCAAGGAGTGTCTGGAAGGGGTGTTTACAAGGAGGTTAGCTTTGCAAAAAGGACATGCAATCAAGTAGCATGGCGAAGTTATCGATCCAGCTGAAGTGGGGTAGCCGGGACTGAGCTGCGAAATTCCAGAGAATGTGCACAGAAGGTCCAGCCACACGCGTAGTCTTTAGCAGTAACTGGAACTGGTCATGGAACCCTCTGTGAGCACTGTAACAGAGTGGTTATAAACACGGCCCTGGGCAAGTTACTGAACCTAAGCTTAAATAAAATGAAAACAATAATTGTTGAAAATATCAGGTGAAATAGTCCATGAAAAGCTTGGAGTGCTGAGTAAAGATGATGACGATGATGATGATGATCATCGTCATCATCTTGCCTCTTCAACAGAAGGCACAGAGGAGAAGGCAGCCCTGAGGCCGAAAGATCACGTGTGTTTATTTAGAACGTCAGGCCTGAGTCTCTAATTGGTTGTGGAACGCTTTCTCTTTGTAGAGATCCTGCTGGAAGCTCTGTTCCTCACTGTGGATCCTTATATGAGGTATTATTTCCCCCCTAAAAATTCTCATATTGTGTGTTAGACCCTCTTTTAAAGTAGTTCATCTTTGAAAATATCCAACTGATTCAAAACAGTCATTTCCGCCTGATTCCCCCAGCACAGTGTCCGTGGTGGGATTTGCGGGTGCTCGCCTTTTTCAGGCCAAGTTCAGAGAAGCCTGGTGAGGGGTTACCCTGGCCCCTTCATTTTACCAATCGGCTATCTCAGTGTCCACAATTTGCCTCTCATTGCTCACCAGAATTGCTTCCAGAAAAATTAGAAGAAAAAAGAACCCGATCTCCAAGGTGCCCACCTCACTACTGGCAAATAACTTGAGTAGAGGAAGATGAAGTTTGATTTTCTTGCCTCCTGTCTCCCTGTATTGTTTTAATCTGGGTGATCTGCAGCTGACTCAGACTGTGTACTCAGTAAACACTCCGGGAGGGGAGAGAATAAGAGCCTTTGTGGGCCACAAACTCCTCAGCAATTTTTTGCCCAGGTAATTTTGCTGTGTACAATGCACACCCATGTTTTACTACTACCCATGTATAATATGCATCCTTATTTTTCCCTCAAAAAATTTGGGCAAAAAAGTGCAAATTATACACAGCAAAATACAGTAATATAGTCATCTTTCCTTTAAGTAACTTTTTAAAAAAATAACTGACTGACAGTGAGAGCTTCGACACCCCCTGAATGCCTACAATTGAACTGACTTCTGACACTGCCTACCTGGAGACCGTGGTCGAGCCCACAGACTAAAGACTCAGTGCCACGGGAGGGTTCACCAGGCTGTAGGAACCAGCTGCAAGTTTGGGTTGTTCCCTGTGCTTCCGACCAACCGCTACAGGCAGAGGTTCTAAACCACAACCTCCCTGGGTTCGATTAATTGGCTAGAGCAGCTCAGAACTCTGGAAACCAGTTTATCCACAGAGTCGCTGGTTTGTTATGAAAGAACATAACTCAGGGACTCACTCAGGGACAGCCGGAGGAAAGAGATGCGTACAGCATGGTATGGGGACAAGGCTCAGAGCTTTTCAGGGGCACTGCATTGCCCACGAATCCGTGTGCTCACCAGCGCAGACGTCTTGGAACACGTCCTTATGGAGGATTTTTTTTTTTTATGGAGGCCTCATTACACAGACAGTTGATTAAATTATTGGCCGTTAGTTACTGACTCAACCCTCAGCTCCTCCTCCCATTCAGGTAGAGGGTGTGGGTGGGAGGAAAAGCTCTAACCCTCAGTCCTGATTCTCTGGTGGATCGTCTTTCCCACCATCACCTCATTCACGTAACAGAAGACCTTGAAGGCTCCCACCACTTAGGAAATTCCAAGAGTTTTAGGAGCTCTGTGCCAGCAAGAAGGGCACAGATGAAATAATAGATTTTTATTATAAATCACAGCATCACAGCTAGTGTTTGGGATAGCATGTACCCAGTGGTACCTGAGTTCCCGTATGTTTTTTAAGCCATTGGTAGAAACTCACCCACCGTGGAGCATTATGGTAAGAATCTCATGTTCAGTTCATGGAAGAATATCACCAGAATGCTCCCTTGGGGCCCCAGCCCTGACCTACCCGTCACACTTTCCTCCCACATTTCACCCACCTGGGCTGCGCTCATGCATCTGAGTTCCCTTTCCGCACACACTTCCCCAGTGGTTAAACATTTGACTTGAAACTCAGGACCCTGTTTCCCAGATGCTCTTATTTATTAAGCATGAAATTTTTTTTTCCAGAGTGGCGGCCAAAAGACTGAAGGAGGGTGATACAATGATGGGGGAGCAAGTGGCCAGGTAGCTATTTCCATGTGTCCCAGTGTTTGGAAAATATGTCTCCCCTTTACCTTCTGCCGGACCCTGTCTCTGTCCATCACTTTCACAATTCTTTCAGCATTTGTAGTCCACTCATTGTCGGAACTTTGAAGCAACTTGGGAATTCTGCCCTTTTCCTGACTGGGAAGGGAGGAAGGGTTGTGAAATTGTCATCATTTCAACTTCATTTTTCTATCCTTACTTTTAATTATTAAAAAAAAAGTATTTGTCCAGTTCATAATTATTTTTTTTTGTAAAAAAATCAAGTAAAACAAAAAATTTGTATCTTGGAAACTGGAAGTTTCCATATCATCTCAACCTTAGAGATGACTGTTATTAATGTATTATTATTTCAAAAAAATTTCAGTACACAGTAACATTTATAATTTTTTAAAATGGGATTAAAAGCTCTTCAGCAAATTGCTTTTTCTCAATATGTTATGGATATCCTTTGTTGGTAGTATATAATTATACTACCTATCTTCTTTAAAAAAATTATTTATTTATTTTTAGAGAGGGGAAGGGAGGAATAAAGAGAGAGAGAGAGAAATATCAATGTGTGGTTGCCTCTTGAGTACCCCTTACTGGGGACCTGGCCTGCAACCAAGGCATGTGTCCTGACTGGGAATCGAACCAGGGACACTTTGGTTTGCAGGCCAGCATCCACTGAGCCACACCAGCCAGGGCACTTCCGGTCTTCTAATGGCTACAAGTTATGCCATCGTTATCTGCCATTTAACTAATCCACTACTGATACCTGTTTCCAATTTTCTTTTCTACAAATAGTTCTGCAAGGAACAGGTATGCACTTATATGTGCCTATCTGTATATTCTTTGACCACATGGATGAATATTGTTTTACATTAAATTTCCAGAAATATAAATTCTAGGTCAAAGGAGATGAACGAGTTGGTGATAAATTGGTCTGAAGAGTTGGTGATAAATTGGTCTTTGAAGTGATTGTGTGAGTTTCTACTCCCAGGAATAACATGTTGAAGATGCTGTGTTCCACACACTTATATCCCCACTGGTCGCCATTGACTTTGGCAGTGTGAGAAGACTATGTCGATACTTCATGCTCAGTTTAATTTGCATTTCTTTCATGATTAGCGATGTTGACATTCTTTTTGTAAATTAAGAATCAGTTTCGCCTGTGAATCATCTGTTTATGTCCTTTGCCCTTTTCCTTTAGGTCTTTTCATTTTTTTATATTGATTTGTAAAAGCCTCTCATCTGTTAGGAATATTACTTTTGCAAATAGTTGGGTCTTTGTTTATCTTTTTCCTGTGTCCAATCATAGTCGGAACATTTTATGAGAGTACATTACTAATATTTGTAATTATGACTTCTTGGTTTCATTGCATGATGATAAAGGTATTTTCCCCTCCAAAATGGCTAAAATATTTATTTTCTTCTAGTATTTTTATTTATATTTTTCACGTTTTATTTTTTTATTTTTATTTTTTTTAAAGATTTTGTTTATTTATCTTTAGAGGGGAAGGGACAGAGAGAGGGAGAGAAACATCAATGTACGGTTGCCTTTCATGCATCCCCTGCTGGGAACTGGCCTGCAGGGAACCAGCCTGCAACCCAGACATGTGCCCTGACTGGGAATCGAACCGCGATTGTCTGGTTCACAGGCCCGCGCTCAATCCACTGAGCTACACCAGCCAGGGCCATTTTTCACGTTTTAAATTTTCATTTTTCACATTTAAATCTTGGAGTCATTTTATTTTTATTTTGGAATAAGGACTGAAGTGTTTACTTGATGTCCAAATGACTAGTCAGTTATACCCTTTATTGAAATCTTACCTGGATTTTTATTGCAACATCAATGACTTTATAGATTCATTTAGAGAAAAATGCTATCTCTACAGTATTTCCAAATATAAATTATAGCTCTCCTTTTATCTGCTTTTGTGCGATGGCCTATCTAACAGTTTTCTTCCTACAGGTCTTACACATTTCTTGCTAATAATCAGAGAAATGAACATGTATTCGCATTTGTTGAATTGGCAAAGTTTTTTTCCCTAAAACCCAATAACAGAAATGTTGTGATAACCCTCTCATACATTGCATGTAGAAGCAAAAGGTGGCGTAACCTTCTAGAAAGGAATATACAGCAACAGTTACAAATGTTTTAACACTCTTTAACCTCGTCATTTCATTTAGAGAAATCCTGCCTAAGAAAATAATACATTCTTTTTTATGAATATAAATTGAAGTGTGATTTACATTAGGAAAAATACTGGAAGTAGTATAAATATCTAATAATGGAGAAATAATTAATTCATTATAGTTTTTGAAGGATCTTACTAATGTGAGAAAAAGTGCAACTTATATAGACTAGTACAATGTTGAGAAAGAAAAACTAGGTCACAAAACGTAACATTACTTCCATTATGTAAATAAATGTACACACATTTAAAAATAAATTCTTAAGATTGCCCCCAAATACACCAAAATATTACAAGTTATCTTTATTTCATAGGACTAGAGCTAATATTTTTATTTTATATGTTTTAAATTTTCTAAAATAGATGTATATTATATATTAATACATTTATGATCTGGGTGGGGGGAAATAGTAAAAAAATGGTAAGAATGGGAGACAGTGGAAGAAAGGGGATAAGCAAATGAGACCAAAAAAGGAGCAGCTTAGAGGGAGAGGTAAAAACCAGTGGCGAAGAGGTTGGGTGACCCAGGGTGTTGGATACAATAGAAAGTTGAACTCGGATAATGAATGAAGAGTGTCCACTGGATTTTGCTATCAGGGGTAGTTATGACCTTAGTGGAGTAGTAGGGGTGTTACACTGGAGATCAGGAGGGAGGAAACGGGATTGTCAAATGGGGGAGTTGAGCACACTTACATACTAAGGGAAAGGAACAGTAGAGAGGAAGACGTTAGTGATTCAGAAGGGAGGGAGGGGTAAGGAATGGAGGGTGAGCCCTGAAGAACATAAGCAATTGGTGCCCAGGGCGCATTGAGACAGAGGACGGACGCCACTTTCTTACAGAGAGAAGTGGATTAGGACAGTGACGGATGCTGGACCAGCTGAGGGAGTTCCTCTCTGATGGCCCATATATTTTCTTTGGAAGAAGGAGAGACCAGTGGCTGAGAGTTGAGAGGGGGAGATGTGGGTGGGGTATTCATTCCTGGACTGTAACTCGGTGCTCCTTGTGTGTGCGAACCACACAGCATTCCCACTCTGCAGAGGCAAGAGGTTCCACGCGTCTCCATGTGCTTTATCTTTCAGAGTTGTGGAAAGTAAAAACTCAGCCTTCCCAACAGGAGCCATTGTTTCCGCCCCTTCGGGCTGGACAACACACTCCATTTCTGATGGAAAACAACTGGAGATGTTGCCTGCGGAGTGGCCGGACACGTTACCTCTGTCTTTGAGGTTGGGGACAGTTGGCATGACAGGGTGAGTTTGGTGGGTATATGTCATTTGTTTGAATGCCTGACACTCTGCATTTCCAAAATGGTTTGTCCAAAACTTGGTCAGTACGAGGAGACAAGACATTCTGCCCTGACTGATGTAGCTCAGTGGATTGAGTGCCAGCCTGTGAACCAGAGGGTTGCTGGTTTGATTCCCAGTCAGGGCACATGCCTGGGTTGCTGGGCAGGTCCCCAGATGGGAGCGTGTGAGAGGCAACCACGCATTGAAGCTTTTCTTCCTCTCTTTCTTTCCCCCTTCCCCTCTCTCTAAAAATAAATAAATAAACCTTTAAAAAAGACATTCTGTGTTCAGGGGCTGGTCAGAGAAGATGGTGGGTGTAAGAGGGGAGGAAGGGCTAGGCTCGAGTTGGCCTCAGGATGGAGGGAAAGAGAGAGAAAATCAGACCAGAGACACTCAGGCACAAGGAGGAAGGAGCGAGAAGCAACGTGGGGCATGATCCCGACCCCCTCAAGTGGCTGCAAACGGTCACTCAAAGGCACCACGTCCTTCTGTCCCCGGGACAGTCTCATCTTCACTTGCCACTCCTCTCTGCCTCCGTTTCATAAGTTGAAAAGGGAAAGAGTTCAATCTACCTTGACTTTTCAGTATCTGTATTTTTTAAAAGACTATTCATTTATTTTAGACAGAGGGGAGGGGAGGGAGAAAGAGAGGGAGAGAAACATCAATGTGTGGTTCCCTCTCACAGGCCCCCAACTAGGGACCCAGCCTGCAACCCAGGCATGTGCTCTGACTGGGAATTGAACCAGCGACCCTTTGGTTTGTGCAGGCCAGGGCTCAATCCACTGAGCCACACCAGCCAGGGCAGTATCTTCCTCCCCCTTCCCTATACACTGTATTCTTCCTCCCCTTTCCCTATACACTTCTGAGTTTCTTGGGGGGCAAGCGGACTTGAACTTTAATTACCGTATTTTGCTGTGTATATTGTGCACCCACAGTTTAGTGCTACCTGTGTATAATGCACATCCTTCATGCTATCCATGTATATATACTTCATGTCATTATTTTTCCCTGAAAAATTTGGGCAAAAAAGTGCACATTATACACAACAAAATATGGTAACTGAGATGAATTGTAAGTATGGGTTGCTCAGTCTCTCAACTTGGCACAGATTTAAAATACTCAGGTGTCTCTGGGCCTCAGGAAGTTCTTCCTGCCCCTCAGGAAGGCTCCTTGTCAGTTCGCCCTGTGTCTACTCCAAAGCTGCACTCTGGACCTCATGTTTCCTTTTGTTGCCTGGGGAAAGCAAGGCCAATTGAATTCCTGTCTCTTGGCGTCCCCAAAACTTTTCTAGTGCAGAATTCATTTATTTCCATTCTTTCACTATGCTGTGTGGTCTTTCCCCTCCCTCCCTTCCTTTTTCCTGCCTGCCCTCCCTCTTTCTTTTTCATACTCTAAAGGACCTTTAAAAAATGAAGTGGAAATATATGCCCTCATGATCGGCCTCTAACAAAAACCGCTCTATATACCCCAAGACTGTATTCCACTCAGTGTGAATGAACTGTTCAGAGTTGTCACGGCGCACAGACAGCATTGGGACACTAGAGGATGCTTCACATCATGTTACATTTAGTGGGCATGGGACAGAGCTACAGCCCTTCCTGGTCGTCCCTGCCTGCCCTGCCCCCTCCTCGGTGAGAGCTCTTCCTCCCACCTTTACCCCACCCGTCGTTCTCCCGAAATTGTGAGACACCAGTGTCGGAGGAGCACAGGGGCTAAGGTAGGCATGAGGACATCTAAGAGAAAGCCTCTTGTGACTGAGTTGGGGAGAAAGTAATTTGAAACCACTGGGAGATCTAGACTCCTACAACGGAGGATAATTTATTCCTTTGTGTATGTTTCTCACCTGTTCCAATCCCCTAAGAAGTGCATTTCTACTCCAATGGACTTTCTCCCAGCTGTTCTCAGGGGTGGACAGAAAGGAGTGATGGCAAGCCTGTCTGTAGCCTCCTCTCGTGACATGACCACCTGTTCTTTGAGAATTCCTGCCATTATGAGCTACTTGTCAATGGGAGAGCTCAACCCTTTAAGAATGTTGGCACTTCTGCCATGGACTATAAAGGAAGTTCAGCTTTGAAACCTAGGGGTGTCTTTCAGTTATTCAAGCTCTGCAGATTTAACATCCCCCCAAAGCATCACATTATTGCCTTGAGAGTGCTCGACTCTCAAGGACCCTCAGGTACGGTCAGTGGCTGAGGAAGCTGAGGTTGCGCCAACGTGCAGGGTCTGTTTACGTAGAAATAACGTTACGTGACTTTGTCTGAAATTTCGAAAGTGGCTTAATGGTCACCATAATGGGTATGGATTTCACTGGCTCAGACTCAGGGTTGCGCATAAAACCTAAAATCTTTCTATCACACGGGATCTCTATTTCAAGCCCTCATTTTGGCCAGTGTAGTAAAATAAAAACTCAGTTCAAGTCAGTGATTTCTCACATCATTTCAGGTTTCAAGCTCAGAATTTCCTTTCTCTTCTCCCTAGGGGCGACGCAAGCTCTGAGAGCTAATGCAAGCTCAGGGTAGGTAGAAAGGGGACAACAACTTCTTGAACTTGATCTGTCTTAGTTTTAGTTTGGTCTCCCGCTGCAGGTGTAACTTGTCCCATTGTGTCTTGGGCTATGCCTTCTTCCGAGCTGGCATTCCACCCGGTCTCTCCACCTGGTCCCCTCGCCTGTTCCCCATCAGTACTGTGTGAGCTGTAGCTTTGCGGGCCTAGTGATGATGCTTTCCCCGTGAGCTAACTGCGACATCCCATCATGGTGAGGAGAGGAAGTTTCAGGAGTTTTTCCGTACTGCTCTGGAGCCACAGGAAGCTCGAGGTGTTTCTCTCCGACCCTCTGTGGCGATGCAGGATGACACAGGGGCTTTTCCCATGAAGCCTGTCAGTCCCTAGGGCTTCCATGGAATGAGGCACAAGCTCTCTGTTCTGGTCTGCCCAGAGTTCAAGGGAGACCTGTCTTCTTTTACACTTGACCTGGTGATAGATAGATAGGATGCAGCCCCCTTCCAGCCACTTCCCGCCGCAGCGCCATCATCTTTATTTCTGTTTGCGGGAGGGAAGAGAGAAGGAGGAGGTGGACCATTAGCAACTGGTAATGTTTATTTCCTCTTGTTTTCTTTTACCTGGATCTGTGGCAGTGGGCTGCTGAGAAGGTGTTTGGGCGTATCTGAATGAGTTATAGGGCAAAGCAACATAATCATCCCTAATTTTCTTTCCTCAGCCTGACAGCCTACTTTGGCCTGCTCGACATCTGCGGAGCGAAGGCCGGAGACACGGTTCTGGTGAATGCCGCCGCAGGGGCCGTGGGCTCGGTTGTGGGGCAGATAGCTAAGCTCAAGGTAAGTGCCCTTCCCCGGGAGCAAACGTTTACTCTGCAGCCCCTGCGAGCACTGGAAACACAACAGCGGACACAGCAGACTCCCACAGTCTCGGAGTTCAGCCTCATGGCTCTTGTTCAGAAATCGAAGGTTGAGAATGATTGAGAAATGGAGGGAGTGAGGAAAAGGGTGGAGCCAAGAAGACCTGAGCATTACTTTCAGCATTGCGGCTATCAGATCATAAATGGCTTCTGTCTAGCATAGCGAGTTTGTAAGCAGTAACTACTTTCGTAGTTTTTACCAAGCATTTTTTGCTATAGCTTTATCTCCTCTCTTCATTATTTCCCTCAACAACAGAGGAAGGGGCTTGAGATCAGCCAACCGAGTCATCACCCACATGGTCCCATTGCAAAGGCTACCGCAGTCAGCCCAGAATGGTGGGGCCGTGGCTTGGGAACTCCCTCCTGGGAGGTACCAACTGGCTATGATTTGGGCAGGTGTCTGTGTGCAAGAGATCTGATGTGAGGCTGGGGGTACAGGCAGCAGGTGGCTCAGACACGGTCAGGATGTGTGCCACGGTGGGAGTGTTCCAAGGTGATCTGGCTTTAGCTGGTCCTTGGCCAGAGGCCGGGATGCAGAATTCAGGACCTAGCTCCTAGGGAAAGAGTTAGTTGGAATACCGACAAATACAGGACTACAGCCAATAGCCGAGGATTCAGGCTGGTCTCCAGTGCTAATGGGAGCTTGGAATGCAAATAAAAGAGGAGGCTACCATGGAGGTTGCAGGAAGAATTTATTATAAGTAAGTAACTAAACAGGAATAGGTATTGCGTTTTAGCAAATGTCGTTTCAGCATGTACCAGGTAAACTTTGCAGGTAATGACAGGGGATCCTTAAAGGGGAGACATGATTGGTTCTGCATTTTAGAGAAGTCACTTGGCCTTGGTTCCCAGTTTGCAGGGACAAAGTATTAGAGATGAGGAGTCCAATTAGGAGACTCTGACAGTAATTCAGACAAAAATTGTGATGCACTGACAGAAGAGATTGGAGGTCAGGATGAGCTTTTAAGGATATTTGGTAAAAAAACAAACAAAAGTAACACCCAGTGACTGGATGTGGATAGAAAGGGAACCTCTCCCGTGACACATGTGTCTCGGGTTTGGAAACGGAGCGGCACCGTCACTAGTAGAGACTAGAGGAGCAGCGCACACAGACAGAGAAGGAAGAAGACATTCTGTTTCAGATGTGTTGAATATGGAGTCCCTCCAGGCTGTCCGTGGTGGGACGGTTATCGGAAGTACTGATGTGGAAGTCACTCAGAGAGACACAGGCTGGAGTTAATAGATGGGGAATCGTCCGCATGAAGGAGGCACTGAGGTCATAGGAGAAAACGAGATCGTCCTGTGAGTGTATAAGGCTAGAAGGCAAAAGCACAAAGGATGCAGCTTTTGTAAAAGAGTTTGTTGCTTGAGCCATGACGGAGTGGAGACAGTACACAGTGGCCATTGCTTGCGTGGATCCATGTAGAACCCCAAAGGTCTTTCCCTAACTGAAAGTGTGCAGTGGCTCACATTCTGGTCTTCATGGTACAGTCAGAATATAAGAGAGCTTTCTGAAGAGCTGCTTTCTATGTGCCAATATAATCTCTGGTCTCATTCTGAAGGTGCTTCTCAAAATGTTCTCCAGTTCCTCTGTGATTAAGCAGCATCAACTCCAGTGCTTTGGGCCAAATCAGACAATACACGGGCCATTACCAGGAGGGCTGTGTATGGAATGAGAGTCCCAGATCTGAGCCATAGTGATAGTCCAACAGACAACAACACCAAGAGATAGTATGGGAGTCAGTGCAAGGGGAGAGAAGCCCCAAAATAAACAAGAGGCAAGTGAACATGTTGTCAACGCAGCAGATCGAAATGAATTGCAAACCACATAAACATAGAAAGGGTGTGCTGGGCAGCTGGAGGCAGGCTGAAGTTATTCTTAGGGTGTAGGCTGGTTCAGGGACTAATTTCACTTATAGGGCCTTTTGGCCCATTGTGGTATCCCCCCGTACACGTGTGGCTCAGCTCCTCGGAGGGTGTTCTGGGGGGGCCAGACCATATTAGGCCAGGAGGGTGGAGTTGGTCTGTGCTTGTGACTTATACATGGTTTCCATTTTTTCCCCACTTAGGGCTGCAAAGTTATCGGAGCAGCAGGATCTGATGATAAGGTTGCCTACCTTAAAAAGCTTGGATTTGATGTTGCCTTTAATTATAAGACAATAGAGTCTCTGGAAGAAACTTTGAAAAAAGCTTCTCCTGATGGTTATGATTGTTATTTTGATAATGTAAGTATAAGTCAAACTTAAAGTATGATTTATTAACAAAGTAACTATGCAAAGAAATAAATATATTTCCAGAGTTTCCATCTAAAATCTATAAAGAGCTCTGACTGGTGTGGCTCAGTGGATTGAGTGCCAGGCTGTGAACCAAAAGGTTGCTGGTTCGATTCCCAGTCAGAGCACATGCCTGGGTTGTGGGCCAGGTTCCCAGTCGGGGCCACATGGAGAGCGACCACACATTGATGTTTCTCTCCCTCTCTTTCTACCTCCTTTCCCCTCTCTCTAAAAATAAATATATAAAACCATAAAAAATCTATACAGGAAGAACATATGCCTTTAAAAAAGCTTTATTGTGATAATGTCACCATTTAAAATATAGAACTCAGTAGTTTTTAGTATAGTCACAGAATTGCACAATTGTCACCACAGTACATTTTAGAGCATTTTCGTGATACTAAAAAGAAATGCTGTACTTACTAACATTCACTACCCACCTCCCCCAAGAGTGGTCTTTTGTGACCGGCTTCTTACGCTGAGCATGTTTTCCAGGTTCAACCATGTTGTAGCATGTATCAGTGATTCATTCCTTATTGTATGGCCAAATAATATTCCACTGTATTGATATCTCACCTTTTATTTATCCATTCATCAGTTGATGGGTATTTGAGTTACTTATGCTTTCTGGCTATTCTATAACGCTGCTATGAACACTCTTGTACAAGCTTTTGTTTTCATTTCTCTTGGGGATACACCCATGAGTGCACTTGGGTCATATGGTAACTTCATGGTTAACATTTTGAGGTGCTGCCACACAGTTAGCAAAAGGGCTGCACTATTTTACATTCTCATTAGCGACAGATGAGGGTTCCGGTATCCCTACATCTTCACCAACACTTGGGATCTATTGTTTTTGTTATGGCTATATCCTAATGGGTTTGATGTGATTGTTTCATTGTGATTTGCTTTGCATTTCTTTAATGGTTAATGATTTTGAGCATCTCTTAATATGCTTGTTGGCCATTTATATGTTTTCTTTGGAGAAGTATCTGTTCAAATCCCTTGCCCATTTTTCGATTGGGTTATTCATTGAGTTGTAAGGCTTCTTTATACATTCTGGATACAAGTTCTGTATCAGACACAATCAGTTCTTGGTATTCTTGGTAGTTATGTTCTATAAAGTCATTGAACCATTTATTGCTCTTAGAAAAAGAATATATATACACACATGTTACATAGGTTACACATCTTAAGTCCCCAAACAATTTTTCCGGTAGCTTCCTTTTTCTTTATTTTACAAAAGAGAGTATGAGGTTCAGTGAAATGTTAAGTGACTTGCCTGAGGCTGCCCCGTGAACTAACCCTTCCAAAGCTGGGCTTCATACTCCATCCAAATGGCTCCAGAGCCGGAACCTCTTGAACTAAAGGCACTGCCCCCTCTGTCCTCACCCCCTGGTAAACCTCCCTGAGAGAGCGGAAAACAGAAGGAGCCATGGCCTCCTCTGACCTTGGCTGGGAACTCTGCATCTCTACCTGCTCTGCACGTGTCTGCAGCTAACCCGGGGAAGCTCTGTGAGCATCGATGTGCAGGTTATATGTAAATTTTAGCAAGCAGTCCGACTCACGAATATGGAATCCACTAATAATGAGGATTCACTGTATGCAGTTTGCAGCTATTTTCTCCTTTTTGTAAGCTGCCTTTCACTCTCTTGATGGTGCCCTTTAAAGCACAGACATTTTCAATTTTGTTGGTCCAGTTTAATTTTTCTTTCATCACTTGGTCTTTTGCTGCTAAGGCAAGTAATGTGAAACGATGATTGTAAATGAGTAATTTTTTGAATATTCTAGTGTTTAGATTACTTAAGGGGTTGCTCTTTTTTTTTTTTTTATCCTATTTAGGTAGGTGGAGAATTTTCAAACGTTGTTATCCCCCAGATGAAGAAGTTTGGAAGAATTGCTGTATGCGGGGCCATCTCCACGTATAACCTCACTCGTCCGCGTCCCCCAGGTAATGAGCCCGTGCACGTGGTCTCAGGTGTAGGGAGACTGGACAAGGAGAAGATTCACACGTATGGCATGAGAGCATTAAAAAGGTTTTAGTGACTGTCAGAATACTTCAAAGACTTCCTGGCATTCTTGATGAAATAGTGTTTATTAGCTTATGTTTTTATGGAGAGAAATAACAGGATCTGAAAATATGGAACAGACACAGACTAAAAGTTTTAGTTTTTACCTACCTCCTGAAAAATTGTAAAAAGACAGCCATGATTTGATTTCGCAACTGCACACCTTGACCTGGCTGGTAAAATATTAGGGCGCTTTAGGACATTCGGGATCTTGCTGGAACTACGAGTCTGAGCAGAAGGTGACTTGAGGTGAGCGACAACCGGGACAGCAGACCGCCCTTTCCTGCAGACAGCAGTGGACGATGCTTTCCCAGGACACCCTGGCCACTCCAAGGGAAAGGAGCGTGCGTTTCCGCCACCCCCACATTCTGTGACTGTCCTTGTTTTGCTTCTCCTGAGCCCCTCCATGCCCTCCACTCTCCCGACTTCTTCACTCCCTTATGCTGAGACCACCCCCTTCCACCTCCATTCCTATAAAGATCTAAAAGCAGTGTCCGCTGAAAAACTGAGTTCATTAGCTCCCTGTCTTGAGACAGACTGTCTAGGCCTCCTGTCTCACAGAACGGGGCAGTGAGTGGCTGTGCAGACCAGAGACTTCAAATCCTATTAGCGACAGACTCAAAACAGAGACAAGTCTTCTGAACAACTCACACAGACTCCTTTTCTGCTACGGTATTCGGTGCTGTTGGCAAGATAACAGATTTACTGTGGTCCAAAGAAGGGGCAAAGAACAAAAAAGAATCTTCCAGATTATTATCAGGATCTAGGCAACCACAAATAGACTGGTTTTTCATTCTGGGGTGGGCTCGACTCATGAATGAAACCTCATGTATGTCCCTGCTAGTTCATAACACGTAATTTACCCCCTCACTCCAGAATGATAGGGGCCAAGGAAGGACAGACAACCCGTAGAGTCCCTCTTGAGCTGTGACAAATCAAAGACACGACCCTCTCCAAGAAGGAAACTCCAGGTTCGCTTGGCAATCTCACTGTTTGGGACCTTTTTCCCTGAGATTGTTCTAATGGAAGCTAAGCTGAAATCATGAGAACTCTGCCCGTCAGCTGGGCAAAGCTCCAGGATACATTTTCCTGACCACAGTTCAGTGAGGTACAGCCCAATATTTTGGAGACAGTAACTTGATCTAGTTTTTTTTTTTGGCAATTAGTCTTTGGAAGTTCAGCTGCTCAGATAGGTCTTTGAGATGTCAGCCGGCCTCTTCCACTTTAAACAGAGAGGATGCTGTCCTGCTTCTGACCTCCAGAAAGTCTAACATACTTCACCGTTGGGATAGCTCAGAGGCGCGTAATTACGCCTCCCAGCTTTAATGCCACGTATTTTTTTGGTTCTCAATAAAGAAACCCACATGCCCATCAGAGTGGACAAGCCCAGAAACAGAATTTCACCTTCTTCCAAGATGAGGAAATGAGGGTTCCACCCCGTTACCCAAAAAAGAAATGTGGGCCTTCTGAGGCTGCACCCTTTCCACAAGACCCCTCTGGAGTTTGGGTGTGCCCTCTCCTGTGTCACTCTTGTGGCTCACTCGTCTTGCATCAGTTTCTTCTAGCTCGGGCCGAAGCCCCGTTCTTCTGACTGATAATGTTACTTTCTTCAAAGCAGCAAGTGGGGACTTGAGGCTTGAGTGATGGCAGTTATCAAAGTTGCTGAAAATAGACTGCCGCTCATCTTGTCCCTTCTGTCCTGACTGAGCCTGGCTTCCTGGCACTTGCTCAGGTGTCATCCCCTCAGTCCCTGGTCACTTGAGAGCCTTGGGAGAAGAAACCGGGCCACCTTGCCACCTTCTCTTTCTCACACAGAGCAGTGCTGCCTCCCAGGCTGCAGGGTCGTCAGTGTTTTTTCTGGGCTGGTGGTCGCAGAGCGTGAGCCCGGGACCAGCAGCATCACCATCTCCTAACCATCTAACCAGGGGAACTTGTTAGAAACACACATTCTTGGGGCCTGCTCCGTAGCACAATCAGAAGTAGGGGGAGGGGCCCAGCACTTCCTTTTGACAAGCCCTGCACAGGATGCTGTTGCACACTCGAGTGTGACACCCGGTGTGCAGGCCAACTCTCCGTATCCTGAAATGGTGAGGACAGCGGTGGGTGTGGGAATTGTGAGCCTCTCGGTGTCTTCTCTCTCATTGGCTCTCGGTCCAGGGGTAGACACTAGCTGTTTTGCATGTCTTCTGAGTACAGAACAGGAGATGGGTTTATGCCATGGAATGACTGCATTAAGCCATTAAGAAGAACATGCTAGGTGTTGGCAATGTGAGGGTGTTCATTCTTGGGCAGTGTAGAAATGTTTTCCTGTTGTCCCCAGGCCCTCTTGCTGTTCCATAGACCTGTTTGGGAAGGACGGCGGGCTTTGCCTCTGGCGAGTCCGGGATGACCGTCCCCGGGCTGTCTGACCTGTGCGAGGACTCCAGTGTGGCTGCTGTAACAAGTCACTGCAGATTTAGCGGCTCGAAACAGCACAGATGTATTGTCTTACAGTTCTGGAGGTCAGACGTCTCCAAGGAGTCAGCATGGTTATGTTCCCTCTGAAGGCTCCAGAAGAGTCTGTTCTTTTTCCTTTTCTAGCTCTAGAGGCCTCCAAAGTCTGCATTTCCCAGCTCGTGGCCCCTTCCTCTGTCTCAGAAGCCAGCAGCATAAGGTCATCAGATCTCTCTGTCCTTCTGATCTCTGCTTCCATCATTGCGTATTTTTGTCCTGGCTCTGGCTCTGCTGCATCCTTCTCTCCATTACAAGGACCCTTGTGATGATATTGGGCCCACGTATCCGCTACAGGATCATCTCCCCACCTCAAGTCCTTAGGTGTATCTGCAAAGTGCCTTTTGCCATGTGAGGTACCATCTTCACAGGTCTGGGCATTAGTTCGTGAACATCTTAGGGGCCATCATTCTGTCCGCCACAGAGGGCATGTTGATGTGTGGGCAGCCCCGTGGGTCAGAAAAGAGTGGAGGAAACGGAAGGGGAGGCAGTAAGAGGACAGCGATGGGACTTGCCTGCTGGTTTTCACCACGGCCACCTCCGGGCCCCACGGGGCCCTATTGCCAAACGTGCCCTCCTCTCCGCAGGCCCACCCCCAGAGGTTGTTATCTATCAGCAGCTCCGCATGGAAGGGTTCATCGTCAGCCGCTGGCAAGGAGAGGTCCGCCAGAAGGCTCTGAAAGACTTGCTGAAGTGGGTCACTGAGGTAAGGGCCTCCAGAGCTCGATTTCAAATTTCCACTGCAAAGACACCCCACGGCTCCCCGTTCTATAGCAAAATACCTGGAAGTGTTGTCTACCCTCTCTTTCCATTCTTTCTGAAGTCCACACCTCAGGCTTTTGCACTGGTCGCTGGGCCTCTTTTCTTCTCTGTCCAGACTCCACCCACCCCTTAGCCAGCGCATCCGGCCTCACGGTTGTGAGTGATGGTGGGCCGGCAGCCCCTGACCGTCTCTCCTGCCTGCACCTTCCCCTGAGCCTGACCGCCCAACACCTCCGCTTGGAGGTGTGTTACACGTCTTCCACTTACCGTGTCGGACATCAAGTGTGTGGTTGGTCTTCCCTGCCAAACCTGCTCCATAGATACACCTTGCCATCTCAGTTAGGGCGGTCCTACCCTTCTAGTTGCTCAACGTGAAAACTTGAAAGTCACCTTTTTTTTTTTTTTAAATTTTATTTAGTTACTTTTCAAGTACATTTTTTTTCCCTCCCCCCCCCCCCCCCCCCGCCCGGTCTCCCCCCTCCCTCCCATTCCCCCCCCACCCCCAGTCCTCATCTCTGTGTCTTTCATACTTGTTCCTCAAAATCCCTCCCCCCTTTTTCCCCTTAAGTTCCCTTCCCTCTCCCCCTCTGGTCGCTGCCCACTTGTTCTCTATTTCAGCGTCTTTGTTTTTATTCTGTTTGCTTGTTTGTTTTATTCTTTAGCTTCCTGTCAAAGGTGAGATCATATGGTATTTGTCCTTCAATGCCTGGCCTATTTCACTCAGCATAATGCTTTCCACTGAAAGTCACCTTTGATTGCTTCCTTTCCCTCATCCCCATGTCTAATCTGTTGGGAAATTCTGGTGGCTCGAGCTTCTAATTACATACAGAATCGGCCCACTCCTCCCGCTCCGTTGCTACCACCCTGGTCCAGGCCACCACTTGTCTAGGATGTTGTGTTTGCCTCCAGCTGGTCCCCACCTTTGTGCTCTTACAGACAATTCCCAGCCCAGCAGCCAGGGCGGTCTTCGAAAGCATAAATCCAACCATGTCATTCTTACGCTCAAAACCCTGCAGAAGTTCCCATTTCACTTAGAATAAAACTTACAAGGCTGCCTGCGACGCATCCCCCATTACCTCTCTCATTTCCTTCCTTAGAATTTACTCACTTTGCTCACTCGCCCAGTCCCTCCCCTCACCTCTCCACCCCTCGTCACTCCTTCATTCTCTCACCTCCTTCATGTCTTTGCTGAAACCTGCCTTCCGAGTGATGCAACTTTTACAATGACCCCATTTCGAACTCTTGATCCTCCTTATCTTTTATCCATAGCAAGTATCACCTTCTAATATCATATATACTACAACCCACTTCTTCATGAATTTATTGCCCATCTCCTGTCCATGAGAATGTAACCTCTATGCGTTCATGCATTTCATTTTCTGATGGATCCTCAGCGTCTAGAATAGTGTCTGAATCAACGTAGGCATTCAGTGAATCTTGTCGAATAGACGAGGGGCACATGTTTGTGAAACTGAATTTCCGAAGGCCATGTCTGAGCTTCCAAAAGCAATGTCTGAGACCCAGAGAAAGAAGCCGGTCCCTTTGCTCTGTGCTGTGATCATTCCCACTGAGCCCATGTTAAGTATTAGTCAGTAGGAATCTGAGTAACCGAGGTGCCTTATTTTAGTTTTTATAGGGGGAAAGTGGTATCACACTTCCTAATTGTGGGCTTTACGATCACTTCTCAATTCAAAGAAAGAGATTGCTCTTCTGGTGACCACAGGAGGTTGGCGTTTTTCCCAGTCTAACAAACAGATTCCTGGGCTGGGCTCTTTCCAGGAAGCCGGGAAGGGTTGAATTATTTTTAAGTTCCCAGCGTGTAGCCTCTCTGTCGCTGTTGGTGAAACCGAATCTAGCACTTCCATGGCCACAGCTGACAACAAGACCTCCCCATGCTGGTGTCCCTAATGTGTCCCTCTAACAAAGTGAGACTAATTATAGTTTTGTTTTGAGTAGTGAATTGGCCTCATCCACTTATTTTTTCTCATCTCTTACCTTCTACAAATATACTTTTTACTTTAGAATAGTTTTAGATTTACAGAAAAAGTACAAAGTACAGACAGTTCCCCATATGTACCCCATATTCTGTACCCTAAGATCCCATATTTTTAACATTTAATATTGGTATTCATCCTCTACTTTTAACCCTTAAACTGGATTATAGCTTTCAACCCTTTCCAGGTTCTTTGCCTTTTTAAGAGCAGGAATAAATTTGGATTTTTTAGTCAAGGGTTCAAATACCGGCTTCCCTACTGACTAGCTGAGCAACCTCAAGAAAATGGTCCCTCCGGAAGTCCATGAAGGGTGCTAAACCATCACTGGAATGCATTAGCGGAAAAATGGCATTGGTAACTCAGGTCTCCATATAAGACCCCTTTGAAGAGACTCACAAATGTGAATAGTTTCACTCAGTAGACTGTACCTCGGAGTAGAAAGAGAATGAAGAACCTTCCTTACTATATGAAACCTTCCCTCCCAAACTCCAAAATGAATATTAAACACACATTAAAAGAATTGTAGCTTGAAGGGAAGACCGATTAGGAAGGTGCCATGGTATTTAAACTTCCTGAACAAGGCTCCGCCTCCGCAGGGGTCAGATAAGGGGTCAGATGAAGCTACGTCCCAGGAAGAATGAACACAGATGACTCCCTAAGGGGTCACTCCTTTCTCCTCTTCTGAGTTCACGACATTATTAAATTTTCCATGTAATTTACTTAGGAATTACTTGATCGCTTCCTTGACACATTTCTCCCATCGTTATGCTGTGATCTGACAGCATTATTAAATTCTTATGTGTCCTTTGTCATCTATTACATGCACTGTGTATGTGCTCATGCCCCCAAATGACCCTAAGGTCACAGGGTCTCCAGCTGACAGTTCCAGATTCCCTGTATTGTAACTGATACATTCTTTGCTGCAATGAGAAGAGTATATTGTTTAGAATGTGATACTGATACTATGTTTTTTGTTGTTTCGGTACAGGGTAAAGTCCAGTACAATGAACACGTCACTGAAGGGTTTGATAACATGCCAGCTGCATTTATGGGAATGCTGAAAGGAGATAATTTGGGGAAAGCGATAGTGAAAGCATGAAAAAAATGACACATAGAATTTAGAAATCACTTTCATGATTACTTAATTTCTTTTGAACCATTTAGTAAAAATGTATACTGCCTTTGTTTGACAAGAATAGTGGTTGTAATGAGTTTGAACCATCTAATAAAGTACATTTCAATAATAAGTAATTAGCAATAGAGAATGAATATCTCTTTGTGAACAGCAGCCAGTCACCTCACTGCCTCCTACAGCTCCTTCTGGGATATGGTAGAAAAGAGTGACTTTGGAGTCCAAAAATCTAGTGCCTCTGTGACCTTGAACTTCTGATCTTTTTTCATCTGTAAAGTAAGAATAGTACCCTGTACTTCACACACGTATTACACATTTATTTAAAACACCAGCATAATGCCTGACATATGTGTGTATCAGGTGCCCATAACTGTTAGCCACATCCCTGCAGAAATGAAAATCCTAGAATAACCCCCATGCGGCTTATATTACACAAGAAAGACTCACTGCTGATGTACAGGGCTCTCTGTGTGAGTCTCATAACAGGACAGACTGAGGAAGGGAATCTATCGTTCACAACAGCTACAAAGAAGACAACACGGGAATATACATAAAACCTACAGAAATGTGTGAGATTTATATGAAGAAAGCTTTTAGACATCACTGAGGAATACAAAAGACTTCAACATGGAAAGGGACCATGCTCTTGGGCATAACGATGGCAATTCTGTTGATGACTGCTGGCCCAAGTAGAGAAGGGGGTTAAATTACAGTGAAAAAGTGGGAGAGGAAAGTGTGTGCGTGTCTGTGCGTAAAACCTCTGCAAAGGTGTAACAAACTACTGCTGATGTGGTTTGTCTCCACTGTTATTACAAGTAACAGTTAAAAAGTTAAAGTTCCTGCCCTTTTGTGCCCCCCCCTCCCCATAGGGGGAAAATAAAACATGCATGAGACACACCTCAGGGAAGGGTGGGGGCGCCCCTGAGGTCGAACACCCCTGGGGTTCTTAGCTCTCCAGCTGGTCCTCCCTGAGCCTCCAGCCACTCACTGCTGCAGTTTCCGCTTCCCTAACCTGGAGCAGGTTCAGATGGAGGCTTCCGCTCTTGGGCTTCTACCCCTGTATCCAGTGACTCTGTGTATCTGACTGTCTGATGCGCCAACTTTACGGGCAGCCTTTTGCTCTGTGACCTCAGTTCTCGCTCGATCTATTGTAAAAAGAGTTGGTGATATTTTAGTTAATTTTTTTTCTTGTTAGGACAGAGTATTGACTGCCAGTGCCATGCATGCCAGACCAGAAGAGCATGTATTTTTAATTTTGATAATATTTACCCTTTTTTTCCCCCTGATGGTTTGTGCTTTCAAGTTTCCTGCTGAAGAAATCATTGCCTAGCTCGAGGTCATAAAATTTTTCACCCATATTTTATTCTGTAAATTTTACATCTTAAATTTTGTTAGCTCTGTGATAAACCAGGGAATAGGAGATTGGGAGTGACTGTAAAAGGGTGAGAATTTTGGGGGTGATTTCAGTATTTTGGGGGGTAAGGATTACATATGGTGGGCAATCGTCAAGACTCATAAAATGGTACCTTTAAATGTGTGCATCTCATTGTTTGTAAATTATATCTCAATAAGTTAATTTAAAAATATGTCCAGGACAGAATGTTGGCCACAGATGAGAGCTCGCTGGCTACCAGATTGCAAGGGACTGGCCAATTGCTGGCTTACTCGGAAGGAGGAACACATTCAAGGAATAGTCGAGGGAGGCCGAAGTGTGTGAGATCCACAAGCACAAGGTTCGTACTTCGTGGGACAGCCTCCCACGTGGGCAGTAACGTATTTTTCAATGTAAGAGGAGCACAGGTCTTCATGTTTCCTCCCTTCCCACCTACCTCTCTTTCTGGAACTTACTGTGGTCCCAGTAGTAAGATAGGCATCCATCTTTATTTTTGCCAAGTTATGAGCAGTTTTTCCCACACCACTTTTGGGATAATCCATTCCCCCCCACTCCCTTGATTTCAAATATGTCTTTAATATGTGTTCTATTCAGAGATACTTGGTTCCATATCTAGACTTACCTGGTCAACTGATCTTTGTTTTGTTATTCTGCCACTAACGTAAATAGGATTTTTTGCTACTATATTTTTGACTGGTTATTGTTGGAATTTTGGAATGGTCTCAAGTACACCTGACAATCTATGCACAATTAATTTTTGGAATGAAGTATTAAGACAGTGCTGTTGTTAATACAGTAGTATCCTGCCTATGATGGAATATTGCTCAGCCTTAAAAAAGGAAGTCCTGTCATTTGTGACCATATGGCTGAGCCTCAAAGGCATTATGCTAAGTGAAATAAGCCGGACAGAGGGACAAGTACTGCATGGTATCACTTACATGTGGAATCTATAGAAACAGAGTAGAAAAGTGGTGGCCAGGGCTTGAGGGTGGGAGAGGTTAGTACAGGGCCCATTCAGCTACATGATGAATGAGGTCCGAGGATCTAACGTATAACATGGTAAATACAGTTGGTATCACTTTGTCATATACAGTCTGCTGAGAGCAAATGTGTGAGTTGATGAATGTGTGAACCTGGTAGGGGGAACCATTTCACAATGTGTATGTGTATACATAAAATCATGTATACTTTAAATATCTTTAAAAATGTCCATTATACCTCAGGAAAGCTGAAAAAGAGGTAAATTTTATATGGGAACAATAGCTCAATAAAGTTGATAGAAAAAACTGAGACACATCAACCCCACACGGTATGAAGATACACATTGTTTAGAGGAATCTTTATGGACTTCGCCCAGGAGGAAACGGCACAACTGCCTTCTAACGGGCACTGATGAAATCCAGCAAGATCTGGGAGGTGTAGGTACTCTGGAAGAGCTGGGGTGGGGGGGATCAGGGGCTGGAAAGAAAGACTGTACTTGACAATACGTATAAAGATCAGGTCAAGTCCAAATGCCATCCTACCTGGCCTGGTCAGGTGCTTATCCACCCCTCCCTAACCCCAACAGGAAATGAAGGCTGAAAGGCTTTTTACCTGGGTCCCATGGCCCTGGAGGAGGGTGGAAATGAGATGTGAGGCGGAACACAGATTAAGGGGAAGTGTGGAAGAAGGGGTCGCAGCTTTCTGCCTCCCCCACCATGGCCAGGTTTGCAGCCTCTGCGGACCAGATCCTTCTAGAGAAACTGCACTGCTCCCAGAGTGACTTCTGACAGTCACCGACATTCAGTCCCAAAGGCAAACACTAAGTGAACACCCAATCCCCCTTCTGGGAAGCCCACAAAATGACCTGCAGCTCCCACATACTCAAGCCTCTAACACAGAGACCGTGGACTTTTGAGTTGGGAACACTAACCAAGTCAGACTTTGGAATGACACCCCCTTGGGGGTAGCAAGTATGCTGTACATGTGGGATGAAGGAAAGCATGTGATCGGAAAGGCAGGCCAAGCCAGGAGCAATCTGTCTTCTCACCACGGGGGAGCATTGCACTGAGGGTCAAACGGGCACGGTGACTGATTTCTGGCTAATGGGAGAGAGTAGCTGGTTTCTAAGTCAGCAGTCCCCAAACTTTCTTGGTTATAGCGTCCTCAGTCCCACAATCATTTCTTCACCAGGCTCCTGGGCCAAAAGAAATACCTGACAGTTCTATTGCCAAATACGTCCAAACAATGTAATAGCAGTTGGTGCCACATCCAGTAATTATGTACGTTTCCCTAAAATTTTAAAAACCCTGGGGAGCCCCTGTGAGTTTGTTACAGTGCCCTGGGACAATCTACCACCCAGTAGGGACCTGTGGTTCCAAGCTATTTCCAGGCCAACGTTTTAAAACATTATATGATGCTCCAGTTCTTGCTTTCCCTGCCTCTGGGGGCGTGGAGGTGATGTGTCCCAGGTGGCACAGTGACAAATGTTGGAAAGCATAAGTGCTGGATGGCTGCCGGGGAAATGAACTTTTACTGAATTAAAGCCACTTTGATTTGGGGCACTCTCTGTAGCTGGCACTGCTTACCCCAACTCCGGAGTGTCCCATATGGTAGTCATTTAAGGCTATTGAGAACGGGAAAGGATTTTTTAAAAAATGAAGCACAGTAAATATTTCTTCGTGAAACACAACTTTATTGTTCTGGTAGAACTACAATTCACTTCAACTGTTGTTATCGCATTGGGCGTTGCTGTTGCAATACTTGTACAGGAACGTGCACTATTTCTAGTACGACGGACAAACACTTCACCAATCTCGTCAGCACCCACAAACCGATTCAGTTCCGAGGACTGTTTTTGATGCACTGAAGTCACATCGCAGCGTGTTTACTTGGGTATTTTACGTACACGGCACAAGTTAAAGTACGCCTGTGCGGATGGCACAAGTCACAGCAAATACCGATAGAAATCATAGGTCGAGATCCTTACTACTTTAATTATAATATAAACTATCTTCAGGTTAAAAATACAGACAAATATTTAAATTTGCAGTGAAGGCATATGACTGAGGCAGAATTCAGTGCAATGCAGAAGCTAGTACTGTGACTAGTATAGCGAGGAGAAAGCGGCAGAGCACAGGGCGCACCCGACAGGGAGGGCCCACTGTGGTTACTGCAGGCACAGCAAAATGGAAAAGCCACTCGCGTACACCAGAGTGTCAACGACACCACACTGGACAATGTTTAAGACAACACCTAATATTTAGTCATTTTTCGTCAACGATCTAGTGAATTCAATAAGTCTTCTCCTAATAGTAAAAAAAAAAAAAAAAAAATCCAAGAAATCGGTCATATGAGATGAGAACCAAATTTCCAACAAAATATTTAAACATTTTAGCAGGATTTGAGCTTGTAAAGTTGGCCAGCTATAAAGTAGTTTGAATTCTCATATACAGGCAAGCAGAATCTTAGATGGAGAAATGACAAAAACAAATTATTTTAGTTATAAACTTATAAGGAAAAGACTTAAAAAGATATTTACAAAAATTGAAAATTTCAGTGAATCCTCTTAATTTTGTGCGTAGAATATAGAAATTTTCTAATAATATCACAGATCGATTGATTCAAAATTTGAAAAATTACAAGTATTTAGCTTCAGCTTTGGGTGAGCTGTGTAACGTAAGACACAGCCCAATGAAAACTTTGGGTATATTGTTTCAAAGAACATCCAAATTTACAAAGAAATGTCAATTCACTGCTTTTGTCAATTTCCATCTGTCAAAGAATTTCAGCTCTGAGACAGAAAGATTTGTTTCCATGGCAAGAATGGAATCTAGCTGTGTAAAGTCAAAAGACCAGACGTGCTGAAATTTTAAAGCAAGAGAATGATGTTCTCCTCGTTGCTTTGTTTCACTGTCTGATACTGAAAATATTTGTGCTCAGTTTTCCGAAGCAGACTCCAAACACAGAGTCATGGATAGATGGTGCAGTTCTTCAGTCGACAGGTGGAACTGCTATAAAAGAGTAATTGCCAGTGTATGAAACTGTTGAAGATGTTCTGAAGTTGAGTCCTGAAAGTTTACAATGGTTTCTTATGCTAGGAATTCCGACTTACAATGTTCTTGAAACAAAACCAAGAAATGATTGCCAAATACTCAACAATCAAAACCAAATAGGGGCAGTGTGATTCACGTTTCTCCCTGACATCACACTGCATATGAATGAGCTAATTCATAATTTGAAGCTTCTTGGAATGGGGAAAACCTGTGACCTACTTGCATAAAAAAAAACTAAAACAAAACAAAAAACCCAAATGTGAAGAATGGTTTGCTGATATTGATAAATGTAGTTTTGTTTTCATTCACACAAACTTGCCAAATTTGATTTAATACTGAATTGACAAAGTTGGCGAATTTACTTATAGCTTTGAAATATGGTTTTGCTTCAAAGTAAATTCAATTCTTCTAGTGAAAAGATGAACCGTTTTGTCAATGGAGATGTCATTTTAGAGGGAAATCATTTTTTGATGCTTGACCCAGTTATTGGAAAACTTTATATACATTCAGACTAACAATCAAGTATGCTTAGAAGAAGTATATCAATCTACTTTTCAACTTTTAAGTTTTCTAAATCTACATATAGATCGAGTATTTCAAATGAAAACTTTGTGTGTGAATCAAGGTGTGCTGTGTTGATAAAATGCTGGGTTTTGGACAGTGCAAAACACGCTATAAGATACCTCAGCAATAACTTTTTACTGATTACACATTGAAATAATATTATGGCTATACTGGGTGAAATAAAATACATCATTAACTTTGCCTGTTTTTACTTTTTAAAAGTAGCAACTAGCAAATCTGAAGTTACACACGTGGCTCATGTTACATTCCTGTTGGACTGTGCTCCAGTAACTGAAACTCCTCCCAACCAGCTTTTCAGAGCCGTCTTCTTAAACATGAATAGACAAGGGTTTGCAGAAGTTTGAGGGAAGGCTCTCATGTGAAAGTTAGAATACAAGTAAAAACGACTCGGAGGAAAGACAGGGAATGCAGGGAACAGAATAGCATTGAAAGATGCCATAGTAGCACCCTCAAAGAAAAGAAAATTCTACCCATGAAACCAAACCATACTATTATTCAAAAAGGAACAATCAGAGGACCAGAAAATGAATCTGGAAATCTAAGCATAACAACAGAAATAAAACATTTAGAACATTCAGTAATAAAGTTGGAAAATAAGGTTGAAGGTATCTCTTCCAGAAAGGACAGAAATCAGTGTTGGCAAAGATGGCAGAGTAGGAAGTACCAGGAATCCATCTCTCCCCCTAGACAACTGTACTGGCAGAAAGTACTTAAAGTGATTCTTTTGAAACATGGGAGTCTATTTTAGAATAGACTGTCTGATCCTGAAATGTGTAGCTCCCAGAGGGTAACCTTGACTGGTAAGCTACAATTCATGGTGGCGAGTTTCAGCCTTTAGGACAGAGGCAGCCACCCATCGCCCACCTGCCAGACCTGTAGCAGGAGGCTCTGGAGGTGGAACCCACATTTCCAGTTCCACTTGCTGGAGCCAAAGTGAGCAAAGAAGGACCTTTTCCTCCAAATACCAGGGTTCTGACTTTGGATGGCTGCTTCTGATCAAGGCAGAAGAGCAAGCACAGAGGCAAGCTACCCTTCTTCCATTCCTCACTAGCTAAAGTGGCTTCCAGGGGATTTAAACAGGAACAGCACCTGATTTTCTTAGGGGGCAGGCACTGAAAAACGTATACATGGAGTATTTAGAAAGCAACTACCTCTGCCCAGGGAAAGACTGGCTCAGGAAAGACCTGAGTGAACTTGAAGCATTCACCAAAGCCTGATTCCCCAGAACAGAGACACCCTAAAGTTAAACACCCACCAAACTCTGGGAAAAGGGGGAATCCAATTACCAGAGCCACCCCACTATAAGGTTCAAATGTCCAGTTTCAACAATAAAAATCAAAAGTCATGCTAAGGAGCAGGAAAGTATGGCTCATTCAAAGGAATAACATAAATCAACAGAAAATGTATCTGAGAAAGTCCAGAGGTCAGCATTCCTAGACAAAGACTCTAAAACAACTGTCTTAAAGATGCTCAGAGAACCAAAGGAAGACTTTGATCGTGTTGGCAGGTCAAGAGGGAAAAATGAGGAGTCTTCATGGCAGATAGGAGGGAATAGGTGATTTACTTCTTGTGGCTTTAGAAGGGAATGCTCTCCTTAGTCCCACTGTACAGAAAGACTATACACATTGTGAGTATCAATAAGGAAAACATCCCAGAAAAGTTACAGACTTGGCAAAGCTTGCAGATTATTGGAACCATTCTATGGGGAGAGACACCAGAGGTCTCCAACCTGGAAGAATCTCTCCACCACTCGGCCACCTCGTCTGCCACCCCCACCTGGAAGAATCTCTCAACCTTAGCACACTTAAAAAGAAGAAAGCATCCATGAATACACGGCCAAATGATCTTCAACAAGAAAGCACACTACAGTGTGGAAAAGAGTCTCTTCAACAAATCATGTTGGGAAAACTGCATATCCACAGAATAAAATGAAGATGGACCCTTATCTTATACCGCATATAAAAATTCACTGAAAATGATTAAAGGCCTAAATGTAGGAACGGAAACTATGAACTGCCTAAAGGAAAACATGGCAGGGGGGAGGGGCAAAGAATTCCAGGACGTTGGATTTGGCAATGACTTACTGGACATGAGAGCAAAAGCACAGGGGAAAGGGCAAAAAATAAACAAAGGGACTACAGCAAACTTAAAAACTTCTGTGCGGCAGATGAAACAGTGCCAAGAAAATGGAAAATATTCCAATGGAATCAAGAGAATGGGAGAAAATGTTTGCAAATTATAAATTTGATAAGGGGTTAATGTCTAGAATAGAAAAAAAAACAGCTAAAACTGAAAAAATAAAAACTCAATTAAATAATGGGTAAAGGACCTGAAGAGACAATTCCCTTACCACATACTAATGATCAACAGGCATGTGACAAGATTTTCAACTTCACTAATCATCAGGGAAATGCAAATGAAACCCGTATCTGTGAGAATGGCCCGTATCAAAAATATGGAACATAGCCCTGGCTGGTGTGGCTCAGTGGACTGAGTGCTGGCCTGCAAACCAAAAGTCTGCCAGTTCGATTCCCAGTCAGGGCACATGCCTGGGTAGCGGGGCCAGGTTCCCAACTGGGGACATGTGAGAGGCAACTAATCGATGTTTCTTTCATACATCGATGTTTTTCTCCTTCTCTCCTCCCTCTCCCCCCGAAAATAAATAAATAAAATCTTTAAAATATATATAGAAAAAATCCTAAGTGTTGCTATGATGTGAAGAAATCTTTGTGCACTGTTGGTAGGAATATAAAGTGGTACGGATGCTATGGGAAACAGGACCGAGGTTCCTCAAAAAGTCAGCATGTTTACCATATGATCCAGCCATCCCCCTCCTGGGTATGTATCCAAAAGACTGATAATAGGCTTGAAGAGATTATCTGCACATCCATGTTCATTACAGCATCATATCACAATAGCCAAGAGATAGAAGCAACCTAAATATGCACTGATGAATGGACTCAAAACCCTGTTGTGTCAACATACAATGGAGTACCATTCCACCTTAAAAAAGAAATCCTGTCCCACACGACAAGAATAAAACTTGAGATCAGCCAATCCCACTTCTAGGTTATTTTCCTAGAACAACTGAAAGCAGGGACTCAAACCGGTACTTACACAGCACTGTTCACGGCAGAGTTATTTACAGCCCAAATGGTGGAAGGATGAACAAAGTGTAGTGTATAAGATCAATAGATTATTATTCACCCTTTAAAAGGAGTGGACTCCTGACACACACAACATGAACCTTAAAAACATTACGTCAAGAGAGACAAGCCAGGCACAAAAGGACAAAAATTAAATAAATCCGCTTATAGGAGGTACCTAGAAGAGTCACATTCGTAGGGAAGAGAAGGGTAGTGGTTAGCAGAGGTTTGGGGGTAGGGGGCAGAGCGGGGAGTTCTCAGTAAATGAGCAGTTTCAGTTTGGGGTGATGGAAGGTCTGGAGACGAATGTGGGGATGACTGTGCAATAATGTGAATGTCTTTCATGCCGCTGGAGTGTATACCCCAAGAAGGGTTAAAAAGGTCAGTGTCACGTGATGTATTTTTACCACATTAAGCGAAGAATTTTAAAACACGTAAATTAATTGACAGAAGCCTTGTCTTGTGGTGTGACTTAAAGTCAATTTCTTCAATAGAAATCCATCAGAACATTTTTTTAAAGCAAGGTCATCACTTTAAAGTAAACATCCTAGAACAAGCCTCCTCTCAAGAATTTTACAAATTTAATTCTTTCTATAAATTATATCTTTTCAGAAAAAAATAAATTAGGGTTTAGATCACAGAGAAAAACAAACCAGGGTTTATATCTTTAAAAAAAGAAAATGAAACAAAACTCAAGTCGGGATGGATAGTTCTCATATGCCATAGTTCCTGACAGCTAAACATCTCTGGTTGGTCTATTTAGCAGTAACTATGCAGATGAATTCATCACACACCATACTTGAACTACAGGCTTTGGGGGAGCGAGGGCACAAGGCAAAAACCAAAAACATTATTCAGAGGTAGCAATGCAAATCTAAACCCACCGAATCACAGCAAGTATTGCTGTGTCTCAGATGTGCATTATGGATCCCTTTGCTCCAATAAGCCAAGTGTTTTTTGCCTTCTCTTCTTAAACACTGTGCCTCAAACTTCAACCCTGGGAAGTCTACACTGCTGAGTCAGTGGGCTCCTCCAGAGCCCTACGCCCTGAGACCCAAATCTAACTGACTTAGGGTTTTTAGTTCCCTTTTCCATTAGAAACTATTATTCAGACTCCACCAATGAAATTAGTAAGGAGAAATTCACTAATACCTGTATCCTCTGTTCTTTTGAGGTCTAATCTCAAGACAGAAAACTTAAGTGAAAAAATTTAGTTATCATTTCTAATTCCTTTTCCTGAATTTTACTATCAATAGGGTGGCTTTAGATCTTAGAACATGCGTTCTCCAGGTGGCAGGGGTCAGAATGTCAAATTCCTACAGTGGGCAAGTCGGGTTAGTAACTGAGAGAACCTGGCAAGTAGATTCCCTGTTAAAGGTAGCAGCTGCTGCCCCTGACCACGTGGCTGTCCCACTGAAACACAGACCTACGGTTGCCATCCCTTTAATTTGTCAAAACAAGCCTTTTTTGGGGTATGAAATTTCCTGTCTTTTAAATGGTGGCAAATAATTACACACACACACACACACACACACACACACACAACACACACAACCTTACCCCTGCACACCAACTAAAACATGTCAAAGGGCCCAACTTTAGCTTGTGACCTTTGGCATACAGAAGGTTTACACTTCAATTACAGGAAGCTGCACTTAGTCAATAGGCAAAATTTAAAAAAAATAAAATTCTACGTTGCAAAAGGCAACCCATCCAAAATAGCTGTTTCGGCACCCGTTTCCTCCCATCCCTCCCACCCCCGGCCCCCAATCCATTTTCCTAGGACAGTGACTCTCTCGTCTGAGCTGGTTCAGGTGCACACCCTCTAGAATCTCAATCCTCAGCCAAGGCCCAAGGAAAAACAGGTTAGGGCGCTCTGTCCAGTTAAAACATTCCCTGAAGGCAAACTTGTTTCAGCTTCACTGACTTGTTCCTGTTCACAGCATTCCAGCATCAAATATTCAAGTAGTCAAGGCATCCAGTCTTCAAAGAGGACACTACTGTCTCATGAAACCAGAAGTGCAGTCTCCTGAATGAGTGATTTGTTACTACAGAAACTCGAAAGTTCCGATGAATCAAAAATGTTGAACTTACTTCCACAGCTTCAGAAAACATGAGGCACAAAAATAAAAACGGAAACCAGAAGTGGTCAATCCCAACCTTTTGTTCTATACCAGTTCAGAAACTGAAATTCAGGAAGGTCAAACTTGCCAAGGTTATAGAGCGACCTGGTTGGCAAACTGGGGCAGAGTGCAGGTGCTATGACCGCAGTCGGGTTCTCTACTATAGTACATGGCAGTGGAAGGGGACGCTAGACGAGGGGGAAATCTCCTGAAGAGGTAAAAAGGGTGGGTCTTGGGCACACCTCCCTTTTACGTTCATACTGGGCCTTTTACAGTCACTTCACATCCCATACTCTTTTCACTTTCCACATGACTTTCCCAGCCCTAACTAGTATCTCCCATAAGTTAACGTCCTTGCAGAGAAAGGTGAATGGGGGAAGTCTGTTTTTCCTAGCTGAAAACCCGTCAGAGTTGCAGCTGCTAATCAATATGGTGCCAATCTACATCCAGGTCTCTAATAAGGGACAGTTTTGATTAAATTTCCCCCCACCTTACTGTAGCCTAAGACTTAATCTCCAGAGTGAAATCCCCGATGTCTGAGGAGGCCCGAATTACTTTTAAATGTCTTCTCACATTCTTTACATTCATATTCTTTCCTCCCAGTGTGAATTTTTAGATGCTCTACGAGGATGGAGCTGCGACTAAAGGTCGCTCCGCAATAGTCGCACTCGTAGGGTTTCTCTCCAGTGTGGATCCGATGGTGCTCGTTCAGAGAGGAGCTCTGACTGAAGGACTTCCCACATTCCTTACACTTATACGGTTTTACCCCAGTGTGAATTCTCTGATGGCGACTGAGGAGCGAATGGGTAGGGAAGGCTTTCTCGCACTGACTGCATTTGTAGGGTTTCTCCCCTGAATGGAGTCTCTGGTGGTAAATCACAGACGTAAAATGGCTAAAAGTCATCCCGCAATCGTTACATAAGTACGGCTTTTCTCCGGTGTGGATTCTCTGATGCCGGGTGAGGCATGAGTTCTGTCGAAAGGCTTTTCCGCACTCGCCACATTTGTAGGGTTTCTCTCCGGTGTGAATTCGCTGGTGCTTGGACAGCGATGAGCTGTGACTGAAGGATTTCCCACAGTTGTTGCAAGTGTAGGGTTTTTCTCCAGTATGAATTCGCTGATGCTGAATGAGAGATGAGCTGTCACTGAAGGGTCTCCCACATTCCTTGCACTTATAGGGCTTTTCTCCAGTATGAGTTCTCTGATGTTTAATGAGGTGGGCTGCGAGGGTGAACGTTTTCCCACAGTCATCGCATTTGAAGGGCTTCTCACCACTGTGAGTCCTGTGATGTGGCGTCAGGGATGAACTGTCGCTGAAGGCCTTCCCACATTCGTCGCACAGATAGGGCTTCTCCCCGGTGTGCGTTCTCTGATGTTTGCTCAGGGAGGCGCTATAGCCAAAGGCTTTGCCACATTTGCTGCATTTATGGGTTTTTTCTGCAGTGTCTGCTCCCTCATCTTTCTTCGAGGTTTCATCCTGAGTTTCATTTTCCCGACATTCGTATTTCCAACATTTCTCACATATAGGGGTTTTTCTTCTCTTAACGAGGGACAGGCTTTGAGTAAAGTCTATCCCACAGTTGGTGCACTTCTGTGGCTTGGTCCCCATGTAAATTTTCTGATGTTTCTGATGTTCGGGACGCGATGAAGAGTGCTTTAAAACTTTCCTGCCTTCCCTACGTTTCCGTGGCTTTTCTCCAATGTGCTCTTTGCGGTTCGTAATAAGGTCTGAATGAAAACTAAAGCGTTTCTTGCTCTCGTTATACTTGCGGGACTTCTTCTTTAAGTAGGCTCTCACATGTTTAATTATATCCGAACTACTCTTGAAATGACTTCCCAAGGCGCCCCTTTCTGGGTCAGATTCCTCACCTTTAGAGCCTCTCTTATGAGTTTTCTTTTGAGTGCCCGCTACTTGCGAGCGTTCCCTACCGCTACGGTCCCCCTCTAGTCTACCTCGTTTCGAAGATTCTCCCGTCAAGCCGTCATCACTACCCATGAGGTACCTTTCTATTATTTTATCTAAAGTCGATTCGTCCACAAGAACATCTTGATTTTGAACAGATTTCTTCAGATCACCTCTAGGTTCACACTCTAGAAAAAAGACAACACAGAACAGTTCCTGTTTGTAATAAAGGAAGGTGCTGCATTGGGGATGGTAATGACTATGAGGATTACGACTTGGACAGTTCTCAAATAGAGTCTTCTAACACGAGGGAGAAAAAAGTGATACAGAGAAAGGAGGTCAGCACAGAAGTTAGGAAGGACATTGAAGAAGATGAAAAGTTTATGCTCTGTAGTTAGAAATCCAAGTTTTCACCCTCGTTTCAAGTTTCTATAATAGGTTCAAACAATAATAATAATAATAATAATGCAAATATTTATTGAATACTTACCAAATGCCAGGCCAAACGGCAAACACTTTGTTAGCTCACTTAATTTTCACAGTAACTCTATGAAGCAGGCCCTACTATTATCCCTGTTTTACAGACGTGACAAGCAGGCACAGGAAATCTAAGTAGCTTACCCCAAGTCACATGGATTATAGTGGCAATGCCAGATTTTTCACCTAGTCTGACACTCAAGTCCAAGCTTTTGATCCCTATACTATATTGCTTCCCCTGAGAGCAGTCAAATAGCACTGTTTATGGATGTCACTGCATCACAGATATGCAATGGCATCTATGCCAGACTTCCAAAGGTTACCACAATCTGGCCCTATCAACCTTATGGACACTCTAATCAGGCATCTATTTACTGTTCATAACATACTACAGAATTTTCAATCCTATTCTTTTAGTCTTGATACTTCACACCACCCAGAATGCAACCCCGCAGCTCCTTCACTATCTCAAACATATAAATTAGACAGAGCATAGGGTTGAAGTCCCACCATCTCCACAGCGCCTTCTCTGCTACCACACTGTCAATGCCCTTCTCAAAGCTTTCAATTCATTTATTAATCACATCATTCATCCTGGCTCTCAATGAAGAGATTACAGTCCCTTCTATAAAGTTATTTTTTAAACAGATAACTATGAAACACAAAATCCTACTTCTCAGAAATTAACTATTGTTAACAACTGTATTTTCTTCTAAAATTTTTCTATATTTTAGAATAGAAAAACCATGAGTAATATGTGGGGTTACTTTTCTTATTAGAAATTCTTCCTTATCTCATTGGTTCCTTTTTTTTTAAGATTTCATTTATTTATTTTTAGAGAGAGGGGGAGGGAGGGAGAAAGAGAGGGAGAGAAACATCTACATGAGTGAGAAACATCAATCAGCTGCCACTCGCATGTGCCCTGACTGCTGAACCCACAACCCAGGCATGTTCCCTGACTGGGAATCAAACCTGTGACCCCTTTGTTTGCGGGACCACACCCAACCAACTGAACCATAGCAGTCAGGGCTCAATGGTAATTCTTCATAAAGATAATTTTTAATTAGATACATAATAATTCATTCTACATTATTGTATTTATATATTAATATAACACATATTAGTTTATTTAATTATTCCTTTATTGACTGTTTATCAATTGATTATTATTTCCTGCCCTAACCCAGTGCAGCTCAGCTGGTTGGGCTTCATCCCGCAAAGTGAAGGGTCACCAGTTCAATTCCAGGTCAGGGCACACACCTGGGTTGTGGTTCCGTCCTGGTCAGGGAGTATATGAGAGGCAACGGATCAATGTTTCTCTTTCACATTGACGTTTCTCTCTTTCTTTCTCCCTCCCTCTAAAAATAAATATAAATTTTTATACAATCTCCTCAAAAAAGAGTCATACAAATGAAATTATTGAACCAAAGGGTAGAGATGTTATATTATTATATAAAGAACGATGACCAGAAGTTTCTGAGTAATCATCTTTAGTCAAATGACCTTCCTTTTAGTTTTTGTGACTCTGATCTATAATAACCAGCACAGTGGCTTTAAATGTGTATTTCATTGGTGACCAGGGACTTGGAGTTCTATTTTCACATCCACAGATATTTAAATTTTAATACTGTCCATTATTTTTCATGTTATCAGCTATCTGCTCAACTTCTTTGCCCATTTTTTAATAGACTCAGTGTTTCTTAATGTTTTACATGAGCTTTTTGATAAATTATGGTTACCGGCTCTGTTTTTGCCTGTCAAACACTTTCTCCTCTGGTCTGTTGTAAATGACTTCCTAAATGAGTTGTGCATCTAAATGATGCTTCTTTTATATATGGGGGGAGGAATGTACATTGTTACCACTGCTGCTAGATTTTACTCAAAATATTTTTAGAATCCATTTTTGGAAATACTCTCCCAAATGCTACTTAAATAAAAGGCAGCTGCTGCCTTTTATGTGTGTAACTATACTGCAAACAGCCACTAGGTGGATTAAAATGAATAGTTAAGGAGATGGATGAGTGCAAACTGAATTATTGTTTTTTTCCTTTAAAATAAACTAAGTTATTGATGTGTAAGTAATTATGTTTTAAATGTAAATTTTATATATTTATTGGTAAACTGTCACATGAGGGAAAAATAAAAAAAGAATCTAACACCTCAAAAATAACCAGTGTTAACATGAATGTTCTCCAGACATTAAAAATCTTCTATATTCAGAAATACACATATATGCTATTCCTTTAAACAAAAATGGGATTATACTCCACATGCTGTCTTCTGGGTACATTTGTATTTATCCTTCAAGATTCAACTGGGATGTTCATTAAGCTCTTGCTCCTGTGTTTTTCCATTGTTCCGTATACATGCCATTATTACGGCCTAAGTCCCATTACTAACACTTTTTGTTCTGATGTCTGTACCCATGGTGTCCACAAAAATGCACCTTTCAGATCTCCTCTGAGGCACTGCACTGACAGGTGACAGCACCTGCTGCTGCTCTATGAATCCTTCATGGTGCTCACGCCAAGGCCACCTTCCCACGACTGGTCCCAGTCCATGACAAGTACAGCAGAGACACAGGCAGGCCCATTTCTGTGAGATGTAGGACCTTCTTAACTTTCTTAAACTGCATGTTAGTCTGACTTTTCCTATCCACCGTTCCTTCCCCCTCATTCACAGGTGTTAGACCTATATCACACTCTGACACCATTCCCAGACTTTCCCAGAGCCCAACCCCTTTTCTTTCACTGAAATTTTCCCCAATAAGTCTCTGGCATAGCTAGTCATGTCTTGGCATCGACCCCTCAGAGAACCCAAACAAAGAGAGTCTTCCCGTTAAAATGAACATTCCAGGAGGGCAAGCTTCCTTCTATTTTAATCATCCTTCTATTTTAATGTTAGCATATGGCCCACCCAGCATTTCAAAAGTGCTTCCCAAATGGCTTGGCAAACAACCATTTAATTTCCTTACCTACCTTTCACCAACTCACCTGGTCTGGGGCCTTTTGAGACCTCTTTTTCCAGTAGCCGGGGCAGGTCAACCCAATGTAGCTGGGAAACCAAATCTAGTTTGGAAACTGGAAAGCCTGCCCAGAGAGAAATGAATGAACAGCGGCCATTTGCCACAGAACAAGACAATCAACATTCACACACAGCTTCCAGTTCTCTGGGGAAGAGAAGAGGCTGTCCAATATAGACACCGATACCGAAATTTGAGGAGAACATGGGGAAGGGGAACATGGCCTTAATGATAGCAAAATGATGCTCAAGGCTTTCAATTCAATGAAAGAAAGGCACTTTTGTTTGGAGTAAACACTGCAGAAAAGAACATTCTTAGGATCCATTTTTAGGGTTAATCATATCACCAGTGCCTGTATGCCCAGGCAAAACAGTGAATAGCACTTATCTTTCAATAACAGAGGACCAGATGATACCCCGGTGAGATGCTACATCATAAAAGGTGTCTTTACCCACAAACTGTAGGTTCCTAAAGTTCTCCAGCAGCACCTCCTTATACAGCGCCCTTTGAAAAGGTTCCAGCTTCTTCCACTCTCCTCTGGAAAAGTTCACAGCTATATCCTCGAACGTCATAGGTTCCTAGGACACCAAACACAGTCTCTTTTTGCACTGGATTATTCCCAGATAGACCCTAAGATTTCAGAGAAGTGGTTAGTTTTGATAGTAGTTAAGTTTCTAAGGAACCCAAAGCAAGCTAGCAATACCTCATTTCTTTCTTACCATAGTACATTGGCTAGAATATTCAGAAAAATACTCATTAATAGCAGTAAGATGAAAACATCCTTATCTTTCCCGACCATTGTAAGGACTACCTTTTATTTAAGTGTTAATTAAAAAAAAAAAGATTGATTTTATAGAGAGGAGGGGGAAAGAAAGAGACAGACAGAGACAGAGAGGAACATCGATTTGTTCTTCTACTTGTCTGTGCATTCACTGTTGATGCTTGTATGAGCCCTGACTGGAGATTGAATTCACGACCTTGGTGTATGGGGACCACCCAGCTGGAGCTGCTTTTTATTTTCTAATGCTATCCAGCTAAGGATGTTTTTTTGGTCATGTTAGGAAATAAAATTCTCTTTTCACCTGAGTGATTTTTATCAGGAATAACTGTTACATTTTAGCAAATAATTGTCTTCGTTTTTATTAGAGGCAGACTTGTGACATATTCTCCAAAATGAAATAAAATAGCACGTGAAGAATAATGTTAAAGAATGTGAATAGAAGACCGTCTCAAAGATTCTATCTAGTATTGTTACACTGATCAGCAGGACATCAGCACGCAGTCACTTGAAAATGAGAACCAGTGAAAGGAAGCTTACTCCAGACTCAGTGTTTGGAAGGACAGACACCGTTTTATCTTCTCCGGGGCTCTCCTCTTGGGAAATAACAGAATCTTGAGAAACTGGATCTAGGAAAGAAAGAAAAAAACACACTCCAGTCTTTGAAATGAATTCCTCAGACTAGAAATTCTTATATGTCTCTGGGGGGAAAAGGTCATAAGAAATAGAAAAAAGTTTCTCCCAACTTTTTAAAACAGAAAGAACCACAGGTACCGTTTCTCATTAAAATCCAAGCTTTTCCCCCTATCCTGTAAAATAGCCTTTCAATTCCTAAGCTCACAGAAAACTGATTTCATTCATGCCATATATCGACAGTTTAATATATTTAATTTGCAGGAAATTATTTAAAAAATATTTATAAGACACATTAAGGTAAAACTACATATTTATGTTTTCTTTCTTCATAGTCCTACCACAATGCCTGGCACAAGGGCCACTTATGAAACAAAAGCACCAAACTGGTGTCAAAAACTGACTCCACCTCTGAAGGCTCCCACAATTCCTAAAGACAGAAACCAGGGATGTGCACCTATGAACTAAACACAGTAAATGCTCTGAGATGTTAACGACACTTCTAGTAAAGAGAGAAGTATTTTTTTAAATCACACTTCCTTTTCTTATGAATATAATTTTAGGCGGCTTATTGATTAGAGACAATCAATGGACATTAAGAATCGGAACCACGCTATCCCAGAGAGGAGAGGGGCTGTTTCCAGGAAAGTGTTCTGACTGGCAGAATGCCAGACGGTCCATTCACAAGAGACTGCAGGGGCACCGAGGCCCCCCTTTGGTACAAGCACCATGCTGCGGTGACAGGCACGTTAGAGGAGCTGGGAAGCCCGAATTCTAGACACACAAATGAGCTGTGTAACAACAATTCAAGTCTGTGGAGGAGAATGCTAGGTCCCCATTTACCTCAGAAGTCCTGGTAGAATACACACTGCCACCCCCACGCACTGAGAGTCTGATGGTAAACAACAGGCAGAAATAGGTGGAATATTTGTAGCATATTGAGGGATTCTGTAAAAGTTGAACCACATGCTCTCAAATGCCTAGCCACCCTAGACATCTTTTTACCAATACTTTACAATGATATAATCGTGTTATTATTCATAGTTTGTTTTTATATGTTTGTATATAATGTATAATAATATAGTTATGAAAATGTAAGTCAACTGTTCCCTAAGGCTACGGAACTTCACTACCCACCAGGGTAGTTGCTGGCTACATGTGGCTATTGAAATTCAAGTTTGATTAAAAACTCAATTCTTTATTTGCACTAGCCACATTTCATATGCTTAATCTGAAATGCAAAAGAGGGCAGAACGCATTTCCATCATCGCAGATGGTGGGTAGCTGCATTCTCGAAATGTGAGACTGCACACACGGCAGCGAGCTGTCAAGGCCTGGCTGGGTGGCAAGCTTGTGACTCCAAACGTTTTCGGGTGTGGCATCTTTCTCCTGTGTTCGAAAGTCCCCTCTTGCTCAAGGGCAAAGAGAAAGAAATTAGCATTTGAGCACCTACCATGTATTATATCTTACTTTAGTTAATCCTCAAAACTGTAGATAAGATGGGATCCCCTTTTTATACATTAAGACATTAAAGTTCTGAGAGGTGCTGCAGCTTGCCTAAGATCACACAAGAAAAGGCAGGGCCGATGCAAACCCAGTCCCACCTCTAAACTGAGACTTAGTCTCCTCTCTAGCAACAGACTGCTGTCTTTGAGATGTTCACTCTCATACGCTCAAGAGATCTTACCCACTCACTCCCTCCTCTATAACTCTCACCTTCCTTTTCTTCAAGCGTTGGGCTCAAATCCTCTATTAAGGTTACCACCTCCTCACTATTCTCAGGATGTTGTGACTTTACCCAGATCCTGACCTCCCCAGGCAAAACGGCCAGGAACTGCTCAAACACCAAAAGCTCTAAGATTTGTTCTTTCGTGTGGATGTCTGGTCTCAGCCACTGAACGCAGAGCTCCCAGAGTTGACTCAGGGCTTTTCTGGGTCCAGCCTCCTCCGAGTAACAAAACCATCTGAACCTCTGCCTGAAAGACTCTGGGTCAACGGTGTTTCCTCTCAGGGGCGCGTCTTCGCCCCCAAGTGTATCCATTTTTAGGACCTTGCTTTCTTCACTTGAGGCCAGAGTTGGAGGCTCTGGGGAGATGGCTGTCATGTTGTTCGCAGGTATGGTACTGCGGCTTGCAAAGCGTGTCACCAGCAAGAATTCGGTCCCCTTCAGACGCTAGGTGAGTATCAGTACAGTTCACCAACAGGCACTACACACAGCCAGTATCTCGATTCCAAGGATTCAGTTTATGGTTTTGCAGAAACTGTTAAGAAACATAAGTTATTTATCAAATAAGTGAAACAAATCATAAATCCTCAAAACATTGTTTATGGTTTGGGGGGTGTGTGTGTATTCTCAGATGCCTAAAACAGCACTGCCCAACCACTATATTAAAAGAGTACTTTCCTTTTTTTAAAGATTGTATGTATGTATGTATTAATTTATTTAGAGAGAGAGGGGAGGGAGACAGAAAGGGAGAGAAACACCGATGTGTAAGAGATACACCAATTGGTTGCCTCTTGCACGCCCCCTACTGGGGGCCTGGCCTGCAAGCCAGGCAATGAAAGAACCATTTTCTTTTGCAGGTGAAAAGCCAAGGAGTTACTAAGGATAATTAAAGGCATCTTCAAGGAAACAGTTCTTTCGAATAAATACTCCTCCTAAGCAAAAGTGATCAGGAAAGGTGCATGGCTACAAGAGGATCCAGTCACAACGCTATTCAGTGACTCCTGCCCTCTCTCAGCGAAGAGCCACACATTTCCACCAGTTGCTCCACTTGAAAGCCTGATTTCCTATTTGCCTATCAAATTGCTCACATAATCAATAACCCAATTCTGGCAGTTTCATTTCCTAAGAACCTCTCCATTCCATCCCACTGAAACTATGTAAGACCAGGCTTCTCCAGTCCAGTAACACAATGCAGCCTAAGGATTCCTTCTAGTATGCAAAACACAATCCTTCCCCAACTGTCTCGAGGTAATAAAATTCAAACGCTGAGGCCATGCATGATGATCTGGAGACCTTGCCCCGATGACCTCACCTCTCCAGCTCCAGCTGCCCCTGACGGACACTGCAGCCATAAAGAAGAATCTCCAGGCTCCCAGACACTCCACCCCCTTCCATCCTATGCACTAGCGCCACTCCCTCTCCTTGAATGCGTCTTCTTTCCCTCTCCAAGCAAACGTTTTTCCATTCTTTAAAACTGTCACCTTTCCATCCTTTCGACTGTCGCCTCTTGTGTGAAGCTTTCTCTCATTCCCAGGTGCTCCTCTGCAGAGAACCTGCCCTGTGTGACACACATTCTTTCATTCTACAAATAACCCAACATGTTCCAGGAGCTGGGGAAGGAGCATTAGGGAGGCAGTCGCGGACAGATCAGACAGGGTCCCCACACTTACGGAGCACCCGGGAAATGACAATACAGCCTGGGATGTACTATACTGCAGCAAGTGCCAGAACAATCTTCTCCTATTTCAACCCTGGTACCAATAATTACCCACCTCCGAGCACAGCACCCAGCACACAGAATGCATGACGTCACTTATTCCTCTGCCAAATATTAGGTGCATACCCTGTACCTGGCGCCTTGCTGGGCATCTAGGACTCTGTGGTGACTAAGACACTTGTCTCGGTCTCCAGAGAGCTTACAACAGAGGCACCGCGAAAATGTGACGCAGGCAGAAAGAAGTTCTCCAACACCGGGCAGGTAGGGATCTGCCTTATTGGGTACGTTGGCAACGTCTGACCACATTCTGGTTATCATGACTGGGTCGCAGAGATGCTACTGGTACCCAGCGATTACAGCAAGGGATGCTGCTAAGCATCCTGCAATACACGGGACAATGCTCCTCACCCCCAATGCACACCCAGCAAAGAATTTTCCCGCCCAAAATGCAAAAGTACCTGAGCGGCGAGAACCCCGGAGCAGGGAGGGGATGGAGGAAAACTCAGTCATTTAGGATAGTGCCCACCTCCCACAGGAGCTGTGGCATTGGGCGCACAGCCAGGTAGGTCAGCTGCCCTAGGCCCCCACCCCGCTCCGAGTGCGTCCTAGGAGCCGGCGACCGAGCGTTGGTCCCCAAACTATGAGCCTGGGAAAACCACTACCTGCATCAGAACCCGCAGCCAGGACCAACGCTACCGCAATGAGCTTCTAGAAGACTGTCCTGCAGAAGCTGCGCGCGCAAGCTGGCTGGGGACCACTGCGCCTGCGCAATGGCGCTGAACTACGATTCCCGGAGTGCGCTCCTCTGGTTTTGCGAAAGTCCTGTGCTTTCCATAGGCTCTCACCCTCGCCTGTTGCGCACGATCATTGGGAAGCAGCTGGTGGGCTCGGCCACAGAATTATTGCTGCGCCAGAGGCCTAAAAGCCTAGAACCTTCTGCGATTTTCAGGTCTATGATGTTATGTCTCCTTGGTAACGTCAAATCATCCCGCCCCCGCTCCCCTCCCTACCCTTCCCTGAAACCGAGGCTGGAAAAACCCACCGCAGAAGCATATCACTAATGCATGCAATACAAGCCGTGATTAATGCCGCAATGAATTAAACAAACATTAATTTTATGATTTTCATTTTGCCACCATGGTTCAAAACACCATTATGCTTCCTCCGGATTATTGCAATAGCTTCTTGATGTCACTCTTCTTCACGCCACAACCAAAGAGATGCTTTAAAAACATAAACCAGGGGATGCCCCTCCTCTGCTTAAAGCTCTGCAAAGGCTTCCCATTTCACTGCGAGTGAAAAACCATGTTTTCACAAAGGCCCATAAAGCCTATCGAATCTGGGCACCCATGACCTCCCTGACCTCTTTCCCTTCTTCCCTGTTTCCGTCACCATGGCCCCCTTGCTCTCCCTCTCCCTCCAACCCGCCTGGCACATCTGGCTGGCATGCTGCTCCCAGAGGTAGCAGAGTGTTTCACTCTGCCACTCCTTCATATCTTCCGAGGGAAACTCTCCCTCCACTGTACTTATATTGAAACTCCACCCCCACCCCACTGCTGTTTTCTTTTCTAACATATTGTGTAACTTCCTTATTTATTTACTACTCAGTGCTGCCTTCTTCACTTGAATATCAGTTCCACAAGGATAAGCAGCTTTTATCTGGTTTGGTCCATGGAAGTACAACCTCCAAGTTCTTCCAGAACAGTGCCTGACACAAAGTAGGTGCTAAATAGGTATTTGTTGAATATCTAAATGGGCACTTGTATGGATTACTGGGGCCATAGCAAAAAGGACTGAGGAACTCCAGAAAGATTATTGGGAGGGTTCTAATAACTAGATGACTTCTGGAGGTGTGTAGTTGTGAGAGAAAGACTAGGTTGAAGGAGCAGGGTGGGTCCAGGCCCTGAGACTTTAAATGGAAAAACCAAGTCAGCTTAATGAAACCAGTGCATGCATCTCAAAGGCAGCAAGGCTGGCTGCAGAGACAGGGTTACCTGCAGTCAAGAAGAAGCTATCCCAGTGCCAGGGCTGAGTGCCTGTTCTCTACCTACCTCTGCTTGGCTGGCTGAAAATGGAGGGGACTTCAAGCTCAGGAAACTAGAGGAACATGAAAAGGAATTGGCTCATTTGTTTAACCAGGCAGGCCAGAGAAACTTCTAAGTAGTGGTTTTCAAACTTTTTTGAACTTGAGAATCACATGGTATTCCCATCTGAATACAGGTATTGGGACTCTGCCCCCACACAACCTGTTGCAGGTGATCCTTAGATCACACCTTGAGAAACACTGCACCCATTGGAACAGTGTATAATCGATGCTACATGTGAATAAATTACCAGGAAAGAAGGACCCCCTTCTTGGAAGTGGGGGCCAACCTGTAAATTTTGACTAAAAGCAGACGTCGTGGTAAAGTGTGATGGATTGTGCATCAGGAAAGAAAGAGCCAACAACAAGTCAGTTAGTTTCACTTGTAAACAAGCTGGTGGGATCGCTAACCAGCATAAGTGGACGTAGGAAGGAATACTTTAAGCCAATAAATGCTCTTCTTGCTTGTTTGTTTTTTAGCTGTTTGGGCTTCAGTATGGAGAACAGACTGGAAAGAGGTAAGGCTGGAGACAAAGCAGACGTGATAAATCTCACATTATGTCTGTGAGACTTATCAGTATGGTTGCATGTGGTTATAAATCCGTGAAAATCATTTGTTTTCATTGCTGCATAGTATTGCCCTATGGCCTGTTATTTATATTGAAGTTTCCTGCTTTTTACAGCCCCTCGCCCAGCCTCCATTCCCCCATACAGAGGTGAGGAGTCAGCATGTGTGTGTGAATGGCAGGTCTGTCTGGTTTTCCTGCCTTCCTTCTAGAATCACCCACCTTAAAGCATCAGAAGAGCCAAGGTCCCACTCTCCCCTCCCCACCCCTGCTGTACAGAAAATGACACCCAGGGCAGAGAAGGGTCTTGCTTGAAGGTCACTCAGCTGGTAAATGGGCAGCTAACTGGCCTTTCGGGAGGAGGACGCACATCTTCCCCCGTAGCTGGAGGAAGGAGCACAGCCTAGGAGTTCAGGGTAGGAGTTTTAAAAGTTGTTGTTTAAGTGCCAAACTTTCTCCAAAAGAAATGTTACAAGTGAAAGAGGAGCATTCCTGAGCAAAGCCCTGTGTTCCGCACCCAGGCGGCCTTTGAGATGTCCTTTCGGGACCCTGCAGCTCCTGTCTGATCTGACTCAAGGACACCGCACCCACACATCCTAGTGCCTCTGGCCTTGGCTCTGCGGAGACTCCAAGAACCCCAGAGCCAGTTAGAAGCCGTGCTATTCTTCCTGGGAGCTCTGACCATCTCCTGGAAAGAAAATAGTAGAAAAACCACTCCTGCCTAGCTCTGTAGGGCTATGAAGGGAGAGGACAGTAGGAGTATCTTCCAGAAAGAAAGAAACAGCAAGTTAGCAAGCAAGCTACAGTACAGTAAGGGTCCACTGGAGAGAAAGAAGATGAAGATACAGAGCAAAGGATTCTATGGAACGAAGACTGAGAAAATAGGAGGAAATGCACTGATGGAGAGATGCCTTACACCCAGAGCCAGGGGCCACTGTTCATTGTAACCGAAGGGGAGGAGGCAAGGAAGAGTGCAGATGCAATAGGTGTGTGACTGCTGGTGTTTGGTGGAGTCAGCTGAGAGATTAGCGGGAGCAGTAGGTGGGAGTGGGGTCTGAAGCTTGATAAGAGTGGATTAGGTTCTAGATAGCTTTCCGGGGGTCAGTGTGAGCTAACTAGGAAAACACCAAAAGATTTCACTGCAGTGTTAGAGACCACCAATTTACATCACATATATATGTACGTTGAGTGATTTTTCTCAAGAAATGTAAGTACTCCCAGAATACGTATAGAGAAGAGGGATGTTTGAGTTGCTTCAGGAGATGGGGTTTGTCGGGGGAGTTTGGCAGGAAGGCAGTGGCACATGGGGTTCAGGATATGAGCAAAAGGATGTCGGAAATGAAAGGCGAAATCCACTTTAGATAAGGAAAATGAAGTTAGCTACTACGAAGGGAGGACGTAGAGGGATCAAAGGATTAGCAATCAAAGCTTAATAAGCAATGTACTCATCAAGTGAAACAGACACTGGCTATGTGACCGAGCAATCGCGTGTCTAGGTATCTGCTCAGGAGAAATGAAGCGATATGCCCACCTGTATGGGAATATGTATGGCTTCTTTACTAATAATTGCCAAAACCTGGAAACAACTCAGATGTGTAGCCACTAGTGAACAGATATTCACACAATGTAAATACTACTCTCTGTTACTTCTCAGCCACAGAAAGGAATAAACTACTGATATGTGCAAAAGTATAGCTGAACCTCAAAATCAATATGCCAAGGGAGAGAAGCCAGGCACAAGGAGGAATACAGTGCACGAGTCCATTGATACGCCGATTTAAACAAGACAGAGCTACGGGCACAGGAAGGAGATCAGTGGTTTGCCAGGCACTAGGAGTGGAGAAAAGGGGCTCAAGCGAACTTTTTAGGGTGATGAAAACACTCCGCTGTAGCTCAATTGTGGTGGCGGTTCCATGATTGTGCATGTCTGTCAACTTGTATTCTACACTCATTTGTCGGAGAGAATCAAACACATTAAAATGTGCGTTACAGTCCCTGTGAATTATACCTCAATAGAAATGAAAGCATATTTGCAAAGGACTGGTGACAACAGCTTTTTAAATTTTTCTGGTAGTAGTTAAAAAGTGGAAACATCTCCAATGTCCAGCAGCTGGTAAATGGGTAAGCAGTAAACAGTAGTGGTGTAGCCAGACAATAGGACGTTACTCAGAAATGAAAAGGAACCCATGACCGGTACTTGCCACAGCCTAAATGAAATCTCGAAGTGGAAGAAGTCAAACAAACAAGCAAACAAAAAAGAATACATAGTATGTGATTCCATTTATATACAATCCTAGAAACTGTAAACTAATCTTTAGTGATGGAGAACAGATCAGTGGCTGCCTGGGAAGGGTGGGGGTCTGGGAGCAGAGAAAGCAGAATGACAGAGGTCCGTCAGGAAACCTGTGGAGGTGACAGAGATGTCCGCGGTATTGATTCTGATGATGCTTTCATGGGTGCACATGTATGTCAAAACTCATCTTTACTCTTTAAATATGTTTAGCTGGTTGTTTTTATCACTTAATCCTAGATAAAGCTTAAATGTTCATAACTCAATACACCTGGCTTTTCAGAGTAAAGAATGGATGTCCTAGAATAACTGAGCCAAAGGCAGAATGGCCGGCTAATGGGTGGGCTGGCAGATGGGAAAGCTTTCGGCTGTTGTAGGTGGTGACCAAGTCTGCGGTGTGGCTGTGGGAGTGGGTCACTGCCAGGGAGTGAGGGTGGAGGGGAGAGGAGTGGAAACACTCAAGGGAATGAAAAGCCAACGTGCGGGAAGGCGCCATCAGCGGGTGTTGACATCCAAGATGCTCCAGGGTTTAGGACGGAGAGGAAGACTTAGGTAGGTAGAACTTTGGTCTGTGAGTCCCAGGGAGGAGCTGGGAAGGTACTGGTTCTCCCGTCTCACCGAGTGGAAGGCGAGGTGTGAGAGACTGGGCAGTTTATGTGGGAGTTGCAGGGGAAGAGGCATAATCGGACGAGGTAGGAAGTGAGTGTGAATTCTGTGAAGCTGTTGAGGCTGGAGGGGTGTTTGTAACTACTAACCTGGTTCCAGAGGGCTCAGTGGAGTTTTGGGGGTGATTATGGGAGGTTGGGGCAGCCTGAGAGGAATGCACAGAAACATAGGGTTTGCAGCGCAGGAGTGGAGAGATCCTGTTGGGGTGTCGGGTGGTGGAGCAGTGAGGGGAGCACTGAGGATTATAGGAGAAACAAAACATTGCTCAGCCTGGGGCAAATTCACATTGGGTTTCCCCAATTTGTCTGATAGTATTGAAATATCATTTGCCCACAAACCTTCCTTGCCTTGTCGATATCGGCCCCATCCAGTTCCAAAGGTGATCTGGGCAGAGGCACAATGCACCTACCTCTGTGGGGCTTGAATGTAAACAGTCCTTTGAGACCCCGAATACAAAGGCTGGAATCCCATGAACACATGCTGGGTGCCCTTGACTCAGAAATTAGTTCTCCTCCTCCGTGCTGGCCTGTTGCTTGACACTGGTTGTCAGCCTTTTCCTCAAGGCCCCTTGTCTGGGCGGGCCTCAGTGCTCTTGGAGATGAGAGACAGAGAAGGGCAGACTGTCCTGCGGCCCAGTGGTTTTCTGAATGCACCCATCTTTCCCAGTGACAGCTGATGTCCTTGCTGGCTAAGAAATGTTCACCTTTGCTTTGACCTCAGCTGGTGTGTTTCTATTCGCTTTACAACTTGGCTTTTGTCTTTATTGCCGAACGTTCTTTTCTGTATCACTTTATTATAAAGTACTTCCACTACTTTTTTTTTTTTTAAGTAAGTAGGTGGGAAGGGAGAGATAATGAATATGTTTGCTTAGCCCAACGAATTCAAAACCCATCTTTTCCTTAGCCTCCAAACCTATTCCTCTATCTTGGTTAGGGCCGCTACCTACTTTGTCACTTCTCTAAACTGGGAATCTCAGGAACGGTCTCCCTACCCTTCCATCCCTACGTCCCATCTCACTTTAATTGCCTCCTGAATTTGAAACTCAACTCTCTATTTCTATTGATTTTCATCTGAGATGTTGCAATAGTTGCCCTCCCTTTGTCCCTTCCTGCACATTTATTAAACATCTGAGGATACAAATGAATTGAATAAGGTATGAGGGTTTAATGCAGTTGGGAACTAACAATCAAGATGATAAATGAATGGCAATGGATTGCTTAATTCTTATTATCTCGTAGAAGACAGCATAGAAGTTTCCCTGAGACTCAGACATTTTCCTGGTACCAAATTTTAGGAAAAGCTATCCCTTGGGTAAAGGACCTTAGAAAACATAATGCAGAATTCCTTTAAATAGACTGTCTTTTTTAGAAATTAAAAAAATGTTACTAATAAAGCAAAGTAGCTCCGTGAGCCCAAATAAAAGCCTAAGGCAGAGAGCACTACCTCGGGGGGAATCTAACTGAGTCAAATAAAACAAAGCATTGTGGGAGGCAGAAAATACTGAAAAGTACCTTCAAAACTGTGAGAACGTATTTCCACTTTGGGATTCTGTCTCAGCATCCTGGGTATTTCAGTGTAGCTTAGAGACATTTTCAGACATGCAAATCCCCAGTGTTCACCTCCTAGTCTACCTTTCTAAGAAGTTCCTATATGAGAAGTTAGCAAACTCTAGCCCCTAATCGAAATCCAACCCATGGCCTGTTTTTGTAAATCCAGTTTCACCGAAACACAGGCATGATCCTTTGTTCGTGTGGTGTTTATGAATGTTCTCATGTTACAACAGCAGAGTTGAGTGGTGGTGACAGGAACTGTAGGGCCCACAAAGGCTAAACTACTTACTATCTACTCCTTTACAGAAGAAGTTTGCCAATAAAGTGAATAGGGGAGCAGAAAGGGGAGATAATGATGGAAATGGGCGGACTACAGGAAGACAGAATAAAAATGAGAACAAAAATGAGTCAAGGAAGGCAAGAGAGGGTGTGTGCAAGAAATGTTTTATGTTTGAGAGATGTTAGCAAGGCTAAGCTGTTGTGAAAAAGTATTCAGTTGGCCAAAAAGTCCATATGGTTTTGTCTATAAAAGACACATCTTTCATTTTCACCAATAACTTAATTGATTTGGATATTTTGAGTATGTTGGCTCTCTCCCCCATGGTATAACACTGATTCTTCTCAATTAATGTCTCGATTTGATCGCTATCAACTTCAGCTGGTCTTCCCAACCATGGAGCGTCGTCCAACGAGAATCTCTAGCACGAAACTTCGCAAACCACTTTGACATGTTCGATCAGTCACAGCACCTTCTCCATACACTGCACAGATCTTTTTAGCATTTCAGTTGTGTTTTTACCTTTCTGGAAATAATAAAGCATACTATGCCAAAAATGTTGAGTATTTTCTTCTATCTTCAATATTAGAATGGCTGCAGGAAAATTCACCAGTTTTGTTGTTTTTTTTTAAATGCCTGGTGATAATGACAGCTACAATACAATCACAATACGATTTAACAAAATTGTTTCAAATGAAGTTAAAGACAACTAAGTGCTACTGGAGTCATCTTATGGGGAAAAAAATAAAAACAAATGAGCTTTTTGGCCAACCTAAAGAAGGGGTGGGGATGGGCAGAAAGGGGTAATGAAGGAGGTTAAAAGATACGAACTTCCATTTAAAAAATAAAGTCCTGGGGATATAATATACAGCATGGTGACTATAGTTAATAATACTTTATTGTAGATTTGAAAGTTGCTAAGAGAGTAGACATTAAAAGTTCTCATCAAAACAACTTGTAATCATGTGTGGTCATGAAAGTTCAATTTATTGTAACTATCTCATGATACATACATATATATTACATACCTAAGACTCATACAGTGTTACATATCAACTATTATTTCTTTTTTAAAAGATTTTATTTATCTATTTTTGGACAGAGGGGAAGGGAGGGAAAAAGAGAAGGAGAGGGAGAGAAACATCAATGTGTGGTTGCCTCTCATTTGCCCCACCAGGGGGGACCGAGCCTGCAACCCAGGCACCTGCTTTGAATGGGAATCGCACTTGTGACCCCCTGGTTCGCAGGTCGGCACTCAGTCCACTGAGCCACACCAGCCAGGCCTCTTTTTAAAACTTCAAAAAAAATTAATCGATGAGAGAGAAACATGGATGTGGTTCCAATTATTTTTGCATCCATTGGTGGGCGGGGAGGTAGAGGACAATCTTTTTATTCTCCAGTATTGTATTGTTTGCAAATAGTTCATTGTACACTTTCTTTGTGACTATATCAAACAAAAGAATCAAAATGTCCTCAAAGAAAAGGATTGGTTGGTTCACTGGATATACCTATGAAGTCATGAGCAACAACAAAAAAGTGTAGTGGTGTAAAGCTTTTGAATTAACGTGGAAGAATGTTTAGGGGGGAAACATTGCCGCAGGACTCCCCGCCCCATCGCAGGTGTGTTTGGCGCTGGGCTGGCGTGCAGGACGCAAGGGCCATGAGGGTACCCACTCAACCGTACCTGTTTACGTAGATTCTCTGGGTCAACGGTACCTGTTTACGTAGATTCTCTGGGGAGTGAGACTGCAGGGGAGAGGACTTTCACTTTTAATTTTATGATTTTCCGAATCACTTGATTTTCTTTTTTTTACAGAGACCATGTATACTTTCTGTAATAAAAGCAATAAAAGAAATAGTGCCTTTGATGTTGTGTACTTTTTTGGGGGGGTCAACATTACACACGGAATGACAGTTTTCTGGACATTAACTAGGGCTTTAGAGATGCCTACTTTTAGGAATAAATGCAATTTTAGAATCCATTTAGAATCTTGATTTCTTCCTCATAAAAATGTGTCTGATCTTTTACCTAATTTGTTAGGACAGTACCATCACTTAAAGCAATTATGCAAGCCCTTAATCTGAATTCCATTTTGCAAGCTTTTTTTTTTTTTTGAAGTACATGGCCTTATGAAAAAACCGAAGGTAGGATAAAGTTAAAAATAGGTATATTCAAAGCACATCACTCGGGCTGCCACAGGAACGTATTATAATAAGCACATTTAAAAACTAGCTCATGTACGTATATATACTTGAATTTGAACTTTAAACAATCTATGTCCACTTAACTCTCGGGAGTGCTTAGTGACTTTCCTTCACTCCGAGTTCTCGTTCCTAAGAGCGCCAGAAACCCACACTTTCCTCCACGTGAGAAAAGGAGCCGCGGGAGCGCGGTCCCGGCGGCTCGCGGCGCCCGGACTCGCCCGCCCGGACTGAGTCAGCGCCCGGCCGAGAAGTTCGGCGGGAGGCGCAGGGCGGGGCTTCCTCCCGCCGACCGCGAACGCGGCTCCACTTTTCCGAGGCCACGTCTCTTCCTTCGGACAGGCGCGCTTCTCCGGGTCGGGACCAGCAAGCAGCGTGACAGCCACAGACCGTTCCGAGCGGAGCCTCGGCCGCGCCTCGCGGGTCTCCCCCGGTCCGGGCGCTCGGGCCCAGCTCGGCGGAGCCCCGGGCGGCCCGCGGCGCGCGTCCCGGCGGAGACCAGCCCCCCGAACGCCTCGCTGCCCGGCGCTCCCCGCGCGGCGTCCGCGGCATGGAGACGGGCTCGGACTCAGGTCAGACGCCCGCGCGGCCGCCGCGCGCCGGGAAGGCCAGGCCGGGTGGCCCGTGCAGGCCGCCGCGCGCCGGGTCCGCGCGGGGGAGCGCTCGCGGGCCGGCTCCGGCGCGCGGGGCGGGCGGCGGCAGGTGGGCAGGACGATCCGCGAGCGAGCGAGGGCGGGCGGGCGCGCGGCGGGCCCTGCGGGGGGCCGCTGGGAGGATGGCTCAGCTCTTTCTAAATATAAAACCGGCGTGAGCTGGGCGAGCGCGGCGCGGAGCCGCAGAGCCGCCGCGCGGGCCGGGCGCACCGGGGCTCGGCCAACAGACGGCGGCCGCTCGCAGCGGCGCGAGGCTGCGGGAGCGCCCGAGTCGCGACCGCGCGGGGGACGCGAGAGCGGCGCGTGCGGCGAAGCGGACGCGGGCGGCGGCGGCGGCGGGCGGGCCTTGAGGGCGCAGCGCGGCCGCGCGGCGCGACCCGAGACGGCGGCGGGCCCCCGCCGCACCGCGAGCCGCGAGCCCCCCGGCGCCGGCGGCCCGCGCCCGCCCTCCGCGGCCCCTCCCTCCCGCCGCGGCGCAACATGGCTGCGGCCGCCGCCTCCGCCTCCCAGGACGAGCTGAGTAAGTGCCTCCGCGAGCCTGCGGCCGCGGGCCGGGGACGGCGCCGCGCGGGGCCGCGGGGCCGAGGCCGGGAGGGCCGGGGCGCGCTGCCGCCGGCGGGGCGCGGGGCCGGGTGGGCGGGCGGCGGCCCCGCGGGCCCGGGGCCGGGGCGTTCGGGCCTGGCGGGCGGGCGGGGCGCCGGACGCCGCCGCCGGCGTTTGTAGGCCTCAGGTTTGCACCGTCACGTTGCGAAATTGAAACCGGAGCCCCAGGCGGAGCCACCTCGGTCCGCGGTCCGCCCCGGCTCTGGGGTGGGGGCGGCCCAGCCCCCTGCCCGCGGCGTCCGGGCCGGCGGGCCGGCCGGAGCCCCGGGGTGGTGTCGGGTCAGCCCGCCCCGTCCGACCCCGCTTGAGCCCCCCGGTCCCAACTGTGGGGCGACTCGGAGAAACAGAGCTTTCACGGGGAGGGAGAAGGTGCCTTTCTGTGACACCCAGACACGGGCGGCAAGGCCGGGAGCGGGAGGTGGCGGTCACTCAGGTGGAGCAGGAAGGACGCGAGGGCAGCGGCGCTGGCCGCGGGGGAGGCCGCGCAGTGACAGCGCTGTCAGAGAGCAGAGCCCGTGCACACTCGCCCTCAAACGTCGCAGTTTCCCGGGGGACGGCGACCCACGTTCGGGGAGAGCGGTGGCCACCCTGAATCCCAGGCCGCCACGCCCGCCGCCCGGGTTCGCCGCGATGCTTTGTGGGAAGTGTAGTCCCAGGGCGTCTCGGGCCCTCGCTGGGGTCCTACACGTTGAATTTCCCTCGGAGGGGTACGATCGTTTCTGATGGCGTTTGGGGCGGTTCGATGAAAGGCCTTCAGTTGAGTTTTTGGTGCCGTTTCCTGAGTGCGGCCCTTCAGTTTAGGGCGAGAACAAGAGAGGTGTTCTTTGGGGGTGCAGGTCGGTTTTACCTGGGATGGGGCACAGGGGAGGCGTCCCAAGCTCTGTGAGGTTCTGTGGTCCCAGCCCCGTCTGGGTTTTCCATACGTAAGTAGCTATAAACATAAGTTGTCTCTGGCGCTTGGCAGTGTAGAGGTACTTTAGGTGCACGGTCTTACTTCTGCACCACCTTGAGGGGCAGGTAGGTAGGAATTATCCTCTCGTTAAAGAGGAAGCAGGTTTAGAGAGACGAGGCGCCTCGCCCTCTAACACAGAACTGGTGTGGCAGGAGCAGTGCGTGCTCCTTGTGAAGCAGGAATAAACGGGGTGCGACCCTGGGCGGGATGGGAAGACCAGGGCTCCAGGGCTGAAAACCGCCCAGTCAGTTCCCAGGCTGAGCAGCCCCGCCGGGCCCTCCAGGGAGATGGGTTCCCCGACTCATTTCTTCCATTTTGTGGTGGTGGTGAAATACACCTATTGTGACGTTCCCCATCAAAGCCATTTTACAGAATCCAGTTCGGTAGGGTTGAGTCCATTCGTGTGGTGCAGCCGTCACCACCCTCCGTCTCCGAACTCTCGTTATCCTGCGAAACTGTAATTTGGTGACCGTGTCCGCGGAGGCCAGCTCCCTGACCACTGTCGCCTCCGTCCCCTGGCAGCCTCTGCTCCACTTTCAGTCCCTGTGATTTCGGCTGCCTGAGCGACTCCTGAAAGTGGAGTCGTGCAGGACTTTGTGCGACGGGCTTATTTCACTTAGTATCATGCCCTTGAGGTTCACCCATGTTGTAGCATGTGACAGGGTTTCCCTCCCTTTTAAGGTCGGATGATATTCCATTACATGTGTATATCACATTTTCTTACCTATTTCATCTGTCAGCGGAAACTTGGGTTGCTTGTGTGTTTTAGCTGCTGTGAGCGCAGGTGTACAAACATCTCTTTGATATCCTGCTTTGAATTCCTCTGGGGCAGTTCCCAGAAGTGGGGTTGCTGGACCATGTGGCCATTTCTGTTTTCCCGTTTTTGGGGAGCCACTGTGCTGTTCTCCACGCAGCCACACCATTTTCTGTTCCCGCCGTCAGTGCGCACGCGGGTTTCGGTGCCTCACCAACGCCCGTTGCTTTCTGTATGTTTGATAGTGGCCACCCCAGTGCGTGGCCTGACGTGCTCAGGTTTTCTGCTGCGTCGTATCTGAGCTCCTGTCGTTCCGCCGAACACGTCGAAATCTGAACCGCCAGTCGGAATGGGAAGCAAAACCAGAGGAAGAATTGGGTGTCACCTAAAATTCTGCATGTTTGTAAGACCTGGCTGACATATTTGTGCAGTAGGTACCTGTTAAGGTGCTGGTAGTACTTCTGGATAAGGAGTTTTTAGGCTTCAGCAGGTACTGGAAAAGTTAGGAGCAAATAGTTCTGATCCTTTGTTTTCCAGGGTTTTGTTTGGTCGAATCATTAATCATGGCCCTCGGATACCTGTTGACTAGATTTTTGTATTTCCTCAGGAAAGATTAAACATTTGGCAGGCAGGCGGTGCCTTAGAGTAATTTAACTTGAAGTCACACACGTACATAAAAATGGTTCATCTGAAACTGCCGGAGAAGTTTCAGATGAACCACTTTTAGTTTCAGAGTGGCTATAATAGAAGGATAGATAGATGGCTGGCAAAAAGGTGCATTTTAAAATTCTGCCATAAGAAAGGAGCTAAATGTCTGAATATTTACTGGCTGTTATTTTGGACTAGTCAGTGATAATTAAAGCAAACTACTAGATGCCAGCATTGTTTTTTCCCTAATATTTTATTGTGAAAATCTTAAAAAAGACAGAAAAGTTGAAAATGAGCATTTATATACCCATTACTTAGATTCTACATTTCATATGTTACTAGCTTATCTCATATCAGTCCCATCTTTTGATCCGTGTTTTAAAATTTTATTATAATTACTTTTTTATTCAAAGAAGATCATGGTAAGATACACCTAACATAACCATCTTTAGTGTGTTCAGTGACATTATGTACTGGATACATTTTTGATGCATTTCCAAGTAAACTGGAGACATCAGTGCATTTCCCTTTAAATATTTTAGCCTTATTTTAAGTGTCTTGTACATATTCTTTCACTCGCCGAAGTAATCCTAAGAGCTAGGTAAAATTACCCCTGTTTTACGGAGTGGAGAACAGGCTCTTTAGGTCCCCAGGCCCCCACAGCTGGTCACTGACAGAGTCGGATCCCCTGGTCTCAGCCTCCAGTAACCAGTCTCTCCGCAGAGTTACCTCTGGGTGCCACCGTCAGAGTTCATGCTGGTGACAAGATGCTCTGCTGAACTCGCTGCCAAATGTCGCTTTCATTCAACTACACATTCAGCTGCCATTTGACCTTGCTGCGGGGTACGAAAGAAACACCAAAGAATTGTAGTACTGCTGAGGGGAAAGAGGAAGACACATAAATAGATACAAGTAAAGGCCAAAATGTATGACTGCATGATGTAGATAATGCTGAAGTAGTGCCATGTGTAGTTCCAGGTCTGTTGTTTAGAGATGTGTAGCCGGTGACACTGAGTTCCCGTAGATTCAAATAAACATTTTTTTACCTTTATGTTTGAAATGGTATACATGTCATAAGTTTAAATTCAGTCTAACCCTGCTTTCAGATGTATTTGTCACCACACTTTGCAGGAGCTGCTGGAGAGAATTGGCTATGAGGGTTGTCTTATTTTACTTTATTTTTCTGGACTAGCGAGTATCATCGATGCGAGGGTTGGAAAAGGGTAAGCAGGATAATCCAGAGCTGGGATTTGTTAGAATTTGTTTCACAAATGTCATGTAGTTGTCACTTTGAGTCAGGTATTGTGATAGGATGAGAGTCAAGCTGAGGTTAAGTCCTGACTGTGTGTTCTCATCTCCTGGTGAATGTTACCCAATTGCAGCCTTGCAGCACTGTTCCCGGTGAATTTGCTACTGTTACAGTCCCAGTGGTGGGGCTTCCCGCGTGGCACAGAGTTACCTACCACTTGGACTCGGATGCTCTGATTCCTGTCTTTGCTAGTTCTGCTCTGCCACTCTATTTATTCTCTCTGAAAGGGAGAATACACAATTTATAACAAGATCCACATGGCTGCTTCCACACCCAGGTCTTGCTAGCTTCTAGAAGAAATCCCCTGCAGTATATAAAATGTGGCAGTATTCTGCTGTTTATTGAACAGAACATATTGGAGTTTGAGGTAAGATAGCAAAAATAGAGAACATCTAGTTCTGATTGTCAAAGGCAGTTCTGACATGTAGTTTGTGAATTACTTCAGGTTATGGTCTTTAATTTTCTTTCTTTATATAACTGTTTAGAATGAAATGAAATTAAACACAGGGCATGTGAGCTAGTTTTCCTTCTAATATTACCCTCTGCCAGTTCATGGAAAAGTTGACATTGTAGTTGTATTTTAGCAGTGGGTAGAGATTTCTGACGGAGAGGAGGAAGCGTTTGAGACTTTTCACTGGGTCACCTGTTTGTGGTTTCACATTCTGGGCTGTGTAATTACAAGGCATCCTTGGTATCTGATCGTCACTGGGGTAAAGACAGCTCGGAAGGAGCAGCAGCCTGCAATCTCGAAGCACACCGGCCCAGGTCAGCGTGACCATGTGACACAGCCGTGGGAAACTTCAGTTGCAGAAGTTAGACAGATAACGCACACGTCAGGTCCTTTCCGAGAGAGTTTCTGCCCGTGCCAGGAGTCCTGGTGGCTTTAGGGGACGAGGCGTGGGAAGCTGTGGGGGTGAGCGTGGCTCTGTGGGCTCACGGAGACCGTTGCCTTCCTGACAGCCGGGCATGCAAACGAGCTGCTCTCTGGCAAAAGGCTAAATCGAGCCTGTATCATTTACATGTTGGTTACTCAACCAAATAGGGACGTTAAAATGGAAAATAACAATAGTTCAGGTTTTTTTTGTTTTTTTTTTTACTTGTAGTTTTTCACTTCCATCCCATTCCGTTTTGCTGGTGATTTCAATAAACTGTAATAGTTAATAAAGACCAGTGTCTGTGAGAATTGTTGGCACTAGGGCATCTGACCTTGTTTAGAAGATAGATGTTAAAATTGTGGGCATTGCCAGGGTCTGATCCAGGTTGCTCATCTCTGGTTTCAGGCCTGGCCAGACTCTGGTTGATGCTTGTCATGGGTATGGCTTGTTTTCTGCACACATTTATCAATTCAGTCAGCAGACTTCAACATTGACTAATTTTTGGTCCTGTCCTCACAGGGCTTAGAATTCAATGTAGAGACAGATTTATCTGTAAATGTAGGTAAACCAATACAAAGTGTGCTATGAAATGTCTAATATACGTTCTTCGGGAACATCAAAACGTGAGACTAGCATTCTGGCCCAAGGGAACAGAAGCTTGAGCTAACATAGCGGTTGGAGACTATGTTGCGTTTTCAGAGAAAGTTTTGGTAAGTTGGACATACTTTGGAATGGGGTTGCTATGGCTGTGTGAAGTACTGGGGAAGGGGATAAGATTTGGAGTTTGACAGGTGGCCCTTTCTGCCTTTTCTGGTTTGGGATCTCGGGCAAATTACCTTACCTTTGTAAGTCTCAGCGTCTTTATCAAAAACTGGGTGAGTGTCATGTACGTGGACACTACACGCACAAGGCAGCTCCGTGTGGGTTATTATTATTTGTGGTGGTGGGGGCAGTGGGAGATGAAGCTGGGAAGGCAGATGGAGACCAGGAATGCCAGCACAGTCGGCTCGGACTTCGTTCTGTGGACTGGAGAGGACCATCACGGGCTTGCAGGCAGGGGTGTGGCATGATAGGAAACATAGTTTAGGGTCTGAATTGGAACGGTGGGACGAGAAGTTCTAGGATCCGAGTTGGCAAGGAGGCAGTAGAATCTAGAATTTCTACAATAGGCAGGAATTATTGGCCGAGCAGATGAGGGTCATTCAGGAGAAGGAGCAGTTAGGGATGATTCCAAGAAATCGACCTGAGAGAGCTGAGAGGGATGGAGAGTGTAGACTCTAAACAGATGTAGAGAGGTAGAAGTGGAGGAGAGAGAGGACAGGTTTGTGTTCAACAAATCAGTTATTTGTTAAATGAATGGATCGAATTACTGAGGCACCCTCATTGAGTTATCTAGGGAGTCTCTCTTGAAATAGAGGTGAACACCCCTGGCATTGGAGGCAGAGCTGGCTTTGAATCCTGGCTCTGCCACTTTTTATAATGTCTTGAACAAGGGACCTGACTTCTGGGTCTTGGTTTTCTCATCTGTAAAATGGGATAACAACAAAACCCAATCCACAGGGTTGTTATCAGGACGGGGAGAGAGAATGCAGAACTTGGCTCAGCCCGAGGCACGTGGATGGGATGGCAGGTGTGTGAGAACCTCAGTTCTGAAGCCTGGGGGAGAGTGGGGGCGAAGGCGGGGTCATGGCCTTGGACAGATGGTCTGGAGGACAGCTGTCTGGGGCTGCGTGTAGGTAGCAGGTGAGAAGAAGAGGAAGGGGACCAGGCAGGGGTTTCAGGTGGGCCGGGAGGGGGCACTGGTTCCCAGGGTTGTGACTGTTAACCGTTCACATTCTCGGTTAAAGTGTGCACCTACCTGCTAATAATATTCTTGTGAAACTCCTGTTTAATTCAGGTACTGTCTTTTAATTTTAACTGAGGTTTTGTATGTTTAGGATATTTACATATGTACATATATGATGACATGTGTTGGTCTTAAGAGTTGTTTAGTTTTCAGTGAATAGCTCCCAGTGTATCTTTCAAATTATTAGTATGGGCTATACAGTAAATTTTATTTATAAACACTTTTCTTACTCTTTCTCAAGTTTGGTAATCACTGTAATTTTCCCCCTCATTCTGAATTTGCAAAGTGGGGCATCAATTAGGAGATCTCAGTGTAGAAATGAAAAGTGCTTTTTTTAAAAAGGAATGGTAGGTGTGAGTATAAATCTTTTCATTGTTTTTTTTTTCCTGGTGTTCTAAGTAATAGATTCTTTTTACAATAGCATATGTATTATCAACGTACCGTTGGTGATCCAGAGGATTTTTGTCAGGATTGGATAAACTGTTGATTATAGAGGTTAGTAGATTCAGTTCCTTAGGATGTGGGCCCTTTTCCAATATCAGCATTTAAAAATGCATCGGCTGTCAGGAGGCAGTTTCCCCTCTGGATCATGGCCTTTTCTCCTTCCATAGCTGTCCTGAGAGAATCAGGTTAGTTCATGTTCGTTTGTGTAGACCTGAGGCCTCTATTCTGTCACCACATAAACATGTGTTTAAAAAGTTAGCAAGAGAGAGAAAAGGATAAAACTTCAGGGTGTTAGTTAGCGGTGTGCACAAGGAAAAAGAGTATGACTATTAAGTTTATAAGTGGTATTATCTGCCACAACCGCAAAAAATGATTTTGCTTGCTCCAGGAATGCCGTCTTGGAGTTAATTGTTTTGCTTATGCAAAGAGGCATTGAGGGAGATATTCTGGTCGGTGGATAGACCTCGCTCTGCCATGCTGACATGCGCCGTGATGGAAAAGCCACTTGGTTCTGCTTCATTCTGAACGAGAGCATGGTGTCAGTTTCACTCTTGGGTGTTACTGGGTGGTCCTTTGATTGAAACCCTGTAAGTTCAGATCGAATGCAATTCTCAGATGTCATGAGCTCGCTATCCAGTGAGTTCCTGGGATTTTGTAGCTTTAATCCAAAGGTGCATTTTGTTGCTGTCTTCTAATTTAACTAATTTCACTCCCCTTCCCCAGTACATTTTTTTAATCCTCACCAGAGGACATTTCTTTTTAGAAAGAGAGGAATGAAGGAAGAGAAACATCACTGCTAGAGAGAAGCAGCATTGGTTGCCTTCCTTACGCTCCCAGACAGGGGATTGCATGTGCCCTGACTGGGGATTGAACTCACAACCCTTCAGCTATGGGACAGTGATTTAACCAATTAAGCCACACCAGCCAGGGCCATTCTGTTTTTTTTAGTATGTATGTTGCTGATGGTGGTGTTTGATGCCTTAATTCATTTAGGTGGAATTTCGACAGATGGAATGAATGCGGTATTTTATAAACCAAAGTTCAGCTTGGTTTCAGATCAGCCTTTGGTTCAGTACATATTTTCATTCCATTACAGAGGAATGGAAAATTGAGAGGTTGGAGGATTGTTTAGAATTGTTAGAAGAGAAATGAAGACATTGTTTATTCAGTCTTAGATTCTTTCCCTCTTAAAGCTTTTGGGCCTGTGATAGATGTGTTAATGTCATTCTGATGTAGCAAAGGCAAGCAGGTCAAACCACAAAGACTGGGATTTAAATAGTGACTTAAAGGACACTCTGGAGTTTACACATCCAGATGAGCATTGTCCTAAGTAATTATTGCTACTTTGGGTGGATCTTAATTATCATACACTTGACTTTTATGCAGACTGAATTCTTTCACAGTGTGCATTGTCTCCTCCAAGCCGCTTTCATAAGCTAATCTCTCCGCTCATCAGTTTACTAACACTGATATCTAACTGGGTATCTGCCAGCTACGGTCCTGGGGGAAAGGGCTTCCTTGGGAGATGGGGGTGTTTGTGGACCTCAGTGTGTCTGGAGTCTGGCACTTACTCAGTAAATTTGGGGTGCAGGTGTGGGCCGCTGTCTCCTCATTTGGCCCAACCCTGCCACGCTCGCCCTGTGACTTCTTCCCTCCCTCGTGTGAGTGGTAGGGGAAGAGGGGCATCGGGGGTGGGATGTGTGAGCAGGGAGAAGTGGCCATGCTGTGGGCTGTTCTGGTTGGTCGGTAGGGGACTTAAAGTAGCCTGACACATGCAGGTGGCTAGGACTTCCAAAGTGGCAGGAGAAGAAAGACTCCCCTTCCCTGCTCAGAGAGTATGGTCACTGGTGCATCTTGATGCAGGGGCTTCTGCGGCGAGTATCTGCCTGGGCCCCGGGAGTAAGAACGGTGGGCTAGGGCACAGGAAGATGGCCTGCCTGATTGCCATGTTTCTGGATGGAAGGGTTGCCAGCAGGGTCTGTGTGAGCAGGGACCTCTTGCTCAGGACCTCATTGTCTGCAAGCGTTCTTGTTTGTCACCTCCTTGGGCAGCCCTGGCGGGAAGGAGGCAGCTCTCGCCGGATGGATCGTCTCTTTCTGGGAATGGATCCTCTTCCCACCTCTGACTTAATATATGGGGTAGAGCAGAAGCAACGCCTGCTTGAGTGTGGGTGGTAGGGCGATAATATGCATGTGATAATTTATAGTTTTAATTTGAACATTTCACCTAAAACATCGTATGGTGTGTTTGAGTGTGATATTGTTGTGTTACAAAATTACATGCTTATGATTTGGGGATAAAAGGTTTTGTAATACAAAAGGGGCGTATTTGTGCTGGACCCAGTATTTGCGTTTAGTGCTGGACTTCCTGACATTCTCCGCTTTGCGTCCATTTGCAGTTCAGGGGTTCTTTTGAAACGGTGGGGGAGGCAGCAAGCCTCTACTTAAAAACTAAGGAGGAGAGATCACAACGCTAAGCATTACTAATTAGAGAAGTATCCTGCCGACCTCATTTGGATTTTGCCAAGTGTTTATTAGCTGGAGGGGCATTTAGTACATTAAAATGGTATATAGGAATCAATAGGTGATGTGGGCTTTACTACCGGTTAGTACCTAATGAGAATTATAATTCACAGGATTTACCTACCAGAAAAGATTGTGTTACATACAACCTCTAGATGCCGGCTAGAGCTTCCTTATTCTTCATAGTGTCAGCCTCACGCTCCTAGTTGCAGATGTTGTAAAAGTTCAGAGGTATTTATCCTCCCCCATCACATCTAATTTTTGTGAGTTTCCTATAATTTAGTTGACTTATGCTTTTCTCAGCTTCTGGGCTCTTATTTCTGAGAAGGGCGTTTCGGTTCTACCCAGGTCATCTGGGACCTGAATCCTCTGTCTCGCTGGTCAGGAATTCAGTTAACCCTTGGAGGCTTGTGGTGGAGCCTTGGTCCTCTTCCCTTTGCTTCTCTCCTCCTCCCTCTCTCCCGCCTTTCCCTTTCTCCTCTCCTTTTCTCTGCGGCAACTGCCTCACCCCTCCTGATTTAAAGCTCACTTCTGCCACACAATCGGACCTTCTGGAATTTCCTTTTCCTCTTCCTCCTCCTCTTCCTCATCTTTTACTAACAAAACCCTAAGCACTTATCGTAATATCATAAAACAGACAGTCCCCTTTCCAAGAGGTTGTGCTGTCAGTTGTAATAAATTGCCACCAATCCACTTCTTTCCCTCGCTGTAGATATTAGCTGTCTGAGCTTCTAAATGCCCAGACGGAGGGAGGTAAATGGGGGAGTCAGCCTTTCTAATGCAGAAGGAGCAAGATTTCCTGCCTTCAACAGGAATTTGAGCAACTGCTGTCTGCAAGGCATTGAGTGAAGGGCTTGGATACCAAGAGATTTACGTCACAGTTTCTCAGCTTGGGGAGCTCTAGAGATGGATGGAGCAAGCAAGGGAGTTGGCTGCAGTCAGCTTCAGGGCACACCTCAGAGGGTTGTTACAGTCCAGGGAAGGGAGGATTGGGTAGTTGCATAATGTACGCCAAAAGGTAACAGGTGGCAGGAGAGATGTAGAAAGGTGTGTGAGAGTTTGTAGGGCCATGGTGGGTTGTGTAAGTGTGGAGCGTGTTAGAGTGGAGCTGGACTTCAGATAGGGAGGATTTGGATGTGTGGAGATGAAGAGATGGTAGGGAAGCATTCCTGGTTGAGGGGCTGGTTGACAAAGAGAATTGAGCCAGGCCTTGGCTGGTGTGGCTCAGTGGACTGAGCGCCAGGCTGCAAACCAAAGGGTCACTGGTTTGAGTCCCAGTCAGGGCACGTGCCTGGGTTGTGGGCCTGGTCACCAGTGGGGGGCGCACGAGAGGCAACCACACATTGATGTTTCTCTCTATCTTTTCCTCCTTCCCTTCCCCTCTCTGTAAAAATAAAAATAAATAAGAAATTAAAAAACGTTGGGCCGGAGGAACATACGGTATACTTAACGAGCAATCTCAGTTTCGATGTCAGTTGGGGAATGAATGGGATGCACGGTTGTGAAGGTCCCTTGAGGCTAGAGTCTTAGAAAGGACTTCCTCTCTGATCTGATAGTCATCCTAGGCATGTGCTGGCTGCTTAATTTTTAATGTATTTTTCTAGAAGTACATCTTTTTTTTTTTTTTCCCTCTTGGCAAAGATCTTCCGTTTGCACTTGGACCCAGTTGTGAGCTGGCTTAAGCAAAAACCAGGCACTTACTGTGCAGCATCAGGGCGTTGATGGAAACGAGAGGGGCCTGCAAGAGGGGTTTGGAATGAAGGGCTGGCAGTCATCCAGCCCTCCCAGCTTCTCCCTGCGCCTCTGTGCCATTCTCTCTGCAGACTGGCTTCTCCGATTTGTGTTCTCTCCAGAGCAGGCTGACTCCCAGCATGCTCTTCCAGGTGCAGACACACAGTTGCCTCGGGGGTCCCCACTCTGAACCTGAAGAAGGGATGGATTGGGGGAGGGGCCTGTCCCAGCAACATTGGCTGTGCGGCCAGGGTGCTAAGTCATGTTGTCCGGGGTTGTCCCGAAAGGCTGAGGGTCACCTCTCACTGTCTTCGTCTCGCCCCTGCTGTCATTTAGCATGCTAGAAGGAACCTTGGGCTTGGAGTTAGACTGCCTGGAGTTTGCATCCTGGCCCTGCCGCTTCCTCTGCCTTTGTAATCTTCTTGCTCAACATTCTTCATGAATTCTCGGCTCTGCTTCCTTGTCTGTAAGTTGGAGCTAGTGTTATCTACTTTAGGAAAAATAGTACTTTAGAGGGAGGTACTGTGTCTAGTGTGCATTTGGCGGGGAAGGACCTTTCTAGGTTTAACTTACAAGTCCCTGTCTCGTTGGCTTGGTGACCTTTGGCGAGTCCGTCCGACCCGGAGCCCCAGTTTTTCACGCATAAACACAGGCAGTAGCATTTTTGAGGCTCAAAAGGCCATGTGCAACTGCTTGGTGACTATAATGTGTTTACATATGTGTGAACCGAAAGACAGTAAATATCACTAGGGAGAATATTTCCTTGTGAAATTGCTCTATTATAGTCTAGTATGTTGCTGTGGTAACTGACAGATCTTTCCCGAAATACCCCGCAGCTTTAGGTTGTGGACCGACTTACGGTGCAGTAGGTGGTGGTCCAGGTGTGTTCAGCTTTCCCTTCAATCGCGGCTTCCGATTCAGGGCTCTCACTTGGTTTGTAATTTAAAATTTACTTTCATATTCAAACAAACATTCTTTGTAGAAAATTTAAGCAATTTAAAAAAATCTGACACCTGTCATCCTGAAATATAACCATTTTCTTTAGTCCGATCACACAAGTTATTCATGCTCCTGAAGTAACTTAGTGACAGTGTGGAATTAAACAAATGAGCCCCAAAAGAATCCTCAGATCCCACCACGCGGGGATGCTCGCTCTTTGATAGTCCTTCGCCTGTTCTTTTTGACAGTGTATACTTTTCTCGCACACTTTGCAAGGAGTATTCTGATGTTCAAGGTGTCACGAAAACATGACACCTCTAAGGAAACTGATTTATTGCTTTTTTTCTTTACATTTCTTTCCTTAAGTGATGATGTGAGTGAAAAACCAGTATTTGCCTTTTGCAACCCTGTGAGAAAATGGCCTTTCCTCCTTAACTTAGAATTCCAAGTTGTGGTTTTTTTCTTTGGAGACATCTGGAGAGTGAGTGATTTATGGGCACAGTTTTATTCCCCAAGAATAATTACACGTTTTCAGAACCATCGGTGGCTCATGGTGGAGGACACTGAAGTGAAGTCCTTAAGCCGTGGCTGGTGGGCAGAGGGGATGTCTTTCCTTTCACTTTGGAGAGCTAAAGACAGGTGAGTAACATAAATGAGAGACTTACTTAATGGAAAGCGAATACATATATTCATTTTCAGCAGTTTTCTTTTTCCTACACCAATGTAACAGTTGACATAATCTAATTTGGATTTTTTGTGTTTTGGGATTTAAGATTTTCAGTGCTTTGATGTTTTTTTTTGAGACTAATTTTTTTTGAAAGACTTTATGTTTTAGATCAGTTTTAGGTTGACAACGAAGGTGAGAGGGAGGCACCGATTTCCCACATACCTGGTGCCCCCAACCTTGCAGTAGCTTCCTGCATTCTCGACATCACTCACCAGAACAGGGCCTTTCTTTTTTTAAACCAAGAATAAACGTACATTGACACATCGCAGTCACTCAGAGTTCACAGTTTATACTGTGGTTCACCGTGGGTGTTTTATCTTCTATCTCTTTGGACGACTGTGTAATGGCCTACATCCACCGTGATGCCCTACGCAGTGTTTTCACTGCCCCCAAATCCCCTGTGCTCCTGCTTTTTGTGCCTTCCTCCTCCCAGGCCCTGGCAACCACTGGTCTTTTAACTGTCTCCATAGTCGGGCCTTTTCCAGAGGGTTACAAAGTTGCAAGAGTCCATACAGTGTGCAGCCTTTTCACATTGGCTTCTTTCACTTAGTGATGTGCCTGGGAGATTCTTCTTCGTCTTTTCATGGCTTGATTATTTGTTTCTTTGTAGTGCTGAATAATATTCTGATATCATGCGCCAAGTTATTCACTCACCTACTGAAGGGCATCTTGGTTGCTTCCAGCTGTTAGTCATTCGGAATAAAGCTGCTATAAATATCCACGTATGGTCTTTGTGTGCATGTAAGCTTTCAACTCCTTTGGATAAATACCAAGGAGTGTGATGAATGCACTGCATGGTAAGAGTGTGTTTAGTTTTGTAATAAACCTCCAAACTGTCTTCCACAGTGGCTGTGCCATTTTGCATTCCATAGTAAATGTTCTTTTTGCTCTTCGGTATTCTTTAAGGTTCCTTTTGAGCTTTAAAACTCTGTGATTTAAACTTATTTCCTTATCTTTGAAACATGGCCTCAAGCAAACATGGTTTCAGACAAGCAAACATTTAAAAATACTTGCTGTGTATATTATTTTTCTAAAGCATATATTTTTATTGAAGAATATGCAAAGGGTATGTGAAAGTATAAAAAAGAAAAAGTGCTGGTGTATTTTCTTTCCCTTTTTTATATAGTTGTGTCATAAGGTGATTATTATGGTGTATACGTATATTCTTTTTAAAGTAATGAAATATTTCAAACATGAAGAAAAGTATAGAGACTCCTCTTTGTATGTCCCACAAGAATACACATGTATGTCCCTCGAGAACATGTATGTATGTCCCACACATCTTTGACAGATCTTTACATTTGTTGACATGAGCTTTAGATCTATTATTTTATTTGTAAGAAATAAACATTACAGGTACAATTCAAGCTCCCTGTTAATCCTTCCAAGTTTTTCTTTTCTTCCCTTTCCTTTTCCCCCGGAAGTTGTCACTCCTGTGATGTATGGATCATATGCAATATACACACATTGCATTGGAAAACTTTACATAAGAGGGATCGTATCCTTCTGTAACTTTCTTTGTTTGCTCTCACTGTTTTTAGAGACTGTCATGTTGGTCCATGTGAGTTTTTAACAAAGCTTTTGTTTGTTTAACTTAGTGGGGAAGGGAGGAAGAAAGAGAGGGGAAGAAACATTGATGTGCCAGAGATACAATGATCTGTTGCCTCTCGCACACTCCCAACTGGGGACCTGGCCCCCAACCCAGGCACATGCTCTGACTGGGAATCGAACCAGCAGCCTTTCAGTTCCCAGGACAGCACTGAATCCAGGGAGCCACACCAGGCAGGGCTGACGGGGAAACATTTTGCTGATGTGGCAGAGGTGAAACAAAAAACTGGCAGAAGCACCAAAAGGCATCAAAATTGACATGTTCAGAAACTGTTCTGAGCAGTGCGAAAAATGTCTCAATAGGTGTATTGCGTCAGATAGAGAGTACTTTGAAGGTGGATGAAGTTTAAGCATGTAAATACACAGTTTTTTAAAAAAATAAATGCCTCCATTTTTTAAATTCATTTTCCCACTGACTAACTTTTAGATTGTTCCCCCTTTTTTTTTTTGCTTTTACTGACCAGTGGCTGAGAGCAGTTTCTTACGGGCCTTGCTTGCTTGTCTCTCCCTTGGAAGAGTTTTTCTCCAGGACTGGGAGGCATGAAGTGTGCTCTGAGGGCTGAGGGGTTGCGTCTCGTAAACGGGGACCTTCGGGCAGAAGGTCAGTTGAGTAACTACCGTTGTGAACTCCATACCATTCTTACCCTAGTGCGACTTCCTCGGCGAAGGAAGAACTGCTCCGTATTTCTTTGCTGACCGGTGACACTGGACCACTGGGTCACTGTGAGTGGCGCAGCCCCGGAGTATGTGACCCAGGGCAGCATCGCCAGGGAAAGGGTCTGCGCCTCCTGTGCCCCGGCACCTGTACCCCGGTTTGCTGTTCAGAGGTGACAGGGCGCACCTCTCAGCAGGGATGCAAGTACTTCTTTTGTCCCCTCTTTTTTTTCTTTGCCAACATTTGGTGCAGTTAGTTTTGTGAAAGGTGTGAAGTTGTAGCTCATCGTTGTGCTGATTTTACATGTTCCTGATCCGTCTGATTGAGCATCTTTTTATGTGTGATTTAGTATATCTTGTCTCTGAATTGCTTGCTTATTCAGATTCTATCCTTTTTCTTTTTAAAGGTTTTACTTATTTATTCTTAGAGAGAGGAAGGAGAGAGAAAGAGAGAGAGAGAAACATCAGTCTCATAGGTGCCCCTACTGGGACCGAACCCACAGCCCAGGCCTGTGCTCTGACTGGGAATCGAACCGGTGACCTTTTGCTTTGTGGGACGATGCCCAGCCAACTGAGCCACACTGGTCAGGGGAGATATTACCCTTTTCATGTATAATTACCATGGACGTGTGTGGTAAACCTGTACAATATCCTTGCCTCATCTTTCTTACCTGTGAGCACCGTGCTCTGATATGGGTGTGAACCAGTGCCCTAGATGGGGAGTCAGTGCTCCCCAGTGAAAGGGGGGTGCTGAGCCTGGAGGGTGGGAGCATTGGGGGGAGCAGGGCACGTTTGGAGGTGGTGGGGTGACGAACCGCCATTGGACATATTTTGGGGTATCTTCTTATTTGTAGTAACCAGCTTCCTCTGGTGTTCTTTTCTGATCTTCTGATTGATTTTTATGTTTTTTTCCTAAATACCCCTGAATGAGACAGATTCTCGTGACTTTTTTGGTGATTCTCTCCACCTGGGTTGCCTGTGGCATCATATACAGGACACAGTTCCCTGTAGAATGTGGGGCCACTGTGGTAGACAGTCGCGTGGTGCCGGTCAGCAGAGCCCATCCTATTTCTTGCCCCACTGCCGGTCACCTCTGTGACCACAGGCGAGTCCCTAAAACACCGTGCTTTTTACGTGACGGCAGTCTTCCGTCCTCTCCGACTCTGAATCCAGTAGGGATTCTTTTTTTTTTTTTTAAAGATTAATTTATCTTTAGAGGAAAGGAAGGAGAAGGCAGCCCCCCATACCGCCAGGGCCCAGTAGGGATTCTTGTATGTACATTTCAAAAAAAAAAATTTTTTTTTGACTTAGGTAGGTAGTGGCGTAGGTGTTTTTAATAATTCATTAAACTGTACACTTATGTTTTGTACATTTTTCTAAATGTTTAATTTCATAGTGAAAAAGATTAAAAAACCCACAAAAGACTAGGTTTCCCATATTCTCCTTCCCCCCACCCCCCAAAAATGAATAAGTAAAGATCCTAGCTGGATTAAAGACGAGCCCAGGTTGGAACGTGGCTCAGGTGGTCAGAGTGTGGCCCTGTGCACCACGGCGGTGGCTCTGACCCCGGGTCAGGCCTCATTCTAGAGTCAAGCAGAGAATGCGTACATGAGTGAGACAGCCAGTCAGTGTTTTTCTCTGTCTCTCTCAAATCAGTAATAATAAAGACTTGAATGCAGAAAGCAAAATTATAAGAGCTAGGAGAAAACATAGGTAGATGTGTGTGTCAGAGCCCCCCAGACCCCTCAGGTTCGGCGATTTGCTGGGAGGGCTCACAGGACTCGGCCAGCATTCGTTTGCACGGGGAAAGGCACAGGGGCCAAGTCTGGAGAGAGCAGGCGCAGGCTTCCTCGGGCCCTCTCCCAGGGGCGTCGGGCAGGACGTGCGTGTTAACTCCTCTAGCAGTGCCCTGGGACGGCACGTGTGGGGTGCCGTCTGCCAGGGCTGCTCCACAGAGATGCCGTGCTGAGGGTTTTTGTGTGGTGTCGGTCGCGTTGGCACTCCTGCCTAACGTGCGCCTGCATTCCAGATCTCCAGAAGGGAGGCAGGTGTTCAGCACAGACCACTGTTTGTGTGCACAGTTCGGACACGGCGAGTCACTCTTAACCCGCTGTGGAAATGGTGGGAACCCCCCTGAACTCCAGGTCTCCAGGTGCCTTCCGAGGGCCGGTCCTGGGAGCAGAGGCTTCTAAGGGTGTCAGTCTGGCGCTTGCTGTGTGAACAGCTTTCTGCAGAATATAATATATTTTTTATAATCTCGGACTGGTGGCATTTTAAAGCGTGGCTAAGAACTCAGAAGCCATAAAGGGAGGGAATGGTAAATTTATTTTTAAAACTTACGAAAATGAGTTTTCATAAAATAGGAAAAGAGAGTGCTGTAGAATCAAAAGGCGCACTCAGAAAGAGTGTTTGTAATGGGTGAGAGGAAAGGAAGAGACTTTTCCAGTACACAGGGTGGGGCAAAAGGAGCTTTACAGTTGTGAGTACACAAAACACAGACTTCATTCTTGTACTGTTGTTTATGAATTGCTCTATCTTTTTCCATATGAGCAGCTGTAAACCTGCTTTTGCCCCACCCGGTGTAAAAGCTTTTTACAAGTCACCGACTCAGAGGAATAATGAGTAGTTTGCTGAAGAAGACATTTCAAATAACAAACATTCGAAAAGATACTTTACCTCAGTGATAAAATAGATGTAAAGGAAAGCGAGAGTGTTACTCTTTTCATCTACCCCATTTACCTGATATTGATTACTTACAGCCGCTGTAAGATTGATTAGGCAGCGAGGGAGTGGCATGTAGGGAAATTGGTTCTTGCGTTTACTGCTGGTGGTATAAATAGCACAACCTTTTACTTCCCGATACGCCTGCCCTTTGACTTATTAGTTCCATTTTAGGGTTTCAGCCTACAGAAATCTATCCAAGTGCACATACACATGAGGGTAAGAATGTTCTTTGGAGTGTTTAGAGTGCTATGAAACTGGTAAAATAATAGGGGGTTAGTTAAATAAATTATACTGCTTTTATAGACAGAGTTGCATGTAGCCAAGATCAGTCAGATCTTTATGAAGTGCTATGGAAAGATATTTAAGCTTTTATGTGTATCCAAACATTTGTTAGTGTAATTTATTTGGAATTAAAACCTAACCTGAATGGCTATGAAGTTCTTTATAATCTTTGATGATCCCGCTTAGTACGAGCATCCTTATGTTTTATTGCAAAAATGCAAATGTATTTGATCATAGGTACTGTCCTAGAACCCACGAGGTGAAAGGGGTCATTTGAGATAAACAGCATTCCAAAGTCTGAAATGATCTGAGACAAGTATTGCTTCAGGGGTTTGCAATAAAGCATTTGTGTTAACTAGAAAAAACACAAACACACTAAAACAGTCTGTGCCACGTTCCAGTTTTAGGTTACAGTAATGTTTGCGTATGAATAGGAAAAAGCAGCAGTTCAGAATATGGTCCCCACATTTAATTAACAGTGATTATCTGAGGGTATGGCAATGTTTTTTAATTTTCTCATACGTGAAGTGAATTTGATACGACTTTGAATAAGACATCACAACTGTGGAGAGGATGGGACCTGCTCCTGACCCCTGACTGCTGTTTGCGCTGACCTGGACAGTCTTGGTTCCTACAGCTAAAACCTCAGCCTTTGTGGACGGTGAACTTGAGTTTCACATTCCTTTTGTGTTTTCAGAAGGTTTGGTTCTCTCCCTTCTTGTTTCTGAGTAGATACTTTTGGGGATCTACGCCTAATTGGGGTTGCCATTTTTAAGAGGCATAGGGTACCAATTCGTTCTATGCCTCTCATAACGGGGTTTAGGATTCATACTGTTGCTAAATCTCAGCTCTTTATTTTGTTCACTTTTGACTGAAAAACTTAGTACTTGATTACATCTACATTTATTTACACTGCTTTTCATAAAGTTTGAACATGACCGACTGTGTTGTTTAAAGTACATGCGTGTTTACAAAAGTGACGTCACAGTGCTACCTTGGTCCTTCTCAGAGTTGGAGAGGGCTTTGGCTGCCCCTCCGCTGCGCCCAGGCTGTTTACATGGCCCCGTGTGGTGTTTGGCGCCCTTTCTGGCATACCCAGGTTCTCATCGTGTAATTATGTTGCGTTTAGGGTGTTACATTTTTCTTTCTAGTGAGGGAGAGTAGAAAGTGTTAGGCACTGTAGGGATACATAGTTGTGAAATTGATAGCATCCCAAAGATTTTATGAAAAACGAAAGGGATCAGATATCACTGGGATTTTTAAGCCTTTGGTCTAGATTCTCTAAATCAGTTTATTAGGAAGAATTCAACTTTTTGCCTTCTTCCACAGAACAATTTCTGCACAGTTTTTGTAGCTGAAATCTGTGGGCAGTTCCTGCTGCGCACCATCTATCTGTAGGGCACTAAGGCGGAGCCTCCGCACCTGTAACTGTCACCTGCCAGGCGGAAGGAATTCACTGTTCCTGAGAACAAAGAGAATCATTTGGTCTGGTGATCTCAGAGTCAGCCTGCTCGCCTTTTCCCCCTTTTCTTATTCTTTCTTCCTTTATTAAGAATTTTAAAAGCTAAACTTGAGATTGTATTGGAATTTCACTAGGTTCCCCCCCAACCCATTAATGTTTTCTTCCTGTTCTAGAATGCAGCCCAAGGCACCACCATGCGTTTGGCTGTCATGTCTGCTTAGTCTCCTCTGGTCTGCGACAGTTTCTGAGTGTTTGATCATTTCCCATGATCTTGAGGGTCTTGAGCAGTACTTGCCAGGTTTCTTGTTGAATATTCACTGTTTGGCTTTTTCTGTTGTTTTACTCATGACTGAGGGGGGTCCTGGTTTTGGAAAGAACACCAGGGAGCTGAGAGGCACTTCACGTCACATCCTGTCAGGAATCACAGCATCCACATGACATCCCTGTTGGTGACGTTCACCACTTCCTTAAGGTAGCATTTGTCAGGTTCCTCCTCTGTGGAGTTATTTTCTTCTTTCCCTGTTCTATTCTTGGGAAGCAAGTCACTAAATCTGGCCTGCCCCGAGGAAGAGGTGAAGGCAGGATTTAATTCCACCTGCTGCAGAGGGAGGCACCTATTGGAATTCTGTAAGAAAGATTTGTCTCTTTCCCACAAGCGGTTTCATCATTTCTATCCGTGTGGACTCATGTAGATTTTGCTTTGAATACTTCAGGTTATAATCTGATACTATGTCATTTATTTTGTTGTTCAAATTTTTCTAGCATTGGCCACAATGGAGAACTTCCGTGGCGATTCATGTATCCGTTTGAAATGTTCCAGGCCCGGTTTTCTTTCTGGCTCCACAAGATACTTCAGGATCACCGTGTTTCCTGCTTTTCCCCGTCTCAGCCCCACAATCCGCCATCGTTCCAAGGAGCCTTGCTCTTCTGCCAAGATCTGGGTGTTGCGTGTGCTTGTTTCTACTAGGGTGTCATTGCTTCAGGAGATATATATACTTTAAAAATGTTATGGAAAATTTCAGGCGTACACAAAAGCACACATTCTCACTATCACACAGCTTGAACAGTTATTAATGAGTGGCCAGTCGTGGTTCCTTTATGTGGCCAAGACCAGCCCCGAGCGTGGGAGGAAGACAAAATGTCTCAGAAGCAGAGGAGGGAGGCTTTGCCAGTGACCACAGTGACACCAGCGTGCTGGCCGTCGCCCAGGGCTTGCGCTCTGTGTCCGGTGCAGAGGGCCCCGCGCATTCGCTCAGGCACCGGGGTTCTTTCCTCCTCACATACCTGGAGGGCTCGATTTCCCAATGACTTTGTTTTCCTAATAGTGCCCCTGCGACCACTTCGTCTTCATTTATCTGCCTGGAGCTCCCCGCTGTAGTTATCTCTGGGGCAGAGCCACTCTATCGGACGCACCCGGAGAACTTGCTGGGCCCCAGGGCCTGTTCAGAAAACCCCCGAGACGGTCTTCAGAATTAGTCTAGAATCGGAGCCCATCTGGCCATCTCCTGTGTCTGTGTGGTTAACAGTGCGTTCGCTGCTGCTGCCGTCTCGTGTGGGCCTCCCACCCTTCCCCAGAAGATTGGCCACCACGGAGCTCTGTGGGACAAGAGCAGTGGATTTGGGGGTAGGAGGCTTCGTTTTGGGGACTGCAGTGGTTTGTCCAGAGATTAGGAGAAAATGGTTGGAAGGGTCCAGATATTGATTTACAAGTTGATTGTACTCTTGTTTGCCCGCTAGTCTTCCTAGGAATAGGGTGGTTCGTCAGTACAAAGCCTTAGGCTGTGAGGGACATTGAACTGAGTACAGAGTTCATAGGAACATTTTCTTTACCTTAATAGTTGTGAAATTGATGGCACCACCGCTTTTGCCCCCCCCCCCCAAACAAATCCTGGATTGTGGCCGCCAGCATCACTGTATTAACCAGCCCTGGACCCCACCGGGAAGGTTACTTCCGTGTGGCACCGATGGCAGTGGCTCAGGGTTGGTTCCTTCAGTGCAGCCGAGAAGGAATGGTGCCCACCTCGGGACATGAGGCAGTGCATGCAGCTCCGTGCACACAGGGTCGTGTGTGCTTAAGAGAAGACCGCCTGTCAAGGGCGAGGTAAAGGTAGCGCGGTGTGTTCTACTGACAGCTGTCAGTCTCTTTGCACTTCTTTACATAGTTCAGGGAAATGGAGAAGTAGCATCCTGAGGAATGGCCGGTTTAGCCCGTTGTGTGTGGATAGTTGCTTCTAGCCTGATCCTTCTTAGTACTTTATTACCGGTGATACTATTTTGAGTTTAGGCAAATTTCTGATTCAAGGGGCTCTAGAACAGTGTTCTTGGAAACTTACTCAGTTTCTTGCTACAAAAACACAAAACAAAACAAAAAAACATTCAGAATCTCTAGTTTCTGAAGCTGATAGAAAGAAACCAGTCTGTGTTTAATTGCGGCTATAAACAGAGGCTGGTTGATTTCTTTTGTCTCTCTGTCAAGTGTAACAACTGGCTTCCTCAGCCTGTTGGTAGATACGCACATTGCAACCCAGTGCCTTGTGGGCCTCATTTGTGTTCAGTTGCTGTGTGTTTACCAACTGTTTAATTATATATATACTGCTACTTGTAAGATAAGACTAAAATTTTGGTGATCGATAGGGTTTGGATGTATGTGTTTGAGCTAGCAATGAAGAAGAATAAATATTAAATGTGAAGAAAATGGGCTTTTGGCAATCCATTGTTAACTATATTTTATTATAAAATTAAAAGCTTCAGTTCTGTTGCATAACATTAGTGAGGCTTAATATTTTAATGTGTCTCTGCATTCTGTAAAACCAATAGAGAAGAGCCAAAGCCTTGTGACTTGTTAGAACATTAAATTGCAGTATTTTAAAGAAACCTGTTTATTGTCGAGACACTGGGATATGGGAGGGTGGGGAGGAGGGTTTTTACTGTCTATCTCGTATCACCTTATCCCATTCTTTATTTTTTATCGCATATACTTAATAATATTTACATTAAAATGGTGTGAATTGTGGGGTGGGGGAAGATGTCATCAGCCATATGTATTATCCCTGCTGTCTTGTTAAAGCTCTCTGGGCTCGCTCTGCTGGATAGGGTTAGAAGATTTCTTCAAACATTTTGTATCCTGTCTGGTATCAAAATCCTAATAGGAAAACGGAATAACTTAGTAAGTAGGAGAGAATTTTGTTACAATTTCAGTATGACTAGCTAGTGACTCTTTCAGTGTTGTTCCACAGCTGTGGCAAAATCATCTGCCTGGAAGGCGGGCTGGCGTGGTTCTTCTGCCGGACGGATCTGCACTGCAATGAAAGGGTTAAGCCATAGGGACAGTTGGTCTTGGTTGTGTTTGATTTGCTGAATTCTCCTTTTGTTTTCTTTTTATGTTACAGATCAGCTTGAACGGGTTTTTTTACGACTTGGCCATGCTGAAACAGATGAACAATTACAGAACATTATATCTAAATTCCTTCCTCCTGTTTTGCTCAAACTGTCCAGCACCCAAGAAGGAGTACGCAAAAAGGTAAGCAGGTTGGGGTGGTTGGGGGAGTTAAGTGGTGAATAAATGGATAGATATCATGAAGTAAATTTTCTGTTCCCGTTATTGAAATCTAGGTTCAGGTTATGGCCTTTCAAAATGGAGAGTAAGTCGATGGCCAGCTTACGTGGTTTAAAAGTAGCTTTTGTGTGCTCAGCACGGCTGCATTTATCACCAGCTGTGTACACTTAGCATCAGTGCCGGCTGATATAAGTGGGACACCTATTCTGGAAGGTATGGAGGCTTCATCCAAAATCTGTGCCTTTGGTTCCAATAGGAGGGTCAGATGATCGCGGGGCAAGTACATCCTTTAATAACTGGCTGACTGTGAATATGACCTTAATTAAAAATAAGCAAAATAAGCAAAATAAGCAAAATAAGCCCTGGCTGGTGTTGCTCAGTTCGTTGGAGTGTTGTCACATATACCAAATTGCGGGTTCAGTTCCCAGTCAGGGCACGTACGTAGGTCTTGGGTTCAATCCCCTGTGGAACTTGTGGGAGAGCCAGCCAGTTGATGTTCTCTGTCACATCAGTGTTTCGCTTTCTCTTTTCCTTTCTTCTCTCTCTAAAAGCAATGAAAAAATGTCCCCGGGTGAGGATTGAAAAAAAAAAAAGCAAAATAAAATTTTTGAAAGCAAGAAGTTGTATAGCTCCTGTGTTAAGATTCTGTGAAGTCCTGTTACCAAGAGTCACATGGCTGTCACATCAGGATTGTCTTTTTTAACCTAAATGTTTTCATGGAACGTCTGTCCCCTTTATTTTTAACTAGTTCATTAGTCTTCCAGTCATACTGGCCCTCAGGCTTTTGAGCCATCATCAGGTTTCATCCCTTGGGCTACTCTGATTGACTGGCAGGGGCTTCCTAGAGGGTTGCCCTTACAGGGATTCTGAGATCCATCCTGTGTTGGGTTCACTGGAGAAAGAGTATCTTTAAGAATGTCTGGTACGTTTGCAGGAAGGACTAAGGCGTCCTTGTTATATATTTGACATGCCTGTTGTTAATAGGGCTTTGCTGAGATGAATATGTATTTGATAATGTCACTATTCTATTTAAAACCCTTCTATGGCCTTCTGTTGTCCTCAGGACAGCAAGGGATAAAAAGCCCTGCACAGTTGGTTTGTGCTCCTGTGTTCAGCCTCGTCAGTTCCGTCGTTCATTGGCAGATACTTACTGAGTTCTGCCTGCCAGGTGCTAGGGATGTGTCAGTGAGTGAAAGGAAGGTCTAGCTGGGGAGACTGGTGTTAGACCATCAGGCATTTAGTATCCAGTTAGGAACTGTGATAAACGCTAAGATGGAACGGGATTCTACAAACAATATGTTTGGGGTGTGAAGGAGACCTCCGTGTGTGTGTGTGTGTGTGTGTGTGTAGGAAGTAGCCAGGCAGAGAGATGAGGGGGACCATTAATGACAAAGGTGGCTCTGTGCAGAGGCGCTGAGCTGAAATAGAGTGTGAAGCCTGCAGGGAGGTGAAGAAGGCCAGTGCGACCCACCCAGTGCCCAGCGCCCAAGAGGGAGGGTGGTAGGAGGGCAGGCACCGGGAGAGGGAAGCAGCGATTCCAGTGTATAATTAATTTCAACATGTGAGATTTTGAAATCAGTGAAACTAAGAATTAATTTGCATTGACTCATCAGTTTGCATCGAGATGTCATTTGGGGTCTAATTTCATAATGCATGTTAGATTTAAACAGGATATACTGTCAGGGAGCTGGGTTAAATTGAGTGAAAGAGAAATAGAAATTTTAGATTTGTACAGACATATCATTAGAGTATATTTCCTATTTTAAGAAAGATGAAGTCTGTTGTGTAGAGTTCGTGTTACAGCTGACTTTGTGCATTCAGACACACTGGAATAGCTAAAACGTAAAGACTGACTGTAGCCGGTGTTGACAAGACTGGGGAGCAACTGGAGGTCTCAGAGATGGTCGGTAGGAGTGTAACTAGTTCTGTGACCACTTTGGAAAGTTGTCGGGGGTATTCCGTGCATGCTCCACGACCACGCATTTTCAACCCTGAGTCAGTGTACAACAGAAATGTGTACATTTTCACCAAAAGGCACGTACAGGAGTGTTCACAGCAGCATCATCCATCATAGCCCAAACCGGAAAGACTCTAATGGCAATCAACAGGAGAATAGATAAACTGTAGTATTTTTCTGCTTGCACAATGAAAGTGGACTACCGATATGAGCAGTAACATGGATGAATCTCAAACGTAGTGTAGAATGAGAAATATTCAGACACACGAGTTCATCCTGTATGTCCCATTTATATTCAGGATGGGGCGAAAGTAGGTTTACAGTGGTGAGTACAAAAAACACAAGCGTTTAGTCTTGTCTTATTGATTAATTATTGTATTCTTTTTTTAAAAAAAGGATATTGTTTATTTATTTTTAGAGAGGGCAAGGGAGGGAGAAAGAGAGGATGAGAAACATGGACGTGAGAGAGAAATATTGCTGATCGACGGGTTGCTTCTCATAAGCTCCCCCACCAACCAGAGGACCAGGCTGTTAACCCAGGCATGTGACCAGACCAGGAATTGAACCAGTGACCTTTCACTTTGTGGGACGACGCCCAACCGACTGAGCCACATTGGTCACGGCTGGATTATTCTCCATAAGAACAACTGTGGAACTACTTTGTCCCATTTAAAAATGGTGCTGAAAATGAGCCTGGTGGTTAGCGATTAGGAGGGGGTCGGGGGGTGCAGGGCCTTTGTGGTGCTGGCGTTTCCTTGGCGTGTTTATTTTGTGAAAAATTATTGAACCACTTATTCTCAGTTGTGTACTTTAGCTATATACTGTGCTTTAATGAACAGTTATGAATAAGTAAATATAAGTGAACGAGTAGTAACGAGAACCGATGCGGCCAACATAATGCACACCTGAGGATGGTAGCTCTGTAGGCTTACTGTAGGAGTTATCTGTTATCTGTTCAGCCAGAGCTGGCTCAGCTGATTTCTTGATTTTTGTAGCCTTATAGAGGATTCTAGACAGTGGATAACCCAATTACGAAATACATATTTAAGGTGACGAAATTGGCAGAAGAAAACTGAGTAGGTAATCCATTTAAAATAACAAAATGTTCTTGAAAAGAAAGCATGTAGACGTGCACAGGGTTGACTGTCACCATCAGTGACGATTTCCGTGGAGTCTGCCTGGGGATCCAGGAGGGTGACTGATTGTTGGGCGAGGGCTACTCCCTCTGGTCCGGCTCCTCGTGGTTCTCTTCCCTGTCGTCAGCTCTGTCCGTAGGTCTGGACCAGGCAGGGCGTTTGGAAGAAGGGCGCACGGTAGACCTCCAGGTCTCTGTGAGGTGTCAGTGGTCCGAAGGCTGATTCACACTGACAGACTCTTTAGTTCAGATGCATTGAACTCACCTAAAAGTGTTCAGAAAGGCTAAATATATGGACCTGGGAGTCAAATCTTGACTATGCCACTGGCTGACTCAGTGTCCTTGGGTAAGTTTCTTCTTCTCTGAGCCTCTGCTTCCTCGCCTAGAGTGTGGGAGTGACAGTATCACCTCCCTGGATGTTGTAGCAGTCGGGTGAGAGAAGGAACGCAAGATGCTGTGCGCAGGTTTTCAGAGGCCCTCGTTTAGCAGGTTCATCTCACTTTTGTAGTATGATTGGGACCATTTGACATAGGCCCCTGTATCTTTCTCTCCACCTGTGGGAATCGACCTCTAGTTCTGCTGTCTTTCCCACTTACAGGACAGGGAACTTGTTATTACTCCAAGCTCTTTAGTGGAATCAGGTGATCTCCAGAAGAAAGGAAAAATTCCTCAGCATTTTACCCAACACCTCTGATCACTTGGGTCCTGCCTTTACCGCTTCCCACCCGGTGTCCCCATCAGATGCAGGGCTGTTTTCGGCTCCGTGCCTCCTTGTAACCGGTTCTGTGCTTGGGAGTCTGTCTTGGTGAACACCAGGACTTGGTGTTCTTGTCCTCCTTCTCTAAAGCCCTTGGTCTGTCAGATACTTTCCTCTTCTCTTCTCTTACAATAGGAAAGAAAGCCTATTGTGCCGTTCTCTTTTTTATAGTATTCATGGTGGGTCTTAGTTTGGGTTGCTGTCACCAAGTACCACAGACTGGGTGACTTAAACAACAAATATCTATTTCCTGTAATTCTGGAGAGTGGACGTCTGAGATCAGGGTGTCAGCATGGTTGGGTTCTTTGTGCATAAACTCTTCGTGGTTTATAGAAGGTGGCCTTCTCGCTGTCTCCTCGAATAGCAAAGGGAGAGGGAATTCTGCTTTCCTTATCCCCTTGAAAGGACACCAACCCCGTCACGGAGCCTCTGTCCCTGTGATCTCATCCAAACCTAGTTACGTCCCCACGTCAGCACACTGGGGTTTAGGCTTCCAGGTACGACTTTTGGGGAGACACAGACACCCAGTCTGCACCTGGTGCGTTTCACTCATTTGTTCGCGGGTGTTCTGGGGGACCACGCCCCTGTGGAGGCCTAGCTCAACTTGGGTTAACTGAAGGGCATTGTAGAAATAAATTCACCTAGTGAATTGTGGTACATGGATTCTTGGGGGATATTGTATACTCTCTTTCTGGGATGGAAAAGTCACTTTTGTAAAGAAAACAAAGTAGCCTTATTTATCAGAGTAAGGACTGCCTGAGAAGTGAATTGGTTTTGTAATTCTTAGATAAGTGATGCCTGAGAAATGAATTACGATCAGTAATTTCAGTTCATATTTTTGTGTATTTCAGGTAATGGAACTGTTGGTCCACCTGAACAAGCGTATAAAAAGCCGCCCCAAAATACAGCTCCCGATCGAGACGCTGCTGGTTCAGTACCAGGACCCCGCCGCGGTTTCCTTCGTTACAGTGAGTGTTTGTCTTGGAGCAGTTTCTGACTTAGAGTAGTTTTCTTCCATCGCGTTTATCAGGTGTCATCAGTATATTGGCAACTTAGAACTTTACTGTGGGCTCTTTCTAAATGAAGCACGAGGCGTTTTCCTGTAAGTGACACACTGTTTTCCCACTGAGTACTGATCTGGAGGCACTGTCACCAGTGAGGAGAGGGTAGGAACGGGTTCGTGCCGGGGGTGCTTGCACTGGGAAGGGAATGTTGGTGAAATGAGTGACTCGCCAGATATCGTGATCTTTAAAAGAATGACTTGATTCTTAGTGAAAGATTACATGAGACTAGTATGAACAGAGAAAAGAGAAGGGTTATGTAGCACGGACTCGAATAAAGGGTAATAGAAGAAGAAAAGGGAAGGCTAAAATTTGAAAACATCGGTGTTTCTGATATCTGTAATATATTTAGGAAGGTGCCCTTTAAAAAATGGGTTAAACTGAAGCTGGTTTGAAATATTCCTCTTGCATTATTGTCTTCACGAAAATTTACTGTAGAACAATGTTGTGTGAGGGCAGGTGGCGCTTTTTTCCTGGCGCTTGTAGTTTCCTGGTGGGTCTGAGCGAGCATCTGGGGTTCAGGCCTGTGGAGCCACCTGCTGGTCCGACGTCCGTGCCTGCCGTGGATGTGGGCCTCCGCCGCAGGTGTCCCTTTCTCTCAACACGTGGGAACGCTGGGTGCCACTGAAGGTGCCAAGTAGCATGGCTTTGAGGAAAGGGATGACCTTGTCGAAGGGATTTAGAACTACGAATTGGCGGTTACAAAACACTGTCAGTAATATTGTAAGAGGTGGGTGTGTACTCGAAATATTAGGGGGACGATGTTGTGAAGTATATAATTGTCTAACCACTGTGCCGTACACCTGAAACTAATACAAAGTAATCTTGAATGTAAACTGTAATTGAAAAATAAAATTAACAAAAAGGAGGGGAGTCCCGACCAGGTGGCCCAGTTGGTTGGAGTGTCGTCCTGTACAACCAAAAGGTTGCAGGTTCGATCCCTGGTTGCTGTACCAGGGTGTCGGAGGCGACCAATCAGTGTTTCTGTCTCACATAGATGTGTCTGTCCCTCTCTCTCCCTTTCACTCTCTGAAATCAATCAACATATTCTATAGTGAGGAGTAAAAAAATATAATAATAATAAAAAAGAGAGGGATAACCTTATGAAGTATGTTCTGAAGTGAAGAATCTTTCTAAAAAGCAGATCTTTATATTATGCGTAAAGCCAGATAAGCATTGATGAGTTTGCTTAAAACGAGGCTTTCACAGAGGTTACGGTGACGCAGTCGTGCTGACGGCACTCGGCTCCCTGGCCCCTCGTCCAGTGCTGAGCTGTTGGAGTGGGGAACCGCTGTGCTGCGCTGTACGGAGGGTGTTGCAGAGACAGACCGGCGGGGAAGGGGCAGCCCGGGCTGTGTCGTGTGGTCTCTTCTTAGCTTGAAAGGCTTGATGCAGCGAACCGGGGAGATACTAGTGCGTAGTGTGTGGGTTTAGAGCAAATGACGACTTTGTTCTTTTCAGTGAAAGTAATTGCATCTACGAGTACTTCCCTCCCAGCTTTACCGAGGCATAATTAGCAAATAAAGTTGTATATATTTAAAATATAGTGTGATACTTTGATATATGCGTACATGAATGTTTTGGGTTGGGAGTTGCTCCCTCACATGAAGCCCATCCTGAAGCAGGCGTTTTGAAGAGATGGGGATGGGATTCATTCTGAAATCTAATAGTTGGTTAAATCAAAATAGACATGGGATAACATGTGGAAGGAGATGTGATTCATTTGTTACAACTTCCTAAGTTATCAATCATATGTTGATGCTGAAATCCTAGAGTACCTCCTTCACACTCGCTCGCTTTTCTCTCATTGCTATAGAACTTCACTATAATTTATGTTAAGATGGGCTACCCTCGCCTGCCGGTGGACAAACAGTGTGAACTGGCACCCACGCTTCTCACTGCCATGGAAGGGAAGCCTCAGCCACAGCAGGACAGGTACGCCTCCCTCAGTTATGTCCCAGCCAGGGGGTCAGTCGCGGCCATTCAGCATCAGGGCCACACCTTTGGTTTCATCTGAGCTCTTGCAGTTGACAAGTGATCAGATTTTCTGTGTTACCCCAGCTCAACATGATTGCCTTGTTAATTCTACTATAAAATTTCTTAATGCAAGCATTTTGAAAAATGTGCAGAGCTAACATCATTTTTCTCAACCTAAGTGCATTTTTATCAGTGATTTTTGAAGCAGCTAATTTTTTGTGATTGCAAAAATGAGAGTTATAAAATACTTTTCATCAACACATGTCTGTCTTGGGCAATATAAAGTTTCAGAGCAGTTTTCTTAAGGAACAGATCACTTGTTTATATTAATATGGGGCTTGGAGAAGTGGACAGGTTTCAATAAGTTCCTGTGTTTCTAGGCTGAGCCCAGAGTCCCGTCTGGTCGCTGTGTGGTGGTGAGCATCATCGAGAAGTTGTGGAGAAAACATGGAGTTAAATAATGGTTTCAGCTCACCTTTTTAGAATACACACATTTTATAAAGAACAACTGTAATACAGATATTTACAAGTGAAGTTAATAAACATTAACAAGCATTATTTGAAATTGCTTTTATATGTTTTGAGAATAGCAAAAGGTGTTGTGAGAGATGGAATTATTGAAGTTGTGTTACTTAAATTCGTAGTGGAAATTCTAATCTTATATTTCAGATATTGACATGATTGATTGTTACCCTCTTTAGCTTTAGAATAACTTTATTTAATTAACTGGGAAGGAAGAATTTTTATTGCAGGGACATGTTATAAGTTGAATTTTACTTAATGTTTAATATAAGATCTCTTGTGCTGACAGGTACTAAAACTGAACCTATATTATGTACATTTTTTTCTGGTGCCTCTGGTGATGAGCCTGATGGGCTAAATGCCAGTTATTACTCAATACACTGAAATGTCAATAAGAAGGGAATCTAGGCCCAGCCCTAAGTTAGGACTTTGTAAGTTAATGGTATTGAGAGTGAGTGGCCCTTGCTATAATTGCCACTTTTTGTTATGCGATTTTTGTTTTGTTTATTATTTCATGTATAAGAGCTGTGCTTTTTAAGTAGTTGCAATAAATGTAATTGTTTTTTCAGCTTAATGCATCTTTTAATACCAACCCTTTTTCACATGAAATACCCTGTTGAATCATCAAAATCAGCTTCTCCATTCAATCTTGCTGAGAAACCAAAGACCGTGCAGCTGCTTTTGGACTTCATGCTGGATGTCCTTCTGATGCCTTACGGGTGAGTCGGAGAAATGAAGACAAAACGAGGCAGCTGTGTTCACAACTGCCTTTAACCGTGTGGAGCTAAGTACTATTTTCAGTGATCCAGCTTGCCCTTGAAAATGGGTGAGTCGCGGACTTTCTGCTGTGGCCCTGACCTCTTTCGAACTCCAGCCGCACGCACTGCTTACTGACCTTACAGGTGTAGAGTTGCCGTTGTGATGTCAGACTCACCCTGTCCAAGCTGACATCAGCTTTTCTCCGTACAAGTTGTTCCTTCTCTTTACTCGCTGTGATGGTTCTGTGGTACACGGTGGCGATTCTCTTGGCCACGTAGGTGCACAGTTGTAAGTTGCCTCCAGCTTTTCTCTTGCTTGTTGCCACGACATCAGTTCCACAGTGCCTCCCCGCCTCTCCTCCACGTGTCCTGGACTTGGTCCCACTTGTGGCCGTCTAGTATTGGCTCTCTTCAGCTGTTGTCGCCGCTTTCTCCCCAGCTACTCTTCTCTGAAACTCTCTGCACTGCCACAGAGTTTCCCGATTTTTAAAGCACAGATACCATCAGGTCACAGCTTAAAGTCCTTGGGCCGTAGTTTTTAGTCGCACGTGTCCTCATGTATTCACGCACTCTTATGGGTCCTTGCCTTTCTATGTTTTAAGAGGATACAGTTTGCTCTGATTAGAATGCTTCCTCCATCAAAGAAAGAAAGAAATACTGAAAGAAATAGTGGCTAAAAACCACTTTGAAAAAAGCATCTCAAAGCAGCTTAGATGTCAGCTATGTGTACCATTAATCACCCATCTGTAGGTATGGCCACTTCGTGTTTTTATTGCCTTGTTCACATGTCCGTCTTCCCTAATATACTGGAGCTCCTTGAACAAGACCTCTTTTCTCTGGCCCTGGTCCTGGGCACAGTGCCCTGGTTGTGGCCTGCTTCCAGCCTGCTTGTTTCCTAGGCTGTCCTGATGCCAGAGAGGTTTTTCTCAAATACCGTAAGGTTGGCGTGTGCTGCTCCACACCATCCGTCTCTCAGTCTGGACACAAGAGTTGGTGTCGTGCGGTTTCTCTCCTCCCCAGTTTGCTCTCCTCCTGCCTCTCTAGCTTGACGGCTTTATCTTCTGGCCCTTGAGACATTTCCAGTGACCTCTACCTGTGTACTTCCACTGCCTCTGTCGTACCATTTCTTATGTCACCTGGTGACATGTCAGATGCTGTGATGTTATGGTCCCACCTGCTCCGGGCGGCAGAGACCTCAGGCTTACACCTCCTTGTGTTCCTGTGTCTCGTGTTTAGGAGGGTGTTTCGTGCAGTGCTAGTGGTTCAGTAGTGATTGATGGACTGACTGACTGCCACTGGTCTTGCTGTAACTTCGAAGTCAGTGAATAACCTCCTTTATACTTGTTAAATCGGGAGGCAGCCAGACTTGCCCGGTGATGATGGCTTTGGTCATTAAACTTTGAAGTCCAGATTTAACGTAGTCACATGATGTACTTAAATCAGTGACTCCTCAGATTGCTCCTACCAGCAAGAATTTGCCTTGTTTGTATAAAAATAAAGTGATTCCTTAACAGGTTTCTTTTTTTTTTAAAAGATGAATTTAGGAATTGAATGAATATGTATATAAGTAATGTGGTATAATTGACTATTCCATCAGGATCTGAGTGTTTTCTTTAATTTTTGTTATAATGGGTATTTTATTTGGATATTCAGTCTGATGATTTGTCAGCATATGCTTTTAGAATTTGAAGGAACTTAATATTTATATAGAAATTTTTACTGTGTAGGAATACCAGTCTGATTGGATCAAAAAGAATTTACCAGAATTCTTATTTTTAAACTACGTAAACTAACAATGGGATAGAGCGATAAATTAAATCATTAAAAGCTGTGAAGGGCTTTGAACTTACGGTGGGAGAAAGTAATTCTCTTTTCATCTTTGAGTCTGTTTTTATTTTACGAACATTACGTGCTTCTGGGTTAAGTGGTTTTAGTAAGTTTTATAACACAGGGACATAAGGAGTTCAAAAAGAATTGAAAGTGAATTGCAAGTTAGAAATAGAAATGACTGTAAAAATATTCTCTGCTTTGAGTATAGAGCAATAGTTTTTTTATCCACCCCCCCCACTCCGTAATCAACAAACATTTTTCTCTATTTGCCAAGTAAAAACTCAGAATGCAATGAGTTTGTAGTGACTCTTAGAACAATAGTTTATAGATCGAGGATGAACAAAATACTTACATTTATTGTTGGTAACTATTATAGTGTGTTTGTAACCAGGTCGAGCAAATGCACTCTTTAATTTACTGAAGATGTAAATACCTGTTTTAAATACCTTTAACATTTTTCTTTGGTGACGAAATTCTACTTTTAAGTGTTTATTTATCCAGAAAAATTCTGTGTGAGGAACGTATATAGTTGAATGTATTATATATGAATGCGTACGTATGTGTTTTAACAGAAGATAAATTTCTGTTTTTTCCCCAGATATGTATTAAATGAATCCCAGAGTCGCCAAAATTCATCCTCAGCACAGGGTTCTTCTTCAAACAGTGGGGGAGGTTCTGGAATCCCACAGCCTCCCCCAGGAATGAGCTTCCACGCAGCGAAGCGAGTTATTGGTGATAACCCCTGGACCCCGGAGCAGCTGGAGCAGGTACCGCAGCTGCAGGGCCCTGTGCACGGGCCCCTCTGCGGTCCAGGGAGGCATGTGCAGCGGGCACAGGCTTTGTAGTGAAATACGTTTGAGAGGGGCCGCTCATGGGATGCGTTCTCTTCACCGTGTCAGCTGCTTGTTCGAACCCCAGGGAAAGGGAGGGGTGGGAAGTGCTTTCGGTTTTTCTAATATTGATTACATTTCAAGTGTGAAATATAGCACGCCTATAAATTGAGTATATTGAGCTTTTTTTAGATTCTGGTTTTAAGTTGTGGGTTTAACACTTACTTAGCTGCTTTGGTGCAGTTAAAATGTAATTTACTCAGCATGTTTAGAGCTGTACCTTTTGTGTAGAGGAAGGAGCTCCTGTAGCCACAAGTGGCAGTGTGGGGGAAAGCATGCCTCCCTTTGGTATTTCTTCCTGGGAATTTAAGAATTGGCATGAAGAATCCTGTTCTGGATTTGAACAGGACACAGATGTTCTCTGAGCAGCTCTTTAAAAAAAGCCTGGAGCTCTGCAGAGAAGGTGCCTCCCTGTGTCGGTGCTGCCAGGCACCGCAGGGAAGGGCGGATGGGGTCAGGGTGCGACCGTGAGGAGGTCCGGCAGCGGGGGTCCGTCTCCCAGTCCTTCCTCTGTCCCTCCATGGCAGTGGGAACGATCTGGTCGTTTTCTCTCTGGGAACATGAATGGTCACTGCTCAAAACAGTGTTCCAAGGAGAGGGGAAGAGGCAAGTGGGACATTCTTGCCACTCACAAATTTATGGAAGGATTTGTTCAGCAAGGGCTGTGTGCAGTTAGATTTACTTCTTCATGTTTTATAGATTTTTTTTCTCATTAAGCCATGATGTAAGAAAGAAAGGTAAATAGTAACAGAAGCTCCTCTTTATTGAGCGGGAGCTATACTTTGAATTCATTATCTCATTTAATCCTCAAAGTAACCCAGTGGGACTCGAAATTTTGAGTTCCATTTTGTAAAAGGTTTTGAGATTCGCCACGGTCTCATGTCTAGGACTAGGCTTTGAACCGAGGTCTGTCTGAGGGCTAAAGCTGGGGGTGCCGGAGAGCAGTTGTTAACATTCAACTGTAATTTGTGTTGGTCAGTATCTGCTCGTTTCTAAGGGTCTCTGTGTGTCTCTTGTCCTCAGTTTCATAATCTAGTGTTGAGAGGAACAGTGTAGCTTCAAGGATGAAAGCTGTTTTCCTCTAAATTTTAAATCTTTTTTGTTTTACAATTTTCCTTCCAGATAAACAGTTTTTGTTTTGATAAAGTTAACAATAAGGTACAGATTCAGTTAGTCCAGAACATTATAAAGAGAAGTTAAAAGTGACCCGGGATCCTGCCACCCCAGTTTGCCGTTCATCCACAGCCTGAGTTGTGTGTGTACACACAGACACAATTGTGTTCCGTGTACAGGGTCCGGCACAAGTAACGCCCCCCTCGTATTACAGAGTCTCTTATTACAGAATCATAAGTGTGCAATTGTGTGACATACAATATCACACTCAAGCACACCATATGACATTTTAGGTGAAATGTTGAAAATAAAACTATATATCATTACACCCATATTATTACCCTGCCAACCACACTCAAGCAGGCCTGACTTCTGCCGGACCCTGTGTTTTTACATATCATGCAGTGCATTGTTTGTCGTTCATTTTTTAAGATTAACAGTGCCGTATTTTTCGGACCATAAGATGCACCTAGGTTTTATAGGAAAAAAAATTTTAAAGCAAAAAAATGTGGTAAAATATTTAGTAACATAATATTTCACCAGTATGAATGTAAACAGAACTCAACAGCAGCATTAACAACCATTATTCCTCCCAAATTTGGGGGAGGGCAAGTGCATCTTATAGTCCAAAAAATACCATATATCAAGTTTTTTAAAAATGTCATCCCTTTTAATGTCTGTATACAATTTAATTATATGTAACATAGCCTTCTGTTGGTGGACATTAGTATTGTTTTCAGCTTTCTTTGAACTTTTTTTTTCTTTTTACCTTTGTGTATTCTTTTGTATTTTGACTTTCATATCTGCCTTTTTTTATGTCTTAAGTAAATGTTGGAGTCTTTTCTATTGTAACTCTCCTTACAAGTAAGTTGTGTTGAACAGGAAGAAAGGCAGGCATTTTTATGATGTTTGTATACCTTTTTAAATTGTATCCTTTGTCATTTAATAATTTTAAACTATATCACTTCTAGTTCATATACATAATAACTGTTGTGTCACTGATTTCATAAGGTAAATACAAAGTTTTACTACCCAGGTGTATTTATTTTAGAGTTGTTTTTAGTGCAATTCGTAACTACTTTACATTGCATGAAGTTCCAAGCAGAATCTCTCTTTAGTCTGGGTTTCATTTTAGCCATTTAATTGCACTGCATACTGTTTGATGAGAAATTCACTTGCATTGAGTAGTGTATGTTTCAAATCAGATTGTTTTCGGCATGTAAGAATATTGAGGACAAGAATTAGTATTTTAACAATGGAGTGGAACTCCAAGAAATGTTGAGTTTAGTTCCTTTTGAACTGACATAAACCATGAAGTACTTTATTTCTAATATATCACCATTCTTATCTGGAGGCTCCAAATTTGGACTTCAGTTCAAGGTTTTGTCATTCTAGAGAGGCCGTGTATTCTAAGTTAGGAAGGCTGTGTATCATAATTGTGTTGGAGTCTTAGAGACTTGGGCTTGCATCCTGCCTTCATCACTTAATATCTAACTTAATATTTTAAGCCTCACTTTCCTCATCTGAAAGATGGGTATGATAGTACCTCATATACCCTTCGTAACAGTATGGATGGACCTGGAGAACATTATGCCAGTCAGAGGAAGACAAATACTGTGTGATTTCACTCATATGTGAAATCTAATGAACAGACTGAACTAACAAGGCAAATGGGGACAGATTCATAGATGGAGAGCAGGTGACAGCTAATGGGGGGTGGGGCAGTTAGAGGGTAGAGGGACTGAGCAAAAAGGAGAAAGGACTCATGGACAGGACAACAGGCTGGTGATTGCTGAGAGGGAAAGGGGTATAGGGCACTAAATGTTAATGGAAAAGATGTGATAAGGAACTAAATCAGAAAACAAAAACAACAACAAAAAATATCTCAGAGACTGTGAGGATTAAATGAAATCGTGACTCTGGGCCTTAGTACAGTCCCTGGCACATTTAAATAGGAGCTGCTACTCTCGTTACTATTAATCCGTGCTTTGTGGCCCTGCCGATTTGTTAAACAGTGTTTGTGGTTGGCGGCTTTCGTTTCTCTGATCGCCGTGTCTCCTTCCCTTCGTTTGTCCACAGTGCAAACTGGGCATAGTTAAATTCATAGAAGCTGAGCAGGTGCCTGAACTCGAAGCGGTCCTCCACCTGGTGATTGCTTCTAGTGACACGCGCCACAGCGTGGCCACGGCCGCGGACCTGGAATTGAAGAGCAAGCAAAGGTAAACTGCACCTCTTTTAAGCTCTCAAAGTTGGAAAGAGGCTGGGTCTCGGAAAGCTAGCTCAGCGCAGATTCGTTCTTTTAGGGTCTTATGTAATGAAACACTCAGTTCATGAGATTATGGAGTGTACTTAATTTGTAATGAGGACAACTTGCTTAAGAGCAGAGTTCTGTGTAAGAAAAAGAAGAAATGCTGGTTGGAGAAACAGTTAAACCCGGAAGGGGTCAGGATATTACCGTAAGAAGTGAGACCTTAGGCTAGGAAAATGAACTTAAAGAACTGATGTGAAGAAAAATGTCGTTTTTCTTAGTTATCATTTTTTATTTTCTTCTACCTCAAACCATTTGAGATGGTTTTTGATAAAGGATGTGTAAGTATTATGGTTAATACAGTGTAACTCAGATCCCATGAAAGGAGATGCTGAGTAGATGTTAATTCATGTAGGAAGAAATGCACGTGGTAAATAGTTTCGTAGAAAATACTGTGTGTAAGACATCAAATTGATGCAAAATGAAACCATGGTGTACAGGTTGTACCCATTGGTAAATAAAATTGTGTAACAGTTGATAAGCCCTTTTAAGTTTCTGTTGAAAGTACTATCCTTATGTCTTGTTGATTTGTGTTATTATTTGAAACAATTTTTGGAAAGCAGTTTGTAGTAAGTAATGAATGAAAAATCTTTATAATCTTTTATCTAAATCTTGTGGGAATTTATCTTAAGTGAATTATTTAAAAGAAAAATGATTATACTTAGAAAAATATTATAAATTGCTTATTATATTCCTCTAATAGAAAATGGAAAAATCAGATTTTTATAATAGGGGAATAGTTAAGTAAGTTAGCTATGTGTATCTATATGGAATACTATATAATTGCCAAAGTAATTATAAAAATAATAAAGCAACATGTAAATTGCCTCCAAGTAATGGTAAATTAATAAGTCAGAATACAAAATGTTATATTTACTGATTTAAAAAAATGATATGCAAAGATTGAAGAATAACAAAAAAATTAAAGGCAGTTGAATGCTGATAAGGTAATAAAGCTTTGTAAAGGCTCCATATATTGTAGTTTTCTCTTTCTGAAGAAACTGGTACAAGTAGCTGTAACAGTGTAAGGAAATTAACCTCACCGTGTCTGTGGTGTGCGTGTTGAACACGAGCTAGCTGTGTGTGCGGTGGCGGTGGGAACGGTCTGCCACTGAGGGGCACGCGGAGTAGCGGGTTTGTTGTGGGGTTGGTTCTGGCCATGCCTCTTGCTGAGGCTCTGAATTTGGAAGACTCACTTGACTTTGCCAGGCCTTGGAAAAAGAAGAAAGTTGGACTAGAATGTACTTAACATTCCCTCCCCCACACCCAAGTCTAAAATTCCTTCATGCTCCTTATAACTGTTTTTTTTGGTATCTGTTTTGAAGAATTTCTTTGGTTTTGAAGTGTCCAAATTCTTTCCTTTAAAACTTCTCATTGTGTTTGAGTTGGCTTCATTTGTTTTACCATATAGTGGATTGGATTGTTGGGAATACAAATATGGTGCTTCAGTGTTAGTTTTGGTTCTATTAAGTAAGTGTGTGCATTTTTCCATAAAATAACATGACATTGTTAAGAGGTAAAAAGCAAGGTGAGAACAATATACAGATATTATCCCATTTCGTTAAACAAGAATTCCAAAGTACCTCTTCAAGCGCTGCATCTGTTGATCTATTTTTAAAAGTCTGTCTGTGTGCCATTCCTGTCCACCTACTTTGCATGCATAGGAGAGAAGTCCAGAAACAGACATACAGCAAAGTTAGTGGTTTCCGAAAAGGGAATAGAGAAGGACGTGGTGCAGATTGTAAGGAGTTTTATTTTCTATGTTGTTTTTGAATTTTTACAACAACATGTAGTGCAGAAAACTGAAAGTAGAAAGGTGGCAAGAGGAAGAGCAGAAGGAACAGTGGAAATTATCACTAATGGTTAACCACTATTAAGTTTTAAGTTTTTCCTTTGTTTTACTAAAGTGTTTTGCCAAAAATCTCTAAACCTGCAGCATTTCTAGAAGGGAGTGGCGGTGGAGCTTGAGGATTAGTTAGTAGCAACCCGCTGAGGAAGGACGTAGGTGAATGATAACTAAGCTGTAATGGAGAATGACTTTGAAGACCGTGAAATTGTGGATATACAGAAAGGAGGCAGATTAACAAGCTATTAATAAAGAAGAGATGGGTTAGAAAAATGGTTACAAGGCAGCAGGGTGATTTGTGTTTGCACAAATAAAGCACACCTTGAAAGCAGAACCAATGTCAGAAGGCAGAGAGAAGGCAGTGTGGTTAGATCTTGCTAACCGAGCAGAAGGCGGGATTGCAGTCATTGTTGCTAGGTTTTTACAGTGACTGGGCGGGTGCTGCAGAGGGCGGGTGTCAGCCACCAGTCACATGATGTGCTCATTCACCATTCTGCGGGGCCCAAGTAGGAATTTGTCTTAGTGACCCTGGCGGCGTGACTGACCGCTCTTTAGAGTTAGATGCTAAGACTGCATGTGTGTGCTGGTAGGTAAGAATTACAGTGACATAATATAAGGAAAATGTGATGGCTGTGCGCTTCCTGAGGTTGTGTCCTTAACGGGCAGAATTTTTTTGTCACCCTCCTCATCACTTTTGAATTTCCAAGTGAGTGTGTTTCCAAGCGATCGAGAGCAGATTCGTGCTGACTCTGTTGAGTCAGGCTGGGATAAGGGATTTTTTTTTTTCTGTTTAAAAACTAACTTTGGCCCTGGCTGGTGTAGCTCAGTGGATTGAGTGCAGGCCTGCAAACCAGAGGATCGCGGTTCGATTCCCAGTCAGGGCACATGCCTGGGTTGCAGGCCAGTTCCCAGCAGAGGATGCGCGAGAGGCAACCATACATTGATATTTCTCTCCTCTCCTTCCCTTCCCCTCTAAAGATAAATAAATAAAATCTTTAAAAAATTATTTAAAAAAACCTAACTTTGATGGAAGTTAATCTCTTTCCTTCTCTTCTGTAATGTCAGTTGTGCATTTCATTTGTGTGTTTTTAACTGTTTCTGTTGGTAACAAATGCTGGGGCTGTGATTTTTTGAAATCACTGAAGTGAGAGAGAAAAAAATTAACACATTGTGTTGAAACCTTCTGTAGCTTGATCGACTGGAACAACCCCGCCATCATTAATAAGATGTACAAGGTCTACCTTGGAGATATTCCACTGAAGACGAAAGAGGTAGGTGTTGGTCGTCCGCTCTCACACCGTCATAAAAAGCGCTCGGTTGACAGGAGCTCCGTGTCTTGGAGCGTTTCTTCGCTATTCATCTTGACTGAGGCTGAACCTGAGCTGTAGGAAGTAGTAGTTTTAAACCACGCTGGTCCAGGCAGATTAAAACCCCCTGGTTAACTGAGTTTACCTGATCTGGTGTCTTCAGTTCAGGTGCGTGAATAACGATGGTTGTCTGGATTAGGGATCAGTGAACTCTTCTGTCTCGGTGTTTTGGGCTTTGGTGGCCGCGTGGCTGCCACCGCCCGGCCCTGACGCAGCAGGAGAGCCGCCGCAGGCCGCACGTGACTGCGTGAGCATGGCTGTCTCCCCAAACGACTGTAGGGGTGCTGAGATGTGGATGTCGTGTGATTTTTATGTATTGTGACATGTTCCTATTTTTAAAAAATCATTTAAAACCGAAAAACTGTCCTTGACGCACAGGCCTTACTGAGGCAGATGCTGGGCCCAGTTTGGCCCAAGGGCTGTACTGTGTTGGCCCCTGGTCGAGAATCCAGGCAGCGATTTTCAGCCTTTTTTGTCTTCTGGCACACGTACACTGATTACTGACATTTTGCAGAACAGCAGAAAAGTATTTCTGGCTCATCTGACAAAAGAGTAGATGTCATTTCGATTCGTTCACACTGGATGGCTTTTGTTGTGCTGGCTGTTGTCATTTTTTGGTTTGACAGCATGAGGGAAAAGAGATCAGTGCCCCTGCCTCTAAATGGTCAGATGTTGCATGTTTTAGAAATTCACGTGGTGCACCAGTTGAAAATCACTGATCTAGAGCACAGGTAGGTTCTTCTGAAGCCTGGAAGTAGCATGTTTGCTTAATAGCATGTTATGTTTAGTGCAGTGCGTTTAAAAGTGTTCCAAGTCCAAACCCAGACATATGAGGATTATTTGCTTGTTTGTAAACAGTGAAGAGTTGTTTTGAAAATCATTGTTAGCTCCAGTTAGATTAAACTGAGTGTGATGTAGCCGAGAGAACAATGAATTGGGAATTGGGTACCACATGCCTGTAGTGGCTGCCCACAGTAAATGTTCTGTGGAGGAGATGTTGGGCTAATACTGAACTTCCCTGGTCCTCATGTTTGCTGTGTAACAAACCTAAGGGGCTGCATTAGATCAGTGGTTCTCAGAGTGTGGTCTGTGGACCCGTATTGGATCACAGAGAGACTTGTAGGGTCCAGGAAGGCACGCAGTTAATGTTTGCACCGACCGTGCAAAAGCGGTGGGAGGTGTGCCTGCTGGGTCCTGGCAGGAATCAGAGCTGTGTCACTAAATAATGTTAACGGTCATGCTGTCCTTCACTGTTAGCATTCGTGCTAAAAAAGAAAAGAAAAAGAGTTATAAAGCCCAGCTTTACTTAAGGAGATTCTTGGTGTCCATATTGAGACACATGCTTGGCAGGTAGTTCCCTAAAATGAAAAAATGAAGCTTCAAGAAAAACAACATGATTTATTGGCAGTGATAAAAGGGGAGCTTTCAAGCAAAAATTAGAATTTGGAGAATCGTGGATTTGTTAGAGCGAGCTTGGCCGCTTGTCAGTACTTCCTGACTTTTTTGATGAGATGCATGGTATTGTTTTTCTTTTTGGGTGCATTATAAAAAAGCATAATAAACCCAGTGAGCCAGTGTTTTCCTGCTGACCAGTGATGTTACAGGAGCATACAAGGATGCTTAGCTAGACCAGTGGGATTGCGAGTAACAGAGCATGCCGAAGTTCAGGGACTCCAGATCCGAACGGCTGCTCGGCTTCAACAGGGGATTGTCCTGTTTTGGTGTAGGAACAAAGAGTATCCACAGTTACCTGAAAAGGACAAAATTACCCTCACTTTTCCATCCACGTATCTGTGTGGAGCTGATTTTTTTAAAAATATTTTTAACCAGAACAGTACGTCACAACACACTGAATGCAGGAGAAGATAAAAGAATCCAGCCCTCTTTCTATTAAGATGGACAGAGGATTTACAGAAAATGTTAAATAATGCCACTCTCCCAGTACAGTTTTTTATTTTGGGAAATAATAGTTATTTTGCTTAAATATGTTATTTATGAAAATCTGTAATGGGCTTATTAATATTATATTAAAGAAGTATTTAAAAATGTTTCAGCTTTAGCTTTAGTCAGTATTGATAGGTATTCCAACATAAACAAAAGCTCTTTGGAATCTTTAAGTGTTTAAAGATTTAATTTTTAAGAGTGTAAAAGGGATTTTGAAACAAGTTTGAGAGACCACTGATTTAGATGTTGTCTCATGACTTTTTCAATTTATAATAATTTTAAATCACTGAGTTATAATCTAAAATATTTTTTTACAGGGAGCAGTTCTGAAGCCAGAGCTGAAAAGAGACCCCGTCAGCACCAGAGTCAAGTTAAAGATTGTGCCCCACCTTCTTCGTTCTAGGCAGGCGGCCGAAACGTTCCCGGCTAACATTCAGGTAACTCGCTCTTTCGAGAGAAAACTGGCCTGTTCGCAGCCTTTGTGTTTGTGTCAGTAGAGAAAGAACTGCATTAATGGGTATTCAGGAGGTAGGCTGATGTACATAACAAGGTCAGTGAGACTGTTTTCTTTCTGTCTCAAGTTTAGCTAGAGAAATGATGAAAATTTTTAGCACACATAATACATAAATTTACCATTCACCCTAAATGCATAATGATGATCTCTTTCAAACTTGTGTTTTTCTGATTGGCTTTTCTGCAAAAATGGTTCCACTAGAAACTTGGTTACTTAAGAGGAAAAATGAGTCATTCTTAATGGAAACCCGACATACAGGTAATGATTCTGGTTCTCGATGTCTTCACCTAATGCTGATGTTCATGGACACTGTCGCTTGTTCTGGTTGTTGCAGGGCATCCTCTGCCTTGTTTCCCTGCCTGTAGCCTTGCCCACAGCCAGTCTCTTTCCTGTGTCGCCTCCAGAGATACTTCTGCAGTTAGGAGTCCTTGTACTCTTAGTGGGTGTGGGGTATGAGCCCGTCCACGAGAGCCCTTGCCCTTCACCCCGGCGAGGACCAGCTCGGCTCTGGGGGCAGACAGGGCTCAGTGTGCAGCTGACCCTCGAATAACACAGGTTTGAACTATGTGGGGTCCACTTATACCAAGAAAGATTTTTTTCAATAAAAACTGTAAATGTATTTTCTCTCCCTGGGGATTTTCTTAACATTTTCTTCTTCTAGCTTAATTCATTGTAAGAATGCAGTGTTTAATACATATAGTATACAATGTATATTAATTAATTGTTTATGATATCGGGTAGGCTTTCGGTCAACAGTAGGTTATAAGTTTTTGTGGTTCTATATGGACTTTCTTTATTCTCACCTGAGGACGTGCTTATTGGTTTTAGAGAAAGGAGAAGGGAGGGAGAGAGGGACCCCTCCCTTTCTCCAGAGAGAAAGAGAAACACATCAGTGTGAGAGAAACATCACCAAACTCTCGACCTAGGTTTGTGCTGGACGACATATGACTAGGACTTGAACTCTCAACCTTTGGCTTATGGGACAACAGTCCAACCAACTGAACTTCACTGGACAGGGCTGTACATGGATTTTCAACTGGCCGGGTGGGGCGGGCGCCTGTGCCCCACACCCCCTTGTCTTTAAAGGGTCAACTATAAGATGTCATTAGTATTTGCTTTTTATCTTCAATAAGCATTAGGGTGTTTTCTCCTTTAAAACTTTAAAAAATCTGTGAATGGATGTGGTAATAGCTGCCTCATCGCAGCACTGCAAAGACGGGATGGGGTGATAGAAGGCTTAGAGCACAGTGGCTAGTGCTCGGTCAGTCGTGAAGTTTTTGGGAAGTGGTGACACCTTAGTGGTCATTTCTCTTCTGGTCTCACATCTCACCAGCCCTTTGTCTGTCCTGTCTCGTCCTTGTGCTCCAGCCTGAGGCTGCTGCTCTTTCTGTGGCTCTGAGTCTCCACTCCTGATGCTTCCTCTGCCTGGCATAGCTCCCCACCTGCTTCTGGCCTCCCAGGCATCTGCTCACATTTCGGGATTTGCGTGGGCCTTCCATCGGAAATGTCCCCGTTTCCTGCCTCGCTCTCTTTGAGTCCTGAAGAAAGAACACTTCTTTGTGTTCGCTGGGTGGTGGAGGCAGACTTCTGTCCTACCATCTGCCCCTTGGAAGGCTCGTTTGTTTAAATGGCTGCTTCCTCTTTCTACATGATAAAACTTTTGTTCCCAGTGTCTGGTGCTCTGATATTTGACTGATTGCAAGTACTCTGTTGTATGTCTTGAGGGAAACATAGAATTACCAGAGCTCCTTCCATTTCACTTTTTAAGCCCCGTTTCCCACGCAGTGTCTTGATAATTTTGGTTCAGAAAATTTGGTGGTAGCAACACTGAATTATATAATAAACAGCTAGAATTCTGTGCCAAAATATTCGTAGACCTCTTGTAGGTGTACGCGTTATTTGTAGTATTTTTTATATCTTGAAAATAGGTCCTAAAATTTTGTACATTCAAACACCAACTCTTTGGCCATCACCTATAAACATTCTTCCTTTTTTAATATTCTCATTCCTAATGATGGCATTACTGTTCTCCTACATGGTTGGCCCTTCCCCTTTCCTCTCCACCTGTCAATCACAGAATCCTTTAAAGGTGGCTTCTTATCCAACACCAGTAGTTTTAACTAAGGACATGTTACCTCACCTTGCTTTTGAACATATGAAAGCAATTTGCATAATTCTTCACATATAATGTGTGTACCAGGAATTTTATTTTTTTCCCACAAAGCATTAGTATTTTAATTAATTTCTTGCTTCTATTATCTGGCTATATTGTTCTATATAATATAACATTTTCACATTAATTTTCTAAAAAATGTCTTCCAAATAATGTAGCACTTGATTGTATTGGGTTGGCCCATAAGTTCGTTTAGTTTTTCTCTGTGTGATGGCTCTAGTTGTGCTTAGCTGCGTTTAACTTCATTTGAAACAATTTTGTTAGATTGCATTGTGATAGCTGTCGTATCAGCATGCATTAAAAAAGAAACCACAATCAATGAATTTTTAAAGGACATTTTATTGATTATGTTATTACAGTTGTCCTAATTTTTTTCTCCCTTTATCCTCCTCCACCCTGCACCCCCCACCCTCCAGCATTCTCCCCCTTAGTTCATGTCCATGGGTCATACATAGAAATTCTTTGGTTTCCTCATTTCCTATACTATTTTTAACCTCCCTCTGTCTATTTTGTACCTACCGTTTATGCTTCTTGTTTCCTGAACCTTTTCCCCCATTCTCTTCCTCCCCCACCCCACTGATAACCCTCCATGTGATCTTCAGTTCTGTGATTATGTTCCTGTTCTAGTTGTTTGCTTACTTTTTGTTTTTTAGGTTCAAGTTGTTGATAGTTATGAGTTTATTGTCATTTTACTGTTCATAGTTTTGATCTTCTTTTTCTTAGATAAGTCCCTTTAACATTTCATATAGTAAGGGCTTGGTGATGATGAACTCCTTTTACTTTACCTTATTCTGGGAAGCACTTTATTTGCCCTCCCATTCTAAATGATAGTTTTGCTGGATAGAGTTATCTTGGATGTAATCTTTTGCCTTTCATGACTTTGATACAGACTTTGATACAGCTTCTTGCCTGTCAGGTTTCTTTTGAGAAATCAGCTGATAGTGTTATGGGAACTCCTTTGTAGGTAAGTGTCTCTATTTTTCTTGCTGCTTTTAAGATTCCCTCCTTATCTTTTATCTTGGGTAACAATTTTGATGTGCCTTGGTGTGTTCCTCCTTGGGACCAATTTCTTTGGGACTCTCTAGGTTTGCTAGACTTCCTAGAAGTCTATTTCCTTTACCAGATTGGGAAAATTTTCCTTTATTATTTGTTCAGATAAGTTTTCAATTTCTTGTGCTTCCTCTTCTCCTTCTGGCAGCCCTATGATTCGCATGTTGGAGCACTTAAAGTTGTCCCAGATGTTCCTGCACCTCTCCTCATTTTTTAAAATTCTTGTTTCTTCTTTTTATTCTGGTTGAATGCTTATTTTTTCCTTCTATTCCAAATTGTTGATTTCAGTCCCAGGTTCCTTCCCTTCACTGTTGGTTCCTTGTATATTTTGCTTTACTTCAATTTGTGTAGCCTGTATTTCTTCCTTTATTTTGCAACCGAGCTTCATCAATTCTGTGAGCATCCTGATTAGCATTGTTTTGAACTCTGTATCAGATAGGTTATCTATCTCCTGGTTGCTTAGCTCTTTTTCTGGAGTGTTGATCTGTTCTTTCATTTGGGCCGTATTTCTTTTTCTCTGTGCCTGTTATGTTGTGGGGGGGCAGAGTCTTAGGTATTTTCCAGGGTGGAGCGAACCCCTTTGCTGTGTGTTGGCGCTGTCTGTGGGGGAGAGGTCAAAGAGGGAACTATGCCACTAGCTTATTCCACTCTATCCCCACTTTACAACAGATTCTCCTGTGAGACTGGGAGTTCTCCTGTCTTCACAATCCTTATGGTATTTTACTACTAGAGGTTTTGAGTCTCTCGTTTCCCGGTGAGCCAGACCCTCCTTGCCAGTGGGGTCCGTGGCCTTTTCCTGGGTCCTCTTCACCTGCCCTGCTGCTTGTCTCCGCCCCTCCTACTGGTCTGGATGAATGTTTCTTTAACTCCTTGGTTGTTGGATTTCCATGCAGTTTGCTATTCTGGCAGTTCTGGTTGCTTTTTGTTTTTAAATTGGTCGTTATCCTTCTTTTGGTTGTGCGAGGATGGGAAGTGTTTTTAGCTACGCCTTCGTCTTGGCTGGAACTCACAATCGGTATATTTTTTGTGTAGCTATTTAAATATGGAAGATTGAAGAAGATAATGCAACATTGTTGGCATCCTATGCTTTAATTATTTCAAGAAAGGTAAAAAAGCAACTGAAATGCAAAAAACCATCTGTATAGTGTGTAGAGAAGGTGCTGTGACTGATTGAGCATGTCAGAAGTGCTTTGAGAAGTTTCTTGGTACTGTTGTTATTTTGGCCAAATAATTATTTGCTGTGGGGTGGTCTTATGCATTGGAACATGTTCAGCAGCACCCCTGGCCTCTACCCACTAGAAGCCAATAGTGGGAGACAGCCTGCATACTCAAAATACCCAAATCAATAGAGTTATTGGTAAAAATGAAAAATGTATCTTTTATTTTATGGAAAAGGCCATATGGACTTTTTGGTCAACCCAATGTATAGTTTTATGTCATTTTTCATGTATGTACTTGACTCTTCAACAAGGTCGAGTGCCCTAATAGCAAGGCTTATTGCCTTTTCTGTATCTCACAGTCCCTTGATTAGTGTTGATTATACAGCAGATGCTCAATACTGTGTCCAGTCACTTGTTATTGTTAAGTATTCAATAATATCAGAATGCAGCTAGTAGTTTCAGGGAACAGTATGGTTTTTTTTTTAAGTGTAAGATTCTCTTTCCCATAAAAAGTAGGAATTTGAGGAGTTTAGATTTCTTTGATGTTGATGCTTAATATCTGAAACCTCTGGCTACTCCACAAGTCTCATGTGCTGTTTGCTATTTTTGCTGTCTAGACAGGACTACGTAGTACATGGAGCTCCTGTACCTCTCCTGTACACTTTAGAATGCTTTCATTTTGCCCTGGCCGGTGTGGCGTAGTTGGTTGGAGCATTGTTCCATAAACCAAAGGCTTATGGGTTTGATTCCCAGTCACAGCACAGGCCTGGATGGCAGGTTTGGTCCTTGGTCGTGGCACATACAGAGGCACCCGATCCATGTTTCTATCACATTGATGTTTCTCTCTCTCTCTCTCTCTCTCCCCCTGCCCACTCTTCCGCCCTCTCTCTTCCTTCTCCTTCTTCTCTCTCTGGAATAATAATAAAAAAAAAAAAGCTTTAATTTCTGTATTTTCCATGAGGCTTTTTAAAGTAACTTGTTCTAAGTGTAATTTAGAAACCTGATTCCCCCCAAGTGACCTTACCTGCTAGTGTCCTCTGTGTAGCCCGGCTGGCAGAGTGGCGGCCCCCGCAGCCTGCAGTCTGTGTGACTTTCTGGTGGTGGAGCCCCAAGTTTTGCAGACTGGGGGGAGCAGCCGTCGCGTTTGTCACCCCACGGACCGTTGACCGGAGCTGCTGATTGGTGTCCTCGGTGTGTCAGCTAAAATGTGTGCGCGTGTTAAAGAGAACTGTGTTCAGGTTGGAGAACAGGGTGTAGTGCGAAAGACGTGCTGTTGAATCCTCGTATTTGAGAACAGTCCATAGCTATTCCTGTTAATCGGTGTCCTTGACCGCTAGTTTCTTTCTCCTAGGTGGTGTACGATGGACTTTTTGGTACAAACACGAATTCAAAATTAAGAACGTTATCCCTGCAATTTGTGCACCACATTTGTATAACGTAAGTTTTTGGGACTATTTGACTGTTGAGTTTCCCAGCTGTTGGAGCGATCAGATGATTCAAGTGTGTCTTTTCTAGAAAAAATCATGTTTGCTCTTTAAAAAAATTCAGATTTTCATAGGTGATTTTAATTTATTTCAGTTGCTGGTAATTATTTTAAGTAATTATCTGAAAATATATGTAACTATTAAGATTCTTATCTTGCTTTGTGTGTATGTGCTGTTTTCTTTTGAAGTTGTCCAGAAATCAAGATTAAGCCATTAGGTCCAATGCTTTTGAATGGTCTCACCAAGCTAATCAATGAATATAAAGAAGTAAGTGACTTGTCTCAAATTTTGTTAATATTTTATATTTTAAAGTATTTTCTGTTAAAAACTTTTTTGGTCTACATGTTGGTTTAGTTAGTTACAGCTTGATATTGTACCATCATTTCCTAACATTTTCACTTGAAGTGGTGCAAATTGAAGAAATCACTGGCACCTTTTCCTTTTTCTTTTGGAAATAGGTGATAAAAACTGAGATGAATCTTCAGGGGTCTTATCACTTTAACATTTCAAAAAAGAAATGTGTTGTATTCTGCTTTTAGGCACTCTGTAAAATGGAATGAAAAGAATGAAATTTTATGATTTATTTCTGTATGAGTCAATTTGGATTTTCTTATATTGAGAAATAGTGTTAATTCTTAGGGTCTTGGATTTTACCGATTCAGAATTCTATCAAAACATGCATTCAGTAAATTTTTGATTCCTTAAGCTAAGTTGGATGAGGAGTTTTTGGATTACAGCATTTGAGTCCTGTTGTTTGTTCCTGCTGTGACCCTCTTACTATCTCTAGTATTTTGGGGAACTTGCTTAAAGAAGGAAGGTTTTTAAGAACACCAGTTAGCATTATTTTCCTTGGTCTTAGCCAAGCATGAATGCATGTTTGTAATAGTACAGGGATTGAGGTTTTGCTGCTTGGAGTTAGAATTGAGCTTGAATCCCGGTTTTGTTCTTTGGTGAGTCACTAAAATTCTTTGGATCTTAGTTCTTTAATAGGAAAATGAAAATAATACTACTTAATTGAATTATTTAAATGAGATGGTACGAACATTATTCAGCACAATGAAGGCACATTAGTAGATGTTACTAGTGGTGAAAAGCTGTTCATTTGCTGTGCATTTGTACTCTGGGGCCGTGTTAGGCCTGGCTGTCCCATCTTCTCCTGTGTAGTGCTTTCGTGGTTTTTAAGGCCTAGAAACAAGATGATTTTTATGGCACAGATAATCAGATGATTTGGATGGTTGGTAGAAATAAAAATGCTCTGGGGCTTTTTGGGAGAGTTTGTGTATTTAAAATTAGGGTAGCCAGGCCAGGTAAGCCACGGCTCTGAATCCCCTTACCTCCAGATGATACCTATCTGTCTTCCCAATGATGGATGCATAAAATCGAGTCCATTAGAATGGCCATCTAGGTGTGGGCGGGTGAATCCTGCGTTAATTGTATAAACTGCACCTCACGGAAAAGTTATTTTGTTCTTAGTAATCAGACAATTGGTTTACATGAAACCATGTAAAATTCGTTTGAGGAGGTGACCTCACTAGCTCACTTGGTGACTATGATCCTTTTAACTTGTTACAGTGGAAATGAGAAGTACAGATTGTGGGAGAACCAGTCACTATAATTTTGGGTGGTAAAAGGAGGATCAATTTAGCTTGCCAGATGAGCGGTGAATTTTCTAATAAGTTAATAAGCCGCCTTCCGAGTGTGTTGAAGAGGAATTTTGGTGTTTGCAGATTACACAGTGTTGAAAATATCCTGAACTTAGCGCCAGCTAAGAGAACCTTTTCATGTGTGACCACTGCATTTTCCTTTTGGAGTGTGTTGGGATAAACGTTTTGTTTGTTTTCCTTTGAGTAGTGTGATAAACTCTGGGTTTGGACTTTCTTTGTTTGTTTTGTTCAGATGTTAATATCATGCAGTTAGGCAGAGTGAGACTAGGGTTACCCAGGAGTAAAATGATGCGTATAAATGCAGCAAAAGGTTTTGCCGTTTACTGTGTTTTTTTTTGTTTTGTTTTGTCTATTTTTTGTTCTTTTTTTCTTCTTAATTTCAAGGACCCTAAGCTACTGTCAATGGCATATTCAGCTGTTGGAAAACTCTCCAGGTGAGTAAATTCTTTTTTCAGTGACAGGTACCCTGTTGGTAAACTAAGAAATTATGTGGTGTTAATAATGGAAAGAGAATAAGTTTGTCGTGATTCTGAAAGGAAATGTATTTAATGGCCATGGATTGTTTAGAAATGTCTTCCTTGTAGCAGGAAAACGATGGGGGAAATTTTAGTTTACACTTGAGGATATGCTACCATATTAAATGATAGTCTCGAAAGGAGATTTTGAACTGGATTGTGTCACAGTGGGTTCCATTTTCTTGTATCCAAGAGACATTTGATTGACCTTAAGTGTTACTCTTGCTCCTCACTACTAGTCTTTATAACCCCCATAATCAAGCTTTTGCTAGTGATTCTCTTTTCTGATAGTGTTACATTTTGATTCTGAGTGGTCCTGTTTCCAAAGATGGATTTTTTTCTTCTGCTTAGTATAATTTCCTCCTTCCAGTTCCTCCTGCTTTCCTCTTCCTTCGCCATATTCCAAAGCAGAGGTCAAGGCGCAGCATCCTCAGTGGCCCCAGGCGCTGCTTGTAGCCCTGGCGCAGGTTCTGGTTCGGCCTGTGGAAACTAGGTCTTGCTCTTCTGTTCTCTGCAGGGAAGGGGCTTTGGGACTCAGAAAAAAGCCCCCCGAGGTCAGCTGATGCAGGCAGGGTCATCAGCAAACCTTGTCCCTTGTCCTTTGGCGTGAAGTAACCAGGCCCCTCATCACAGTAGCCTTTAGTTTCACTAGTGATTTGGCCTTAATTATCATTAAAATCAGAAATGTTAACTGAATGCATGGAATACAATGAAGAGAATATCTGGATAATGTATATGTTAATCAAGGGTTACTTGGATTAGACAGTTGAGGGAGTAAATATTTGCGTGGGTAGGTAATCTGTTGATGGCGGTGTGGTCTTTAGAGGTGAAATGGCAAGTTTAGGATCATTCGTGATTAATTTTGTTTTCTTCCATCTCATGGAGATTTCTCATAGTAGCGATGGTCTTGAATCTCTTACAGCCGAATGCCCCATCTGTTCACGAAGGACATAGCGCTCGTGCAGCAGCTTTTTGAAGCCCTGTGTAAGGTAGGGAGATGCCTGGCAAGTGCATGCTTTCCATTTGGATGCTTACCTGGGAACCCAACCAGGACAGAAACGCCACTTTGTATTATCTTTATAGGAAGAGCCTGAGACTCGACTTGCTATTCAAGAAGCATTATCGATGATGGTTGGCGCTTACAGTAGTTTGGAAGGAGCACAGCGCACCCTCATGGAGGCGCTTGTGGCTTCGTACCTGATAAAGGTGGGTCCCACAATGCAAGCGCTTAACGGCTGGCAGTAGGTTCATGTTATGCTCTTAAGAACAAAGTTTGACTTGCTTTTCTCTTGAGTTATCTCGATAATATAAGAGGGTTATTTGCTTTCACTTGGACTATGATTTATGGTCTCTAGAGTTTTGATTTTTTGAGATGGAAATCCGATTTCAGGGGAGAAGGAGTAGTTAGTGATATTCAAAGAAGCTTTGTGTTTAAAACTTTCCATGATGGAAAACTGTTCTTGACATCGTGTCCTCCAGTTTGGGGGTGTTTTGTCTTAACTGGTAGCTGTGCACTACAGTCTGTGGGGGGAGTTCTCTAGGTGACGCTGGGGGAGAGGAGCCGGGGTGGGGGAAAAAAGACCAGGTCTGTCGAGCAAAGCACGTCGGTAGGAAGGAGGCCAACCCCGCCCCACGGGCTCCTCTTCTTTCTGTGCCTCTTGGTCTGGTGTCCATGGGCATTCACGCGAGAGTTGTGAGTATCTGTAGTTATGGACACACACATACACATATGTGTGCACACTTCCTGTATACAGTATAAAATAGTACACGTTTTCTCCAGTGAGTTCTTTGTCCTTCGTTTCTATGAATAGAAAGCGAGGGAGATTAGAAAAGGGAGTGACGTCAACAGTATTGGTGAGATTAACATAGGTTGCATTTTCTAATATTTGGCTGGCATATTTAATATATTATATTGAGGGAATTATTAAAGGTTCAGAGAGGTCTGTGGTATCTGTTGAGATATGACAGGGTAAGTATGTACACTCAGGAAGCTTATGTATAGAGTCCCATTGTCAAATGCTCTTGGTGAACATGGCTCGTGGTCATATATCATAGACAAAGAAGTATAGGCTTATTTGGAAGGTCAGAATACTTAAAAGTTTTTCTAGGAAACCCTACAAGGATATGTGATGCTTGTATATTGCACACGGGTGCTCTTTATATTTGTGCAGACAAATCACATAACAGTATTACCAAGCCAAAGGTAATTTATTTTCTCAGCATACATTTAAGGTAACCCAGGTACTAGGCTAAATTATATAGAATAGGTCTTAATACCATTACTCTTTTTAAAAAAATATTTTTATTTATTTATTTTTAGAGAAAGGGGAAGGAAGAGAGAAACAGAGGGTGAGAAACATCAATGTGTGGTTGCCTCTTGTGTGCCCCTAACTGGGGACCTGACCCACAACCCAGGCATGTGCCCTGACTGGGAATTGAACCAGCGACCTTTTGGTCCACAGTCTGGCACTCAGTCCATTGAGCCACACCAGCCAGGGCATTATCATTATTCTTTTAAGTAGCTGAGGGAATGCTAAAGAGCAAGAATAGCTGAATGAATGGGACAGTGTATATATTTTAATAGCTTGCATCCCACTTATGTTGTGACTGGATGAATGAATGACCTAGGCAGAACGTACATGAGAACAAAGCTTTTAGCATTGTTAGATTCTACAATTGCTTTTCTGGTTGAACTTTGTCTTCCTAGATTATTAATCTATTTAAGTTAATTGAACATATTTATGTAGTTGAAACTGTGCTTTGGAGGAAGTTTTAACTTGAGAGCTAATCTCAAGAGCTGGAGCTGTTTTGCTTCAAAGTTGTAGGGATTCTAAGTAAGCTCTGTGTTCCCAGTGGAATACCTGAATTTCACTCACGTGACTCAGAGTTTGAGAGCTGGGGAAGCAGAGGTGGTGGCCAGAAACTTTTCGCAGTGACCCTGGTCCCAAGGTTGGGCTGAGGATGCGTGTGTACAGAGGAATTCTCTGGTGATGATCTTTGTGGGTTTTCCTGCTTTACTTGGAAGGTCTTAGATCATGAAAGTGTTTTTTAAGTGATATCACTGTCCAAAGTCATGATAACACCATGATTAAAGATCATAGATGAATGCTTTGTCTTGATTATATTTATTTAGACATATTTACTGAGACAACAACTTTGATTTTTATTGTTTACAATTAAGATGACTCATCTTGACTGGAATGAGTTGTTAATTTTTTAAAAATCTGTGTGTGTTTTTTGTGTGTGTTTATGTGTCAAATAGCCTGAAGTTCAAGTTCGACAAGTGGCTGTGAAATTTGCCAGCACAGTGTTTCCCTCAGATCATATACCTTCCAGATACCTGCTCCTACTAGCTGCAGGAGACCCGTAAGTTTTCAAAGGTGTTAATTTTAATTCAGGTTCATTTTAAGTTTGTTTGAAAATTACTAAAATTATGTTTGTAATGCTGGTCTATGGAATTTAGAAGCAGTTAATACAAGAGTTAAAATTATGGCCCTTGGTATAATGTAAATCTGTAGTTATAACCTGTCTTGTTTTTGTCTGGGGGTAAAATTAAAAAATGCAAGCCATGTGACTCTTCAAACCTCATGAAATTTGCCAGAGAGAAGTAATTTCTTATAATGTATCTTATAACTCCGCTTAAGTAGCCAAGAATACATGTAAGGCATTTTCTCAAAACCCTAGCGACCAAATAAAATTGCTATTCTTTGTCTTCAAATGACCATTCTGCAATCGGTGAAATTTATTTCCTATTTTTATTTGTCTGAAAGACGGGAAGAAGTTCACGGAGAAGCACAACGAGTATTAAGGTGTCTTCCGGGTAAAAACAGAAAAGAAAGTGCTTCTAAGCAGATGCCTTCATTCCCAGAAATGGTGTATTATATTCAAGAAAAGGTATGGCATTGATAATTACAACTTCAGATAATTAGAGTTGTATAATAGATGATGAAAATAAGCATACAGATTTTAGCTGATGCATTTAAAATGTTATCACTAAGTGTTGAATAGTGGTAACGTTTCTAACAATGCCAATATTTACAGTAAGAGGAAGGTACAAAACGAGGAGAAAAATATACTTCTTAGATTGATCCGTTTTGCCCAAACCTGATTTGCTCACAATTCCTTTTATGCTCTGTATCACCTCGGCTGTACTTGAAGTTTTTTTCCTTAGTATGACTTGCTTAAAAATACATCTCCTTTTTATTTTTATGACATTATTTAAGGCACCTTGAGTGTAAGAATGATGCAGGGAGCGGTCTGGGTTTTTTCCTCTGCGATCCTCAGAGAACGTCACGTGTGCTTTTGCGAGTCTCCTGTTCTTGCCCAGTGTTCTCTGCGGGTAGAGGCGAGGGTGGCGGCAGTCCTGCCCCAGCCCTGGTCCTGTTCCACTTTACACCCCAGGGTTCCTTTGGGTGTGCTGGGAGGTGCGGGTGACCCCAGCATACTCTGCCCCTACTGCTGGTCCCTGCTCTTTCTCAGACGGACAGCGTAAGGGTGTTGGAAGCTCAGTACCAAGCAGCCAGGATTTTTTCCCCGTTTGCACAGTCCTGTGTGTGGTCAGAAGATGCCTTTGTGCTCACTTGTTCCTCCTGCCTCCATTGTTAATAAAAAGAGCTGGCGTGCCTTGGCCTCTGGCGGCGATGTTAGTGGGGCCTGAGTAGGTTTATTCTTTTTAACAAAGCCAGTGAACGCATGAGGAAGAAAATGGAACACACCCGTCAATGCAGGTTTGAGGAACATGAACAATCAGCACGATTGATGGAAAAATGTTTGACTAGAAAAAACAGTAGCAAACAGTAATGTAGCTATAAGAACTGAAGAACGCATGCGCTCCATTTTTCAGTGATTGTGTTCGTTTTGGGCTCATTTTGTTAGGCTTCTCATCGAATGAAAACTCCAGCCAAGTACATGACAGGGACCACGGTCCTTCCGTTTAACCCGGCGGCCTTCGGAGAGGTAGGGTCGGCATGCGCATTTTTTGTGTTCCCAATAAACTCCTGATGTGGGGGTCCTTGTTCTTTATGGTTGTTTCTTAGAAAAACAGTGTTGGTAATTAGTGTTATTTTAATTCATAGTAGAGTCTATAAATAATTTATCTCAGTGAGTTTCTCTTTGTGAAAGAACTGGATGCCTCCCATTGATTACTCTTCGGATTTTACAGCAAATCAGATATGAGTGCTGGCTTGTGAACCAAAGGGTCGCTGGTTTGATTCCCAGTCAGGGCTCATGTCTGGGTTGTGGGCCAGGTCCCCAGTGGGGGGTGCACAAGAGGCAACCACACACTGATGTTTCTCTCCCTTTCTGTCTCCCTCTCCTCCCCTCTCTTTAAAAATAAATAAAATCTTTTAAAAAGCCAACAATATGTTGAAGTGGTTGGGTTATCTAGTCTTGAAGATTGGAGAGTGAGATTCATTTATCATCACATTTACTGTTGGAGATTCTGTTGTTTAGTCACCGGCTGGCATTGATTACAATGACAAGAGTAAGACTACTCCCAGCGAAACCGCTGCCTGTCCTCATCCGGCTGTCAGGCAAGGCGCTTTCGGAGGGCCGCTTCGTAGCCAGTTTACATCCGAGGCTTTCATGGCGTTACATTTGCTCTTCTGTAGTGATTGGCACCGTTTTCTCAAATTCTCTTGTTAGTGGAGAGTAAATACAACTGGAGTTGCACAGGAATAGATCATTCGCCTCGGTGTTGTTGGCTCCGTCAGCCTCTCTCTCTCTCCTCCCGTCTCTCTCTCTCTCCTCCCTTCTCTCTCTCTCCTCCCTTCTCTCTCTCTCCTCCCTTCTCTCTCTCTCCTCCCTTCTCTCTCTCTCTCTCTCTCCCTTCTCTCTCTCCTCCCTCTCTCTCTCTCTCTCCCTTCTCTCTCCCCCCTCTCTCTCTCTCCTCCCTTCTCTCTCTCTCTCTCCTCTCTCTCTCTCTCCCTCCCTTCTCTCTCTCTCTCCCTCTCTCTCTCTCCCCCTCTCTCTCTCTCCTCCCGTCTCTCTCTCTCTCCTCCCTTCTCTCTCTCTCTCTCCTCCCTTCTCTCTCTCTCCTCCCTTCTCTCTCTCTCCTCCCTCTCTCTCTCTCTCCTCCCCTCTCTCTCTCTCTCTCTCTCTCCTCCCTTCTCTCTCTCTCTCCTCCCTCTCTCTCTCTCCTCCCTTCTCTCTCTCTCTCTCTCTCTCTCTCTCTCTCTCTCTCCTCCCTCTCTCTCTCTCCTCCCTTCTCTCTCTCCTCCTCCTCTCTCCCCCTCTCTCTCCTCCCTTCTCTCTCTCTCCTCCCTTCTCTCTCTCCCCCTCCTCCCTTCTCTCTCTCTCCTCCCTTCTCTCTCTCTCCTCCCTTCTCTCTCTCTCCTCCCTTCTCTCTCTCTCTCTCCTTCTCTCTCTCTCTCTCCTCCCTTCTCTCTCTCTCTCTCCTCCCTTCTCTCTCTCTGTCTCTCTCTCTCACACACACACACATTCCTTTTAACATATAATGATTTTTCCTGTAATGTTTTAGACTTTTAAAGTTGGGTTTGCATTTTAACTCCATTAAATGCCACTAAAGAACACTGTTTGGATTTATAAAAGCTTGTTAGGTAAATTTTGTTCCATTAGGGTAATTTCAGTGACTGTATTGAGTCATATTTTTCAGCTTCTGTGAAGATTGTTGAATAGCTTTACAAAGGAGGTCGGGGGATCAGAACTGCAAGTTGTCAGTTTGAAGACTGTCTTCCCACATGGCTTTTTTTTTTTTTTTTGAGAAACTTACCTGGTGTTCTTCTTCCTTCTATCTTTAGATAGTTCTGTACTTACGAATGTGCCTAGCTCACAGTGCAGGAGTGGTGCCCACCTCTCAGAGTTTGGCGGATATGCAAGATCACGCCCCCGCCATAGGACGCTATATAAGGACTTTAATGACAGGCAACCAGACAGCATCCTCGTCATCTTCCAAGAGCGGAGAAACCAACCCTGTTCAGATCTACATCGGCCTGCTGCAGCAGCTGTTAGCAGGTGTAGGAGGTAGGAGGTTGTGATGTCCAGGACAGAGATACGTGTGTATATATAGCACTCAAGGCAGAATCTAATTTTAAAGTCAGCTAAGAATTTATAGCAAAACTTATTGTCTCTCTTCACTACTGTAATTGAACATTAGTCTGTTTCTTTTCTAAACTTATCTGATTCATCCTTGGTACGTTGTTTCTCTTTTCGGAAAGAAGTGGTAATAATAGATGATGCATTTTTACTTTGGAAGTGGGTGTGAAGAACAGGGCATCTATAAAAGATCACTAGTCTGTAAATTTGCTGTGTCGAATCGCACCCTGTATTTAGGTAAATTTTTGTAGAACTGGAGAATGCCTCCTTAAGCAGCAGTCTTATCTTTTAAAGGAGTTTAATGATCCCTGAGTGTTTCTTTCTTCTTTTGAAATTAAAATCATTCTGAATTCTCTCTTATTTAGGCTTGCCAGTCATGTACTGTCTCTTGGAAGCTGTCTCAGTGTATCCAGAGAAGCTGGCTGTCAAATTCGTGGACAAGACAGAATGGATCAAAGTATGTCCTGTGCGTGTGCATTTCTCTTTGAGTCTGTGTCCTACAAACATCTGCCTCATGATTCCTGCCTTCCTGCCGGGGCTCCTGTGTGCTGTGCTGCCTTCAGTCATTTTGAAAACTCACCATCAGACGCTCACTGAGAAGCACATAGGCCATTGCATCCACGTAGTCAGAGTGGGAGAGAAATTGAGACTCATGAGTAAAAAACAATTGTCTACTTTTTAAAGTGTAATAGATTTGTATAGTTTAAGTAAAAAATCTGTGAAACGTCTTCTTTCCATAACTGTCTCCCACCGACCCAAATCCCCGAACTTCCTGTGTCCTCCCTTTCTCTTTGACAAACATACATAGGTCATCACTTATTTATAGGTGGTGTATGTTCTACAGCTTACTTATGCATATATGCATAAGTAAAAATACACGTTTTTAATTTTTCTCCTTTCTTTTACACAAGGTAGCATGGTTATTCACTTGGTTTTGTTCCCTACTTTATTTTATTTAATGCTACAATGTGCAGGTATTCCTGTATAATTACAGGGAGAGCATCTTCTTCGGCGACTTCATTGTTTTTTGTTGTTCAAATATGCCGCATTTATTTTAGATCCTTGCTGATGGTCATTTAAGGCACTTGCATTTTGTTGCAATGAGGGGTCCATTATTCTGAATTTGAGGAAGCATAGTTTTTAGTTGGAGTCCATGGAATTGGAGTGGAGGACATGTGCTGTAGCAGCCTTGGTGGTGCTCACCCACATGTGAGGTGCCTGTTCACACGCTCACCGGCTGTGTGGGGCAGTGCTCCTGTCCCATGGTCACGCCGAAAGAATTGCCACAGTTAGAGATAAAAATGCAAGACACTCAGTTAAATTTGACTTTCAGTTAAACAGTGAACAATGTTCCCAGTATAGCTGTGGTCTCCTATATTTTATGTACTTCTTGTGCTACATCATGAAGTTCTTCTGGAAATTGCAGCTTGAATTACAGTATAATGTACAGATTATCTCTTCATGTGTGAAGCACGAATGGACCTCACTGCGAGGTGTGTGTGTGAGCTTTCTGCTTTTCTGGACAATCTGCTCTCATGAAATTTCTTCTAGTGCAGAGGGTTTTTATTCTTGGTGAATATTTGCTGATTTTAAACTGATGTTAGAGTTTTTGACTTTTGATCTTGTTGATCAGGGCTCATCAAACTCCAGTCGATGTGCCAAATCTGGCCTGTTTTCACACAGCCTGAAGGCTAAGAATGGTTTTTACATTTTTAAATGGTTTTTACATTTGAAAAATAACCAGAAGATGAATAACGTTTCCTGACATGTGAGACTAGTGTCTACATTCGTTTATTGTCCGTCACTGCCTTTGCACCGCAGTGGCGGGATGGAGTGGTGACGGAGACCATGTAGCCTGTTGGGCACTTAACAGAAAGCATTTGACTTGTGTGTATGATCGTCTGTGTATTCACTTCACTTGTTTTATACTTTGTATCTGGGATGGAAATGCACAGATTTTGATATATAATTCAACTTTTATTTTGAAATAGTGTGTGTTTTTTTCTCATGCATTGAACAATGTATCATTTATTCTCTTAGTCTGAAATGTTAGATGTTATCAGAAGGAAGATGACTGTGTATCATTTATATGTATATATGTCTTTTCTACACCACTCAGAGTCTGATGAATAGCAGCAAAGAAGAGATGCGGGAACTCGCGGCGTTGTTTTACTCTGTGGTGGTGTCCACGGTGTCGGGAAATGAGTTGAAGTCAATGATAGAGCAGCTTATAAAGACTGCAAAAGATAATCATGTACGTCACCACTGTGCTCTTCATTCTCTTTTGTGGGAGGTGGAATTTTACAAAAGCATCTAATATGTTTTTAGCTCTCGTGTTCTTTTTTGTAAAATGAACTTTTATGATTGTAAAGATTAAATGAGGTAGATAATGCATTGATTGAGTCAGTTTACTCAATAAATTTGAGAGCTTTGTGTCTCTGAAAGGCACTCTGTTTGGGTTCTAGGACTGTAGTGGGGAGTAAATACATACGCTGCTGCCTATTATTGTGCCTGTTCTATCAGAAAACACTCTCAAAACCATGTGCTTTCGAATATGTTACTGCTGGCCTTGAGTTTGGAGTTTTAGCAGTTACAAGTAGTATCTGTTCATTGTGTTTGGTTGGCAGTGGGGAGAAATCAGGCTTGAACATTATGATAGTGGAGTTACGTGAGTGCTGTGAGCCAGAAGAAAGTTTGGGTGCTGTGGCAACATGCAAGAGAGCCACCTCACCCAGAGCTGGTGTGGGCGTGGGATTACGGACTCTGAGTCTTAAAGTGAAGCGAGACTCACCTCAGCTCCTTGGAATTAATTATCTGTGTTAGAAACTCAGAGTTTCTCTTACTCCCCAAGCCTGATTCGTTAGCATCCAGTAGAACCTCAGAAGATCAGTTTATTTTTTTGGCCTTGTGTTTTGTTGGAGAGATGACTAATAAACACACAGCTGTTGATTCTTGCGATTGGGAGAGAGTGACAGAGACATGTGCTGTTGTCTTGTTAAACGCAGAGCCCAGAGATACAGCACGGATCCTTGCTTGCGTTGGGATTCACAGTAGGAAGATACTTGACTAAAAAGAAGACGAGAATGGCAGAGCAAGGAGACCTGGAGACGAGTGCCGACCACCTGCCTGAGCAGGAGGAACTCATTCAGAGCGCCACGGAAACAATAGGTAATGAATGGGTTCACGCAGTTTTTAAATTGGGTTAAAAATTTTTTTACAGTAGTGAACTTTAAAGGCACAAACCTTTGCACAAAGCTTACTTGATGCTAAAAAAATTCGGTATTTTTTAAAAAGCTTATTTAATTATTGCTCAGGTACAGTTTTCTGTCTTATACTCCCATCCCAGCCCACCCCCCCCCCCCAGTGCTCCCCACCTCCCCGCCTTAGTTTTTGTCCATGTGTCCTTTATACTTGTTTCTGTGAATCCTTCCCCTTTTCCCCTGAAATTCTCTCCCCTCTGGTCACTGTCAGCCTGTTCTGTATTTCAGTGTCTTTGTTTTTATTTTGCTTGCTTGTTTGTTTTGTTGTTTAAGTTCCTGTTAAAGGTGAGATCATATGGTATTTGTCTTTCACCGCCTGGCTTATTTCACTCAGCATAATGCTTTCCAGTTCCATCCATGCTGTTGCAAAGGGCATATTCTGTGTTTTTAATAGCAATACAAATACTCTTTCTGTAGTATTTTTTTCCTGTATGGTTTTTTTTTTGATTAGAGAAAGTGTATTTTAAAGATTTTATTTATCTTTAGAGGGGAAGGAAAGGAGAGAGGGAGAGAAATATCAATGTGTGCATCTCCTTTTGTGCATCTCCTGCTGGGAACTGGCCTGCAGCCCAGGCATATGCCCTGACTGGGAATCGAACCGCCATCCTTTGGTTCGCAGGCCCACGCTCAATCCACTGAGCTACACCAGCCAGGGCCATGTATGTTTTTATACAACAGATGATTCTGTTATGGGAAAAAACTTCAAACATTAAAAAGGACACTACTCTATGCCCTGTTTCCATGGTTTTTACTACTGAGTAAAAATTAACGAACTATCAACTAGAAGACACTGTAGACTTTGATTTGTTTTACTGTCTTTTTCAAATACATATTTTATTGATTATGCTATTACACTTGTCCCAGTTTTTCCCTGTTTGCCCCCCTCCGTCTGGTATCCCCCATTCCCTGCAGTAGTCCCCCCTCCCTTAGTTCATGTCCATGGATCATACATATAAGTTCAGAGAAGTTATAATGATGTTCTGTTCTCAGTTCTGTCTAACTGTGCTTGCAGGGTCATTTTTGGACAGTACTTCGCCCCTCCTGGCGATCGCTGCTTGCACGGCCCTGGGTGAAGTTGGCAGAAACGGTCCTCTCCCAATCCCCAGTGAGGGATCTGGCTTTACCAAGTTACATCTGGTGGAAAGCTTGCTGAATAGAATACCCTCCAGTAAAGAAACAAATAAGGCAAGTGTTTTTTTTTTTTTTCCCTTCTGGAATTTTTATTCACATATATGCACATGCAAAACCACAGTTGTAGTGAAGATAGGTGGCGTTGCAGCTGGAAGGAGGCGTTGATGTGGGAAGAACGGTACAGAGGAAGGACGCGGTGACCACTGAAGTTTTAGTTAGGGGTGACTGGTACGTGACCTTTGTGTGTGCGCCATTTGACCCAGTTATTCCAGTATAGGCAGCAGCCATTAAGAGTCCGGTAAAGCATTAAGTGCATCAGGTCACTCTTTTGTCATGCAAAAAGGTCTATAGTAAAGAGGTAAAATAATTTGATGATTTTTGTTATTTCAAACCAAATTTAAGTCTTAACCTCCTGTAGCCAGTGTGGCTTTAAGAACTTCATTAGTAAGCAGTGTGAGTAATCTGTGAGAGAAAGGACACACACTATGTTTTAGTTTCAGGTAAAAATTTTCATACTTAAGAACATTTTCTTTGTGGTCAAAGCACCTCAGTGTTGAAGTATAGGATGGTTTAATGGGAAGAAAAATCAGTTTACTACAGGTTTAATAGGTATGTAATCCTGTTCTTGGTGTAGCTCCTGTTTAAATCTTTGAGAAGGTCACAAAGTGTAGTTTTTGTTTGTCATAAATAACTAATCATTACCAACCATTGTTGAGCACTTGTCATGTGCCAGGCATCTGCTAAGTGCTTCACATTCTTCAGTTAATTAAATCCTCCACAAGGTCTAGAGAAGTAGGACCAGTTGTCACTTGTGTGTTCCAGATGAAGAAACAGAGTCACACAGAGTCAATGTCACTTGCCTGAGGTCACACACCTGCCAAGGCTGCGAAAGTGATCAGGCTGTGCGATTGGACCTCAGGTCCTATGGGTCTGGAACCTGCTTCCTAACTGTTATCGTTTGAAGGATAACAAACCTGGTTAAAGGCTTTCTTCATTCTTCTTTTGCAGCTGTGGGCCCTGAATGGACTCAGTTTTACGTCTTTCTCCCTCCAGTGCCTTACAGACATAATTCTGTAAAATTGCACACATTTAAAAAACCAAACCAACCACCTTTTGCGCTGCTGCATTGTTAGACTGCCTCCCTCCTCCCGTCTCGTTTTGGAAACGTTCTTCTGGGATAAAGCTGTTATGCACTTAGTTTAAAAAAGAATTCTCTCTTTTCTAGATGAAAGAACGAGCAATCCAAACACTGGGGTATTTTCCGGTTGGGGATGGAGATTTTCCTCACCAGAAACTCCTCTTGCAAGGTCTGATGGATTCTGTGGAGGTATTTATATTGCTGTCTGATTATTAGTCATTCAAACAAAAAACATTTTTTAGTTGGAACATTACATGCTCTGAGATGTTAAATTTTAAATAAGTTATTTATTTATTCACCAAGTATTTATTGAGTGCCAGCCTTGGGCTCATCACTATGGGTTGGCATGGCATTGACTAAGTCACTTATGTGGGAAAGTCCTTTCCTCTTACTTTTTGAGGTAAGCATGGTACCGTGCGGGTAGGAGGGGAAACCCAGCCAGCCAGCTGCATGCGGGGTGATGGTGCTGGTATTCCAATTGCTCTCACTCTGGATGACGTAGCTGGGTCCTCCAATGTAATGAAGACCTGCCATTTGACAGCTGCCGACCCGGTGTAATAAGTGTCCTCGCACAGCCTGCTCTGGCCCCTGATCTGGCATTGATTCCTGTCACTCACCCTTTCGTACACCAGCCTCTGGGTCCTTTGCTCAGAGCTTTTGAAAGACCTACACTTCCTTCTTTCTTGGGTTGTTGTGTGCCCCTTGAAGAGCCTGCCTGACCCTCCGGACTAGAGTAGATTCTTTAGTTGTCTGTGCCGTCGCGACTCTCTGTAGTTTTCTTCATAGTGTTTATCAGAGTGTCTAACTGCCCCCGAGATGGAAAACAAGGTCTGTTTTGCTCCTTGTTATAAAACAAGTGCCTAGCAGTGTGATTGCTAACAGTAGGACGTCAGTAAATATGGGTAGACTGACTGAACCCGGTGAGACGTTTGTGTGTAAGGCAGCAGCCTCGGAAAGGAGGGTGCGGGTCCTTCTGTTTGGGAGAGTCCGTGCAGGTATGTTACAGTGAGGTTGCTGCTGGGCTGCAAAGGGTGCGAGGGAGGAGAGGGGAGAGTCAGGACTGAGGACCAGGAGAGCTGAGCAGTAGAGCTGGTGTTAAAATTCAAGCCTCTGGATTTTTAACTGTGTATTTTAAGGTGGACTTTTTTTGTTAGTGAATTATGCCCCATATCAGGTTATCATTGAATGTAATTGAAATTTTAACCACTTGGGGGGAAGCTTATAATGTCTGCTTTTTCATCTTTTTACTTTTTTAAAATCTGTGAGAGAGAAGGGTTTCTTCTTGTTTTGTTTAAATAAATGCAGGTTTATTTGGATTCTTAACTTGGTATTGAGGCCATTATTTTAAGAGTTTAGAAGGACAGAAATATATGAGAAGCTAGAAACATGACGGAGAGTTGGAAGGGTGAGATTGGAAAAAAGCATGAATCAGAGAAGCAAATGTGTCTGCCGTAAAGTAGGACAGAGTTCTCCAGTGTTTTTTTAACTTTTTATTATGGGAAATGTCAAACAACCTAAAAGTAAAGAGATAATGTAGTGGAACCCAACGTGCCTATTTTTATTTCATTTCCTTCTTTATTTCTGGGGTACTTAGAGTATATGTATCGTTCTAGATAATGTACCATTCATAAATGGAGTTTGGGTTTTTTCTGTTTGTAACGCCAACTCCGTTATTAGTAAGAGGAAATGCGCAAAGCAGGCACAAACACGAATCCCTAATCTAGGTTCTGGGCGGAAATATCCTTTTCTCAGTTTAGAGTTGCCAAGGGAAGCTTTTCACCAGGGAGGCTGGGACTATAGCCCTTAGAGTCCTTTTTCTCGGAATAGGAAGCGTGTGACGTCAGCACTTGGCACGTGGTCGAGACGCGAGCGTTTGGTTGGTTGAGCGCAGGGCAGGCTGGGCTGTTGTCTGCGTGCCTTGCCGTGTCCTGTATCCCTCCCGCTCTCTCTTCTTTATTATCTTTTTATCTCCCCGTTTTTAAGGTTTTTTTTCCCAATTCACAGCAGACAAAGAAAAATGCCAAAGGGAATTAAGATTTCGTTCCGTATTGAGTCAGTGATTTATAATTGTGAAGCCTGTCAGAGTTTCAAAGTCAAATTTTTTAAAATTTGACAATTTTTGTAGATTTTTCTAACATTCAATTTTTAAAGCAGTTTTAATCTTACAGTGCAGTTATAAGAATAGTATGAAAAACTGCTTTATATCCTTTATCCAGAGTTACCAAATTTTAACATTTTACCACATATGCTTATTTTGTTTTTCTGAACCATTTGAGAATAACTTGTAGATATCATTGCAAAGAGAAGTTGTTAATAAATTACAGTGGCTGCTACTTATTGCGCAGTTCCCACAAATCAGGTATCCACCAGAGGCCTTCTGTACGCCCCCCTCATTTAATTATTCTGACCCGATGAGGTAGGGGGTGGTGTTATGATCATTTTCCATGTGAGGATGTTGGGACTCAGGGTTTAAGTAAGGACATGCAGCTGGTGAGAGACGGAGCTGGAATTCGCACGAAGATGTCCTTCCCCCAGATAAATGGTATTGTGCTTCCAAAGATTAAACATCGCTGTGTCGTGGTTCTCTGCTGAGGGGCAGGGGTGCGGCGAGGACTTGGGGAAAGATCTCCAAGTCACCTTACTGCTCCCTGCCCTCACATTACCTCACTTTTGAAGCACCTGGGTAGCTAAGGGCAGTCCAGGCAAAGGAGTGGAAACAAACGGGGCAAGGAGCTGGGCGTTGAGCAGCCCTTCCGAAAGGCGGGTGCTGATGGGAAACGTCCTCCTGACTCACTGCGTTTGTTCCCTTCGGTGTAGGCCAAGCAGATAGAACTTCAGTTCACTATTGGCGAAGCCATTACCAGCGCTGCCGTGGGGACCAGCTCGGTGGCCGCCCGGGACGCGTGGCTCGTGACCGAAGAAGAGTACACGCCTCCTGCAGGTACCACACGTCCGGCTAATCCAGTTGTAACCCTCACGTAGCCTTTTCTATTCTCTTGTCAACATTTGCAGCAAAAGAAAAATCTATACATCCATTTCAACTCTTTTCCAGGTGTCTATGTCTGTCTTAGTTTGGTTCAGTCAAGAAAAATAGTTGTTTAGAGGAGAGACAGCGTGTCAGGATTGGGAGCTTTTTTGACCCTCCGGCAGGCACGCAGGGGACTCAGCGCTGGGCTGCGCTCCCCTTGGTGCTCCTCCCTGAGGATGGGCACATGTAGCCAAGCTGACAGGCGCAGGGATCCCTGTTTCCGAATGAGGTGCCCCTGATCCCTGGTCACATAGCAAAGCCTCACTGTCTTCTGCTTGCCCCCCAGGTGTCCCTGCACTAAAGGTGCCCTGCTTTTAGTGACTGCATGGTTGAGGGGGCACATGGTTTCTGATGACATGTTACAGATAACTGTGATTTCAAAGGTGTTAAGATTTGATTTGAATCTGAAATTGAAAGTGTACTCTAACATTTAAACCACCAAGTTTTTATGTTACCTTCTCAGTTCAGAAAATTGAGTTCTCATTGTAATGATTCCATTATGAATTATATTCCATCGTGAATATATTAATTTAGTTATTGTCCTTCACGGTAGGCCATGAGTATAGATAATTATTTTGAAGTGTTTTAATGTAAAGTGGTGGTTCTGGCCTAGGAGAGGGAGGCTCAGCCCCCCGGGAGGCATTCGGTGCTGTCTGGACAGTGGCGAGGGCCCCGGACGCTGCTGCCCAGGGTGACGACGCACAGGACGGCTGCCCACGGCAACCTTACCTAGCCAGAGTGGCGGCAGCGCTGCGGTTGAGGGACCCCCAGTTAATAAAGTGGGGGAGGAAAGTGGCAGTGTAGTTGGAGAGGAAAGTGACGTCCAAAGAGGCCGGTGCGTGTGTCGGTTCTAGGTGGGGGATAGGGAAGATACGGTAGAGAAAGAGAAAATGCCGAGATTACAGAGAGTGGGGGTGTTCTTCTAAATACTTATTTTTTTAATTTTAATTTTTTAAATTTTATTTACTTATCTTTAGAGGGGAAAGGAAGGAGAGAGGGAGGGAAACATCAGTGTATGGCCGCCTCTCATGTGTCCCCCGCTGGGAACTGGCCTGCAGCCCAGGCATGTGCCCTGACTGGGAATCGAACCGCGATCTTTTGGTTCACAGGCCTGTGCTCAATCCACTGAGCCATGCCAGCCAGGGCTAAATACTTATTTTTTTAAAAGGAAAGTTTTAGGTTCACAGCAGAATTAATAGGAAGGTACAGAGCTTTCCCATATCACCTCTGCCCCGATGCCTGCATAGCTTCCCCCATTGCGGGGTAATTTTTCATTCTAGGGAGTTAAACTTACCCGAGCACCTTTGAATGGTTATTTAGCTTATGCTGGGTTCTGACGTGGATGGTTATCAGTTCCTTCGGCAATTTATTTACACACCATAGTCGTTTGGATTTTTAATGTTATAGGATTGTCGTATTGAGTACATGTTGATTAAAATTTAAATTTTTTTTTTAGGAAACTCTGTATAGTTATTTTAATTTCCTCTTATCATTTTTTGCTTTTTCCCAGGAGTCAAAGCGAATGATATGGTCCCGTGGACGCTGGATGTGATTTTAAATAAACATATCATCAGCCCCAATCCGCACGTGAGGCAGGCCGCCTGCGTCTGGCTCCTCTCCCTCGTGAGGAAGCTCAGCGCCCACAGAGAGGTGAAGGTAAGCCGCGCATGGATGCACCCGGCTCCGCTGGAGAAACTGCTTGTGAGACATTAGTGACTGCAAGGTGGCAGACAGGGAGATCTGTGAAGGTGAGGGCCAGTAACCAGTAACCGGCATTTTGAAATAAGCTGTATACACAAAGGAATGAAGTGTGGCAGCTGATACACACTGGCCGGCAGATGGTTCTGACTTCAGGGTGTAGAACTGGATTGGTGGTGAGGAAGGGGAGGCTCAGACCGAGTGCATTACCTGCCCGAAGGCGGTCCGACCTTCAGCGCGGTTGGGCCACCCTCCCGGATGAGAGCACCGGAGGGTTTATGGCTGCCTTGGGCCCTGAGATTTTACAGGTGTTGCGTACCCTGAGAGCAAGATTCTTATTCTCCCGAAGAGGTAGAGCTTCAGTTTTCTCAGTGCCTTTTTTCTTCTTTCAGTCTCATCTTAAAGAAATTCAGAGCGCGTTTGTGTCCGTTTTGTCAGAAAATGATGGTAGGTTATTGATTTCCAAACTTAATTAAACATATTTCAAATTTTGAAAAAAAGATAGATTAATGAACATGAAAGAAGGGTACAGGAAACTTGCTTATTTATTTATTTTCTAAATAAATCATGTTCTTCAGTTTTGCATTTAAAAATGGAACTGAAGCCCTGGCCGGTGGCTCAGTTGGTTGGGGTGTCATCCTGTGCACCAAACGTTTGTGGGTTCAACCCCGAGTCCAGGCGCATGCGGGAGGAAGCCAGTCAGTGTGTCTCTTTCACGTGGATGTTTCTCTCTCTGTCTCCCCCCTTTCTTCCCTCCCTCTCTCTCCGAAACCTCTAATAAAAAATATCCTTGGGTGAGGATTAAAACATTTTTAAAAAGAGCTGAAGCCTTCTTTAACGTTAGTCCTACTAAGTAATAGCTTTCTTCTACTTGTGATTCCTTTCCTCTTTACGCCCTAAGCCAGAAGGGAGTGAATGTATGTAGCTTTGTTTTGTAAATTGTTTAAAACATGGTATTGTGTTGACTTTTCATGTAAAACAATTGGATGCTGGTGTATTGAAATTCTGTGAGTCTCTCTGCTTCTCACGTGTGTGACTAGGGTCCCCTGAGTCTCTGTCCCTGCATGCGGCAGGCCGAGGCCCCGCAGTGTGGGCTTCTGGGATTGTGGGTTGGGGTCTTCTGCAAATGACTTGTGGGGGCCATCTCCACTGAGTTGATTTAGTGTATTTTTAACAAAATGGGCAGATTGATTATGTTTTCATATCTTTACTTTTATATCATTTTGGGTTAATGTTCCAAGTGTTTAAAAATTTCAACTTGATGGCCAGTAGACAAATTTTTCTTAAAATAATATTATTTTGTCTGACTCTCTTGTAGAACTTAGCCAAGATGTTGCTTCAAAAGGCCTTGGGTTGGTGTATGAACTGGGCAATGAGCAAGACCAACAGGAATTGGTTTCGACCCTCGTAGAAACCCTTATGACTGGTAAAAGGTACGATGAACTTGAGATTGTTAGATTTGAACACCTGTAGGACAGTTTTACACATACTGAGAATATGCAGTGGAAGAATGAAAATTCAACTCTTTGTATTCCTGTTTATTAAGTCTTTTCTAAATTGCAAGTCAATGGTTGCAAGGCTGTGGATAGCAGTCTAATTATCCAGGGTATATGGTTTGCTAAGGAAGCTCAGCTACTGTTTAGAAGCGTGCCAGTGGTCAGATGTAGAAAGCGGAATGGACTCAGGATAGTTAAACCATTAGACTGCAGAATTACTGTTGACTAAAGGGAAATGAAGACACAGTGAGGGGGCTGCATGTCATTCACAGGCTGATCTGTGACGTGTCTGAAAATATCTTCCTTGGAATTTAATTGGTTGCTGTTTTATGTTGCCTTCCTTGTGGGAAGGACAGTTTTTAATAGAGACCACATTTAATTCAGTGTAACTTTACACAGGGTGTCTTTTATATTGGGGTCTATTAATTTGTTTATTCTAGACTTTATTTTGCAGAATTCTCAGGCTGATAGGAAGGAATAGTTGACTTTTCCATCTTACACTTGGCAGCTGCTTGATAGGAAATGCAATTTAATCAGTTTGCAAGTGAAATGTATCAATTAGTTGAATGCTGGTATGAAACATTTGAGTCTAATTTAAATTCTTAATGCTGTTTTGGTTTAGAACTAAACATGAAGTTTCCGGAGAGACAGTGGTATTTCAAGGGGGAGGTCTTGGCAAAACACCTGATGGGTAAGTGTGTCAAACCCATTGATCAGTTCTTGTGGACATCGCTAGTCTGATGTTAGAGAACTCATGAAATAGATTTCCACCCTCCTAGAAAACGTTGTGCTAGTGGAAGAAGAAAGTTTCTATGGAAAAAGCCTGGTGTTGTCGATTGGGTTTCCTGGGAAACAGACTCTGAGATGGAGATTTGTGTGCTGGCAGTTGATTGAAGAATGCCCTGGGATCGTCTCCCAGTGGGGGAGTGGGGGTGGGGAGTGAGGAGGCAGGACAGGGCCAGTGGCCCAAGGAGGAGCTGATCTGCGGTCAACGCTTAAGCAGATACTGACCTCGAGAGGAGCTCTGGAGCTGGCCTTTCATGGCCCTTTGGAGTTTCCCTGCTGTGAGGGGCCAGGCGTCTGTGTCCCTCCATGGGGCCTGGCCCACATGTGGTCGGCTGCTCTGGGGGAGGAACTGACCTTGGACTGAGGGGAGTTCTGTCTGCTCCCAGCCAGTGAATCCTGGGGGTGGAGGGAACCCGACAGCGTAGCTGGGTATCCACTGTACCTAGTTTTAGGAGGGAAATGGGGGTGACTTGGAGTCCACCAGTTTAGCATTTCAAATTAATTCCTAGAGCCTTATCTCCTTTACCTTGGCATTATTCCATTGTGTTCACACTGTAGCTTTTTGCGTAAAAGTCCTCAGGTGAAGTGCAGCCTGCTGGGCCTGGCTGCGGTGTCAGGCAGAGCCCCGCTTCAGCGGTGTCTGCGGCATTAACGTTCTCCCCTTCGCTCACTGTTTTCATGTCAAAAGTTGGTTTCATTTACTTGCTCCTTGTAGACTCCTGAGTTTTCAAAGAGTTCTCACTTTTGCCCTGGCTGCTATGGCTCAGTTGGCCTCGTCCTGCAAACCAAAAGGTGGCCAGTTCGGTTCCTGGTCAAGGCACATGTGTGGGTTGCAGTTCCATCTCCTGTCCAGGCACATATGAGGGGCAGCCGATCAGTGTTTCTCCCTCACACTGATGTTTCTCTCCCTCTTTCTTCCTCCCTTCCCCTCACTCTAAAAATAAATAAATGAAATCCTAAAGTACTCACTTTTCCTAAACTAAGTAACATAAATGATCAGGCATTTGAGCAAATATTATTTGTTCAGAGGAGAATTAACAGGACTCAAAGATGTTATTACCAAGGTTGGTGTGCTCTGGCTAGGAAGACTTAGGGAAGACGGCAGTTACCTACAGGTCAGTTTCCCAGTTGTGAGGTGGCTTGTGCGCAATGTGGTGACGAGTTACTGAGCTGCCTCGTGGGGTGGTGCCTCGTGGGGTGGTGCCTCGTGGGGTGGTGCCTCGTGGGGTGGTGAGGGCTCTCCCTGCGTGGGAGCGGCAGGTACGTTTAGGACGTTTCCCTGGTACGGTTGACTGTTGTTAGGGGACGCTTTATATTCTTTTCAGTTTGGTTCTCTGCCTCTGTGGTGATGAGATAACTCAGTACTGGAAATTTAGTGAAAACATAATTTTAAGATGTCCTCATAATATTGATGGTATAATTTTCACTGGGCCAGAGAGAGAGAAACACATTATTACCTGCTGTTTGTTTGTTTCCAAGCCAGGGCCTCTCTACTTACAAGGAGCTTTGTTCTCTGGCCAGTGATCTCAGTCAGCCAGACCTGGTGTATAAATTTATGAATTTAGCCAACCATCATGCAATGTGGAACTCCAGGAAGGTAAGCTACTATCACCAGACAGTTTTTATTTTTTACTTTCCTCCCAAACCTAATCCGTTACATTGGTGGACCGTGGACGTGCAGAGTGTTTTGTAAAAGTGCGATTAGAGAGCCAGACCACCCCACGGTAAAGGTCGGGCCCAGTGAGTCAGGCTCGGTGCAGGGACGAGTTTGGGAGGGCGAGTTCTGTGATCTTCACGCACACAGTATGTTGATATTTCACTAACAGCAGACGTCTCTCCCCCACTTCATCTTGTTTTCTTAGGGTGCTGCTTTCGGTTTCAATGTCATTGCTGCCAGAGCCGGAGAACAGCTGGCTCCTTTTTTGCCTCAGCTCGTTCCTCGTCTCTATCGTTATCAGTTTGACCCCAACCTTGGCATTAGACAGGCCATGACAAGTATTTGGAACGCGCTGGTCACTGACAAATCAACGGCAAGTATCTGTGGGCTTTTGTCTAAGACCGTGTACTGGATTTAAACCCAGCGCCCGTCTTCCTTCCTTACTTCGTATACTTACCTGTGTAAACGAGTGGGAAGTCTTTTATTTCTTGCTTGTTTTCTTCTTTCAAACTATCACATATGCTCACGGCAACATTTATTGAAATCTCAAAAGTGGGCACAGTCCAGATGTGTCTGTGTCAACGGTGCTGTTGCTGCGTGGAGAGTGGGGCTCGGCTCCAGCCTTCACGGGGTTAACTCAGTTGAGGTCATAGGCCAGGAAGCAGCTGGTTACCACGTGTGGCTTTTCTCTCTTGGTTTTCTTTCTTTCTTTTTTTTTTTTAGGCAAAATGTATATACATTTTATTTTAGAAAAAATACAAACAACTAATAAAAATATGAAAAGATTTCTAACCTCACTGATATTCAGGAAAATGTTTACCAAAGTGGTATTAACATATGAGCTTTGGCCATTCAGATTGGCAGATATAAAGGAGAATGGTAAAAGTCAGCATTGGCAAGGATGTACAAAAATGAATTTGTTTATATATTGTTGGTAGGGATACACACTGACGTGATACTTTTTGAGAATTATTGATTAGTATAATGGAAAAATGTTCATGACCTTTTTTATTTTTATTTAAAAAAACATTATTTTATTTTATTAATTATGCCATTACAGTTGTTTTATTCCCCCCTTCATTCCCCTCCACCCTGCCCACCCCTCCCCCACCATCCCCCCCTTTAGTTTATGAGCACATGTCTCAAGTTCTTTAGATTCTATATTTCCCATACTATTCTTGCCCTCCCCCCATCTATTTTCTACCTACCATCTATGCTACTTACTTTCTGTACCTTCTCCCCTGCTCTCCTCCTCCTCCCACTCCCCTGTTGCTAACCCTCCATGAGATCTTCATTTCTGTTTCCACTCCTGATCTAGCTGTCCTTTTAGTTTGCTTTTGTTTTAGGTGTGGTCGTTAATAACTGTGAGTTTGCTGTCCTTTCACTGTTCATATTTTTTATCTTCTTTTTCTTAGATAAGTCCCTTTAACATTTCATATAATAAGGGCTTGGTGATGATCTGGCTGCTTCTTGTACTCTATTCCACTCCTAGGGACTAGGACTTCTCCATTCTAGGCCTGCCTCTGAGTAGCTTTTACTCTCAGCTTTATCATTCTAGGTGAGCTCATGAGTTCCAGGGCATTTACTGTGATGGTTCCCAATCTTATGTTTTGGGCCCAGACAAGATTTGTGCTCCTGACTTGCATGTCTAACAGCTGCTTGTCATTTTAACTTGGATGTTGTTTCAAGATACCATAGACTTAGCATGTCCAGAATAGGACTTGGAAAAACAACCTTCCCTCTCTGTTCTCAGTGTTCATCCGTTTACCCAAGCCAGGAAACGTGGGTGTCATCTTAGATTTTGTCTGTTGTACCCCCATCCTCAGTTGAATCCACTGGCTGTTTATTCTGTTTCCAAAGTATTTCTTGAATCCATTCTCTTCTTTTTCAAATGTTTCCTTGATGAACAGGTTGTCTTCTTTCTCTTTACCTTCCATCATTTAATTACCAGAAGCAACAGTGATTTTTTAAAAATGCAAATTGGACTGTGCCAATTTGGGTTAAAAGCCTTTAGTGGTTTCATAGTTCCTTTTAAATAAATTCCATGATCCTTATTATACCATTTTTAGTCTCTGTACTTGATACATGGCCCTTTCCCTTATCTTGGTCTGATAATAGGTTGAGTGGGTTCCTGTTCATGGCAGTAGGTAGTTAGGGGTCAGCTGGAAGGTTAGTGAGTTTTGTTTGCTCCAGGAGATTATTCGATACCATTGGGTCAGTCAGTATCTCATAGGCCAGGTGGCTTTATAGATCTGAGTTCAGGGCATGCAGCCTATGATCTCCAGTGATTATCATCTCTGTAGGAGTGACAGGTGAAGCCACAGTGTGGGATGAGGTCACTATGGAGAAAGTTTAGAAAGTAGACACAGGGAGACATCATTTTGTTAAATCTTAGCTGAGTTATTTACTTCTCTGTTTCGGTTTTCTTACACAGAAGTGAAGATAACAAACATCTCCTATGAGAGTAAAGGTGGAAAAGCCCTCAGTCTTGAGGTTCTCTGGATCAGCCTAGAAACTGAGTCTGCCATCAGTTTGTCTTTACTAAATTGATAAGTGTCTGTCAAAGGCTTAAAAGGTTAAATTCATCTTTGATTCTGAGCAGTTATAATACTTCTTTATGTGCTAGTCTGTGCACGGTACCAGGGAGGCAAAGAGCAGCGAGACCCTGTCCCTGCCCATGAGGTCCAGTGCAATGGAGCAGCACAGCTATTGTGAGGACTCGTAGGTGCTTTGGGCGGTGCTGGGGGATGCAAAGGAGAGTAGGTCAGTCTTCTCTCTGAAGGCGGTGCTGGGCTTGAGGAGCAGCTTTGTGTTTTGGGATGAGTAGTCCGACAGCTGTCGGTAACTGAAGTGGGAAGAGAGTCGTGGGCCGAGAGGTCTAGAGAGCTGCTCGGGCTGTTACGTGCAGAAACACGGTCAGGTGGCTCAGAGATGAGTGATTGGATTTTGATAGATTTTGCATTTTAAATTTTACCATTTTGCTTTTATTAGGTGGATAAATATTTAAAGGAAATTCTTCAAGATTTGATAAAGAATCTTACCAGTAATATGTGGCGAGTTCGAGAATCCAGGTACTGTTTTCGGAAATACAAAACTAGTTAAATGCAGCTGCATTTCTTCAACTTTCAAAGTTTTATACTTTGTGCCAAAGGGGTATATTAAATTCAATTTAAATTCCGCATATTTCTGGTTGGGTTAGGCAGTTATTGTTAATTTAACTATTTAAACTATAGTCAGTGGTTTTCCTAAGATGTCTTAGTTTTTGTAAGTGTGAAGTTAGAGCAGTAGAACATCACTTGTTAACTTGGTAGACGTCAAGACTCTATATACTCCCATGACTTTGTCAGGGGAGGGTTTATGTGCACACGCGTAATTTATATTTATTTCCATTGCGACGTGCTTGGCAGGGTGCTAAGTCCCAGGGTGCACTGGTAAGGAAAAGATGAAGTGTCATCTCAAAGAGATGTCTTACACCGACGGGGAAGAGACATTGGATGACTGTTCATGCTCCGTGTCTGTGGAGTATCTGAGGCACCGAGGAGACATTCGTCATCGTTGTCTCGGGTGGGGTCAGGGCCGGAATATGGGCGGAGTCCATGTTCTTGTTGGATGTGAATGTTTCAGAGTAAACCATTGGGCTTTCTCTATTATATCTTTGAAACCAAATTGTTTACTTTCAGCTGTTTAGCTCTGAATGATTTATTGAGAGGACGACCCCTAGATGACATCATTGATACACTTCCAGAAATCTGGGAAACTCTTTTTAGAGTACAAGACGATATAAAGGTAAAATCTGCACTTATTTATAGAGTAGCTTAAGCTGAAATTGTTAAAATACGTGTGATAATATATTTTAGAATTCAATATCCAAGTAATTTTTAAAGACTGAAAATTCTGACTGGACTGGTGTGGCTCAGTGGGTTGAGCTCCAACCAGTGAACCAAAAGGTCGCCAGTTCGATTTCCTGTCAGGGCACACGCCTGGGTTGCGGGCCGGGTCCCCGGCTGGGAGTGTGTGAGAGGCGCCGCGGGTTGGTGTTGCTCTCACTCATCAACGTTTCTCTCCCTCTCTCTCTCCTTCCCTTCTCTTCTCTCTGAAAATAAATAGAATCTTAAAAAGACTGCAAATTCTCCCCGAAGTTTCAGTCTCGATGTGCCTGTGAATTTGCAGGGTTGGCTATCTTCAGATTTAAATTGAATTGACTTTAAAAAAAAATGGCTACTGCCTTTTTGTTCAATAGAGATCTCACGTTGCTATTGATTAGGGACAAATAAAAGTTTAGAAATAACCCAGAATCAGTTTACGAAATTGGATGAATTATTCCCAAATAATATGACCAGTTCCTTTTCATTTTTAATTTAACTTAATCTAAATTTTAGAAATTTCGATATCTTACCATTAAAATTAGGCATTTCACTTTTGCCTTTCTTTTTGTTTGTCCATTAGAGATTTTTAAAAGTCTGTTAGAATCCTCACAAAAATCTTTACATTCGTTTTTATAACGCACTTAGTTTCTAAACTGTTTACGTAACAGCCATGTTTTGGTCAGGTCAAAATAGGCCATAACCTAATTCATGTTATGTACGCAGCATGGTAATGTGTTCCGTGATGGGTAAAGAGCCTCATGAAACACTGTTTTCTTACTCAATGTCAAGTGGGACTTTCCACCGATCTGTGTAGAGTCAGAGGCAGTTACTGTGCATTGTGGGAGAAACTAACTCTTATGATGCCAAACTCTTCTCATTTTTAGGAGTCTGTACGAAAAGCAGCAGAACTAGCTCTGAAAACTCTGAGCAAGGTGAACACTCTTATCTTATATTGGGGGCGAAGTGGGGCAGGGTTCTAAGTGTCCATGACAATCACTTACTTTTCATCACACAATGCCATTCAATTGCGGTGGGGTTGGTATCATGTTATAGCTCACCGTGCTGATGATGAGTGTAACGCTGGGCGCTACAACACTAGACATCGCCTATTAGTATTTTTTAACAATGTGGATCTGTGTTTTTTAAAATAGCTTTCTCGGGTCTTTATATAAGATGTGACTTTTATTTGACCCTGAAGAACACATTACTCATTTAGATTAAGCAACATCTGTCTTTTCTCTTTATTATTGCCATGTTTATGTGTTAATCTGGCTTTCATATTTATGAGGTTGGCAAGCTTTTTGAAACTAGTTTCCCCTTTGAACCGATTTTGTGATACATTCTAGGGCATGTTGTCGAGCGCTTTCTTATTAACTTTCCCATTTCATCTTCAGTAGTTTCCCGTTTCACAAGTTGAAGACCAAAGCTTGGAAAGTAGAGTTGCATGACCAGGTTTTCCATCAGGTTGTTGGTAGACACAGGACTCATTCCCAGATCTCATGCTTCTGTTTCTTTCTGTAGTGTCATAGAAAGTGGATTCACTCATCCTTTTCTATGGATGTGGGAAGTAGGAAGTGTTGGGTCAGAGGTCAGTCTCACTAATTTCCGTACTCTTTGTGTGTGAGGTTTGTGTGAAAATGTGTGACCCTGCCAAAGGAGCAGCTGGCCAGAGAACCGTCGCTGCCCTTCTGCCTTGCCTTCTGGACAAAGGAATGATGAGTCCTGTGACAGAAGTTCGATCCCTCAGGTGTGAGTCCGCTGATGAAATGAGTATGCTGCATTTAGTCAGCTCCTAACCAGTTAGCGGAGTCGCGTTTCTTCGAATGTTAGATTTGAAAGTATGGAAACTGAGTCCAGATAACCCAGGAACGAGCATTTGTTAAAAGGCCTAGAACATTTTCACAAAAACATTCTCATGGGAACCTTGCTTTTGACCAGCATTTGGCCACTGGGTCTCAACCTGGAGGGGAGCGTTTTTAAGAAAATTTCATCGGCCTCTGTGCCCAGTGAGCACATCTCCCTGTTATGCCATAGTCCTTGGGAGCTGGCTTGTTGGGTGTGCGGCTTAGTCATATGTAGTGCTTACTGGGTTTAAAATAAACTGTTTACCGCCCACAGTAACTAAATATTTAAAGACTGTGCTCACGTTTAGTTATATATGGACATTTTAAGTTAAAGTCAACTGAGAAGGATTCTAGTTTGTATTTTTTGTTTCTAAACTAGAATACTATCTAGGAAGTTTATTCAATTTTTATTTCATTCTTAAAATTAGATCAAATTAATAGTACCAACAGTATTCCATAGTAACTAAGTACTTGATGTTGCAGAGTTCTTTTTAGAAGGACTGACTTAGCAAATGCAAAGGAGTGATAAAATCAGGATGTCATCGCTTGGCTATCCTCAGTGGAGTGGTCTAGGTAATGATCATTAGTGATTCCTAAATCCACTGGTAAAGGGCTGATGGGGAGCTGTATAATGGAAGGTTCAGGCTCACCAATTGGTGGACTCGAGTCCACCAATCACTCTTAACAGCAAAAAAAAAAAAGGAGCAGTCCTTACATGCATTCTGGTGTGACAGAGCAGGACATGTACAGCACTGCCTGTGACAGACTCTTGTTTTTAAAAAATTGAACCTGAACTTGAGTTAGCCTGCAGATCTATGCAAGAGACAAAGGAGGAACATGTTAGATGAAATTATCAGGATACAATTGATGAGGACAAAAAAATGAGAAGAGCCCTGGCTGGTGTAGCTCAGTGGATTGAGCGCAGGTCTGCGAACCAGAGGATCGCGGTTCAATTCCCAGTCAGGGCACATGCCTGGGTTGCAAGCCAGTTCCCTGCAGGCCACTTCCCAGCAGGGGATGCACTAGAGGCAACCATACATTGATGTTTCTCTCCCTTTCTCCTTCCCCTCTAAAGATAGATAAATAAATAAATAAATAAATAAATAAATAAATAAATATTTTTAAAAAATGAGAAGAAAAAAGACTCAAGAAATGTAGTAAATTGCCATGTGTGGATGGACCCTGGATTCAATTACAACAAACACTTAAACACAGTTGTGAAACAGGGAAATTTGGATGTTAGGTGATATGAAAAAAGTTCTTAATAGTTTTAAAGTATGAATAGGTATTTTGGTTCTGATGAAGTGTCCTTGCCTCTTACTGATACACACTGAAGTTTAGTTAGAGGATGTGCTTCAAAATAATATAATGGCAGGAGAAAAAGTATGACTATGTGTGTTATGGTAGAGGTATAAATGAAATATAACAGGCCAGAGGTTGCTAGTTGTTGATCTGAGTGGAGAATACATAGAATTTAACTTAAGATTTTTCTACACTTTCATTTTCATGTGGAAATTTCTATAATATAGAGTTAAAAAAATAGTGCTAAGACCAAGCACTGTGACCAAGTGAGTATATTCCAGAATTCAGTAAACTGCAAGACACCCTCATGAGTAGATTTGTCAGGCTTATTGTTATTGTTAAAAGGTCTCTGCGTTCCCTGTTGCCTATAGCATCAACACCCTGGTGAAGATCAGCAAAAGTGCGGGAGCCATGTTGAAACCACATGCACCGAAACTCATCCCGGCTCTGCTGGAGTCCTTAAGTGTATTGGAACCCCAAGTTCTCAATTACTTGAGTCTCCGTGCTACAGAGCAGGAAAAGGTGAGTTGATGGCATGGGCATTTTGGTAGGTATGAAGGAAGAGCCCTGTTAAGGTCCTGGGGTCCGTCTGAACCACCCTTCCGTTGTCCTTAGAGACTGCTAATGACTGAACGATGCTTTCCCCGCTTTTGAAACAGCTCGATTACTGTCACCACCTGGGGTGTTTTTTACAGGGGTGGGTGGGGGGAGGGCTCGCACACTGTTCTGTGAGTCAGATGAAAATGACACTTTCACCCCAAAATATGCATTGACCATTATTTAAGGTTTTTGTACATGTTTGTTTACATTTTAGGGCTTGGGTTTATATTCTCAGAGTCCGTTTATGGACCACTCCTACCCTACAAGTGAAGAGTATTTGTACCTAGACTTTGGCATAATCTAAAATTATTCTGCTTTTTAGATATATTGTAGTTTAAAAAAATTAAGAGTTTGTAAAATTTTTCAGATGAACCCTATTTATTGTGCAAAATTAAAACAACGCAGAGGAGAAAGCGATTCCCCAGGTGTCCGTCCTCCCTCCCCCTGAGGAGTGTTTCCTGGGGCGCATCACTGTCAGCAGTGTCCTGGGTCGGGAGGTTCCAAATTCTTTTGTAGCGGGGGGGCTACAAAACTAAACAAAAACGCTAATCTTAAAATAGAGTCAGACCATGAATGTTGTTCTGCAACTTGCAGACCAGCATGATATTGGCATTAACAATGTCATGTCTGTATAGATCTATTTCATTCTTTTTAACGCATGCCTACTGATCTACAGGGAGGTGATTTTGAACTTTTGTAGGAGAGATTTTTGTGGCATCAAAGGTTTTGAATGTTCTATTTCCTCGATATCTTAAAGCCAACATTGAATAATACCAGTCCGATAAGGAAGAGTCACTGTTCTGGGTTCCACTTTCTTGTTGGTCGTGTTGCCCACGGTCTCTTCACACTGTGTTAGCCGTGTTCGTTTCGTCTTCGAACTGTGTTTCTGTTCCATGCCTGGTGTTGTACTTGCGTATGTTTTTATATTTGTCTTTGTTTATTAGGACTGTCAAACCTGTGTCATACAGACTGTACATTTTTTTTTATCAGTTTACTGACTTAACTTGCCTACACTGTTCTAATAACTTATTCTCTTTCCCCTTTGCCTCCAACATCGCTGTTTCTCCTCCGTTCTTTGGGCAGTAATCTTGTCCCCTCCGTGGTTCCCCAGCCTTTTGGGCGTTGTGAAATAGGAAGTATAAATTCCAGTGAGGATTTTGCAGCCCCGGGCAGGCCCCTTCTCCACACCCTTTTCTTCTTGTTCTGTCGGGTAGTGGTAACCTCTCCTACCGCACAGCTGGGAGACTGAAACACTCTGATAAATGTGAAGGCCCTGCACAGAGATCAAGCAGTGAAATGTATGAGTTGTTTTGTTGCTTAGACACATTTTTTTTAAAACCATAGAAATTTATTTAGTCTACTCGTTTATTTAGTGGATGGGAGAACCTGAGGCTCAAGAAGTCTCGACGCCTTGCTCAGAGCCACCCTATGTTAATTTCTGATGACAGTTAACGTCTAACTGTTGTCTGAATTTCTCAGCTGTAGTGAGATGCTGCCTCTGCAGGTAAATGGTTGGGTTAGGTCAAAAGAAATTAGAGCTGGACTTATGTTTGACTGTGTTATGTATATTATTATAAAAAAGGTTCTTCGATTTGGCAGAAAGCCTTTTTTGGGAGTGTGTGGAGGTTCTTCTGAGTTCACTGAGTGCACTGAGTGACTTCGTTTGTGTCCCCAGGCTGCGATGGACAGTGCCCGGCTCAGCGCTGCCAGGTCCTCCCCCATGATGGAGACGATCAACATGGTCAGTGCCCGGTGTGACAGGAAAGCGCACGTGTGTTCGCTTACCTTCGAGTGTGATGTTCAGAGTCTTCCGGTCCCATTAAATGAAACAGAAATGGAAGAGATGAGTCAAGCAGCCATTGTGACTTCAGTTTTCTCTTAGTATAATTATTTCTTTTTCGATCTTGACTAAATGGAGACAATAATTTTTCAAGTAATAGAATCCATTAGTCCAGAGTTGTGTTATAGGAGAACATCTATTAAAAGATTTCTGTATAGATCTACAAGTCTTTTGTCCCATTGAGCAAGATTCGGATTTTTGTCTCTGCCTGAGCATTGTTTTGGGGAGGATGCAGGACAGTGCAGGCTGGACGTGCTCAGCGAAGCAGGCAGCATAAGGCAGGGGAAGGGAATTGAGCGATATTCTTATGTTTTTTTAGTCATGGGAAGGGACTTGCAGAAAAGAGCTGCTTGGCACCGAGTCTCTAAGTTCCCGGACTCTTGGACCAGGAGTTGCTAAAGTCGCTAAAGTTGACTCTGCTGTGCATACCCTGGAGTGGTTAGCCAAGAGTGTCCGAGCCACCGGGAATTGTTTTGCTAAGCAGATTACAAGGCTGGAGAAAAGAAGTACATGTTTTTTTACTGCTTACTGGCAGACCGTCACCAGAGTTTGGTCTAAGAATGTTTTGTCTTAGGGGGGAAAAGAAAGCTTAAAGAAATAGAAATAGTTAGCAAACACCTCGGAGATGTGCTCATTAATAATATAGTTCATTGCATTTTTCAAAAAATGTAGCATAGGAACTTCTGCTCAGAAATTGGCTTTAATAAAGGTGGTGGTAGGGTGGGCCCACCAAGGCTGTTTTAATCCAGGTCTCCTACACTAAACTTGGATTGATGGAGTCAGTCGGTCCTGGGAGATCCTTTTCTCTGGGATAATTATTATTTATTTTCTCTTTTAGAAAGTCAGTGTTTTTCATTATTTTTGTTTTGTTTTTAATGTTGAACCACTAATGAATGATTTTTATGCATAGTACAGTTGTAGTTTTCACATTGAAATTAGAGCAAAATCAACTTCATGTCAAATCCAGAGGGTACATACCTGATATGGGCTGTTTTAAATTGAAGATGTGGTGTGGACTTAATTATTCGCTAAAATTAACTTTCTATTTACTCTTTTCCAAAAGTGCCTGCAATATCTTGATGTGTCAGTGCTCGGTGAGCTGGTTCCTAGATTATGTGAACTAATCAGAAGTGGTGTAGGTCTTGGAACCAAGGTAAGTAAGTGTATTTTTCACAAGGATAATTTTCATTTGGTTAGGCCCCCCAAATACAGTAGCCATCATGTTTGAAATTCATATTTGTTAAAACAAAACCTGATATTGTAAATTAACCAGTTTGTTTTTATGGCTGCACTAGTAGGTTAAAACATGGAACTCATTCAAAACATGAAGCATGTGACTTAATAAATACCGTCTCACTTTTTTAGTGGAGTCATTCCTGCCCCCTGTACCTGCCTCTGGGTTCTGGCTCATCGTCATCGGGGCCCGGTTGTTTTGGGGGGCGGTTTTCACACAGGCTCAGCAGGCGTTTGGAGAGGAGAAACGTCTTTCCAGGATTTTTCAAGGGTCAGAACCTACCCTTGCACTTTAAAAAACAAACAACTCACTTTTTATTCTCCCAACAAAATTAACACTTGATTGTATTTAAAAACTTTAGCATTTATAGATCAGGAGAAAGTTAAAAAAACTGTCCTAAGTCTACTACCCAGAGGCAATTGCTGTTAAGACTTTGAAGTGTTTCCTTCCGGTCTCTCATTTGTGCGTGTGTCCTCTGCACTGTGCTCTTTAATGGCCACGTGATACTCTGCTGTGTGGCTGTGACATTGTTTATTTTAGTCCATCAAGGAGCATCCGTTTGTTTTCAGCCTTTTTGGTGCTAAGTAAGGCACTGTGATGAATCTCTTGGACACATCGGAAGCTGTTTCTTTCGGCTGAGTTTCTAGAACTGGAAATGTTAGAACGAGGATGGACGAGAGGAGGACATGCTGCCCCCCCAAAAGATCGAACCAGTTTTCTTGCTTAATTGTGTGTAGGCCCGTCTTCCTTCTAGAGGTTTTCCACGAGGTCTCTGCACATCTAGTTTCAAAGCTAAGACTTTCCCCCTTTGTAGATTGAATCTCGGAGGGGCTGTTAGGGTTTGTGTATGTTATATCTTATCTTTAATCTTTGACACCCACCTAAAACAAAGGGTTTGATAGAGCCTGGTGACCACCAAACTCTGACCTTTCCCTTTGTAACCCTGTAGGGAGGCTGTGCCAGTGTCATTGTGTCATTAACTACTCAGTGTCCCCAGGACCTAACACCTTACTCAGGTGAGTTGTCAAAAACCTGTGTGGTGATATTTTTGTACGGCCATGGCCATGTCTTGTTTGACAAGGTTTTAAAAAGAAAAATAATTATCATTCCAACATGCTCGTGATATTGTATACTTTTTCTCCCTCTTTCTTTTTGTATACAAGAAGCAAAGGGTGGTCAAGTTTAGCAAGTCTTCACGGTTTTATAAGAGTTTATTTCTTAGTGGTATAGGAAGGTGAAAGTATCTGCCATCCTATAGAATTTTTTTACTATATAGTTAATTTTACATCAGCATTTTTCTCTTCTTAGATTGGCTCCCAGATGGGCCTAATGAACTTGTATACCTCGCTTTCATTTTTTTTTAACTTTCTTAACAATATTCTAGACACAGTTTAATTTTTAATTTTATATTAAGCAAAAGGAAGCAAATGGATAGCACAGCTATAACATACAAGGGTTCTAAATTACCATGGAATAAATCAGATATTCATTACAGGGTTAAGTTTGTTTTGGCTCTGGGAACAGAGCAGAACATCTGCTCAGCCACGTGTCAGGTTGCTCTCCTTTCTTTCTGGCAGGTAAACTCATGAGTGCTTTGCTCAGCGGCCTGGCAGATCGGAACAGTGTGATTCAGAAATCCTGTGCTTTCGCAATGGGCCACTTAGTTCGGGTGAGTTGAGTTTCTCATTTAGTTAAGTAATTATACTTGGATAATTATAAAGAAATGACAGGGTTGTTTGTTTTTTCCAGACCTCACGGGATAGCAGCACTGAGAAACTCTTGCAGAAGCTCAATGGCTGGTATATGGAGAAAGATGGTACCATTTTTATGTTTATATTTAGATGTTAACAGCCTAATAAAATGATACAAATCAGGTCTTACTCCGTATGATTTTATGCGCTTTGCTAGGAACATTTCTGATAAGAACTAGATACTACACTTGATCTTAGCCAAAAGGCCGAGAAGTGATGCTAGGAACATTTCTGAGTAATTTTACTGTTTTGTTGTGGTGCAGATTGAGCAATAATAGTCTGTTTAGATCCGTTACCACTAAAAACAGTAAGTAGCATAAAGATTGTGGCTTTTTCTGCTTCCCTTCAGAACCCATCTACAAGACCTCATGTGCTCTGACTGTCCACGCTATTGGGCGGTACAGCCCCGACGTGTTGAAGAACCACGCCAAAGAAGTGCTGCCGCTGGCATTTCTCGGCATGCACGAGGTCGCGGACGAGGAGAAATCAGAAAAGGAGGACTGTAACCTGTGGACCGAGGTGTGGCAGGAGAACGTGCCTGGTCAGTGAACAGTGCCTGTGAATTACACCTGTTCCTCAAGAACCACAGCTGGAGTTTTTCACTCATTTTTAATTCGTCAACTCCCGCAGTTACTTTCCTAGGACCGTCGTAGCATGTGTCCTATTTGGTTTTGAGCCCCTCTCACCATTGCTGAGTTGTTGAGGTCGCACTCAGAGCTCTGCTCTTTCCTCCCTCATTGCTGCCTGGGCAAGAGGAGAAATTGCCCCAGCCAAGTCGAGTTTCACTTACTTTAATTGAGTGAGCTGTGATTTCATGATATGTTGCCTTAGAGTATTGTTTAGAGTAGTCTCATTTTTCTTTTTTTTTTTTTACCTTGATGCATATCAGTGAATGAGGACCATTGGCCTGACACGCTTGTGGACACACCCAAGTTCATAAAGTCCTGCTGTCGTGAAGATTCCTCACACAGCACCCACCTCCTCTCCCTTTTAAAGAGTGGTATAATGTAACCATTGAGAATCAGTGCTTAGAAAAGAAAAATGAGGGTGTTTTTTTCTTTTCTTTTTTCTTTTTGTCACTTTAAAGTTGATTTAATTTTGCTTCTTATAACCTAGGTTCCTTTGGTGGCATCCGGCTATACCTGCAGGAGTTGATTACTATTACCCAGAAGGCTTTACAGTCTCAGTCCTGGAAAATGAAAGCCCAGGGTGCAGTTGCCATGGCATCTATTGCAAAACAAACCAGCTCCCTGGTACCTCCATATCTGGGAATGATACTGACCGCGTTACTGCAAGGCCTCGCTGGAAGAACGTGGGCAGGGAAGGTAAAGGGACCGTTCATGCCCAGTTAAATTTGGGGTACCCTTAAAGGATTATGACTGCAGCTTTCATTTCCTGCAAGATTTAGAATCCGCTTTTGTGGGACATCTGATGGGTTGATTTTCTAGCCAGTGGGAAACACTGGGCGAGCTTTGTGTGATTAGGTAATGATACTATTTCATTAAAGTGCAACCCTGTGTCCTGAGTGTTGCACAGTAATGCTGGAGATTGACTTTTACTTATCACATTCAGCTTTTAAGATAAGTCCTAACCCAGCGGCCACCCTTTTGTACCTGGTGACCTTACACACCGATCAGGATTGGGCATATGTGACACTGAGTAGCATGATGAGCTGTCCAGACCTGGACCTGAGAATGCCCATCTCTGGGACCCGTGAAGTAGTAACAGGCGTGTTTTTACACAGGTGATGGTATACATGCTCAGCAGGGAAAATGGGATCGTGGCAGCGTGTGACAACCTGCTGGACATTGTAAAGTCCGTGGTAGCCAGTGAAGCCTGTAGAAGAAGGGCTGGGCTCGGGGTCGGTCAGAGGTTGTTCTAATTCCATGGTCGACACTTCTGCCTGTGTGACCTCGGGCAAGTCAGTTCTCTGGGCTTTATGAAATGGCAGTTATTCTGTTTCCGTGGATGTGCTTATTAAACAGTAAAGAGCTTGAAGATAAGATGACTCCAGTCAGTTTTTGTTGGTGTAGTTATTAAATTGTAGGTAATTGTGGTCATAATACAGAGAATGTAAACGACGCCTGTGCGCTTCATAGCGTTCTGTCATTTTCTGACCCTTTAGGAAGAACTGTTGAAAGCCATTGCCTGTGTGGTGACAGCTTGCAGGTAAATGTTTTTTCAGTGAAGATGCCATTTCTTAAATTGAACGCAAAAGCTGTGGCTCTTACTAACTGCCGGTGCTTTTGTACGGACCCGTAGTGCAGAGCTGGAAAAGCCGGTGCCCAATCAGCCCAGCACGAGTGAAATTGTCCAAGCCGTCCTGAAGGAGTGTTGCAAAGAGAATCCCAAATACAAGATCGTGGCCATCAGCTCTGCCGCGGACGTCTTGAAGGCCACCAAAGAGGACAGGTTCCGGGAGTTTTCTGACATTGTCATACCTCTCATCAAGAAGGTAACGACTGCCCGTCTCTGTCCTCGCAGGTCTGCCCTATACTTTAAAAATGAAAAAGAAGAGAAGAGATTTTCCTGTGTCCTGTTTGCATAATTTATTTTAGGGTTAGTGTAGCTGCAAATAGCAGAAAGCCATTGTCCTCATGGTCCACAGTGGGTCTACATCCCAGCCAGGCGACCGCAGAGGAGATGAAGAAAGGGTGAGGGATCGAAGCGGGCCCGTCCGTTCCTTCTCAAGGAGAGTTCCTGGGAACCGCCACGTGGCCCGGTCCCTTCTCCTCCGCTGGCCAGTACTTGGCCAGATACCTGCTTGTAGATTTGTTCTAGGTGCCCACTAGCCCTCCATGGGAGAAGGGAAAGGTGGACTCATTTTATTTTATTGGAGGGGTTTCGACCTGCAAGCCAGGAAATGCTAGACTTACAGGAACAATGAATTCCTGAGAGTGGATTTGGGTTACAGTAGGTTTACAGTTGTTTGTATGGCAAATAAGACAGTAATTCTTCAATCAGAATACAAGAATAAACTGTTCCGCATGCTCACGGCTGTAAACTTACTTTTGTCCCCCCTGTAGTTACGATAAGGGTAGCCTTATGACCCTGTGCAGAAGCCACCGCGGTCATCCTGAAGTGAGGGCAGGGTAGTCACTCCCTGCGTCACTGTTAGCTGCCCCTGCCATACACTGGGGGGTTCGGACCCAAAAAAGACTGATTTCATTTGGAAAAAGTACTTGTTTTTTAAAGAAAGAAGGGTATAGTTTACCTATTTTTTGTGAAACGTGACATAGTTTAAATAGCATTCTTATTTCTTGTGTTTGTAGTTGTTTTTTCTGAGTAAAAAGACTATTTACAAATCCATTATGTATGTAATTTTTTACATACATAATGGATTTGGAAGACTTATATTTTAAATTGGTGATATCACCAGCTAGCTGGATGAGTCACTTCTCAACCAGTTCTCTGTGTTATTAACAAAGTTTGAGTTGAGATCATCATCACTTCTTTCATCTTTCATTCCATGATTCTAATGACAGTCTTTTTATGTTATGCTCAAAATACTACGTGTACCGTATTTTTTCACCTTTGCTTACATATGTCTTTTAAAGGATTTCCCACATTTATTAGAGAGGTGTAGTATCCTTGCACAAACTCAGGTTAGAGAATTTAGCATTTAATTCATGGTAATATCCTCTACTTTGGTACCTTGGTTGTTTTAATAGTACACCTGTAACTGAAAACAAAATTATGTTTTGCTTCCTTTTTTCTTTTTTCTTTCTACTTGACCTGTCCTAGAATTCACTGGAAAGCATCGGAGTCCGGACAACCAAAAGCGAAGATGAGAACGAGAAGGAGAAGGAGCTCCAGCTGGAGTCCCTGCTGGCGGCCTTCGAGGGCCTGGGCAAAGCCTGGCCTCGGAGCGCGGAGACGCAACGTAAGCCCCAGAGGTTGTTACTTAACGGGAGCGAGGATGTGCTGGGTGACACATTAGAGCTGCTGTTTCTTGTGCAGCCTGATGATTAGCAGTGAGAATTATCCAATGTAAGTTTTATTCCTACATCGGCAAATAATCTCATCAACTGTTATGTTAGTTTGCTGGGGTTGCTGTAACAAGCACCACGGACTGGGTGGCTCATCCAACAGAAATTCAGTTTCTCCCTTTTTTTTCTTTTTCTTTTTCTTTGAGATCAAGGTGTCAGCAGTGTTGGTTTCTTTGAGACCTTTCTCCTTGGGGTGTTAATAGCCATCTGGGTCTGTGTGTCCTCATCTCTTCTTCTTATAAGGACACCAGCCATCCTGGATTAGGGGTCACCTGTGCAACCTTTAAAGAGTCTGTCTCCCAACAGAGTCACATTCCAAGGTTCTTGGGGTTAGGACTTCAACGTATGGATTTGGGAACACAATTCAGCTTTTAACAGCCATGGTCTATTTTATATAGATAGTTTGACTATAAAAAGAAATGTTACCGTTCTCTGTGAAGCTGTTTTCTGAGGAATCCACAGAGTTTATTAGTGGGATCTCTTCATGTTGAAGTTAACCGCCTTGTAAGTAAACAAATCTTCAATAAGCAAGCGAAATCTCTGTTTCACTGAGAACCTTGAAACTTTTTAAGATTTTCAGAATTGGACTTGTATTTCTGATGTTAGACTGATAAATAGTAACCCTCTACTGCTGGGTTGGGTTGTGCCTAGTTAGGCGTCCTTTGACGGGACAGGGCCTCGGCCTCGGCCCCTGCTCCTGTGAAGTTGCTTTGTGTTGTTAGTTCTTGCAGTGCGTCTCCCCAGGCACCGTACTAAGCTGGAACGTTATTAAAAGTGTGTTGACTATTTCTCAGTGGATACGTCTAAAATCAGACTTAAGATTGTCCTTGAGCCTTGCCATTTTTTTTGTGAGCTTTAAAAAGTGTATTTGCTATGTGTATATATGTATACAATCTCTTTTTCCAGAGGATACCTATTAGTAAATGGCCTTATGTCATGGGTTGCAGTAGAAGTCTAGCTTTTTGATGCCATTAGGACTACTGAATTTTTCTTAAATGGGGTAGAGAATGTGGAAGTAGGGAATTATATAAAAATGGTACACCAAGCAGTTTATTTGAGTATAAGGCATAGAAATACACATTCATTTGCCGTTACTAAAGGGAAGACCAAGGCCTTTGGGAATTTGGCTGTTGCATGTTGGCTTTCCATACACATCTTACTCAAAAGATACCATGTATAATTTCTGACTTTTGTTTCTTTGTAGTAGAGAAAGGCAATTCAAGTGCGGGATTCTTGTACATTTTTACCCCCATCTGTCTTTACATATGCGAACTGAAATAATTTTGCAGCATTTAAAAAATAACCACTTTGTTGAGCTTTATACTCCTGTTTCATTGGTCAGTGCACTAGTAATTACATCATTGTAATCACAAGTGCAGCCGGTCTAACAGGTTTGGGGCAGAGCACTGCCATCTGTTGGTGAGCCTGCGACGCATAGAAGCTCCTGAGTGTCCAGAGGAGCACCAGGCCTCCCGAGCTCTGCTTTCTTTGGCTGTTGTTTGGGGTGTTTTTACAGGGGAGGGGAGTGTCGTCAAGATTGTGTCAGTTCCTTGGAGGAAATTGCTTTAAAAATAAACATTTATGAACAGTTATATAGGACCTTCATGGGGGAAGTTCTGACCAGGGAAATTTGCGTGGGGATTGGACACAGAGTCGCCCCGAAGGTTTGTTGTTTCTTGGTGTTTTTGTTGTTGTTTTATTTTTTTAATTTCATGGCTTTAACTAAAGACATTGTTGATTTATTTTTCCTCCCTCACCCTCCTTTCTCTCCCTCTCTCTGTCTTCCTCTTCCTACCCTTCTCTGTCCCCTATCCCTGTCTGTTCCTTGCTCTCCCATTCTGCCTTTTTTTCCAGGTTGTTACCGTCAGGAACTGTGCAGGTTGATGTGTGAACGGCTGAAACTCAGCACGTGGAAAGTGCAGCTGGGAGTCCTCCAGTCAATGAACGCCTTTTTTCAGGGGTAATGTGCTTTGTGATTCAGCCATTCATCTTTTTTTCCCCTTGGCATTTTATATACAGTCAATGAAATTCTTTTAAATTTTAAAACTAAATGCTAGAATGACATCACAAAGTGATATATGCAGAATAGAAATTGTATCAGAAAGGTTTTGGGATACTTTATTTTTGTTCTGCTTTCTTAAAGATCTTTCTTACAGAGAGGGGAAGGGAGGGGGAAAGAGAGGGAGGAAAACACTGATGTGTGAGAGAAACATTGATTGGTTGCCCCTTGCATGCCCCAAGGGGACCCAGCTTGTAACCCAGGCATGTGCCTGTGCTGTGATTGGGATTTGCACAGGTGACCTTTTGGTTCTCAGGCTGGTGCTCAATCCACTGAGGCACACCAGCCAAAGTTAGAATACTTCTTAAAACTGGCATTTGTGTCTTGCCTTTTCAATTTTATAGGTTAATGCTTTTGGAAGAAGAACATGCGGATCCTGAGGCTTTGGCTGAAATTCTCCTTGAAACTTGTAAATCAATCACATATTCTTTAGGTGAGTGAGGTAAACCGACATTGATAAGGGGTCCTAATTTTAAAGGTCAAGGAACTAAGCTTCTAATATTTCCTACCTTGTGCTAAATTTATGGAACTACTGAATTGTGCTATTTAATGTAATCGGTATATATGCCCAAACTGGAATATATTAAAATGGAACTGTAGTTTAGGATTTTAACACCTGGATTAGAAAAACCCAGTATTTAGAAAAAAACAAACTTTTATCTGAAAATAATTTCAAACTTACAGAAAAGTTATAATAATAGTACGTATATCCCACCCGTGACTGAAATCATATGGTTCTTGGCTTTTTCCCTATGGTTATTTGGTAAGATGGTGTTCTCAAGGTCCACCCATGGTGTTGCAGATGGCAGCATCTCATCTGTTTTTATGGCTGAGTGGTGTGCCACACTGTACATGTGCCGTTTCCATGGACCGAGGGGCACTTCACTTGTTTCTGTGTATTGGCCGTACTGCAGAGAACATAGTGGTGCATATGTGTTTGTGAATACATGTTCTCAGATTTCTCAGGTAGATGCTCGGAAGAGGGGTCGCTGGGTCATATGGTAACTCTGGTCCCAGTCTTCCGAGGAACCGCCAGACTGTTCTCCGTAGTGGCTGCACCAGTTTGCACTCCCGCCAGCGGTGAACGCGGGTTCCTTTTTCTCCACAACCTCTTCAGCACCTGTTCTTACCTGTCTTGTTGATCACAGCCATTCTAACGGCTGTGACGTGGTATCTCACTGTGGTTTTGATTTGCCTTTCTCTAATAGCTAGTGCAGTTGATTATCTTTTCATCTATCTGTTGGTCATTTGTATGTCTGCTTGGGAGAGGTGTCTGTTTAAAAATGGGAGCGGTTCTCTGCCTATTTTTAAATTGGATTGTTTTGTTGTTAAGTCGTATGACATAAAACTGAGAAACAAATGAACAAACAAGACAAATAAAAACTCATAAACACAGACAACAGGATGGTGGTTACCAGAGGGAAAGGGTGGTGGTAGAGAGATAGTAAAGGAAACCAAAGGAGATTTGGCTTTGGGTGGTAAATACAGTGCAATATATAGAGGATGGATTACAGATTCGTATACTGGGAAAACCTATATAATTTTATTAACTAAAGTCACCCATATAAATTTACTGTGTTTTGCCATGTATAATGCATACTTTTTTGCTCAAATTTCAGGGGAAAAAATAAGGATGCTCATTATACATGGTTAGCATTAATCCCATATCTATGTAAATGTTTTTAATTTTTTTTATTTATGCTTATGAGGTAAAAGTGTAACTCTAGAAAGCAATAACAATATCCATATGAAAAATAATACCTGATAATCGATTGTTTTGAAATATGAATACAAAGTCGAATTTCAAAAATTAAAACGAAAGATCTTTTTCCTGCAAGTTTGAGCCCAAAACATGGGTGTACTTTATACATAGGAGCGCATTCGACATGGCAAAATACGGTAATTAAAAAAGCGGGCGAAGAAACAAAACAAGAACCTGAGCCCCACGACTTGCCAGGCCAGCTCTTAGCCACCTGCTGCACTGCCCCACAGGGCGGGAAGGTTGGGGTGACTGTCCCATCGCCTGCGCCCGCTTTTCTTCCTGTCTCCTGCCATGGGGCGCAGTCAGGGCACTAAAAAACTGCTACATATAAAGCCTGTATATTCTTTAGCCGGTCATCTGTTAACATTTTGGCCCACCTACTTTACCATTGGCACTTCTGTGTGCGTGTTTTTCCCGAGCCATTTGAAAGCGTGGTGTGCATGCCACGCCCCTTCACTCCCGAATCCTCCGCTGGGGACGCGCTTCCGTCCGCACCGCACTGCGCAGGCGCCAGGTTGGGGGCGCAGCACCGAGGCAGCTTTTAATCGAAGGGTCAACACCATTCGTAGTTGGGGTTGTCTCTTGACTCGGTAGTGTTTTTTATAGAACTTTCCCCCTCCCCTCCACGAAGGAGTTGAGCCCGGATTATTTATGGAATTTAGTTGTCGTATCTTTTTATTCTCCTTTAGTCTGGAACTCTTCCTCAGCTTTTGTCTTATAGGACATTGACAACTTTGAAGCAAAGTCTCCCCACCCCCTGTTTTAACTAGAGTGTTTTTCATTTGGCGTTTGTCTGATGTCTCCTCATGATTAGATCCAGGTCATGATTTCCCATTTGGGATACTCCCTCCGTAAGTGGCGTGCCTCACACCAGGAGGCACGGTGTCCATCTGCCCTCACTGGTGATGTCAGTTTTGATTACCTGGTCAAGGTACTACTCAATTTTCTCTACTGTACAGTTACTTTTTTCCCCCCTTGTGTCTAATAACCAGCCTATGGGAACATACTTCTGGCCCCAATAACCTGCTCTTCAAAACGGTGACTAACAGAGCGTCTGGGAAGAGACACTCCAAGAGCCCATAGATCAGCCTCCCTCTTCAGAATGTCTGCGAGACCTCGTGTGCATCGATGGTTCTCCCCGAGTCAGTTCTTACGAAGATGATGTTCTTTTTTTAAATTTTATTTAATTATTGTTCAAGTACAGTTTTCTGTTTTTTACTCCCATCCCAGCCCACTGAAGATGATGTTCTAACTCCACATTTCTTCCGCGTTTACCATTTGGCAGTTGGCAGCCTCTCCTAAGCAAGATCCCCTCCCTCTCCCTATCTCTTTATTATTGATGCTGATTCATGGATTCCTTTTCCCCCAATTGGTTTATAATTAATTATTTTTCTTAATTAATTTGTTGCTCACGTTGTCCCAGTTCGGCCAGTGGAAGCCCCTTCAGGCTGTCTCCTGGGTCCTGTTGACAGGTCACCATCATCCTTATCATCCTTATAAGCACTTCTGTACTTTGCAGCATAACAGGATGTTAGAAGGTCCTTTTGTGCTTTTTCTTGCTGCCGGTTTGGTTGTGTGTTAATTTTTTTGGTAGGCAGTCTCACTGTGAACTAGATGCCGTATCTAGAGTAGACGCCAAGGAAGCATATTTCAATTGTAATTCTTGGAAGCAGTTAGATAAAGATGCTTTTAGATAAAGAACAGGCAGTTAGGAAACTAGTCTTTACAGGGTTCCAGGCAGGTGTCCCCGAGTTGGCCCTCATCCTGGCTTGTGTAATGTTCTTTGTTAAAATGAGGAGGTCATGAAAACCTAGAAGACCTTTCTGACCAAATCGGGCACGTTCAGGGTGGTTTGGGCATAGACCTAAAGACCTTTCTATGTGTTCGAGGTCATGCCTTTTGAATTCCCACTTCTAAAGTGGGTCCTTTAAATATTGCCATTTAAAGGTGATTGATATATATGGCTGACGTTTTTCTTTTAATATAATGGATGTGGACATGTGGCCCATTTCAAATATTTAATAATAAATAACATGCAAAGGGAAGCTTACGTAAGAAAGGGTGTGTCTTTTCCTGAATTTATAATTTCTGAAAATCTTTCAGTAACACTAACTTAATCTTGGAGCTTTTGTTTATAAGGCATCTAAAACAAATAATGTGCATTATGTGATTTTCTTCTTAGAAAATAAGACCTACTCATCTGTGAGAACAGAAGCTTTATCTGTGATAGAATTACTGCTTAAAAAACTTGAAGGTGAGTTCTGCATTGTTCTGCCTGGAAGACCGGAAAGCCAAGATATTTTATGGCATATGTTTTAGAAATTGTTTTTATTTTTTGTTTTTAAATAAGTATTTACTCTAAAATAAACATATACATATATTAAATATATATATGTGTGTGTATATGTGTATATATATATATATAACAAAATACAAACACACACACATCCAAGTGAGACAGAGCTAAAACCTTTAATTTGTGTGAGTTTTTTGTTATATACTTTTTACTGTATTGTGAAGCTGTAGATATCTTAGAATCACAGTTTCTGTTTCCACCGTGAGCCCCGTTGTAACCCTGGTCCATCAGAGCAGGTCCAGGTGTAGCAGAGCTCACTGCTCACAGGTCAGTCAACACAGCGGCAGTGGAAGAGTGGACCCGAGTGGAGTGGGAGCGCATTTGAGCGAACGAAGATCCTAATTTGATAGCAGTTTTCTTAATCCTATTTTTTCCTGTTTTCCTTTTTTTTTTTACCCTTCTTATCAAGAGGATTTCTTCTAATGGTCTGTGGTAATAGAAAACATTTCCTCCAGTGGTGTTATCTGTTACTGATTTAAAGAGGAGCCTTCTTTCCTTTTTTCTTTTTCTTCTTTTTTTTTTTTTTTTTTTGACCCCGTGGATTGAGCATGGGGAAGAAGGAGCAGTTTTCTCCAGGTCCTATTTGTTTGCAATTTCCACCTTTCTATTTTTGCTTAGCTGTTAAAGTGCCTCTCCTGGGGCCCCAGGAAACAGGCTTTTTAGCCTCAGTAACGCTGCACGTCTTGGAATCCCTTTTTTCCTCACTCGTGGAACTAGGCACCTTGCCGTGTCACCGGGTTCTCACCATGTCACCGAGTTCTCGCCGTGTCACCGAGTTCTCGCCCTGCACCAGGTGTCGTGAATCTGTTCTGGATGAGTAGAATGAGCCTAAACCGAGAAAAGACTTTCTTGAAACCGCACCACTGGAAAGTGGCTGAACCTCAGCAACAAGATACAGGATCTTTAATTGCTGAGTTTCTCTGATTCTTCCCTGAAAGAAAGGAGTAATAAAATGCCATGTGTTGAAACTCACTTTGTAATTAGAAAATTTATTCAAGATTTTTTCATTTTATTTTTTACCGAATACTCGAAGACGCTTTTAGTGTTGTCCACTTGGCTTTATCGTCACCGCGTGCCTTGCCTTCCTACTTCCCACTTCGCAGTGGCATCCCTCCTGGGGACAGAGAATGAGACCTACTGATGTGCTCTCGGGTTGTTGCCAGTGATTAGGGTTCAGACGACTGTCGAACCTGTGATAGTTGTATACTGGATTGTTACCAAGGGGTTGCTGTGCGTTTGTTTTGGGAATACGATGTACGGAGGAAAAGCAGAAAGACGTTCGGGTTTTTTGCTTGCTTGTTCTACGAAGAATCTTTTTTTCTTCTTTCTCTTCTCATTTAGAATCTAAACAATGGGAAAGTTTGACATCCGAATGCAGAGTACTCCTGATTGAGTCTTTAGCGACTATGGAGACAGACAGCAGACCTGAACTACAGGAGAAAGCATCACTGCTGAAGAAAACACTTGAAAATCTGGAGTAAATTAGAAGGGGAAGAAGCAAACAAGTGCCATGTTTATTGGGGTTGAGATGGTGGTGTTCTTTGGAAAACCAAGGGGGAAAAGTAAAGATTAATCTGTAGCATGCATCATTCCTTGGCTGAAATAATAAAAAAAAATGCCTTAAATTTTGTTCCTTATTAGCTTTATTTTATTTGATGTTTTTAAATTTTGTGGGCTGAGTGAGCTTCGTGGAACACGAATGTCTGAGAGGTGGTTGTAAGTAAAACAGATGGAAATAGGTATCGATGATTAAAGCTGTTATTAAAGGAATAGACAAAGTTGTAGAGCAAGCTGGATCAAACTCTTAGAACTGTGTCTCAATTAAAGGACGTTATTTAGGGAAGGGCGTCTGTGCCTCCCTATATTTAACCCCCTTGCTTTCCGCCTGAAGAAATACGCTACATAGATGACGCAGCTCCTTTTCCCGAAGCCAGAGTCCAGGTGTTGGGTGACTGGCCCTGGCCCACCGGAGAAATTCCCACCATGAGGTATGCCCAGCCGGCCTTGAACTGGCACGGAACGGTTCAAGAACCCAGTGACATCACTGGGTTCTTGAAATTCAGAAGCTGAGCATAGTTTTGTCGTTTGTTTAGATGGTCAGTTTTTAGAAAGTAATTGTCTAACATCTTTCTTTACAAGTCGTGGGGAGAATTCAGGCTCTGTGGGCTCATTCCGATGGTCCGTTCATGGGCAGGTACGGGTAGATCAGGACCCGAGTGCCCCTTCTGTCTGTCTGCGGTTGCTTATTTTGCAAAACCCCAACCAACTCTGAAATCATGACTGTTTTGATTTAGACCATTCCTATTCTCAAAACCAGAAAAACAACTTACAGTTTTATACCCACTTCCATGTTAATAGTACGGTTTGGGGATAGAAGGGAAAGCATTTTAATGTACCATCTGGGAAAAGCACGATACCACTCAGTAAATAATTACAGGTCGGGTTTCTGCCTTTCCTTGTATGTATATGCCCCTGCCTGAGAACAGAGGGTGAGGGGAAAAACGACTCTGACTGAGTGTTTAAGGTAAACCGAGAACATTGTAGTTTACCTTGAATTTTAGGCACCAACTTGGTTTACACTCAATATTGGCCCCTCACCGACATCGACACCGGGCCGAAACCCCCATGGTCAGTATTTCTGGTGGTCTCTGTTGAGCCATGTATTTCACATGTCCTTGACTGTGACTCATAGTAAAAATGATTTTTCACACGACCCAGAACAGTGAGTGTGTGTGAGAGAGTGAAAATATAAAATCATTAATTGAAATAAACATTTTGTGAAGTAATTCAGACTCTTAACCGTGTGGTACGCTTTGACCCTCCCGCACCCCACCGTTTTCGGTGCTCACTGAACCTGTGCCCTGACTCACTGACGTGTTGCTGTTCTAAGTTTGAAGACACTGCCCCAGTGGTACCGAATCGTGGCAGTGTGTGCCACATCCGGGGTTGCTTCTGATTGGGGAAGGCGTTTACAAATGAATATTTAAGTGTTTATTACCAAAACATCCTCTTAGCTGATACTAAATAATAACTGCTTTCTTAGCATCATGAGTTCTAAGGAACCTGTTGTGGACTTCCACTTGAGAATGGCTTCTGCTTGAGGGAAAAATCCACTTTGGGTGTTTTTCAGAAAGCTTATGGCCTCACAGCGTTTTCCCCATCAGCACTCCCTGACCCATGACGTGCTCTTGGACTCTCATTTTCAGTGTCTGGGGTGTTCTTCCTGGGCAAGAACCGAGGGCAGGTCAGGTATTGCCAGGAACTAAGTGTGAGGACGAGAACTGTGCTCTTGGCCCATGTGAAATGCATAGGCCTCATCAAATTTTATGCTTTTTAAACTTCTTGTTATTTAATATTGGGAATTTCCCATGGTGCTGAGAGAGGTGCTAAGATACCCGAACCTTAGTGCTTAGAGCTACTGAATTAATTTCCTTGCGCTGTCTGAGTACATACCTAATTTGTACACCTAATGCCTTCATCTGGACCAGCCAGGTCATTTGCACGAGGGATGCTGCACCATGGCCTCCCGGTGCGGCCTGTGTGTGTGCGTGTGTGCACATCTATTGAAAAGGGTTAAAGCAGAGTTGTAATTGTGGAGAGTCGATACTGGCGAACAAATGGATGAAGACTGTGCATGTTTCTGTCTTTTGCCTTCATCGTCCTAAGTTATCTGCAACAGATCTTAATGATTCTCCCCCCTCCCCAGAAGTATTCAGTGCTACTTGTCATACAAGCAGCTGGTCGAGAGTCTAATTACTAAATTCCTCATTCCTGGAATATGTACACTAGAGACGGCTTCATAAACTTACTGATACATGGAAAGGAGGTACCTGGGGTTTGACTATCAGTCAAATCAAAGTAGTCTGAAATTGTCTTTTTGGCGATCAAAAGCAGCTGTTTCTTCCATGTTTGCGTCCACTTTATAATCACCAGTGTGTCTGCCTGTGATACAGTTTACCCTCACAGTGAAACCTGACTGCCACCGAATCCCCACTGCTTCCCCCTTCCGTCTTCACTTGTGTGTTTACTAAGAAGAAAAAGAAAAACAGATGTGATGTTGGTCTGTGCTCCAGTGGCAAGCGCACTGTGTGAACACTGCCTGCCGCTGCTGCCATCCGGCCACGCTGCTCCTCCAGGGCGGGGCGTTATTTTGACACTCGTTGTACAAACTACTGTGAATGGATGTATATGTAACAGATTTTTGTATTTTATATGCAAAGTCTTCATAGAATCCTCTGCAATATGTACTCAGCTAGTTAACCATGTGATAGTCTTATTTGAAAGGAAAATCCAAGAGGACGTGAAGTGGTGAATAAAGGTTGCATGACCAGTTCTTCTGAAGTAGTGCATTAATTTGTAACAATTTTCTAGAAAAATACTTTCGCTTCTGAGGTGTTGACTAGTACTTACACTTTAAAAACCGAAGAAAGCCCAGTAGCCTGCCAGTCTTAGCTGTCTCTGCTTGTTCACCATGGATTCCAGTGTGTGTGCGGGATCTTTCTGGTCCTCTGGGGAGGAGCCTTCACGGGCCCTTTGCATTCATTCCATCGAGAAATGTATAAAATCTGAGGGCTTGTAGGTATTCTTTTCATATGAAACTCCTAATATTAGACTCTAAATTCCCTGCTAAAATAACTTTCTCTTTGAATCAAATTCTAGAGAATATTTAGTCACAGTGTATCCAGCCTTTTCATTAATTTTACTGAGCCTTTTAAATCTAAAAAAACAATCAGCCTATTTGTTCTGACCCCAGGTCACACCAACCCCTGCCTAAAGGAAAAAAAATCTCTAATTCAAAAATTCTTGTCAAGCTCATACTACACATCTTCAACGAACATCACCCTTAAACAGTCTGAATTACTGAACCAGACATCCATGGGATGTAAGAAAAGAGCTGTTGTTTTAAGGCACTAAGTTTTGGTTCCTTTGTCATGTAGCACCAGGAAGCTGATGTTCCTTACAGTAGCGAAGTATTCCTCCCGGGCTGGGGAATCGTGTAGCACTATCTACTGAAGGCGACAGATGTGCTCTATCACTCCTACATATACGCTCAAGGGGAATGTGCACTTCACATGTATTGAAAGAAGTACAGCGTTAGCTTTGAAACAGCCAAAAAATGGAGAATTCAGATGTTGCAACAGAACAGTAGAGAAAGTGTTACCATAAAGTAGACAATCATACAGCAATAAAAAGTGAACAAACTGCAGTCACACACGTCAACATGGATCTCACAAGCACACTGTGGAGGGAAGGGACCCAAACACTGCAGTGAACACTCATGGTGGTGCAGAGTCAGCTAACGTTCTACGTGTACTTGACAATGCACGCACTTGTGTGCAGCCAGCCAGGAAGTTCCATGATGGTGTTAAGTCTAGCTGATGGACGGTGGTGGTTCAGCCTTCTACATCCTTGTTGGTAACACTGTAGTCCTGCCAATTATTGAGAGTATTAACGTCCTCAGCTATTATTGTTGAATCGTCTATTTCTCCCTCTAATTCTGTCAGTTTCTATGTCCAGTATTTTGGGGCTCTGTTTTTTAGGTCATATTTATAGTTGTCATGTCTTGATGGAGCGACCCTTTTATCATTAAATATGGGCCACACTTTCCTGTTTTTTTGCATGTCATAATTTTTTGTGGCAACTCTGGAAATCATACTCCCCTTTCATTCTAGAGTTTGTGGTTGCTCTTTTCTTTCTCAGTGACTTCCTGCACTAATTCTGCGAATTCTCAATTCTTGATTGTACGTGACCACTGAAGCATCTGCTCAGTTAGCCAAGTGGTCAGCTCGTGATTCGATAGATCACCTTAACTGCCTTGCATCCACAAGTTTTCCTTCTGGTAGCTCCTCCTGTACCTCTACTACCCATAGCTCCACTGTGTTGTGTTTATATGATTTTAAGTGAATTTGGGGGAGCAGTAGTGGTGTAGAGACTGGCTAGGACCAGCCAACGACCTGAAATTCAATACAAGATACTACTGTTTTGTGGCTCCTCAGCCTTCCCTGCTACTGGGTATTTCTCATTGGCTAGTTTCTCTGTATCCTTCTAGTCCCTAAAATTTGTGGGCTTTTCCCTCTCTTCCTAAAACCTGCTTCAGTCTTCTGTCTCTCAATGTTTCAAACCCTTATATAGTTTAAAAGACTTTATTTATTTATTTTAGAGAGGGGAAGGGAGGGAGAAAGAGGGAGAGAAACAGCAGTGTGAGAGATACATCACTTGGTTGCCTTTCACACGCCCCACCCAACTGGGGACCTGGCCTGTAATCCAGGCAATGTGCCCTGATTGGGAATCGAACCAGCAACCCTTTGCTTTGCAGTCCAGCGCTCAATCCACTGAGCCACCTGGGCTGGTTATTTTGCACAATATTCCTCAACTTAATCTTGTCTGGTTTGCTCTCATGATCAGATTCAGGTTATGTATTTTTGATGGGAACACCACAGAAGTGATACCATTTCAGTGCTTTATACCAGGAGGCATGTGGAGTCAATTTGTGCCTTTCTTGGTGATGCTACGGTGGTTCTCTTCCAGGTCTTCCCACTTATTGTCTTGTTTTGGAAATCAGTAAGTAGTTTGTGGTGCGATACTTCCACACAATGTAAATATCCTGTTTCTAATCCAGCTTTTTACCTGTGACAACTGCGATGCTTTTGTTACTATAACACTTTATCTATGATAATCTATTACTACAACAACCTTTAACCTTGATTAATTTTAACTACATCATTCTTCTATATTTATTTTTGGCATCCTACTCTAAGGTAGAACCAACTTACCTTCCTGCCTGCCTTCATTTCTTCCTCCCTTTCTTCCTTCCAAGAACTCATGCGTTCTTATTTTATTCTATGGATTATAACCCAATTTTACCATTATTTATTTTGATGTTCAAAATAATCAGTCCCAGATTTGGCCAATGGGAGCTCGATTAAGGGGGCATCTATGGCCTTTTGAAATACCCCTGTTGTTCTTTGCGTATTTCCTTACATTCTCGTGTGGTAAGGTACTCCAAGGTAATCTTGTGCTGTTCTGTCTCCAGCTTTGGTAGCCGTCATTTCCTGAAGGAGCGGGGTTTTCTTGTGGTTGAGAATTGTGTTTAGAAACCAATATCTGGGTGCCAGGTGTGTCCATTGCTGCTGAGTATTCATTGCTTTAAGGTCCTCTTGATAGATGCATGCTGAATGAAATTTCTGATCATTTGTTAGTTTAAAGAGTAAATTTTCACTAGTTGTGGTTTGAAAAATAACTGTTCTTAATGTCTGAGAACTAGGGAATAGTTTCAAAAATGAAAAAGATATATATTTTAGAAATCTAGGGATATTTTTTTTCCTTTATATACCATTTAATTTTCTACAATGTAATCATTCAAAGGAAAAATCTTGATGTAGCTAGGATGGAGAGTGTGGAATAGAAGACTTGGTTTTTACAAGTTCTTTGAAATTATTTTGGGGTAACTATGGTTCACTCTCTGTCTCAACTTTTAAAAGTTTGATATAATTGGATCTTTGGGACATTATCCCTGAAGGATCTGAACTTCCAAACCTCTGTAATATATAGCTGCTGAACTTTTAAATTGTTCAGGGACAATATATATTCCCCCAAACAACAGAGGGTTTAAATTCACATAGTATTTCAGTTTCTATCCTTTGCATTTTTAGTTATGGAGGTAACAATCAATACTTCGGAAAGAAATGAGTTGCGCTGCTGATTTTTCTGTAATACATTTAACATTTTTAACATGGATGAATTTATTTTTTTCTTGCAATTAGCTAACTTTATAAAGTACATCATAAAACAATATTTGGAATTGGTGACAAAGAATTCAGGTGAGAGGACCAATTTTTCTTGGCTACTATTTGTAAACAACAGAAAATATCAAGTCCCAGGCAATGAGCTGATTTTCCATTCTTTTTTTTTAAGTGTTTTGTTTGTTAGTCTTAAGAGTAGCTCAAAAATTTTGATATTCTATAAAATATTTTCTTACACTATTTTAATGTTTTTGTAGAGAATTTGTTAAATAGAAAATTGGGCAGTGAAATTCCTAAGAAATAATCTAACTAATGAATAAGAACGAACTACTGTGAGGTAGGGAAAATGGAGTTCTTAGGAGGAAAAGCAAAAACTGCATGTCCAAGTACCACAGAGGAAAGTAATAATGACCAGTATTCCCTGGAATACCAAACGGGGGATTCAGTGTTACTGGTGGTGTTTGGACCTGAGCTGTAAACTGCTTGGGGACAGATGACTAAAACAAACCAAAAAATGAAAGGATTTGCTAGCAGGCTAGATTTAAGATACAGTAGAAGAGCAGTCAAAGATGATTATGTAATACAATATAATGAAAACTATTTGAAAAATATTATGTCCCTTTATAGAGGCATGATGTAAGATGCTGCCTGCAACATTATTATTTCTACCATCACCATCTGTGCTGCCTTGAAAAGATGGAGACGTGGGAGAGAAATGATAACACTGATTGAAACTGAGAAACTGGGGAAGAAGGTCCGCGATGAGAAAGTAAAGACTGAAGTGTTAAGATAAACCATGCAATTGAGGAATTGATCTACAAAAGAAAGAGCAAACAGAAGATGGCAGTTTGCATTGTAGCCTGGCAGGGAAGGGAATTTTAAGAATATTTGAAACTAAGCGGAAAGAACTAGTGGGGTAAGGAAAAAGATCGAAGCTGCTAACCAGCAATGTCAGTGCAGAAGCTTGGCAAGTTCTAATAATTTTTTTCTTAAAATGTGAAATATAAAAAAAATAAAACCTTCAATGTCTTGTATATAATGAGATGATCTTTCATCTTCTTTTCAAAGAGGTTTTAAGATAATTTAGATAGTTTCATTTCTACATTTCCTGGGTCTTTGTGAATTATAATGTACAATTAGAGTTTTACCTAGGCAAAAATTTTAGACCTATTTACACTCTCATAAAAGTATGGATGTCAGTAAAGAATAGAACTGTATGGTGGGAGTATCCGTGTTTAAATGAGGTGGGTTATTTTGTGTGACTTGTAAACTGGCACTTAAATATGATCAAAATGGGTACCTACAAGGCTTCAAACAGCCTCGTCATGTATTGGGGGAAGTCTGTAGACTTTTGAGCTGTTAGTTGGAAAGGATCATTAATTTAGACCCAGAACTTCATAGTTGTTGGCTTAAAATTCATGTATTTGTTGCTTTCAGTGTTCCTCCTCTTCTTCCAGTGAAGATCATTACTGGCTTTTGTTGTACAAATGTACTTTCTTTTCCTCACTTCCCTGGCTTACTTTTCTAACTTGTGCTCAATAATTTATTCAATGTTCATTCATATTTTTCATCATTCAGTACTTTAAAATCTTGACTGAAAACCTACTGCGTGTCCAGCATAGGATTATGAGCTGAGATTAAATATTAAATGTTTATTTTTATTTTCAATATCACTCTTTTCTAAATTTTGTCATGGAAGAATCTACTTTTTATGTAGATCATATTGTTCTTGGAACAAGAGAGACACTATCCTGTGATATTTTTGTGATAAAATCATGCTTATAGTAGTGAAAATAAGTTTGCAAGTGTTTTCCTAACTAAGTAAACATTATACTTTACCCATCTCTTTAAGTTCTCACATGTAAGGAAGAGAATAAGCCTAGAGTAACTACCAGTGAAGGAAAGAAAATGCCAGGAGAAAACCTCACCATTTGGAGCTTTTTTTTCTTGAAGGGTTTTTCAAGATACCCCACGTTGGAGATTGTTCTCTTCAACTTCAGCCTTGTAATGTATCTGGTGACCCTCTTGGGCAACAGCACTCTCATTTTAATCACTATTCTAGATTCACGCCTTCAAACCCCCATGTACTTTTTCCTTGGAAATCTCTCTTTCATGGATATTTGTTACACATCTGCTTCTATTCCCACTTTGCTGGTGAATTTGCTCTCACCCCAGAAAACCATCGTCTTTTCCGGGTGTGCTGTGCAGATGTATCTGTCCCTTGCCATGGGCTCCACGGAGTGTGTGCTCCTGGCTGTGATGGCGTATGACCGTTATGTGGCCATTTGCAACCCACTGAGGTACCCCATCATCATGAGCAGGCAGGTTTGTGCACAGATGGCCACCGTCTCCTGGGTGACAGGCTGTCTGACCGCCCTGCTGGAAACCAGCCTTGCTCTGCGGCTCCCCCTCTGTAGGAATCTCATTGATCACTTCACGTGTGAGATCCTGGCGGTGCTGAAGTTAGCCTGCGCAAGTTCACTGCTCATGGACATGACCCTGCTGGTGGTGAGTGTGCTCCTCCTGCCCATTCCGATGCTCTTTATTTGCATCTCGTACGTCTTCATCCTGTCCACTATCCTGAGAATCAGCTCAGCAGAGGGAAGAAGCAAAGCTTTTTCTACCTGTGGTGCCCACTTGACCGTGGTGATCTTGTATTACGGGGCTGCCCTCTCCATGTACCTGAAGCCTTCGTCGTCCCGCTCCCAAGAAGTAGATAAAATCATCTCTTTGCTCTATGGTGTGCTTACCCCTATGTTGAACCCCATAATTTACAGTTTGAGAAACAAGGAAGTCAAAGATGCTATTAAAAAACTGCTGAGCAAAATACCATTGCATCAAACACGTGAAAGTCTCTGACCAGGTGCCTGGGGTTGACGAGGCTGCGCCCCTGGCAGGACTCCCCAGGGGAATTCAAGACCATGTACCTCCCTGAAATCAGTGGCTGGACCCTTGGCTCTGTAATTGTACAGTTGTGAGCTAGGAGGGGGACCCAAATGACTGGGAATTAATTTATAAAAAATCGTGCATTATTCTTACCTGTTTAAACTTCAGTCACCTTCAAAGTACACCCCACTTGGTGCAATACACCTACTAAGATATTTTTTTTCACTGCTCAAAACAGTGCTTGAACTTGTCGATTTTGATGCCTTTTGCTGTTTATTTGTTTCACCTCTTTTATATCAGCAAAATGTTTCCCTTTGAGGGCTTTTTTCATCCAGGAAGCCAAAAAAAAATGTTGTTTGGGGGAAGATCAGATGAATAGGGAGGGTGGGATACGGGGGTCCTGCTGGTTTTGGTTAAAAACCGTGGAACACTCAGTGTGGTGTGTGTAGGCAGGTACTCTCGCAAATCACCCATCGTGAAATGGGCAAATGCATTGAAAGAGTTTTCCAAAAAAAATTTCACTGAAGCTGAACACAGCCTCTCATAACAGCGCCAGCCAGCACACTGATGCAGATGGGTTCCTAGAACACGCACCGAGCAGGGGAAGCCTTCACTACAAGTGGCCTGCCCTTCAGCAGATAATTCCAGATTTTTTTTGGGGGGGGCCCCTCCTCGTGCATGTACACAGTGATTGGCTATGGGCAGCGGTAGATCCCAGTTTGCATTTAGTATTATTTTCTGTATTTGTGTTTCATAGTTGTGAGATGTTCTGGGTTATAGAGTCATCCACACATTTGTTCCAGAAGGAAACTTGGAAAAGTTTAGAGTTAGTGAATGTTAGTGCCAGAGAAACTTGGACATCTTCTCTGCCTTAAATCCTCTCTCGGATGAGGCGGGAGCATAATGAAACAACGGATTATGTCAGCGAGAAGGCAGAACCAAAGAAAAATGAAGAGACTTGCTCACTATTGCACCGTTGCCAAACTGGAACTGCAGCCCTTCCTCTCCAGGGCTCATGTGGCCACACCGTGGTGGCTCCCGAACTACCCTTCCCTTCTCAAAACTCCTGATTGGAGTTTGGCTTCCTGAGGAAGGCATCCAACGCCTGCTCGGTTTCCTCACCTGAACCTTGCTTTACTAAGCACATAGATATTTGAGCAAATTGTATCTGTTCCTGTGCAAGTTCCTATCTGTCCCCATACGCTAATGAAGTCTTCTTTCTGTGTGTTTGTGTTTTTGCTTCATTGAATGATCGACTTCACAAGGGCAAGGATTCCTATAAGTTTGTACCTTTTATGTTGATAGCAGCGTTTCAATAAACTCATCAGTGCATCATCTTTAAACTGGTCATTATGTGATCAAGACATAAGTACCGTTTGTGAGAATTAAGAAGCAGCAGCATGAACCATGAGGTAGATCGCTTTCCAAATAGCTGACAGTTAGAGACAATTTACATTTGTGGTTTTAAATATTTTACTTGTATGAAAAGGCTGCATGTTTAAAACCCAGAGCGGGGCCTTGACTGGTGTGGCTCAGTGGGTTGGGCTTCCTCCCACAAACCAAAAAAGGGGTCGCCACTTTGATTCCCAGTCAGGGCCCATGCCTGGGTTGTGGGCCAGGTCCCCAGTGTGGGGCGCAGGAGAGGCAACCACACACTGATGTGTCTCTCCCTCTCCCTCTGCCTCCCTCCCCCTCTCTCTAGAAACAAATAAATAAAATCTTAAAAAAAAATAAACACAGAGTGGGGCCTCTGTTCCCACACACCCTGACCCAGGGGCCCTGGGGTGGGGCCCCGATCGCTGCGTCTGTAATAGAGCCCCGAGAAATTCTGGGAAAGGCTCTGGGATGGCCGTTCTTTGGGAGACCTTTGTTTCCAGCAAAAATCTAATCCCACAAGAAAAGTGGGATTTGTTCTTATTTCTTTTTTCCTTTTAATTTTAGTTTTTCTTCCATTCTTTCTGCTTCCATGCGCACCTTCTCACTCGCCTCTCCCTGCTTTTGGAACAGGGGAGAGGAGAGGGTTTACGGTGGAGGGGGAGGTTCGCCTATTTGACAGATTTCAAACTATGGAAGATCTAAGCAGGTTTAGCATTGGGGGTGGAACTCTGGACCATTTACCTCTCAGCCCATTTACCTTGGATCTTGGGCTCCAACTCTGTGTTCCTGGATGTGAAACCGACATTTTAAGAGGCTTGCAATAACCACACAGCAACAACAGTCTGGTGATAGAGCAAGGGGACCAGTTTGATGCCAGATGTAGCTGCCAAGAGATGTTTGATAGTGGGAGGTGGGACCAAGCCCTGACTGGTGTGGCTCAGTTGCTTAGGCGTCATCCTGCAAAATGAAAGGTCGAGGGTCAGATTGCCAGCCAGGGCGCATGCCTGGGTTGTGGTTTGGTCCCCTGTTGGGGCACGTGCCAGAGGCAGCCAATCGATGTTTCTCTCCCTCTTTTTCTCCCTCCCCACCCCTGTCTAAAATTAAACAAATACAATCTTAAAAAAAGCAAGAAAGAAAAGAAGCAAGCCCTGAGTTTTGGGAGCAGGGGAGAGCTGACCAGGAAGCTTTCATAGCAGCTCGAAGTAATTCTTTTTCTACTTAGATCCCTCAACCATTGCAACCCAAAGATCACATTCATTTCCTGACAATTTCAGAGTCATTTGCAAGTGACATTTTATAGGAGGCTTTCATTAGAGCAGAACTAATTATGGGCCTCCTGGACTTAGCTATAATATGGGTGGTACCAAACATAAACAGGAATAACCAGCGTTATGGAGGTGACTGAAATCTTTACTTCAAAGAATGAACTATGAGAACTTGAAGGGCCTGAGCACACTCTGTAGTCAGTATCTCAGCTTCGATACAAGGAACTGAGCAGATTGTCAGAATGGGACGGGGACCAGAACGGACCGCTGAAAGAGATTAGAAACGACCTCCTGGCTGTCAGACAAAGACCCAAGGTGGAGCCTGGGCAGATACCTCTCTAGCAGCAGAATAGGAGTTACAGTGTTTACGTTACATAAAGTTGCTGCGAAAAAGAGCAAGCACATATAAATATAAACATGTTTTAGACAAAGAACATGTATGAATGACCCACGGACATGGACAACAGTGGAGGAGTGGACTGGGGGCAGGGGGCGAGGTGGGATGGGGGAAGAGGGCAAAGCGGGGGAAATTGGGACAACGGTAATAGAATAACAATGAAAATGATTTAATAAAAATGTGTTTTATACCCTATAGGCAATACTAACGTTAGTTATTTGTAAATGGCATATTCTTCCATTTGGAGTAGCTTGCATCTCAGGCAGTACTGATTACAATGATTACTTTTACAGTCTCAGGTAAGGGATGCTTTTCAGGTATGGTTAAAAAGAAGAACATGTGACAGAGAAGATAAAACTACCCCTGACCGAGCTGATTCCTGAATAAATGATAACATGACCAGATTCCAGCTTTTGGAAATTCTGATCATGTCATTTCCCTGTTGAAGAGCCCTTGGGGCTTTCTATTACCCTGAAGCCCAAGTCCTTATGATAACCTGCAAGGACTTTCATAATCTTATTAATCACCATTTACTCTAGAAACGCAACACTTATTTTAGTTTCATAATAATGATGGTCTCTGTCTTGCTGGTTCCTTTATTAAGGGCATATATCACAATTTGTAATTTGGTAGTGATTGGAGGGTTTAGTACTTGTTCAATGTCTCTCACTAGTCTGTGGGCTCATTGCCACAAGGACTCTATCAATTTTGTTTGCCACTGTCTACCCACGGCTCAGCTCGAGGACTACCACAGAGAAGACAGCCGGTGCCTGCTTCTGCGAAGGCCCACGTGCTCGCTGACCACCTGCTGAATAAAAACATGCAAGTAATAAACCTATGAGGGCTGTTCAATTAGGTCCCTGACCATCCCCGTGGTGAGAGAGATGAAGATGTCAAAGGTGACTTCTAGGTGCCAAAGAAGGCTGACGGTGGGTGACATTACCTGGCACAGGCAAGACTCGAAAAGGACCAAATCTGGGAATTGAAGGGGGAATCATGAGCTGTGTTTTAGACATATGAAAATTATCACGATTTTGAGATAAGTAGAGCTAGTTAGGATCAGTTGGATATGCTAGTTTGGAATTAATCAGAAAGATCAGCCTGGAGATATAAACTTGTGACATAGTTGCATGTATCGAATAATTTAAGTAATGAACAGGACTGCCATTAACTAGGGAGAGTATGGAGTGAGAAAGTTGCCTACAATGAAACTAGAGGAACATGAATATTTAAATCCATAAAGTGGGAAAAGCCAACAGAGGGGTGTTGGAAAGAGGCAGCTCCTAAAGTAGGGAGAGAGCAAAGGTGAGGGGACAGATTCCAGCTGTGGTCCAGAGGCGGTAAGCACGCCATCCTGTTTCCCCCACTGAGTGCGATGAAAACGTCCAGACAGAAAGCAAAGGGCAGCCATCTGATTCTGCAAAATAAAGGGCAGCAGGTAGGCCTGGGAAGGAAACTAGAATGCAAGGTAGGAACGAACTCTTGGTGAATTTTCTGCTTTTTTTTTCTTCCCCCCTCCAATAATTCTTGCCTGGGACTCCAGGGCAACCTGAAACCCAAACCTGCACGCTAGGTTCAGACAGAAGACGGACCAGCAAAGCTGCAAGAGGAGCTCTCTTCTGGTCCGAAAGGAGAGAAATGGGCCCTTGTGCATCAGATGGAGTGAAGTAAATTCCCTGACTTTTTTCTATTATCACCTGCCCCCCTCCCCGGCCTCTGCCCCCAGACAATCCTGTGGCAGCTGGGCAGGCACCTAAGGTTATGAGGAAGGAGAACCCTTCTCTCTGGAGGAGCTGTGGTTCGGAGAGCACTGGAGGAGTTGTATTGCTTTTTATGCCTCTCTATTCTCTTACCATTTGGTACCTGGGGCAGAGACTTACTTCAGCCTCCAGAACTGTGAGAAGGAGGTTTCTGTCATTTTAGCCAACTTTGTCTGTGGCCTGGCATTATGCCAGCCCGAGCCAACTAATACATGGCCCCTCTTCCATCTCCAGAGCCAGCAGACATGAATCAAGTCTTCCTCAGATCAAGTCGCTCTGACCCTGCTTCTGTCATTACATCTCTTTCTCTAACTCTCTCTCTCTTCTGTGCCCTCCTTCCACTTGCAAGGACCCTTGTGATTCCATTGGGCCCAGACAGATAATCTCTGTACTTTGAAGTCAGCTGATTAGCAACCTTAATTTCATCTGCATGTTAACCCCCATTGCCCTGTAATCTAACACAACATACTCATAGGCTTTCTGGATTAGGATGTGGAGATCTTTGGGGACATTATTTTTTCCTACCACACCTTGATTTCGAAGTCATCATACTGGGAAATGGAAACATGCAGAACTTCTGGATCCCTGGACATTGATGCAGAACTTACTCCAATTCCTAAAGACCCAGAATGACTGTGCCTATATATGCCAATGAGTCTGCTTATGCATCTCGAGTGACTCAGATTCACTTCCAAGTTCACTTCCTGGAGACTCTGAAAGTGTCCCATGGTCATTGCCTCAGTTTGCAAGTAATATTTGGAGTAGATATCACCAACAACAGCCACATTCCCACATTGTATCTATGCATTACGGATTAAGGACATTATAGTAGGAGTGTCCAAGTTGAAGCCCTTGGAACTTCCCTTTCCTACCAAATTAAAATGTTGAAAGGCATTCCCCGGGGGAATCATAGAAAGTAAAGCCGTCATCAAAGGCTTGGAAGACTCAAGCAGTGATTCAAATCGGAAGATGTAGAAGGCTGACAGGTTTTGGGGGATGAGAATGAGTTCAATATACTTCCTTTGAGGGTGGGTTTAACTGCAGAACTTCTCAAGTTAGGGTCTTCTTACTAGCTCAGAGAGGGACTGCTGTTTTTCTTACTGCAACGGTGTTAAAACAACAAACTGCCTGCTTTCACTCGGCAACGCACCCGAGTGCCTCCGGCTTCCTCCTGGATTCGCCGGCTGTGTCACAAGTAGGAATTGGGGTGTTGGCCTGTACTTTTCTTTACAAGTGATGACAAGGGATACATTTATTCATTAATGTATTGATTCAGTAGATACTCCCCCAATATCTAATAAGTGTGAGGTACTTTTGGGGGTGTCGTGTGGGCTACGGCCACGAGCAAGACATGAATTTTTGTTCTTAAGGAGTCCAACATCTAATGGGAAAAACAGGCATGAAAACGTCTCAAAACTTAAGGCAGAACAATCCCTTCACATTAGAAATAATGCTTTTATATTATTACGTATCATAATAACAAATCTTCAAGTGATTTCTTTGTCTGGCTTTGGTATAAGCCAAATGCTGAAATATTGGCCTCAGAATGACTTAGGAAGTATTTCCTTCTCTTCTGTTTTTTGGAAGAGTCTGAAAGGACTGGTGTTAATTCTTTTTTTTTTAATGTTTAGCTGAGTTCCCCAGTAAAGTTATCTGGTCCTGGGCTTTTCTTTGACATGAGATTATGAATTTAATACTCTTCTTAGTTATAAGCTGTTCTAATTCTTTCTTCCTTCTTGGCTCAGGAAGGAATAGAAAATTCCTTTTTTTCCTTGGTAAAAGAAGGTATAGAAAAGAGGGTGTGGTGGTTTGTGTGTTCCTAACTGGACAGGAAGAAGTAAATTACCTTGGTTTGTAGATGACATGATCTTGTGCATAGAAAATCCTAAACAACTGACAAAAACAGCCTCTGTGAAATTAGAGCTAACATTCAGCAGTTTCAGAATATAAGATTAATACACAAAAACCAGTGATATTTTTATAGAAGAGCAGTAAATTTAAATAAGAAACTAAGAAAGAAAATAAGAAACTAAATAAGAAAACAACTTCATATATATTACATCAAAAAGAATAAAATCACTTGGAAACAAATTTAAGTTAAGAGTTTCAAGACTTGTACACTAAAAACTACAAAACTGTTGAAAGAAAATAAAGATTAAGCAATGTCTATCCATGTATTTTGCCCATTTTATTTTGTTTTGACTTAGATCCTTGATTAGATGGTAAATTCTTTAATATGTGTATTGCGGCTGTCTTTCACTAATACTTCTTTTTAGAGTAGTTCTATGTTCACAGCGAAATTGAGGGGAAGGTGCAGAGATTTCCCATAATTCCCTGTGCCTGCCCCGCCGCACCCACCATTATCGACATCCCCACCGGAGTGGGATATCTGTTACAACCGATGAACCAACATTGACACAACACAATCACCCCAAATCTACAGTTCATATTGTGGTTCACTCTTGCTGTTGAATAATCCATGGCTTTGGACAAATGTACAATGGTTGTATCCATCAGTGTGGCATCATACAGAGTATGAGACTGCACTGTATTTGCAGTATATAGAGTAAATTTCTTAAACATAACAGTAATACCCTTCCTTGGACCCTCTTGTAACCTTGAGCCACTCCCGCCTCTCAATATTTCACTGTTACTCAAAAGCAGAGATCCTTTCATTTTGAAGGCACTTTGATTCCCCCTTAGGAAACTTCCTGAGAAGGAAAGTTCTCTTCCTAACGAATCTCAGTTGGATTTTCCCAAGCTTGTTTCTGACCTACTGCTTACCTGGGGGACTGAGTCCCCTGGTGCCTTATTTAACCTGTGTGCATTCCAGGGCAGCAGTGCCCCTGGGGTTCTAACTGTAATGAAGCCGGGTGAGACCAGCTCCCCCGGGACAGTGAGAACCAGTCTGTGACTTGCACTTGTGTAGTGGCAACAGCGTCTTAATGAAGTCCTGAGGTGCTGCAGAGAAAGACAAGGGTTACAACTGTCTTGGCTAGGTCTATTTTGTCAACAAAGAAGTGCTGTTGTGCTATTTGGAGAGCTAAGAAGTAGCTGCTCGTTCCCAAGGGGAAGTGGGGGGATCTTCTCCGAGGGGCGGTGGAGCATCTGGAGTCGGGGAGGACTAGGTGGGTGTGCATGGTACCTTACTGTTCCTTGAGCAAAGAAGTACCTTCCCAGTGAGACTCGTTCCTCATCTTCCCTTTTCCTGTCTCAGGTGGACCCGAAGGCTCATCAGTGCATTTCCCTAGTTCTCATCCTCTTGACCTATCTTAAGGGCAGAAAGTTTCCTTAACATTGTGTTCATAGCAGCGTCGTGCCCAGAACAAATTAAGGGCGAGTCCCAAGCTACTCTGCGTGGGTCAGAGCTGCTTCTGCAATGTCTGACTTCATAAGGAGTAGACCACTTGCTTTAGCAATTACCCTGAGCATTGCCGGTCCACAGGAGGCTACTTCTGCCATCAGAATGCCTACACCCAGCTGGGTTTCAAAGAGAACTTGAGTAGCTCATCAAAATTCTTTTTAATTTCCATCTAGTATTTGTTGTCTTTCAGCCACGGACGAAAGTTAGTACTGAAAAGAATTCACATCTGGAGAAAGAATTCCAGTTTAAGAGAGACATTGATAATTAGGGGATGTCATATTTTATGCAAGTATTTCTCAACTGTATTATTCTTGAAAAATGATTTTACCTTCTGTTGAATTTTTGAACGGCATAATGGACAAATATATTTTTGTAAAAACATTAAAGCAAAATGTGTTAGTAAAATTCTCTTTGGAACACATCCACACGTTATCCCAGTCCCGCCCCCAGAGTTAGTTTCTCTAAACATAATCATATATATATGATGCTGCAGACTGAATGTTTGTGTCTCTCTGAACTCATGTGTTTGAACCTGCCTACCTGTGGGAGGGGATAATGGGGGGAGGGGTGGAGGGAGAAGGGCCATCCAGGAACAGGTATAAAGGACACAGGGACGAAGGCAAAGTGGAGGGGTGTAGGACTGAGGGTGGGTAGTGGGGGTGGCTGGGGTGGGTGGGAGTGGTGGGAAAAAAACCCAAAAGGAGATAATGGATGTTTAACTAGACTTACTGTGATGATCATTTTGTAATATATACAAATATCAGATCATTATGTTGCATACCTGAAACTAATATGTTAACTACACCCCAATTGAAAAACCAAACCAAACCAAACCAAACCCTGCTCTTCCATGTGATAGTCTCAGGAGGCGGGCCCTCGTGGGGGACCCGGTCAGAGGGCAGACGCTTTCTGAAGAGGACAGCGCCCTGATTAGGGGCGAGAAGATGGGAGCTCTTCCTGTCTGGCTGGTGCAGGGCAGTGAGAAGACGCTGTTCATGAACCAGAACCAGGACAGGGTCTCTTGCCAGGTGCCAAAGCCACCAGCGCTTTGTCTTGCACATCGAGCCTCCAAACTGGGAGAAATGTTTCTGTTTGTTTAATGAGTTGTCCCGTCTATGGCATTTTGTTACAGCATCCCGAATGGGTTGCAATGATACCTAACCTGTTATAGATATGTAGATTAGATATAGATCGTTCGTTAAATGTTTTATACAAGTCGTTTCCATACTTAGGTGTATTTTATGTTCTTGTGTGTTTATTTCTGAAAAGGAGGTGAGAAAGTCTCCTACTATGATTGCATATTAACACTCTGACTCTTTAGTTCTATTGATTTGGTTTATATATTTTGAAGTTAGTTAGTCTATAAAAATTGATGACTATTGTGCCTTCTTTTTTATTGCATCTTCTTGATGTATCGAAATGTGCTTTCATAATTATAAATATAGTTAATCCTCTTGGTTTCTTCTAATAATTTTAATCTTATATTCAATTTGATATTAATATTGCTACAGTTTGACTTCCTTTAAGTGTTTTTTTAAAGATTTTATTTATTTATCTTTAGAGGGGATGGAAAGGAGAGAGGGAGAGAAATATCAATGTATGGTTGCCTCTCATGTGTCCCCTGCTGGGAACTGGCCTGCAACCCAGGCATGTGCCCTGACTGGGAATCGAATCGTGATCCTTTGGTTCACAGGCCTGAGCTCAATCCACTGAGCTACACCACCCAGGGCCGTTAAGTGTTTTCTTGATGTTTCTTCTCATCTCTTATGTCAAAGTTGCTTTGTCAGTTTAAGCCTGTCTGTATTAAACAGCTTAACGTTTAATTTTACTCCCGTTCTGTCAGTCTGTCCTCTAATAGGAATTTTATTCATTTATATTTATTGTTAGTTATGTTTTATTTAGGCTTGCTTCTACCCTTTATTTATTTGCTATTTTTTGCTTGTTTATTTTACTTATCTCCCCATCCCCATTCTACTGTTTATTGAATTATTTCTCCATTTTTTCTTGCTAATATGGTCCAAGAAATAATACCATACACATATTTAAGCTTCCGTTTTCTAACAATGTCTATGAATTCATAGCTACATCTATATCAATATTCTATTGTTCTAATGATTTTAAAAAAATAACCAACTATCCCAAAACTAAACTCAAACTTAATAGCAATCTCCTACCCTTCTTACCCCTGTGGAGTGGCGGAGGTTCAGCCGGCTGGCAACCCGGCCGGCTCCTCATTGCAGCCCTGTGAGTGACCAGAGTAGCTCCACTTCAGGCTGTAGAGGTCGGGCGACTCTGTTGCATGTGTCTTTTCTCCATCTCCAGGGAACAGCAGATGAGCCGGCACGTGTTCTTCCAACAGAGATGGCAGTGCTGCAAGAGAGTAAGCTTAGCTGTGAAAAGGCCAGTTCAAGTTTCTGGTTGCTTTGTTGCTGCTAACAAGTTACGTGTCCTAGAACAGAGTCAAGGGGTGAGAAAACATACTGCAAGACATCAAGAGGACATCGCAAAATTATATAGCACAGCATGTGGGTGAATAGCCCTATTACTGAGGAAAGGCAGAGGACTGGTAGAATAAGGATCCAGTCCTCCCTTTAACAAGATGATTTAAAAAAAAACTTAGGCAGTCCTTCTTTTTCTTCTTCTCCTTTATTTCTCACGTTGATATTTGAAGGTTTTCGTTTGTTCATTTCAGATTGCTGTTTTTAGTTAAAAAACGTATACTTACTGAGATAAGGGCCCACGGGACCCTGCATGGATCTCGGTTTTTGTCGTGGACGTGGTGACATGCCCATCAGAACCCCCATCAGGAGAGGAGGGCTCTCAGCTGCAGGGACGCCACCAACGGTCAGCTCTCAGCGCTCAGGTGCCGTCAGGACCCGGCTTACTGAATGCCGCTGCCCTGCCAAGGCTGGGCCCTCTTCCCAGGTGGTCACGCCCAAGGACTGTTCAGTGTGAGAGTATGAAAGTTCAGCTCTCCTGCTCCGATTTAGGATGGTTCTAATCCAATTTTTGGCCCTCCTCAGAGAACCAGGCAAGGCTTCTCTTGATATCGAATCACTGCTCACCTTACAACAAATCTTGTTCCCTTACCTTTCCGTCTCTTGCCCAGATATTGAGCCTCAGAGAGCTTCTGAATAAACTTCTTTACACACTAATCTCCAGCTCAGAGGTGACTTGCTGGGGCACCCATCCATGAGAGCTGTAGACAATCCCAAAACATCCTAATGAAAAGCACTCACTGGGGTAGCACTATAAAGGTGAATCACAGATTACCTGGCTGCCAAAGAGGTAGGTGTAGCACAGAAAGCCCCTGGCAGTAATTAGTGGTTTAGTTGTTGAAACATCCACTGTTGTGTAACCGGGAGTGCATTAGCTAGTGCAATGAGTGAAGCATTAATCAAGATAGAAGAAAAAGCCACTATTATAAGAATAATAAAGTTGAATGTCTATTGCTAAACTCAGTTGACACTTAGTAAAAGGAAATGAAAAGTTAAGATAGAGTACTAAGAAATTACCAGCTACGTGTGAAAGCCAGAGGTGCTCCTTAGCATCATATACATTTCTCTTCTATACGTGGAAGGGAGAGAGAGCAAAGGACCAGAGTCGTCAATTAATTGCACCAGAAGGTGAGCTCTCAGTCAAGACAGGTCTGCTTTCACTGAAGACAGTTCCGAAATGGCAGTGTTTAATAAGCCTATTTACTGAAAACATGCTGACTCTTTTAATAAGAATTTTGCAGCCTGAAAACTGCTGAAGGTCTTTCAATATTGTGCCTCATGATCTATGATACCGAGTATATACACACAAGTAAGAATTAATTCCATAGGACAGGTAGGTCTGCTTACCTGTCCTGCCCCCAATTGTGTCAAATAGACTGTTAAATGCAATAGCGAAATGTGATTGACCTCATCAAAACAGATTTCTGAAGGAGTAGATGGAGGGAATCTTCAGTTTGAACCCATTGAAAACATAATAACTGCTAAATAGTCAATTTAAGGAGCATTATACACAATGAACACACATATTTACTGTGGGGTTCTGATATTAACTCACAACTGGTTATAACTATGAGAGTTTTCCTTATTCTACCAGGCCTAGATTTCTCAAGGAGTTTAAGCTCTGTTCATGTTCCACAGAGGAGTCACAATGAAGCCTAACTTGCTTCATCTTCATTTTGAAGGTCTTCAGCTAGAGCGTCAGCCAGGGTCCCCTCCACTCCCCAAGCGAGAAGAATGTTGAGGACAATAGGATTTGAACAGAGAGGGGATGCAGACTGTACATAACTTCGAGGTGAACCAGGGAGAGAACAAAGATGGAGTAGAAATGCATGATGGGTGCTTGGCCCCAGGACACCCGCTGGGTCCAGCAAGGCGGAATTCTCCTGAGCACGCCATTCTGGGGTTGTCAGCCAAATGCCTTTGGCTCAGCCCAAGTCAGTGCCTTCTCGGCTGGGTTTCATTGCATTATTTATTTATTTGTTTTATGTCTAAAAACTGTCGTAAACCCTCAGAAAGCAGACATTTCTGAAAAGAGCTGTGATCCTTTTAAACAGAGGGAACTAATTTCCAAGTTCAGGGGCATTGGTGGAAAAAAGCACCAATAATGGCATAGAAGAGGGAAGAGCCCTGGTGGCCAGAGGTCACCCGGGATAGCAGGTGGGCAAGAAGAACGTTGGTAATTTGATTTCTCTCATGAGGAAACTAGCACAGCTGGGTACTGGCTCAGAGCAAAATTCTGTATTATCATCACCCTTCTGGCTGGTGTTCCTTCTAGCTGGTTTGTTGTGTGGGGAGTTAGAGTCTATTGGTGCTTCTGTCCCTGTTTCTCTTTCTCCATCCCCACTTCTTACCTCTCTTTCTTTCAGGTGGAGTATTTGTATTTTGCTTTCTCTATGTCTTGAACAATATCCTTCCACCTGAATCTGATCTTTCTTAATGTCCTATTATTAGCTGAAACTGATATATGTATATTTTTAAAGTAAATAGGCTCACCCCAAAATACAAGTTTCATGACAGTTTAAAAGAAAAAATTCATGAATGTTTTCTAATTTACTTTTCCAACCTGATTTATTTTGGATCTTGGGCTCACGCTAATTCCTATAGTTGCACTAGGGGGCACTGTTGAGTTATAAACGTCCCAATGGCGCTCGCCTGGTTTATATTAATGCTGAACTTGCAATTCCTTTCATTTATGTCAGTATTTCACCTTCTGGGCTAACAGAAGGATATGCAAAAGAAGTGTGGGTTTGCTTCCAGTGCAGAAAAAATAATTTTACTTAAAACAGTGTTTGTTGAAAGCTAGGGAAAAAACGCATATTTGTGAAGAAGTTCTGATTTTTTTTTCTTTTGGCTTTTTGAGTTATAAATTCACATTAGTGATACAGCCAGTAATACAAACCACAGTTGTAGCAACCAGAGAAAGAAACAGGATATGCTTCTCTTTGTAAGATGCTCATGATATTCCCAAGGAGGCAGGGGAGGCGCCATTCATTTGCAGTTTATTCAGATTGTTCTTTTCTTCGCTTGTCATTTTGGAGTGGAGTTAACCGTTGCTAATAAGTTACAGGAATGACAGTCTCATGGTTAGAAATCATCTGTTTCTTCACAAAACAAGTTCCCTCCAGATGAGCCAAAAGTGACCTGCCCCTTGGTGCCCGGCCCTTCGACCCAGGTCTTGCAGGAGCAGCCTCTCCTGGGGGGACTGAGAAAGAGCTCGTGTTCTAAGTCCTTCCTGCTCTGTCTCTCGAGTTTCGTGCCTGCTGTAACGTTTAGTTCTTTTTCCTTTTCAACTAGACACTGAAAAGTAAACCTAACAACTCAAATTCATTCCACAGAGCATTCAATGTGCAGATTTGGGATAAAATAAGCCACAATTATTCTACCACTACCATGGTATTCCATTGCACAATTTAGAAAAATATTCACTTGATTTGAGTTTTCTCATTGGTAAAGCTAGGGTAGTTGTGTGAGCATTTAAACTGTTTTCAATATTGTTCAAGCTGAACCTGAAAAGATTCTTAAATTGGTTTTTGATTCTTCTGTGTTAATACAATCAGATCTCAGTCTGTCTTTTTTCCACCTATCCTGAATACAGTTACAAATCAGTTATACTTATTGCAGTTAAAATATCAGTTTACAAATATTTTGGGCCTGACATGCCCTCATTAATTTTCCTTCAAAAGGATTTGTTAATACATACACATATGTTTATGTAGTTACTACGCACAACTAGTTATTTGCGATTCTTGTTCACCTGACATCCACCTTCCATAGAGGAACCAGATGTACTTGGATTTGCATCCCAGCCCAGCAGGTTGCTGGTCCCAGGGCTCTCTTAGGCAGCTTATTTGAATTCTCTGAGTCTCTGATTGATGCGGATAATAATACTTTCATCATAGTGACTTTGTGGGGATCAAATGAGGCACTAATGTACAGTCGTTAAGTGGGCAAAGAATTCAGCGGAATCCAGTGTGCCCCCTGTTGCTCACAACCAGAAATGAGGCCATAGAAGCAATGAAAGCTCCAACTATGCCGCATGCTGTGTTCCCATGTGGCCAAGAAAAGTCTCACAACCAGAAAGAAAATACTGGAAAGGGGGACGCAAAGTTCTGGCGCTTCGGCGTCAAAGCAGGTCTACTGTCCAAAACCTAGAATGCACTGGAGTTAGTTATATTATAGACTACACCCCAGCGGGTTTTATTCAAAGTCTTGAGAATGACTTTAGGTCAGAGAAGTGAATCTATTTAAATTCTAATCAACAGAAATCGAGTCTATGTTTTCTCTGTGTCTCATGTTCACATTTAGAATATGGTGCTTTTAAAAATTTATATTAAAAACATTTTGAAAAGATGATAGGGCTGGAAGTCCAATAAGTGAAAATGAATATAAATGGGTATAAATGAAATAGTCTCCCTTGTGAGACTATTCATTGCACTTCCTGGAGGCAGCTTCTACTGCATCCTCAAGTATCTTTCTTTTGAGAGTAGGCAGATAGGTGGATATGGCTCTAGATACGGATGCAGGTACAATGGTGTCACACGCCTGGGATGGATTTTTAGGGCTACATAAGGGTTTGATGGATCAAAGGCCTTTGTAATTTTTGCATTGTCAAATTGCCGTCTAGAGGATATATGTATATATGTATATATGTGTATCTATGTGTATATATACATGTATATATATATCCATCTCTCTATATATAGTCTGTCCAGAAGGTCCCAGCCATGTAATATGAAAAATAAAGACAGTCATTGAAGAAGGTACAAGATACAAGAAACACTGTACATAGCACAATGATGCCTCAGAGCCCTTCAAAAAAGGTACCTTGGGACCTCACACAGTTCTCCCAATCATCATCCAGGATCTGAAATCTCTTCTCTTTCAAAGGTGATTTTAGTTTTGGGAAAAACCAGGAGTCACAGGGTGCCAAATCTGGGCTGTAATGGGGCTGAGTCAGCTGGATGATTTGATGATTTGCCAAAAAACTTTGCATGAGTGGGCGTGTTGTTGTGATGAAGCTGCCAATCACCAGTTGCCCATAGCTGCAGCCTTCTGAATCATCCAAATAGTTTCCAAGGAGGAATATTCAAGCTTCACGCAAAATTGAATGCAGATGCATTGTTCTACTTGCTCAGTCATTTTGAATGAGATGGCGAGAAAGTACACATCCTCATTCAATAGTATCTATCGCCCCCACTGACTGGTACAGTGAAGTCGTCATTGTTCACACATGCGTATTCCAGTCCGCTCTCCTTGGCTGCCAGGTTACATCGATGTTGTGCAACAGTTCTCATTATATTGACAATAGCTGGACTTTTTCTAGACAGACCTTGTATATTCTCTCTACATATTTTCTCTCTATTTACATATGTACTATATAACATTATCTTTATTATTGTACATATTCTTCAGCAACACCATTCATTGTTCTTTATCATAATTTAATAGGTAAAATTACATTTCTCAGTAATTTCAATGATGAAATAGAAATTTTTTTCAAAGTACTTGTGAGTGATATTACTCACCTTTTAGGATCTATTTTCATTTTTTCCTTGTGAACTATCTTTTCATATTTGTTACCAATTTTTATTGGACTCAGTTTTCATTAAGATATTTAAAAATATACGAGGAAAATAAGAACTCTAATCTGAGATGTGAATTTTTTCTAGTTTTCTATTTATCATTTGGCTTTTCTAATCTGAGTTTTAATATGTAGGCATTTTCCATTTTCTTTTGTAACCAAATCACCTCAAGATTATAAAAGCGTAGAATTTGCTGTATGTTGAATTTCTAAGTGTATTTGGATGTGTTTAGTGTCCAGAGCATTGCATTTCAAAAGATTTTTTTCTCTCTCTAAAGAAGTATATTAAAATATTTCTGAAAGAGTTGAAAAGGACTGATATGGATTATAGAAATGGATTGCCTTAAAGGCCAGACAGTGTCTAAGACCAGAGTCATCTGATACTCTTAGACACCTTGGTTGGTGAATAGAGAAGAATGATTTTAATTAACACATTAATTGCATGCCTGCACGTAGATGCTTCTGAATACCCTGAAGCTAGTTCTTTCCTTAGTTGATTCTTTTAAGACCACTTTAGTCACAGGGGTGTCCAGCCTGTGGCCCATAAGCCATAGGTGGCCCAGGGTGGCTATGAATGCGGTCCAACACAAAATTGTAAATTTACTTAAAACATTGTTTTTTTTTGTTTTCATTAGTGTTTATGTATTTAATATGTGGCTCAAGACAACTCTTCTTCTTCCAGTGTGGCCCAGAGACACCAAAATTTGGACACCCCTGGAAAGGGACCTTCTGTGAGGGACTCTTGCAACTGGCTTTAGGAATGTTTAGCATTCCTGGGCCTGTCTGTCCTATATGACAGGTGTCCTATAAAACAAGGTGTGTCCAGCAGCACAAAGTTCTACTTTTAATACAAAGTTAGAGAAGTGTTTTATTAATGGTCTTGTTTATATTACTGGTATATGTATGCATATGTGTATATGTATATATGTATATATATATGTGTGTGTGTGTGTGTGTGTGTGTGTATTTTCCTGTAAGGGATAATGATGAACCTCAGCATATAATTTCCCAAATACTTCCCACAGACCAGCAGAGCCCAATAGGGTGAAGTTTCGCTACGTTACTTGCCGAACTTCAGACCATCACAGATTATATTTGTAAATATTTAAACAATGTCACCGACAGGTATTTTGGCTTATAAAAAGTGATTGTAGAAATGTGCTTGAAAACCATGTACATAATTGTGAAAACATTTCCCAGTGGTTAAAAACGGTTAAGGAAGGTCAGGGGGCTGGTTCTCCTAACTGGCTTCTCTTAGGCCCCCGCCAGAAGTCTCGGGCTTGTGTTACCGAATGACGACCTATGGCTGTGCTCCACCGTTGTAACATTAGACTGTCAGGCTTGGTCTCTTTGAGTGAAGGCTGCTGGATTGCTCTTTTCCCAACAAATATAGTCTTTTTTTTTTTTTCATGTTAAGCAGACAAAGATTCCCTTTGAAACGTGTAGTCGGAGAACCAAACACTAGACCCATTGTCTCTGAAACAATAAGCGCCACATTCAGTCGTCAGAAATGGCGAGCGATTTGCTCAAATTCCGGAGCCAGAGACGTTTTTCTCATCTAGAAGAGCGATGCACAGCTGAGTGTTAAATAATGCTGATAGTGTGCGTAAGAGTGTGACTTAACACAGGGACGCGTACAGTGTTGTGCCCCGGCTGGTATCTGCTTCTCGGGGACCAACTGTGGACTGCTTGTGACAGACAACTGACTGTGTCTACTAACGGAACCCGGTCACTTTAAATGAAAGTGGAAAGCATTCCTGTTCGTGTTTCGTTTTGCATGAGGGCGTGGAATTAGATTCTATTTGTCATACACATCCTGGCTGTACTGTGGTGTTCAAAATTAGGCATTGCCTTGTGTTAAGTTTTCCACAAAACAACTTTGAATAAAGGGTTTATGTGCAAGTGATGTATTAGGGAACTGCTCTCAGAAGTAACGGCTAAGGGACCAGGAGAAGCAGACCATTAAAATCCAAGCCAGGGTACAATTTCTGGCAAAATTCTAGCCTCGGGTATATTGTATAGGAAAGCTTTGGAGAGTAGATTACAGCTCAGAATTTGTCCCAACTTGAGACAAGGGGGCTGGGCTTTCATGTCATTCATTGGCGAAGAGCTACCCAAACTGAGTTAACAGGGACCCAAACTCTCAGATACTTCCAGCTCCCTGCACAGGCAGCCAAAGTGGCACCTGTGGCTGAGGGCAGTCTGCTGAAGCCAGTCATGGAAGTGGGCCCACAGAAGCAAAGGCACAGAGAAGATGGGGGTGAGGTGGCATAGGTACAAGGAAGCGGCAGAAGAGCTTCGACTTGATCTGGGTCCAATACCAATGGGTGTGTGCTGCATGGATGGTTTATTAATTCCGAATAGATGACTTTCAATCATTGAAATCATTGAATTAGTGACCCTGATGCATTTTTTAAAAAGAACTGTTGATTGATAATTGATTATGATCAGGTATTATTAGCTCAGTCGAAGGCTACACAACAGAAGATCTTACTCCTTCCAGGTTCTCAAACATACCAGACACACTTCTGTCTCCAAGACTTCGTTTTTGCTCCTTCTGCCAAAGTCTCACCCCACAGACTGGTTTTTGGAACTGGGGAAAAGAGGACTTTGTGATAGAGAGATTAGCTACCTTACCTTAATCCCGGCTTCCCATCATTAACTAATGTCATGTTCCTCTTAATGAGATGCAATGTGAAGTACACAAACACCCTCACGAAGTGTTCTTGCCCAAACCTATTAAAACAGGATCTGATCGAACCATTCCCTAACTTCAGGTTTAGAACACCAATATAAACAGCATGGTTTTCTGTAAGTCACTGTTTCTTTGGAACAATTGTTTTACCCACGTATTTACCACTTGTTTTGCTCATCATACCTCATCGCGTCTTGGCCCTTCCACCTGAAGTGTATGTACCTTTCAGCACAATGGCCACTAAGGCATCTGCTACTCAGGTGGGTAGCGGGCAGCTGGGCCATCACTAGTCGGAACTGAGATTTGTTGTCAGTGTGAAATGCATGCTGGTTTCAAAGACTCAATACAAAAAATAATATCTTATTAATGATTAGATGTTGAAACAATAATTTTTGGATATATCGGATTAAATAAACTATTCTTAAAATGAGTTTTACTTTTCAAAATGTAATTATTAGAATATTTGAATTTACATAGCATTCATAGTTCTATTGAACAATTCTGTTTTAAAGTGTTACTTCATGACACTCTAACGGTGGCAAGTTCTCAATTTTTGTTTTGTTTGAAAATGTTCCTTTTACACGTGCTCTTAAATCTCTTTTCACTGGATACACTATGTCAGATTGAGTTATTTTCTCGTCACATTGAGGATATTATTTCACTGTTTCTGGCTTCCATTTTTGCTGGGAGAATATCAGTTAACATTGTTACCCCTTTGGCACTAATTTGTCTTTTCTCTCTGGCTGCTGTTTGAAGAAATCTGGTTTTCAGTCTTCTGACATTTCATTATGATGAATCTAGGTATGGGTTTCTTATTATTTATCTTGCTTGGAATTCACTGGGTTTCCTGAATGTGGGTATTGGTTTCTCCTCTCTGTTTTCGGGAGCCGCTAGCCATGATCTCCTCAGATATCGCCCCTCCCCCATCCTCTTTGTCCAGTTAGACTTATGTTAGACTTTTAATTTATCTTCTTTTTTAATGTACGTTTTACACTTTTCATATTTTTTAATCTCTGTAAGGTATTAATTAATTTTTCATAACTACCTAACATGTTGCTAATACTTTCATCTATATCTGCTCCTCTGGTTCAACTCCTTTTTTAAATTAATAAAAAACAACTCCTCCGTGTAGTTTCTTTAATTTTTATGATTTTATCATTATTTTTTGTTTCTAGAAGCACAGTGTGGTTCTTTTCAAATTTACTTATTTTTGCCTTAGTCTATTTGGCCTGCTATAACAAAAATACTGCAGACTAGCTGGCTTGAACAAAAACATTTATTTCTCACAGTTCCGGATGCTGGAAGTTCAAGATCAAGGCACCAGCAGATTCAGTGTCTGGTGAGTGCTTGCCTCCTGGTTCACAGGTGGCCGTCTTCTTTGCTGCATCCCCACCTGCAGAAGAGGCAAGGCAGCTCTCCTGGGCCTTTCTTATAAGGGTATTAAGCTCATTTATGAATTTATGAAGGCTGTACTTTCATAAACTAGTCATCTCCCAAAGGCCCTCCTTCCAAATACCATAACATTGGGGTTAAGTTTCAACATACAGATTTGGGGGGATGCAGACATTCAGTCTATAGAGGGTTTTTTTTTTAATTTATTTTTTTTATTGATTATGCTGTTACAGTTGTTCTATTCCCCCTTTATTCCCCTCCACCCTACCCCCCATCCCCATCACCCCCCCTTTAGTTTATGACCATGTGTCTCAAGTTCTTTAGATTCTATATTTCCCATGCTATTCTCGCCCCCCCATCTATTTTCTATCTACTGTCTATGCTACTTATTTTCTGTACCTTCTCCCCCCCTTCTCCTCCTCCCACTCCCCTGTTGCTAACCCTCCTTGAGATCTTCATTTCTATGTTTCCACTCCTGATCTAGCTGTCCTTGTAGTTTGCTTTCGTTTTAGGTGTGGTTGTTAATAACTGTGAGTTTGTTGTCCTTTCACTGTTCATGTTTCTTTAACTTCTTTTTCTCAGATAAGTCCCTTTAACGTTTCATATAATAAGGGCTTGGTGATGATGAACTCCTTGAATTTGATCTTATCTGAGAAGCACCTTATCTGTCCTTCCATTTTAAATGAAAGTTTTGCTGGATAGAGCAATCTTGGTTGTAGGTCTTTGGATTTCATGACTTGGAATACCTCTTTCCAGCCCCTTCTTGCCTGTAAGGTCTCTTTTGAGAAATCCGCTGACAGTCTGATGGGGACTCCTTTGTAGGTGACTGTCCCCTTAGCTCTTGCTGCTTCTAGGATTCTCTCCTTCATTTTAATCTTGGCTAATGTAATTACGATGTGCCTTGGTGTGTTCCTTCTTGGGTCCAACTTCTTTGGTACTCTCTGAGCTTCCTGGATTTCCTGGAAGTCTATTTCCTTTGCCAGATTGGGGAAATTCTCCTTTATTATTTGTTCAAATAAGTTTTCCACTGGTGGCTGTGCCTTTCCCCCTTCTGGTACCCCTATAATTCGGATGTTGGAGCGTTTAAAGATGTGCTGGAGGTTCCTAAGACTCTCCTCATTTCTTTGAATTCTTGCTTCTTGACTCTTTTCTGTTTGGCCATTATTTGCTTTCTTCTGGTCCACTCCATTGATTTGAGTCCCAGTTTCCTTTTCATTGCTATTGGTGTCCTGTGCAATTCCATTCATTTCAATTAGTTTCGCCTTCATATATTTGTCTAGTTTGTCCGTATAATCAACCAGTTCTGTGAGGATCCTGATCACCAATGTTTTAAACTGTGCGTCTGTGAGTTTTGCTATTTCTTCATCGCTTAGATTTATTGGCTCTGGGGCTCTGAGATCCTCCTGCGCCATTCTTGGTCTGTTTGGGGCCCTTTAAGTGTGAGAAGCGGCACCTTGGACTCTCAGGTCGCTGGGTTGTGACGCTGTATGTGGGGGCGTGGCCAGAGCGGGGAAATGGCGACCCCCTCTGCCGCTTCTCACAGCTGGGTGCGGAGGAGCAGTGCCTTAGGTGGTTCACCTGGGCCGGGCCACTCAGAGTCGCTGGGTTATGACGCTGTATGTGGAGGTGGGGTCAGAGCAGGGAAATGGCGGCGCCCTCCACTGCTGCTTGCCGTGGGGACCTGCCGGCCCGGTCCAACCGCCCACTCCCTCGCCTGTCCACCCTCGCACAAATGCGCGACCTCAGTCAACACGCAGCCCTGGGCCCGGCTGTCTCCCCCGAGGTCGCTCGCCTGGTTGCTCGCTGGGTCGCTCACTAGGTCTGACCCTGCGCCTGGATTCCGCGGGCCTGAGTGTGTCTGGCCGAGTCCTCCTGTGCAACCCCGCTCCGCCAGCCGCTGGTTTCGCCCCTTACCGGTCAGGCTGAAGAATTTGTTGTTAACGGACTTCCGAAAAGTTCAATTTTCCGTGTTCTGGCTGTGTTTTCTGTTGCTAATATTTAGTTTTCTCTAATCTTGGTTGTGTGAGAAGGCACGGCACATCCACCTATGCCTCCATCTTGGCGGAAGTCCCCCTGAGGGTTTTTTTTATAGTGTCTTTCTTGCTCTTTCTTTTTAGTTCCTCTTTCTTTAATCATATTTCAAACACTTCTTTATTTCTTTAAATATTTTAATCCACCATACTTTTCCATTTTGCTGGCTAATAATCCCAATGTCTGAATCTTCGTAGGTCCAGTTTTGCTGACTATTATTACTGAAGCCTTTCTCTGATGGTGGTTTCTTCCCTTGTATATTTTATGATGTTTTGACTGTAAGCTTTCCATTCATATTCCTTGGGATTGTGTGTGTATTTGTATGTGAATTCTCTGAGGCCTGTGTTGAGGGTTGGTTCATTCAAAAAAGATTTATATTTCTTTTTTTCCAGGAGCCTAGGGACCTGAACAATTCATATTTTTTGCAAGTGTTTTTGCTTTGAATGAAAATTTAAAATTATATTTGCAATGCGTTTTATTGTTATTTACCATGGTAAATTGTTTCCTACACTGACACCAGTGTCTTTATATTTTGACGTTTGACTTCTTCAATCCCCTTTTAACTTCTTTGGCTATAGAGTGTATGCTGGGACATTTTATTTAAAGGTACATTGGTGCTATTCTTGCTGTATTATTGCATGAGAAGCTTATTCTGTTGCTTTTGTGAAAGAAAAGTTGTGTAAGTTTAGAATTTTGGCTTACTATTTTTCCCCCTCAAAATCTTACATGCCTCTATTTTCTTTTGGAATTTATACATGTGATGAAAACTGAGGTGTACTTGAATTTTTTTCTTTGTGGGTAAACTTTTCATATTTTTACATCTTACAGTATTTTTCTTTATCCACATAATTAAAATGACTTTTCCCATTTGTGTCTAGGAATGGTTCGTAAATAAGCTCAGGGCTCATTTACTTTAATCCAGAAAATTTTTCCTTCCTTCCTTTTTTGGGGGAAGGGGGTCCTAGTATTTCTGACTTCTTTCTTCAAAACATTATAATAATGAGTTGGGTATTTATTGCTGTTCTTAAAATTAATTATGTTTCCTATTATAGTTAAAATTTTTGTTTTCATTTCCTCTCGGTACAGTGATAACTTTCCAAGTGTGTGTTCAGTATCATTATTCCTGTTTAATTATGTGTCATTCTGCTCTATACCTGCTTCAATGGAGATTTTAATTTTGTTATGAAGTATTAGACTCTCTTGTACTTTTTCCTAGGATTTTCTGGCATCTCTTTCTTCATTTAACCTTATTCTTCATTAAATCTTGCTATTTCTGTTTTACAAAGGTTATATCTTTTTGTATATTTGGGAGTACCCGCAACTAAATACCAGAATTTTTTTTTGATTCTTAAAAATTCATTTTATTATTTTTTAAAGTCTACCTTGACTCTGAGTTTTCATGCTTATGGGTGGCTCCTTTCTTTGTTGCAGTTATTTTTTCATTGATTGTATATTGATTTATTTGTTAATTTAATTATAATATTTAGATCTAACGAAGCGTGACATGGTCTACAGATCAGGGTAGGAGTTACCAGTACATATAACATATTTAAAGAATTAAGATTCTGTTAGCATATGTGTTTTTAAAATGTGGTCCACAGATTGATAGACTTTGGAAAGGTCATTCTGGGCAGCCTCAGGGGTCAGGGGTGAGCACAAGGCTGCCTCTCTGGGTTATCTCATACCTGAAAAGAGAGCTGCTCCACTTTTCCTGTTATTTAAAATGTCTTTATTTATTAATTTAAAAAAGAGAGAAAACATCAATTTGTTGTTCCACTTACTTAAACATTCATTGATTGACACTTGCATGTGCCCTGGCTAGGGATCGAACCCACAACCTTGGCGTATCCTGACGACAATGCTCTAACCCACTGAGCTACCTGGCCAGGGTTCCAGTTCTATGCATCAAAGTTTCTGCATTTAGAATTCACTTGAAGGAAGGAACCAGCTGTTTTGAGCATTTCTGAAAACTACTCTTTTGATGCATGAGTAACATCTTAGGTTAAGTTAGTCACTTTAGGAAGCTTGGCTATTTCAAGATATTAGGAAGCCCAACAGTAGGAGAGCCGAAGGAATTAGATCCTAAGAGGAAACAATGGATCAGTGACTTGCCTAAAAGGGCTTATGGGAGGGGCAAATGGCCTACTAAGAGAAAATGACTGTAAATTACTTTAACAAAAACTAGCCAGCTATTATGAAGAAGCGCTTAACTAAAATGCAATATGGCTTGCAGGTGAGCTCGGAGATCAGGAGTGGGTCCTCTTAAGGGCTGATAAAGTGTCAGCTCCTTTTTGTGTGACAGTGTCTAAAATACAACTGTTCCTATTGCACAGGTGGCAAACACAAGGCCTTTGGGCTGAATCCGGCCCTCCACCTTGTGCTATCCCTCCCGGTACCTTATTTCTACCCAGGGCAGCGCTGAGCTCTCGCTTAGCTGTTAAGGAGCAGTTACATTCATACAGTCCTACAATTACCGTAGGCTCTTTGAAGGCAACAGAGACTGATGTGTCCCCTTTGGTGAAAACAAGTTTGATACCCCTGCTCTACTGAACACTCAGGGTGTTGATAATATCTATTAGGGACACAGGGGCACCAATCGGCCACACAAGTGCCGATGACTTGCGAGTGTCCATGGTAGAGACGCCATTGGACATCAGAGGGACTGAAGCGTCAGGATGGAAGACGAAAAACCTAAGAAGCATCTGAACACTAAGAAAGGAGGTTTTTATGTGAGTATGCTTATTATGGGATGGCAAATGGGTAAACCGAGAGTACAAGACTAACCCTGGGGGAGAGGCCTAGAACGAACATGAGTAGAGAATTTGGGAGCATGGCTGAAGATGTAGACAGGAGTGTAGTCTGGGGAGCTTGATCATTTCCTGTTTGGCTCTTATAATTAGCTGCTGCTGGGATTGATTTTATATGTGGGATTAAAAAGGTCATATTGCTTCTCCTTCCCCTTCTGTTTTCTTCTTACCTTCTCATATTTTATCTTAGAGGAGTAATCCCATGTTTTTGTTTAAACCCTTCTGTTTCTATGCGAAGAACTGATTTTTTAAATAAAAGAAAGGAACAATTTAACAAAAGACTTTTAGAGACTATATGTGTGTGTGTATATATATATGTATATATGTGTATATATGTATGTATGTATATGAGATGCCCAAACCTGTAGAGAATTTTTATGAGTTTATTTGAGCCAAACTGATGACTATTGCCAGGAAGCAAAATCTCAGTGGATTGAGAAAGTGGCCTGGAGAACTGCAACTTTGCAGTTTACTATATATATTACAATTAAAGGAAGAGGCACAAGAGGGGATTACATGAAATTTATTGGCAGTAGATTAGGGAGGAAGGAGAAAGGGAAGAGGAGAAGTTTTTTAGATTGTATAAAGAGTGAAATGAAGAGACGAACACTCATTTTATATCGGTGTGTACAGGAGAGTTAACGAGTAACACTCACAGCATGAGGAGATGCTGTTTGGGCAACAAGAAAACAATGGGGGGTTCCATGGCCTCCTCCTCTAGTGGGAGATGTGCCCTGAGGGGTCTGGAAAAAAAAACCAGGGATTACTCTGATATTTCAAAAGAATGTTATCATAGATGCAAAAAGATAATAGGTTCAGTTAAGGTGAAGACTGATCTTTGTCAACGAAGATACCAGCCTAGGTCATGACTACCTGCCATGACTCACTTTTAGTTAGAAAGTTTTAATTGCAGACCATCCTGTGTGGTTACTTTAGGTCTTGGAGTTTGTAAGGTCTGCAGGCCTCCTCTGAGCTTGTCAGGTTTGGTAGGTTTAGTATGTGGTGTGTATACACACACATATACACACATATATATGTATATGTGTGTATATATATAAAATTTATCAGTAGAGAGTTTATGGATTCCATGTTGAGGCTAAATGGCAGGAAATGATTGAGCTACCTTGAAGGAGTGAAGCTACCTGTGACTCCAGGTTGCCTTTAAGGCATGGGAAACTTTCCGAAAAGCCCTTCTCTGCATTTCTATGCTCCCAGCCTGAGGCAGTGGAGGCAAGGGGGTACATGGGGGTGGGACCAGCACAACGTCTGGAGAGGGTGGCTTCTGTCTTTGAGATGTGACTTCTCTGCTCAAACGGTGCTGATAAGGCTGTCAAGCCAGCCAGGCCACTTTGTCTGTCCCTCAGGCCGTATCATTAGGAAGTCAGTGAGGCTGCCCCATCTTTAGAAACTCTGTCAGGTGAGACCCCTGCCACTGCCTTTCAAGGTGGCCCAGAGGGACCTGTGCAGCTGGCATGGCTCACACCTTTCAGCAAAGCCTCCCACAGTCTGTGACGGTTTTTAGTGGCCCTTTCTGATATGGCCCCATCTGGAACTTGGTGCCGAAACTCTGTCTGTGCAGCAAGATCTGGGAGTTTGTACTGGGAAGAAGTAAGTGTCCTGGTGATTCTGAGAAGGAGAGGCCAGCACCCCTTCAAAAGATGTAGTTTGGAAGCCCCGGTTCAGCACATAAACAACCGTGGTCTGCAGACACAACCGGGTGAGAGGTTTATGGAATAGCCCTAACCCCTTCTGAAATGTGGACTTCTGGGGGGCACCCCTGTAGAATTTGTGTAGAATAAGTCACCGTAGAGTCCTTTACCCAGAATATCTCTCCATACAGCAATAGCGATTCCATTCCCTGCTTGATTTGCGTCTGAATGCGTGACTGTAGTTCTGGGTAAGGGACTCACCCAGGCATCTGTAGCCCCTTAGCGCCTCTGCTGCTCAGACTCCTCATCAGCCAGTGGCTCTTAGACATTGAAACTGCTTGAGGGGGGAATGCATCCTCCTTATTCCTGGTTTTCACAAAGGAGATTATTTCCCTTAATGCTCCTCCTAGATTATTTCCTTAGACCTACTTACTTCACACAGCGGAGTGAGTTGACCTGATTTAAAATTTTGAGAGAGGAAGTGGGCATACATAGCTCAGTCCCTTATTTCTTTGCTTTTCTTAGGAGCAAACTGCCTGAGGAAGACCACACACTAGCTGGCTCCTTTGTTCTATACACTCTACACAAACAGGTCCCAACGTGGAGAGGTCTGACCTGGTCCATTTGGCCTGTGGTGGGTATGCGAGTCTGCCTGACTCTGGGGGTACATGGCCCACCTGGCCGACAGCCTGAAAATCATGTCCTTCCACTTCTCCTTTACCGGAAATAAGGGAGATATTTTGGAACTCACCTGCTTTCTCTCTCTTGGGGGATCTCTCTCAGTGGGTTCAGAATTCAGGCAGGAAAAGAGGAGTGCCATTTACCAGGGTTCACTCAACGTTTCCCAAACTCATACCATGTAAAGGAAGTTTCTCCAATAGTTTAAATTAATTTAAAATTCTAATACCTTATACAGATGAACTGCAAATCCATATCTTTCTCCTATACCCACTGAGCTTTTTCTAATGCAAAAGAATACAAAGCAAACACAAAGCGTAATTGTGTACATAGTTGTTCCTTTTGGGACACAACTCACCTTGCTCATGAGTTGTTATGGCAAAGTGAGATGGTGACATTATGGAATAATGGCATTATGGTAGAGCGAAAAAGCACAGGACACTACTGATCAGAAACCTAAGTTTATTTATTTTTATTTTTATTTTATTTTTTTAAATTGATTATGCTGTTACAGTTGTTCTATTCCCCCCTTCATTCCCCTCCCCCCTGCCCCCCCATCCCCACCATTACCCCCCTTTAGTTTATGTCCATGTGTCTCAAGTCCTTTAGGTTCTATATTTCCCATGCTATTCTTGCCCCCCCATCTATTTTCTATCTACTGTCTATGCTACTTATTTTCTGTACCTTCTCCCCCCATCTCCTCCTCCCATTCCCCTGTTGCTAACCCTCCTTGAGATCTTCATTTCTATGTTTCCACTCCTGATCTAGCTGTCCTTGTAGTTTGCTTTTGTTTTAGGTGTGGTTGTTAATAACTGTGAGTTTGTTGTCCTTTCACTGTTCATGTTTCTTTAACTTCTTTTTCTTAGATAAGTCCTTTTAACATTTCATATAATAAGGGCTTGGTGATGATGAACTCCTTGAATTTGATCTTATCTGAGAAGCACCTTATCTGTCCTTCCATTCTAAATGAAAGTTTTGCTGGATAGAGCAATCTTGGTTGTAGGTCTTTAGATTTCATGACTTGGAATACCTCTTTCCAGCCCCTTCTTGCCTGTAAGGTCTCTTTTGAGAAATCCGCTGACAGTCTGATGGGGACTCCTTTGTAGATGATTGTCCCCTTAGCTCTTGCTGCTTCTAGGATTCTCTCCTTCATTTTAATTTTGGCTAATGTAATTATGATGTGCCTTGGTGTGTTTCTTCTTGAGTCCAACTTTTTTGGTACTCTCTGAGCTTCTTGGATTTCTTAGAAGTCTATTTCCTTTGCCAGATTGGGGAAATTTTCTTTTATTATTTGTTCAAATAAGTTTTCCACTGGTGGCTGTGCCTTTCCCCCTTCTGGTACCCCTATAATTCGGATATTGGAGCATTTAAAGATGTCCTGGAGGTTCCTAAGACTCTCCTCATTTCTTTGAATTCTTGCTCCTTGACTCTTTTCTGTTTGGCCATTATTTGCTTTCTTCTGGTCCACTCCATTGATTTGAGTCCCAGTTTCCTTTTCATCGCTATTGGTTTTCTGTGGAATTCCATTCATTTCCATTAGTTTAGCCTTCATATGTTTCTCTAATTTGTGGCTATAATCAACCAGATCTGTGAGGATCCTGATGACCAGTGTTTTAAACTGTGCGTCTGAGAGTTTTGCTATTTCTTCGTCGCTTAGATTTATCTCTGGGGCTTTGAGGTCTTCCTGCGCCATTTTTGGTCTGTTCTGGCCCTTTAAGTGAGAGAAGCGGCGCCTTGGACTCCCAGGTCGCTGGGTTGTGACGCTGCATGTGGAGGCGTGGTCAGAGCGGGGAAATGGCGGCGCCCACTACCGCCGCGGCCGGTCCAACCGCTCACTCCCTCGCCTGTCCGCTCTCGCGCAAATAGGCGACCGCAGTCAACACACAGCACCGCCTCCCCACTGTCTCCTCTGCAGTCGCTCACCTGGTGGGTTGCTCGGTCGCTCACTAGGTCCAATCCTGCGTTTGGAACCCGTGCGTCTGGATTCGCGCGTCTGGATTCCGCGCCTGGGTCTGTCCGACCGGAGTCCTCCTGTACAACCCCTCACCAGACGCCGGTTTCGCCCCTTACCGGTTGGGCTGAAGAATTTGTTGTTAACGGACTTCCGAAAAGTTCAATTTTCCGTGTTCTGGTTGTGTTTTCTGATGCTAATATTTAGTTTTCCCTAAACTTGGTTGTGTGAGAAGGCACGGCACATCCACCTATACCTCCATCTTGGCGGAAGTCCCAGAAACCTAAGTTTAAATCACACTTCTTCACTTAATAGTTGGCCGACTGTAGACATTTTACTTAAGCTTTAGAACTTTACTCATTGCTTCTTAAAATGAGAATAATAGCACCTAGCTTTTGAGATTGACTTAATAAAGAAGGAAAGACTGTCATAATAAAATTAAATAGTATACTTGAAAGAATTGCCATATAGCAGTGACTCAGAATGTTTCTCTTCCTGAGTGGATGCAAAGAAACAGATCTCTTGAGTTTCACTGTGGCTACATCATTCGTGCTGAATTTGACAGCTTTCTAAATAACACCCTACCATGTCTAGTAAAGGTTTGGGACATTCTGCTGTACTCCCATTATTTTGTGGAAATTGCTACTTTGGATGTGCTTTTTCAAGATGAAGGAGTAAAAGATAATTCATCTGCCAAACAAATTAAGTAAATACTACTGTGGTCCTTTGTGCATGGCAAATTTTATGAGTAGATTTAGAAGACAGACTAAAAGTACGAAGTACAAAAATATGCTGTTAAACTGAGGTAATATGAAGTTGGACTTATCTATATTTCTTTTAATTTCAATGGTTCATACATTTTCAAATTTGTAATGTCATTTTTCCCACTTTTAGTTGTATTTTAGGTAATCTATCTGTTGGGGGAAAAACACATGATCTGTGGACTCCTTACACAGTTTGCAGCCTTCCACAGTTTCAAATCCCTCTAATGGGGAAATACTGCCTTTTGGGAGATATTTTGGGGTTGGAAAAGTGTGATTTGGATCGGAGAACTCCAACCCTTCCCCTGAGTTGTATGCTGATTTATTTTTCAGGACACGGCTCACCTGTGCTCCAGGTGAATGAATCCTCAACTTTTGATCACCGGCATCTGTTTCAGCATCCTGCATTGAGCTGGGGGCCGGGTGGAAGGGCGTTTTCACATCCTACTATTTTACCTGTCGCCACCTATAGCAATCAACTTCCCCCAGGTGTATTGGACAGTTATTGGGCTCCCAGTTTGCTGTCTCCTTCAGTAAAAGGTGAGTAGAGGATTACATATTGTCGGGTCAAAGTAACAACTTACAATAATGTGTGTGTGAGGGAGGGCGGGAAAGAGAGAGACATGGAATGGAGGAACCTATTGCTTTGTCTAATTTTGGCTTAATCAGGCTGATGATATGAAAAACTCTTCTTTTATTACAGCCTGAATGTTGGGAGCCATATGAGATATTCATAAATCTAAAAATCAAACGGAAATACAAATTGAACTAAAAAACATTAAAAAACGATGTTGATTTTTACTCTTGTTTTCTTGTGGATGTGGGAGAAGGGGTTTCAGTGCATACCTCAGAACAAAACTTCTTCAAAGTCCTCCCCGCTTTTGTTTTTTGGTAGTGACACCTCCTTCATTAAATTTTATTTTTCAATTATAGCTGGCATTCAGTATTATTTTGTATTAGTTCAAGGTGTGCAGAATAGGGGTTAGACGATCACAGACTTTACAAAGTCTATGATTCCCCCAGTGTTTCCCGTACCCACCCGGCCCGATCATACAGCTATTACGATATCATTGACGCTATTCCCTGGTCTGTACTTTACATCCCCATTAAATTTCTCCAAAAGCATCTTTCCTCCTTCAGGTTGCTTTCCATAGTGACTATGGTAGCTCCTGTATTTCTCACTTTTCTCTTTCTCCTTCTCACCCTTTGCCTGAAGCTCTTCATTTCTTTTTTCATCCTCCCTCCACATTCTGCCAGCATATCTCATTCAAAGATTTATTAAGAAAAAGGCCAGCTGATGGCACTGAGATGGATGAAAACCGGGTCCTGCTCCTGCTTGTTCCCCAAGCCTGCTCAGTGGGAGCTTCCATGCGTCTTACCCGTCTATCATGGAGTAGCACAGTGGGTTGAAAACCCACTACATCAGGACTCAGAAGACTTCTGCCACCAGTGAGGGATGTGGCTTCATCAAGCTTATTCAGTGCTGGGCCCCACCTTCCATTTTAAAACCGGGCCACTAATACTTACCTTACCTACCTCAGAGTGCTGTACAAAGATCAAGTTCAATGGTGTACCTAGTGGAAGTACTTGAAGGCAGGAAACTACTTTGATGCAGCTACAAGTTCTAGAATGAGAATGTGTTAGTTAGAGGGGGTCTAAGTTGTTTGGTCCTATTTTTCATTTTAACAATGAGGAAATGAAGACTCAGAAACTGTTAACTTACTCAAGGCCATAAAAACAGGTGGAAGCAACATTGAGTTAGAGTCAGTGTTTCCAATATTAGGGGCTAGAGTTGGACTGAGTTTTTCAGTGGTTCAAAAATGAATCAACCCCCAATCAATCAATTGGTAGTTAATTTGTTTGGTAGTTTACAGGATGATTTTCACTGGGTATATGGCTTTTGTCTATTTTACAATACATAGAGTACTTGTTCTGCTACTGAACAGTTGTATAAGCTTGAAAAAAATTTAAACTTTGAATTCTGAATTTGTGAAAAGAGCAGGTAGATGTCTCTATTTTTAAGGCTCCTATCAAGAAACTCTGGGCATCTCAGTTACGTTCAAGGTCAGCATCCTATGGGCCTTTTACCTTCTCAGGTTCCCTTGGGACTCAGCCTGGATTCCTACTTGTCCCTATGTACTTTCTCTGTTGAGGTTGTATAACCCTTAACATTTCCTTGGCATGGGCTCTAGTGTTTTCGGATCCTACTGTCTTTTTGTGTGTGCTGAAAGGAAGCAATTATGTCCTTATGGCATTTATAACAGGGTGAAGCCAAGTGGGGGGCCCCCAATAGGGATTTATGATGGGGTCCAGAAGAGCTTGGCGATGATTGGCTCCACATCACAGGGCCACACCTGCCCAGAATGCTGGCAGCTGTGGCCACTGGTGGGAGGGGCCGGAAATGAGGTTGCAGAGGAAGATTGGCTCTGGGATTTAAACCCAGGCCAGGCTGCTGTTTGGTGTCATTCCGGGACCATGCGGCTTTGGTGGGGAGTTGGAACCATCTGGCTTTCAGGTCTTTTCATGGACCAAGAGGCTTGGGCATCTTGCTGGGACCATGTGGCTGTGGCAGGAGTGGGGACCACATGACTTGGGGGCGAGAGTCAGGGCCAGGAGGCTTTGGAAGTGCTCCCTTTTGCCACTGGGATGGTGCCAGGAGCCTGAATCACGGACTTCTACTTCTTTCCTGAGATGGGGTACCCCAGACTGGGCAGAGGGAGAAGGAAGGACTGTGTGCGTTTGTAGGTATTCTAAAGAACTTTAGTCTGTATAACTTTTCAGTAAATAACAATTCCTTTCCTTTCACCAGTGTCTGGCATTGAGAGATGTCTTTCCTCTCCCAGCAGGCAAAGCAAACCTAGTCAGGGGAGGAGCCCCTGTAGAAAAAGGGGGGGTCTTTTATATTATTCAGCACCCCCACCAGATCTGTTCTGTAACACTTTGAGTTTTACTGCTGTGAGAAAACAAATAGGCTATAACCGAAGTCACAGTCCAGAAAGTAAAAAAATTCTCACAGTTATGTTTCTAAATCTACATTTTGTAAGTTCCTTTTTAACATGATAGCTGGAAATGTCTTTTAGACGGTGCTAAAAATTCCTTCTATTTATTTTTTGTTTTTAAGTGTATTTTATTGATTTGCTGTTACAGTTGTCCCATTTTTCTCCCCACACCCATCCTCCCACCAGCATCCCCCCCTGCCTCCCCCAGTTCATGTCCATGGGTTGTACATGTAAGTTCTTTGGCTTCTCCATTTCCTATATTATTCTTAACCTCTCCCTGTCTATTTTGTACCTACCATTTATGCTTCTTAATCTCTGCACCTTTTCCCTCATTCTTTCCCTCTCCTCTCCCAGCTAATAACCCTCCATGTGATCTCCATTTCTGTGATTCTGTTCCTATTGTAGTTGTTTGCTCTTTTTGTTTTTGTTTTTTTTAGGTTCAGTTGTTGATAGTTGTGAGTTTGTTGTCATTTTACTGTTCATAGTTTTGATCTTCTTTTTCTTAGCTAAGTCTCTTTAACATTTCATATAATAAGGGCTTGGTGATAATGAACTTCTTTAACTTGACCTTAATTGGGGAGCATTTTATCTGCCCTTCCATTCTAAATGATAGCTTTGCTGGATAGAGTCATCTTGGATGTAGGTCCTTGCCTTTCATGACTCAGTTGTAGAGGGAGATTTAAGAAACTCCCTGTGTTGCCATCTTGGTCTGGAGTCTCTGTTATGATTTATTGTGTTATGATAGATATAAAAATACAATTATGTATAAAATGAAGAGCAACACTTTGGAGAAACTTTTTTAATTCCAGGAAAGATGTCAGAGAGAAGGTGATATTCAGGCTAAGTTTTAAAGAAATAAGACAGTATTTTTCCCAGAAGACAAGAGAGTACAGAGAATCTGTAGGCAGTGGAAACAGTGTATGTAAAAGCACAGAGCTACAAAAGGGTGTGGTGTGTTAGAGGCACAAGGAGAGACCCAGCTGGGTGGACAGGAGGCATAAAGAGCTCTGAATGTCTTGCTAAAGAGTTTGGAGTTGATATTTTTGAGAATGAGGAGTTTCAAGCAGGGCAGATGTGATCCTTTTTGTTCCTCAGAAGGATGGATCGACATGAGGTGAGGCCAGAGGCATGGAGAGTGGCCGTGGAGATGTCTAAACAAGGGAAGATGGACACAGGCCTTCTCAGTTGGGGCGGAGAGCAATGACAGATGTAAGACTATATAGGAGGTAAAATGTATAAAAATAGATATTTCTGGTATTGGAAGTGAGGAAAAGAAAGGAGTCAAGGACTACATTCTGCCTCTGGCCTGGGGAAACCAGCGACTTCTGTGGTCACAGACATACGTAGAGAGAGGCACTGGAGGGGTAAGGACCTTGCATTGGGAATCCAGGTTGCCATGGTAGAGACCTCAAAACTCAGTTGCTTAAAAAAAAGATCAAGTTTATTTTTCTTTCCTTTGAATGTCAGGACTGGTGGTTCAGTGAACTGAAAGCTTCTGGAGACCTGGGCTCCTTCTTTCATTTTATTCCGCCACTCTCAAAGCATGGTTTCCATGTTAAGCTATAAAGTGTCTGGGCCAGCTCTGGCCATATGGAGCGCTCACCTTCCCCTCAGGGCACGATTCAGAAGCTGAGCCCACTGCTCCATGTGCATCCTTTCTACTCACATCCGCTGACCTATCTGTAAAGGCCCTGCCTAGATGTGAAGGAGGCTGCAAAAGTCTTAACTTGAGCACCTATTGTCATTAAAATTCCTGCTTTATTATTAAAGGGATAAAGGGAGACTGGATGGTGGAGGACAATCAGTGTTGTCTGCCACATGTACGATACGGGCCTCGATCAGAAATGGGGTCTGACCCCGAATAGCAGCTGCAATTTTGAGAAAGAAGAACAAAGTAGGAGGGATCACAATACCTGATACCAAACTGTATTACAAGGCCACTGTAATCAAAACAGCCTGGTACTGGCATAAAAACAGGCCCATAGACCAATGGATCAGAACAGGGAGCCCAGAAATAAACCCAAATCTCTATGGCCAATTAATATTTGACAAGGGGGGCAGCAACATAAAATGGACTAAAAATAGCCTCTTCAATGAATGGTGTTGGGAGCTGGACAGCTATGTGCAAAAAAAAATGAAACTCGAGCACCAACTTACACCATACACCAAAATAAATTCAAGGTGGATAAAAGACTTAAATATAAGCTGTGACACCATTAAAGTCCTAGAGGAGAATATTGGCAGGAAAATCTCAGATATTTCACACAGCACCTTTTTTACTGATATGTCCCCCAGAGCAAGGGACATAAAGGAAAGAATAAACAAATGGAATCTCATCAAAATTAAAAGCTTTTGCACAGCTAAATAAAACAGTATTAAAATAAAAAGATCCAACTGTATGGGAAACCACATTTGCCAATGATACCTCAGACAAGGGTTTAATTTCCAAAATATACAAAGAACTTACACGACTCACTCCAAGAAGACAAGCAACCTAATTAAAAAGTGGGCAAAGGACTTGAACAGACATTTCTCCAAGGAGGACATACAGAAGATCCAGAGACACATGAAAAGATGCTCAATATCACTAGTGATCAACAGTGATGCAAATTAAAACCACAATGAGATACCACTTTACACAAGTCAGAATGGGCATCATAAACAAAGCAACAAACAACAAGTGTTGGAGAGGTTGTGGAGAAGAGGGGACCCTAATCCATTGTTGGTAGGATTGCAGATTGGTACAACCACTGTGAAAGACAGTATGGAATTAAAAAAAAAACAACTAAAAATAGACCTGCCTTTTGACCCAGCAATTCCACTGCTGGGATTGTATCTTAAGAACCCTAAAACACCAATTCAAAAGAACCTATGCACCCCAATGTTCATAGCAGCACAATTTACAATAGCCAAAAGCTGGAAGCAACCTAGGTGTCTGTCAGTAAATGAATGGATCAAAAAACTATGGTACATATACACAATGGAATTCTATGCAGCAGAGAGAAAGAAGGAGCTCCTACCCTTTGCAACAACATGGATGGAAGTAGAAAGCATTATGCTGAGTGAAATAAGCTAGGGAGTGAAAGACGAATACCATATGATCTTACCTTTAACAGGAAGCTAAACAACAAAACGAACAAGCAAGCAAAATAAAAACAAAGACACTGAAATAGAGAACAGGCAGACAGTGACCAGAGGGGAGAGGGGAGGGAATTTCAGGGGGAAAAGGGGAAGGATTTACAGGAACTAGTATAAAGGACACATGGACAACAACTAAGGGGGGGTGGAAATGGGAGGGAGGTGGGGAGCACTGGGGGGGGGTGGGCTGGGATGGGAGTAAAAGACAGAAAACTTGAACAATAAGTAAATAAATTTTTAAAAATGCAAAAAAAAAGTACTTTAAAATATTTTTTTAAAAAATGGGGTCTGAGCTGAAGGCACAGAGTCTGCATTTAGGGAGCATCAACTCTTAATCCTTCCCCGGTGGCAGACCGATGCTTCTCCCCAGACAGCCATCTCCCTCACCCTCCTGTTGGTCACAGGAGTTCTAGAAGGGCAAGTGGCCACTCAGCCAGAACTCCGCATACCAGCCGCTCTTGCAGATGTGTTGCTATGTGACAAAAGAAGGGACTTTTAAGTGAAAATCTGTCTTTTTGTTGTTGTTGTTGTTTTAGTTTCTTGAGACCCTAAATGGACCAGAGCAGGAAGAGACAGCCTGAGTCAACACTCTGGAGCGGTAGGGAAGAGAGATTATTGGCACCCCGAGGCCTTGCACGGTTTGGCCCGACGCCTCCCCATTTCCCATTCAAATTACTTTTATTCAACTTCCTTAGTTCTTTTTCCAACCACCAGGTTGGGAGGGTCTCACATGTACGAGGTTACATAATTCCCGTTTCATCAAGAGCAGTGCCCTTTTGTAGGAAAGCCATTTTTTTAATGTCGTTGCCACATTTAATTATTTTGGGGGGATAATTCTAGCCTTCATGTCTTTCTGCCTTGGTCTGCAGCTAGGTGGGTGACAGTTCCCACCCCAGAGCTGCAGGTCCTTATGTCTGTATCTAATTGTCCATCTTTGTATCCTAACGTCCGTCATGTTGTCAGTTCTGTATAAATGTGTCTTGAGATGAACAAAACCTGCACTATCACCCGGGCGGGCTGGCAGTCCTCCTAGCCTACCTTGTTTCTCTTCCCTCCTCAGTTGCTATCATAGGTTCATTTGTGGAGCAAGGCAGAATGGATAAAAGACCAAGAGAAAGCAGAAAGCGGCTTGAGAAATCACTCTGAGTCGGCAGGAGAAGATCGTAACAGGAGGCAAGATAATAGGTTTTATATGCCACATAGTAAGCATGATAAACTTCAAGCCAGGAGGGCAGCAAGAGTGCTCTGTGTGGGTTAATCGGTGCCCTGCCTACAATTGAGAGGAAAATACATTTTCAACCACATCAAAGGCTCCCCTAGAAGAAAAAATGCTCATTAAAAATGCCATTTCCAGGAACCCTGGCAGCCAGACAACAAGAAGGTTGAAAAATCACCTCTGTTTGGCCTGCTACTCTCTCAAACTTTAAATTATTTGCCTTGAGAGGAACAAAGAAAGTATGTAGGTAATACACTTACATTCAACTTCTCGGAAAGTGGGGTGGTTTAGCTCGAGTTGGCTTCTATCAATTCGAGGCCTTCCGAAGCCTGAAAATTTATTAGCGGGAATGTGTACAAATTCACTCTTGGATATGCCTCCGTTCTGCTCTCGTAAAGAGCTGACAGCGCCGTGCAGGGAGGCGTTCAGAGCCTGCCACTCCCACAGGGAAAAGTGTTCAGAGAGAGCAGATCGGCTCCTGCACTGAATCTTGATGGAAGACAGTGGTTCACAGATTTCTCTGCCATCTACCTCGTCTACTGGGGATCGTTTGAAGAATGGGGAGGGCCGGGAACTTCCTTTTATTCCCTTTTAGGACCTTTTTCTTTTGGACTAGTTTTGGATTTATGGACAAGTTGCAAAGATATTATGGGGAATTCCCATCAGTCCTTTACCTAGCTTCCCCTAACATTAAAATTTTATATAACTATGGTATATATATTTTAAAACTAGGAAAATGACATGATCACAATACTGTTAACTAAACTGCAGCCTTTACTCAGATTTTATCAGTTTTCCCACTGACGTCCTGTCACCATTCCGTAACTCGGTCAAGGCAGCTGTCCTGTGTTTAGATCTCACTCACTTTTTATGTCCTGGTGTCCGGGATCATACCTGATAGGTGCTCAATATACGTTTGCTGAGAACTAACAGGAGGAAACAACTAGGATTGGACAGTCAGCTGCTTAGGAGGGATCTGGAGTGGGGGCATCTGCTGCCCAAAATGCAAGCTGGAGAATGATTCAGCAAGTGACCCCTGGATCCGGCGGCTGACAGCCACTGAGGACTTTCGTCTCATGGGCTGCAGTAGAGTGGCGGGGGCAGAAGTGTGAGGGGGAAGGGGAGACCCGGAGTGGAGAGAACTTGCAGTTTGTCTGTGAAAGTGAGGGCAGAAGACGTTCAGTGCCTGAAGGAGATACAGGTTATAAGGACAGTTTTAGGAAAGCGAATGGTGAGCTGGTTTATAGTGAGAGAAAAGGGAAACTTGGAAAGGCGGGGAGGAATTAAGACCCAATAAAGAGAAGGTGATCACTGAAGTAATAGCCAGGCAGAAGCAGGAGGAAATGTGATTTCGAGTCAAGGTGGCAAAGCTAGGCTTCAGGAAGGAGGACAAGAACGTCTTTCCACTGAAACAGGGAGAAAGCGGAGAACATATGGGTGAATGTCATGGACCCGTTTGCCCAGTTTCCCTTTTTTATTTGTCATCTAGGTTTGATGGCTTCTAATTTTAAAAGAGAAGTAAAAGATGTACCTCTGAGAGTAGGGAAGCTGGTAATAGAGGTTCTCAGAGGCTGCTAACTACTGGGTGGGCAAAAGTAAGTTTACAGTTAGTTGTGAGTGCACAAAACGGTTTATTCTTGTATTATTTATTATAGTATTTCCATATGAACAACTGTAAACCTACTTTTGCCCCACCGTGTATTGTTGGACTATCTGTGATGGGTCAGGAGAAGGAAATCAGCTGAGAATGTGAGTAAAGAATGACATTGGGGTGCAGTCCCAGCAATGGAATTGCCATGTCAATAGGCAGTTCCATTCTGATCTCACCTATAAGTGGAAACTAATCAACCAACCAAGCAAGCAAGCAAAACAGACCCAGAGACATTGAAACAAAGAATAAACTGGCAGTAACCAGAGGGGAGGTAGGAGGGGATAATGAAGGAAAGGGGGAGGGATTTCAGGAACATGTATAAAGGACACATGGACAAAACCAAAGTGGGCTGGGATCAGGGTGGGAAGTGGGGATGGCTGGGGTCGGCGGGAAAGTGGAGATAACTGTACTTGAATGACAATAAAAAAATTTAGCTCTAGCTGGTGTAGCCCAGTGGACTGAGTACAGGCTGTGAACCAAAGGGTTGCTGGTTTGATTCCCAGTCAGGGCACATGCCTGGGTTGTGGGCCAGGTCCCCAGTGGGGGCCACATGAGAGGCAAGCACACATTGAGATTTCTCTCCCTCTCTTCCTCCTCCCTTCCCCTCTCTAAAAATAAATAAATAAATTCTTGAAAAAAGTAGTTTTTTAAAAAGTTAAAAATAAAAATAAATAAAATAAATAAAATTAACCAACCAATGACAAAAAAAAAAAGAATACCATCAGGCTTCTATATTTTGGGTCTGCAGCTAATGACACATTGGTGCCACTCTTAGGCTGCCTGGCTCCCCGAGGATGTGCTAACTTTTTAAAATTCACTTTCCCATTTCCTTTCATATTATTACATCATCGGTCAATTACCTACTTCATTTTGGAATTCAGTAAAAGTCTTGGTTGAACTAATGACGACTGTCGTTTTATATAGCAGTTTCACAGAGTAACCTGCCATACTAGCAGTGGAGTTTTTCTATTTTGTTTATAGTAAATAATTGTAGCAACATTTACCCTAATAAAAACAATGCCTGTAAATCAGAATTTCTTGAGCACATACAATGGTGCAGCACAGTGATAAGCATTTCACGTACAACTACAGGGCATCTGAGTGTCTAATTTGGGAACTGAATCTTGAGATTCATTCTTGCAAAATATTTATTAAACATCTTCCATCTGTCAGGTTTTATTTGAGGCCATTGGGATATATCAGTGAGTAAGCTGGACAAAGTCCCCTGACCTGTGAAGTGACGACTGAGCAGAAAGTCTAGGTGGGTAAGTGTCTTAGGCAGCTGTAACAGAACAGCGGGGACTGGGTGGCTTGTATGCAACAGAAATTTGTGTCTCACGGTCCTGGAGATCGAAATTCCTGCAAGTTCAAGGTTAAGGCACTGGCAGATTTGACATCTGGTGAAGGGCTGCTTCCTGGTTTACAGACAGCTGTCTTCTCACTGTGTCCTCACCTGGCAGAAAGGGGGAGGAGCTTCTCTGGGTGAGCCCTCTGGGTCTTTTTTTTAAAAGGGTACTAACTTGGTTCATGAGGGCTCCACCTCTGTGACCTAATCACCTCCCCAAAGCCCCACCTCCAAATACCGTCATACTGGGCATTAGGTTCCAACAAACAAAGGTTCAGTCTGTAGCAGTAAGTGATTTGCTTAAATTCATTCAGCTCATCAGCAGCTGCAGTGACCTTTACTAATTTTTGATCGCCTTGTGTCCACCTTCCTTTGCTAATCTTTTGAGGGGCATTTTTTTTTCTATTGGATACCAATTTTTTAGGACTGTTAATCAAAGTATCTTGTTTTCCCAGGCTACCTCGTCAAGACTAGTCATCTGCCTCATTAGCTGATTAGGCCAACTGAGTGCTTTTCTCCCCACTGAAGTTTGATTCCTGTATAAAGAGAAAGAAAAAGTACTGAGAATCATTGAAATGCATCCACCCTTCTGGTTTCCTGAAGACTTTCTGGAAATGAAATCCCCTGTTGTGCCTGTTTTTGTCTTTTCAGAGTCGGAGTTGCCAGCCTTCCCTTCAGGCCTGAGAGCTTCCCGTAATGTTGCTGTACCGTCAGCACCATTGCTCACGTTGCCAGTAGGAACTAGAGTTGCCTGATTCCAGAATCAATCCCTTAGCTGCACTATAAGCTTCTCCAGCATATGTTCCATGGCACATGGAATTCCTGAGAGACTGCTCCCAAAGTTTTTGTTACTGTACATATTCTGCTTTGGAAATTTCCCAAATCTAAACCGAGTGGAACACTGAATCATCTGGTTTCTCAATACTGAGCATAACTTAGAAAGGATGAACTCTGCTTCATTTCTCTTAGGATAAGATACAGACTAGTCAGAATACTAAATTAGCTTTTACCCAGTGGGGCCTCCTATTGTGCTGAAGTGCTTTGAGGATTTGGTCTTATGGCAATGACTTGTGCTCCGTGGGACATTTTTCCAGCCCTGTGGGCCCAGGCAACAGTTCTTACCGCCTCTGGAGACTTACCGCCTCTGGAGAACCTTATCCCACTGGCCGTGACTGTCAAGTGCACGGCAGACATCACGGGCACGGGGAGAATAGCGGGCATGGCCGTCACTCGCAGGGATCGTCCCGTACTTGTGGGAATGCAGAACTGCCGCTGCCAGGGCCTCTCCCAGGGCTGCAGCCTTGTGCTCCCAGGGTTAGCATCACAAATGATGCTCCCAGAGTCTAACAGCGCGTCCAAGTGTCTCGGACTCCTGGTGTGGAATGGGCTTCCCGCCTATTCCTTCCAGCTTGGTGCGTATCCTTCCGGATGCTGGCCCAGGCTTCTTTCTTAGGACTCTTCACGGCTGTTTCCGCAAGCCTTCCCTAGGAGTTTCAGACTCTGAACTTAGCGCTACCCTCTGATTTATTTTTTTCCTTCTGGTTTACACAAGCTCTAATTCCTGGGTATGCTGTGTGTGTGCAGAGACTCTCACTACTCTATCCTTGTGCCTTCTGACTCCTGATCCTTCCTCTCCCAGCTCTCTCTGTCCAGTGCCACTAAGGAACTGGCTCTGCCACTTACCAGCTCTCTGTAGGGTGAGAGCAGGCTCAGTTCTCAGACTGATGGAAGCGGTGCCAAGATATAAATGAATGCCCGCACATTAGGATGTCTAAATATTTACAATTTATACTTCAGGCCAGCACACTGTTACTTGAAATATCTCTGTCCACCTACCTTGACTAACACAGCATCAGAATGACTTACAGGTCAAGTACAACTTCTGAACACGGCACCACGGTGGAACCTGTGCCCCAGTCCATACTTTGAGCCCTTCTTTTCCCACTCTGCTCTGTCCAGTGCAGCAAGGGGACTCACACCCTTGTGTCTGGGTACCCCAGCCTACATGTGTAAGTGCTATCCATGTCCCCACAAACCGGCCTCTCTCTCGGCTACTGCTTGGACCTAGGGGCGTTCTCTTGGTTAGTGTGGTCTGCGCTTGGGAGGCAGGGTCAAGAAAGAGGTCTGCTCTGGGGGAGCCATGTGGAGTGGGCTCAGAGTCATCTTGGCAGGAAGTTCTAGGGCACATGCTGGCTGTGGGTGAGCATGTACCCTTGACTCCAGGAAAGCCTTGGTCTAGAGAAGACAGGGTCAGAGAAGACCAGGGATTCTTGCCCCCAAATTTAAGGTTGTAAAGGTAAAGGAGACAGTCTCATAGTCCTGTAATGCTGGCCATTATTTCAGGTCAGCCACACTCTTCATCTTCATAGGAAACATTTAGAACATGGTGGTAATGGTCATTTATGTATTCAAGATGGGGAAAATGTGTAAAAATATGATGTTTCTAAACTATTTCTCCTGGGCAAAGAACATGGAGGGAGTCCCATTGCCTCTGGTTCTCGAGGTACTTATGTAAGTGATTTGACAAGCTGTTTACAATAGTGCTATGGACTAAAAGGGCAAGCAAAAATGAGAAACAATTTGAGTAGCAAACACGTGAGGAAAAGCTCCACGCAGCCCAAAACGCCTGGATAGTTCACTCTTAATCCCACTCGAGAATTAACGGCAAGTGGCCTCTGTCATAATTTCACCCAGCAAACACTCGTCATACGCCCAGTATGTTTTGAATTCTACCGGGCAGGCTGGAGAGGAAGGAGGTAAAACTGGAGCTGCAGCCAATGAGGGCTGAGTAACTTATTACCGTGCGAACAAACTGGGATGACGCTCTGAAAAAGGCAGGCTTCCTTGACCGTAACACGGGGTGATGATAGTGTTTACCTTACAGGGATGTTTTATGAGGTGTAAAAGAGTCACAAAGGCTGGACCCATGGATCATAGCTCAATAAACGTTCGCTATTCCCACTTTTAGAAAAAAATACAGAATATGAACACGATAACTTTGAAGAACTGGGGACAGATTTTACACAAGAACAGTTTGCATAAGAGGGAGTAACTTGATGACAGTATAAAGAACTAATTGAAACCATATTGTATTTTTTTAAACACTTTATTTTTTATTGTATTTTTCCATTACCAGTTAATTCCCTTATACTGTTGTCCATGTCCACGAATCCTTTTTGCTCAATCCCTCCACCCTCCAGCCCCCCGACCCCCTTCGGTGCCATCCTGCTCTCTAGCTATGAGTCTGTCCCCATTGAAATGACATGGAAACCATCTCCTATTTCACGAAGGAGCTTACGTATTGTTCCGCAGGCAAGGGGGCTCTCTGAGTGATGAGAGGACTAACATGATGAGATTTGCTGTTTTGGAAAGTTTACTCTTACGGTGTCATAGAGGATTATTTGGAGATGTGAGGGACTGGAAATAGGATGATGTGCAACAGGTCAGATGGTGAATGAAAAAGACATGAAGCAGGCCTGTGGCTGCGGGATGCATGAGAGAGGACAGCGGTTTACGTCAGTGGTACTTGGGAAGAAGAGTTAGGAAAATTCAGTGACAGAATTGCTTGAAGGTTTCTGGTTGCTTCTGTAACGTGGATGAAGAGACTGTTGGCTGGGGTAGGAGATGATGGACTAGAGAAAGATGCAGGAGGAACCTAGTGTTTGAGATGTTGGAGACATCCGGTGGAGATAGCCAGTTGGCCGTGGGTAACAGATCGGGGTGGAAATACAAATGTGAGGTCTTCTTAAAGGTCATGAACAATGAATGATTAGATGTGTCGGTGAGATTATAAAGTGAGAGAGAAGAGGTCTAAACACATTCAGGAGAAAGAAAGAAGGGGCAACAAAGGAAAAAGTGAAGGGATAATGAGAATTCGAAGAGAGGAAAGAGTTAAAGCAGCTACAGAAGAAAGCAGGGTTAAGGTCGGAAAGTGCTGGAGATGAGATGCTGAAAGGAAATAAATGTCAGAAAGTGGCTCGTGGGTTCACCGAGTCGGGAGCTCATTGGGGATCTTAGTGAGGCTGAGAACTGGGTAAGCGGCAACAAGGGAAAACAGCTCTTCTGATCTTTTAATTGTGATTATTTAGGCACCTATTTCTTTTTTGCCAGATTTGAGTATATATGATACTGCTTTTACAAAAACAAAAATACCATATATATATATACTTGTGCATGAATATATTTATGTTATTACTCATAGAAATATATGAGATAGTACCTTGTGGTTAATAGCATTTGTCTCAAGATGATGGAAATGAAAGAGTAAAGGAGAGACATTAGTGATTTTTTTTCATAAACTTTGTATGGTTTCAGTGTTTGTATTTCTTTTGTAGTGAAAATATTGAAAATACAACATTTACTAATAGTAACTTGAAAAATATGATATGCCTACCCAAAACAAGAGGAATATGACCAGTAATAACACTAAATGAAACTACTGAGTATAAAGAAACCCCACAAGAAAATGGAGTGACTATGTATCAAAACTCTGAAGTAGAGATGACTTTCTAAGCTCAGAAGAAAGAAAAGATATCTCAAAGGAAAGTTTCTTTTACTAGGTAAATGTTACAAAAGGTTAAGAAGTAACTATAAAGACCTCATAACTAAACGTGGATGGGGCAAACTGTAGCAAATGTAGCAGAAAGCCTAGTATCTTCATAACACAGAGTCAGGAGCATGCAAGCTGCTCTCAGACGGGCAAGGGCTTCCAGGAAGTGCTGGCACACAATTTTTGCAGCTTCTTCATTTTCTCTCTCTCCTTTGAACGTTGATCAGGCAGGCGAGTGTGAGAAGTGACCCACAAGTGTGCATCCTGTGTGATAGCCTTTAGTACAAGAGAGCAATTGTCTTCTCTTTCTTATTGGACACACCCTCCTTCACAACCATTTGGTTTTTTTTTTTTTTGCTTTGCAGAGTGCCAGGTTGGACTCACTTCCTCTCTAAGCCTCGAAGCCTTTAAAAATAAAATGACTGTGCTAAAAAATCATCTTAACTTTCCTTGACTGGAAGATAGTGAAACAAAATCCTTGTTTCAATGGAACCACCTTGGGTCAAGCTTTGAGGAGCTCTTGACAGAGAGGTTCTGCTGTCCTGGGGCTTCAGCGGGGCTTTCCTAGCCGTTTTAGATAAAAGTAGCATTTTACCTTAGTCTCTGAAAGCATGTTAAAGAAGAACTCCCTAAACAATTTAAAAAGCAGAAAAACCACAGACTCGATGATTTCGAGGCTCAAGGTCTAAAGCATTCAGGGACAGAGCAAGGTGCCTCCACTTCATAAATAATATCTATGATTTGCATATTTTGGAAATTTGTCTTTTCTGGAAATTTCATATAAGCGGAATCACACAGTAAATGGTCCATCCTGTCTGCTTTCTTTCATTCAGCACAATATTTTCAAGGTTCATTGATGTGGTCGCATGTGCCAATGCTTCATTACTTTTTGTCGCCAAATAACGTTCCATTCTCTGGATTTATCACATTTTACTTACGTTTTCCTTAGTTGGTAGACATTTGAATTGTTTCCACTTTTTGGCTGTTGTGAATAATGTTGCTGTGAACGTTCAGGCACAAGTTTCTCTTGGGTGTATACCTGGGAGTGGAGTTGCAGGCTCAAATGGTAACAATGGTAACTCTGTTTAACTTTGGGTTGCGACACTGTCCCAAAGGGGCTGCATCGCTTTACATTTTCACTGGCAACGGGTGGAGGTTCAACTTTCTGTGTCCTTGCTCAGACTCGTTCCTACCTGTCCTTTTGATTGTAAACATCCCAGCTTTTGCTACTTTAGATGACAAATGTATGGTGTTTATAATCTTTTGGGTTTTTATAATTGGGCTTTACTAATAACAGTATAAAAATTGTCTGCTTTGAAATTGCTGTTTCAACACAGGTTTTATTTTATTATGTTTCGGTCTTTATAAAGTGAAATATAATACGAGAATCTTTGCAGTAAGACAAAGCAGACTGTGTGACGTGCATCCACTCCGGATGAACTCCACCGATGAAAATTAATTCTAACATGAAGGAGACACCTCTGGCGCAGCAGGCTCTCTGAGAACTGGGCTGTGGCGGAAGCCTGGCCAGGCCCTCGTGGTTGTCTGCCTGGTCCCCAGGGGAAAACACTAGAAGTCAGCAAAGGGCTTCCTCTTGAAAAATGGGAACTGGGATTGGTGGGAGTGAGGATAAGCGCCAAGACTGACTGCAGGACTGGCTCCTGATTCCAAGACCAAGATTGACCTTTGGATTAGGACACGAGAACAAGAGGGCTCTGTGTGGTCCATGTTGGACACAACGAGAATGCTCTTAGACTAACAGTCTTGTACTGCAGGTAACATCTGGAGGAAGGAACAGCTGACCTCAGCAGCTGCCTATTGTCAGCCTGCCCAGGGTCACAGTGACAGCAGAGTTCTAACCCTCCCAGGCCTCATATCCTTACGGGCCATGGCCACCCCTCAAAATATAAGCCTTTCTTGTCACTTTATCATTCCCATACATTTTGGCATCCTGATAATGTCGTATAGTTCTCTCGCTTGGCCCAAGTCCACACTGCTCCTGTCCCTTGCCCCAAGCTTCCCTGCAGGCCCTCTGGAACATTTATTCCTCACTAAACAAACTCTGTGATCTTCAGTCTCTTTTCTGAGTGATCCTTCCACCTCTGGCTTGAACTGCAATGGGGCTGTCACGGAGGACCCCGCCCTTTCCCCTATAGCTCGTTCACCCAAGTCCAACTAAGCCAACCTTTAACTCCGGATTACTAATGTCACTCATAACTTTGTTTTCTGGGACCATATTTGTGGACTGGACCTTGGCTCAGTCCTTCTGAATGCTTCGACATTTTCAACTCAAATGACTCTCAGCCACCCACTTCCGGGGCTACACCTTTGCACCCACCATCATCACACCAACCCTGGCCATGTTTCAATCTCATCTTCTAATAACTCACTGCTGGCCACCCGTCTCCTGTTCAGCCTGCTTCTCCCTCTTGCTTGTCCTGTGCCTGCTCTTTGGCCTTATTGTGGACCTACTTTCTTGTAACGAAAATGTATAATTGTGGGGAAAAGTGAGGCTTTGGTTAAATTTTTCTGGGTTTAAGCCTATGTTTATTATTCATTAGCTGCCTTTATTTTTCCCATCCTTTAGTTGTTTAGAATTCTTCTTTGAGTAATTTATTTCTGGAAAGATCAGTTTTGGTCCCTCGCATACCTGAGAATGTATTCTGTTACTTTCATATGTCATGATTGCTATATGCAGATTTCTTTTTATTGTGTCCCCCCCATCCCACCCCCTCTGGCCCCAAATCAGGAAAACATGGCCGCATAACCCTTATTGTTGCGGAGGAATATCTGGGGCCAGAATGAATGTTCTTTCTTTGCATCTAGTGGATTGTGGGATTAGTGTTCTCCCCTTCCAGTCCTTCCAGTGCCTTTGGGAAAATCCATCCGGTCTGTTGAACCTGTCAATATCGATGCCGTGCATGATGCAGGCCCTGCCCTTGACCCCGCCGCTCTCCACTCTCTGTGCAAGGCAGGCCGATCAGTCAGAGTCACAATCAGTGGAGACAGTGATTGCTTCTCAGGTGGGATCCTGACTCTACCAGGGCCAAGCAGAATGCCCTTGGAATTGATCTAGGGAGTTGGGAGAAAATGTTGTTTCTGCTGGGTTTGGTGACTAACTAATGTGAGTCTGGGGTTACTGAGATTAATGGTAGCTCATTGTTTATCTATCTATCTATCTATCTATCTATCTATCTATCTATCTATCTGTCTATCTCTCTATCTACCTATCTATTTAAATATCTATCTATCTATCTAAATATCTATCTTATCTATCTATTTACCTTCCTGGATAGATATTTAGATAGGGAAATAAAAAGATAGATACAGATAGGTAAAAGTATTGGTGGACGAAGAGTTAGAGAAATAGGTACATAAACAGAATGCAAACATGAAGGCAAGCAGAGGCGGGCAGAACTGAGAAACGGAAAGAGAGAGAGAGACCCTAAGTTATCATTTGAAGCCCAGAATCAGCTGAGTCTGAAAGCAAATTCCTCCTGGACTTCCCAGAACCTCTCAGGTTACTGTATATGAATTTAAAGAAGTTTTTTTTTTCCTTAGGCTTATTTCTTTGTTTTTGCTTGATCTAATTTGAGTTTCTTTCTCTTGCAGTTGGGGAATTTTTGACCAGTAATCTATAGTTCCTCTTTGAATATTTGTAGGATTCTTTGTCTTATCCATGAGGTTAAAAAATTGGTCAGGAGAGTCATCTCTTCAGCAGGCTTGCCTGAATCTGGAAAGTCAGAGTCAGAAAAACTTTTTTCCTTATATCTGAATTCTGCTTCTATTCTGTTTGTTCTTTTACCCATACCACATGTGGAAAGTATCAGAACAGTGATCTGTATTCATCACCTTTTTCAATATTTCACCTTCTTGATCATTTCTCTGGACTCTGATAAAACTTCCAGCATTTGTCCTTCATATACCTAATTTGATATTCTATATTGTCTATTCTGGTCTTGACCACTGCCGATGAAATTTTGCCTCCTATTATACTGTTCCTCCCCCCCCATTATTTCTGTATCAAATTCAGTTCTATTTTGAAGTTTCTGCTTATTTCTCAGCCTCTGCATTGTGCCAGTAATTTTAACGAGTCTGTATCTTCTCAGATTCGTGGAAAGCACCAAGAAATTTACCAGAAGTTTTCCTTCCTGTTATGAATTCTTTTCAAATGCATGTGATTCATCTGCAGAATATTTTCATAGGCTAATTTTTTCTTTTATTGTATGTCTTCTTAAATAAATAGGGTCCGTTTGCCTTTGGCGTTTACCTGTTTAGCCATATGGAGGGGGGCTGAATTATCCTTGAAAATTTTCCCTATATATATATGATTACTATCATTATCATCATCACCCTCATCTGGAAGACTGGAAGTACACTCATGGCATGTACTTACATTGCCAGGCAATTAAGGTGAGTGGAGAGCCTAGGGTATCCCACGGGCAAGAGCTCGGTGTTATTTACCCTCTTTCTTGAAGCTGTCGTGCTGGATGCTAACCGTTTGTGTATAGCTCTGCCTGTGTCTGTCCTCCATGCTTGTTCTGCGTCCAGTGCCTCCGAAGAAGCCTGGCCTCCCCGGGGAGAAGTGCTGCTGTTCCAGGGACGTCTTCCCACGCGGCTGTTCCCTGTTTGGCGGAAGCAGCGGGACGCCTGGGACCTCCCGCAATGGCGACGTTGGAAAGGTGCTGGCCCAGAGCTACCAACGCAGTTCGGAGAGGTGCTCCGCTGTCATTCACCGCGACTGCCCCTCCGCATTTAGCAATGTTGGGAGGGTTCTGCCGGGATGTTGTCTACTCACTTTTATCTCATTAGAAGGTCATCAGTGTCTGCCTCTAGGTGTTATCGCTCCATCTAGTTTTATCAGAATCATTCAGAAGCCGTACAAAAGCATCCTTTTTCAATGTTTACCAGGGACACAGGTCTTTTCCCATTTTTATATTTCTTTTCCCGTTTTGACAAGGTTTGGGGCAAAAAGCAGAAAGTCGGCCCAGTTTTTCCAGGTATGTCTTAAGTCTCTCCCCTTTATCCCATCCCCACGGTCACCGCCTTGTCTAGTGTCAGGTTGTATCTCTGTCGTTACTGCGAGAGCTCCCTGCTGGGTCATCCGCCCTTTCTGGGGACTGCTCTCCTAGCGCTGGTGCTGGGCTCCTAGGAGCTGTTTTATTGTGTTAGCATTGTGTTCAATTTCAAGTAAACGATAGTTCTTCCAACATAGCTTACGCAGAAAACAAGAAGTCCAGGGGTGGGCCACCCAGTACTCGTGGGTGACTCGAAGACACCTCCAAGTGCAGGCTCCTCCCATTTTCTGTGCTGGGTGCTGCACCTCTAGGCCGTGTGCGTATCTGTTCCAGGAGGGAGGCCAGGGGAGAGAAAGCGGCAGCACCAAGAGCCTCTGCTTCCTTTCTTTGACCATGAGTGTGTTGTGGCCCCTCCTACTGATGGGAAAATAGGAAATTGGGCTGTACCTATTATGGACCCTATGGAAGAGGAGGGCAAGGAAGAAATGGGTTGGAAATGGAGGTGCACCAGCTAAATTCTGTTGCCTTCTTTGGAGATCAGGCACTTTCAGCATGGGATGGTCCAACATGCTAGTGATGGCTTGCCACCTCCTTTGTCCCCAACATCTCTTGGCCAAAGGAAACTCTCCTGGCCATCCACACTCGTGGCCTCAGGATGCTGTTTTTATGCAGGGAGGGATAAGGTGGCTGGGTGGGCAGTGGCTCTAAGGGGGTGTTTTTTTTCTGATCTACTAGCCCCAAATTTCTGTCTCTCCAAATTAGGGGACATTCGGGTTCCCCCTAAGTTTCTTCCACTTTTCCATCCCTCACTGCACAATTCTTTTAAGAATAGTGATATGTAGATTCAATAGTTGTGGGGGTTTGCACTGTGAGGTTAGAACTCTCCCTTGTTTTTTTTTTTCATGTAATAATTTTGTTCATTTTAATGAGCAAAAATAATCCATGCTTTCTTTATATCTTGCTTTCCTCCTCTTTAAATTATAGTCTGTCTTATGGAGAAAAGGTTCGTAAATATGTATTTATGTCACTGGCTTTCTCAAAAGTGCCCCTGGTGTTCGGATGGAGATGCTTCTGTGGCCCCACCTCTTCAGGGTCTTCCTTCCCGTGTTGCAGTCCAGCAGGGCCTTGTTTTCCTTCTGTCCTTTACCGGGCATGCGCTGACTGCTCCCTGGCATTTTGGACCACTCCAGACATTGTAAGGGGCTTTTTCCATTTCTTTTGTGTGCCCCAATGGCCACAGCAGGTTCATGGTTGCAGCCCAACTGTGGAGAAGGTCAGAGAATGCTAATGGGACATTTAGCAGCACGTGTTCCTGCTTGACTTTCTGTGGAGAACAAAATTGAATTGACAGAAGGAGAAAATGCAGTTCTAACTGAATGCAGAGATAGTTCCAAGTGAGGACTGCCTGGTATGTTCATTGTTTTACAAGAAATGGTGAGGAAGTGGAGTCGTGATGGTGTGCATCATCAGACAGTCCCTACTGAGAACTTCTCTTGTGACATACAAGCTAGACTTTGACTGTGTTTAATGAATATGCATAAAACTGTGTACATTTGAATTATGGTGGGGCTCTGGCTGGTGTGGCTCAGTGAACTGAGCACTGGCTTGTAAACCAAAGGGTCACCAGTTCGATTCCCAGTCAGGGCACATGCCTGGGTTGCAGGCCAGGTTCCAGCAGGGGGTGAGTGAGAGGCAACCACACACTGATGTTTCTCTACCTCTTTTTCACTCCTTTCCCCTCTCTCTGAAAATAAATTAATAAAATCTTTTTAAAAAAGGATTATGTTGGGAATTTGAATTTTGAGAGCCAATTTATAATTTTGAGAAATATGCTACTACAATGATAATTCAAAAGATTTTTAATACTCATAACTATGGAAATATCCATCCCTCTAATGATATTATGTGTCTTTTCTCCTGCCACCCCCTCTCCCACTCCCGGGCAGTGTGATAAGGTGTTTAAAAAATTCCTCGGTTCCTGGCTCTCAGGCGTATTATCTACAGACTGGCAATAGTGACACATTTCAGGCCTGTAAGAAGTACCACATGGCAGGATGCTGTTCGTAGATTGCAAAGCATTGTATAGATGTCAGTATGCACTACTTTGTAAACTGCTTTTTCACGTAACAAAGCTACAACACATTTTTTAAATTGATGCACTGTATGGATGAACTAAACATTTAGGTTGATATATATCATATGTAACATATATAGCTTGATATATATATATATATATATATATATATATATACACACACACACATATATCTCCTTATTGATCTACACAGTCTCTTAGCAACTATCAAATATGCAATACGTGGGCCACTGACCAATGGGGACATTCTGGGAAATGCGTCCTTAGCCGATTTCATCCTTGTGTGAATATCACAGGCTGCACTCACACAAACCTAAATGGTACAGCCTACACACCCTAGGCTGCAGGGCATAGTTTATTGCTCCTAGGAAAGAAGCCTGTATAGCATGTTACTGGGCAGAACAACGTAAGATTAAATCAAGCATAAGAGAAAATGGTTCAATGAAGAGATGCAGGAAATGTGAGCGGGATGAGGCTGCTGCCAGTGTAATTGGGCAGACTGTGTTACCGCCAACCTTCGTTTTTAAAAGTAGAAAGAGTATACTTTAAACTAATGATTAAAAGCATACTCCATACACACACCCGTGACAGTCATTTTTTATCACTATGAACTACTGTGCACTGTACATAATTTGCTTGTGCTCCCCCTTACCATGACCGGCAGGGCAGCGGGTTTGTTTACAGCAGCTTTGCCACAACGTGTGAGCAGCGTGTGGCACTGTGACCTTTCCAGGACTCCAATGTCACTAGGCAACAGGAATCTTTCGGTTCCATTTACTCTTATGGGGACTTCTGTGGCACGTGCAGTAGCTTATTGACCGAACCATTGTTCTGTGGCACATGGTGGCATTGTTAACTACAGTCACCTTCCGTATGCTGCATCCCCAGGACTGACTTATATCTGGGAGTTTGTACCTTTTGACCGCCTTCGCCAGGGTGTGCTCCACCCCCCAAACAACAATCTGTTCTCGGTATATTCGAGTTCGTTTGCTGGCTTTAGTGGTTTTGTTTGGTGTTCGATGCCATACACAAGTGAGATCACACTGTGTGTTATGTGTTGTTCCAGTTCATTGTAACGATCACTTATTGTTTGTTTGATCACTTATCGTTCGTGCAACCATCAAAAGCTGTTTTTATGGGAAAACCTCACTCCCAGCTTCTCCAATGCAACAAATACTACGAATAGGAACATAAGACAAAAGACCTATTGGCTGTATTTTTTTACAGCAGACATGGCAAGTGGTTAATTTCTTTATAGTACAAAAAAACTTCTGACTAATTCAGCAAGAAAACATTGAAAACACTAATATAATTTATGTGAAGAACATGAATCAGCTGCTTTTTGAACAACAAAAGAGGCAAATATATAAAAAGATGCTCATTTTCTTAAAGAGATGAAATTAAAATCTGTTTATTTTTTCAGTTATCAGATGGGTAAAGATTAAAATGTTTCAAAATATCCAGCATATTTTAGGATGTAGGAAAAGAGACACTCTTTGTGGGCATGTAACTTATAACTTTTTAGGAGTCAATTTCGCAATGCCTTCAAACATTTCAGCACAAATTTTGACCCATCACTTTCCCTGTTAGGGCTTTATCGTGAATCACACTGAATAGATTTGAAAAAACGGTGGTATCAGGTGCTGTGACACCTGGTGTGCACAGGTGTGCACAGGTGCGTGTCAGCAAAGCAAATAGCCAAGCTGTAAGCAACCTCTGCAGCCTGTATATCTCTCAACACGGTACAGCTGAAATTATGTATATTCCTAAAATGACATTTTATATAGCAGCTAAAAACAGACTGATTTCTGCATACTGATTTGAAAAGATATTCCTGATGTGTTGGTAACTGCAAAAAGCAAGATTCAGACTTGCTTTGATGCACTTTACGTATATGATATATGCTGCCAGGGAGAAAAAAAAGTGCTTGTAAATGCATGGCCAGTTTCGGGAAGAATAGACAAGAAATTGTTAATGGTGATTATCTCCTGGGAATTAGACTGAAGTGAAAGGCGAAGGGAGGCAACTACTTTTCACTTTATTCCTTTCTGTACCTTTGGAATTCCTTCTTCCCCATGTCTTATTGTGAAACATTTCAAACATACAGAAAGTTTCAAAAAGTATGCAATGAGCACTAATAAAGTCACCACCTAGCTGCTATAATGAACACTCACTGCAGTTGCTTTATGGCTAAATTAAAAGAAAACAAGAACTGTGAAATATTTTGACAATTTAGTAAGAAATGAGAGTTCAGGAAGAGGAATTTAGAAAAATGAAATAGTAATATCAGAAGTACATAAATCTGCTGAACGAGAAAACTATATAGGATAAGGTGATAAATATAAGAGTACGAAGTCCAATGTAACAAATCTAAGCAAGAGCGAAGCCTTGCAGGCTCTGAACTGCAGGAGGGGTTTCCTGCCTGCTGTTCCTTGGACCCGAGATGGGGGCCTGAGGGCCCCAGAGCAGAGGTGCGGGGCAGGTAGCTGTCCCTTTGCAAGTGGAGAAGAAAGATACCAGAGAAGTGTTGCCATACAGTTTGGATTTGACTGAGGCCTAGTGAGGAAAGTGTCGTATTTTTTAAAACTTTCTAGTTATTCAATACTGTGCTACTTCTCTGTGCCTAAACCTTGATTTGGTAGGAAAGACTTGGTGTCCAGAAATCAGAATTTTTAACAAGCACCGCCCCCACCCCCCACCTGGGATGATTTCATTGCATTGCCTGTAGGTGTTGCCACATACGGTCCTTTTCTCAGGGTGTAGTTTTATTTAGTCCCCTGAAGATCCAGCTGCTCTAAGAGTCTGGGGCACTGCTTTGCTGGAGTGCTTATCTGCTCAACAGCTCTCCCTCCTTTTCCAAATGAGCCTAATCACTAAGTTCCTAAGGGAGTAAGCCATAAAGGCCTTTATCTTTTGCTATAAAATTCTCACCCCTCACTGTATTGTAAACCAGCCTGGGCCAGGCTGGGGCCTAGAGAGAGAAGATAATTTTTTTTAACTTTCTGGTTGTTTGATTGAGCGCCGATGCCGTGCCCCTCTCTGCACACCTCCACAGGGCCGATGGATGCTGTCTTCTCTCCAAGCTCCGATTCACTGGAGTCTTCCAGATCCATTGGGCTGAACTCTTTAGTTCTCGGAGTCCCTTTTCCTGGTGTTTTTCTTTGGAAGCTCCTTTGTCCTGTTATCAGAGAGTATTTGAATTCTCATCTATTTTCTGGTGACTTGTGGAATGCGCTGGTAGAACTGCAGCTGTTATATCTTCCACTTGGAACAGGTTTTCTTCCCCTGGAGGATTAATAAGGAGACGAACTATCTGCAGTTGCTCCTACCCCACCTCCAATTGTTCTTTTTCATGAGGTTGAAGAACTATCTCAGAGTCCCCCCCCCCTTTTTTTTTTCAGAGTGACAACTCTGAATTCTTCCTTGTCTGTCCTTACCTTCTCTTTTTCTGTCTTGGTGGATCAATGAAAGCAGAGGAATTTGTGTCTGTGTAGTCTGTCAGCTAAAAGAAAACATGCTGCACCAAGTAAGGAGTAACTTGGTTTCTACTGTGTGTGTGTGTGTGTGTGTGTGTGTTTTAGCACAATGAACTTTTCTTGAGCTTGTCCTGTGCACCAGGCACTACGCTCAAAACCGGAGACATGGGGCAGTCACATCTCCAAAGAACCTTGACGAGTCCAGGTGGAGAGCATCCTGTGAAATAGGGGAGAACCTGGAAGTAAATTTGCAGGCGTGGGAGAAACTCTGTGGTGGGGGCACATTCAGTACAGTTGGGGTGCAGGGTCCTTGGTGAGAAACAACAGGTGCTTTGAAGACTTAGTTCTACTGTCGAAAATCCTAACATGATTCAATAGGAAATTATTTCTTAATCAGTTTTGAAAAACTAACATGGAGAACACATCCTTCTAGTGTCAAAACAATGAATAAAATCATGCTTTCATTTTCTTTTGCGATCAGTTAGGTGAGGAGAAGTGTGGGGAGAGCTAGAAGGGTAGCGATGATGAAAGAAAAACAGAACCGAACTCAGACTGGGAAATGGTCACAGAACGAGAGGTTTCAGCAAAGAGAAAGCTACATAGAGGAAAAAGGGCTATAACAGTGCCTGGCCCATAGTAGGTGCTTATGAAATAGTTCTTACTAAATGAAAGACAGAACGAATGGCATGGGGAGAAAGGAAAATAAATGGAAATGGGAAGACGCCCATCCATGGAAAATATCGATAGATTGCAAGAAAAAGGCTGAGCGACGACCAATGCAGGTAGCCATATATGTATTTGAAGAAGCAGGTTGTAAAGGGAGACAGGGAAATAAATAAAGGACTGGGACTCCCGAAGGCTCACAGCATATGCACGCACTCGTGAGAAAATGACTTTTTGCCCGTCCTGGGTCTTAGACCCTGTGCTGGGTATGTGATGCGGACCCTGGGGAAACTCACTCAATGTTTTTTATTTTTATTTTTTAAAAAGGGAGTGGAATCAAATACAGTATTGTAAAATATTTAATGTGATGAGGATTGGCAATCGGTCCATGGAGGGAGTATTTACATGTATGTTTGAAACTTTCCATCATAAAAAAAAAATCTTTAAAAACAGGACAGTTAATAACTGAGTCCAGGCTCGCCTAGTTCTCCCCTCCCCAAAGTCAGTAGAGTTAGAATTGTTAAGACATGACAACAGATTGGAAAAGGGAAGCAAATAGGAGGAGAAGGTCATGTTCACGCCCAGGGTTGGTGTCCTGGTGACGAAGGGGGTGATTTTGCCTAATGGAATGACAGGTTTGGAAAGGAAGCTAGTCAGTCCATTTGTCAGAAATGTCGGGGGAATGAATGCTCGAGGAAATATCTGTAGGCCAGAGGAAGTTTGTTGTGTGTGGAATGGGGCTCTCGCGAGGCACCGTGGAGAGACTCGCAGACAGGGAGACAGAGAGGTGGGAAGAAGAGGGAGCCCGGCTGGGTGGGGGGAAGAGAAGAAAGTCTGGGGGCCGTGGCTTGTCATTTTCAAGAGCGAAGAAGGAGGAGGTTTGGTTGGAAGCCTGGATCCAGGGTGCGGCAAGGGTAACAGCTGAGTCTGTTGAATTATCCAGCCGCAGTGTTCTTGTGGAATGTTGCCTTGCAGGCCCCTGCGGGGTTTATTCCCTCCCAGGTGCTGGGCGCAGTTGCTCAGAGCAGCCCCTGCAGGGCAGGTCAAGGGGTCGGGAAGAAAGAGGTCAGAGGAGAGTGCTGGAGATGGCGGCCTCTGCAAAATACCCTGATTTTTCTTGGTATTTGACAGGTGGACCCGAGGAAATTTAGCTGAGAGCCAAGCTAGTCAACAGATGTTTTGTTTTCACCAGCCCTGTCGTTTGGGGCATCTCTTCTTCACATTTTTTCCCTTCGCTGCACATTTCACTGCAGTGTTTACTTGCTAAGTGACAACTTAAAGGAATAAGTATAATAACCCTTTCAACTGAAGTGGCTTTTGAAAATGACACATCAGTTTACTTAATAAAAAAAACTTGATGTTATTTTGAATTCCAGATATTGAATACTTTTTAATGGAATTAGAAAAAGATATTTTTTTGGACGTCTGAGATTAAGAAGTAGATTTTTAATTTTGTGTGAATGAAGGACATTTCTAATTCAGTGATTAGTGATAGGTTTAGAAAATCATAAATTCACTTTGTAACATGTTCATGGCAATAAACAAACCCGACATCACTGTGGGTTCCAAGCAAAATTGGTATCAAGTCCCAAATGAGACCCAGCTGCTGTTTCGAACGTCAGAGAGGGGGATGGGAGAACTCAAGGCTAATTAATTATTTCCTTGGTTAGAAAACAAAATCTCCGGACAAAGAGAACATTATATCTATAAGGCACAAACTAGCATTTCTAAGATTCCACTCCCAGTAAGGCCAGTGAACATAATGCCAAGTCTTTCACTGGATTTTGAATTACTCACACGAACTTGGAAAATCACAGCAGAGGGTAACTGAGATCGTGTCTAAATGGCTGAAGTCAAAAGACTAGTCTGCTTCCTTTTCCAGGTCACCCCCTGTTACCCCCGGGAGCATACCAACCGGGGCTCTTATCTTAGATTCCTTTGCATTTATGGTTTCATCCAATCCTATTTCTTACAAGAATAATCTATTTCTTATGATTGTTTATTATCCATTGCAATTGAACTTTAAAATGTGTTTGGAAGGCATAGGCTAAGTAGTTTCACAAAAAGTTCAATGCACTGAACACCAGGGACTGTCCATAAGCTTTGTACGCACAGTGTCATACTTCATCCTTACACGGTTCTGTTATCATCACTGTCGTCATCCCAGTCTGCGGATGAGGACACCAGGACTGCCAGCCGTGGTTCTCAGCTGGGGCTGCCCATTGGAGACGTCTGAGGAATTCTAACACTGTCGATGCTCAGGCTGTGATCCACCGGTTAAATCAGAACCTCTGGAGGTAGGAGCTGGACTTCAGTACTTTTTTAAAGCTGCCCAGGTGATGACAAAGTGTTTGGAAGGTTAGAACTCCTGACTGTTAGAGCAGTGAACTAACTAGCTCAAAGTCATGGGCTGATTGCTTGGCGGATGGAATTGGGAATCCAGGTTTATAGATTTCAGGGCTTTGCCCTCAACCTTTCAACTGTATTGCCTCTCCAAGTGTTTGTTTTAAAACAAACAAACAAAAAAATTATTAACATTCCTTTTTTCATGTTTTATATACTATAGAAAAGGGCATAAAACATATGTAGAGCTAATGAATGGCACCAAAACACACAACAGTATAAAAACCACACTAAGTAGCACATTGACAGCATCTCAGAAACTCCCCATATGCTCCTCCCCGATCATAACCTTCTCCCTTCTCCCTAAAAGAATCCTACTTCTTGACTTTTTTCATACTTATGCTTTGTTTTTCTTTATGTTTCACTATTTATGGATGCTTCTCCAAGCAATATTGTTAAGTTCTGCCTGTTTCTGAACTTCACATGGAAGGATTCGTAGGGTATGTATTGTTATGTGTGTCTGGATTTTTGCTCAGCGTTATGCTTGTGAGATTCTTCCGTGGTGTTACTGCTGTGGTGTTGTTGCTTCATATGTGCACATGTCCACTGTGAACGTTCAGTGTTCACCGTGATCTGATATTCCATGTGTGAATCTACCATAATTCATTTACCCATTTTTCTGATGGTCCATATTTGGGTTGATTTCAATTTGGGGCAATTGGTAACATGTTTCCTGCTGTACATATATACGAGACTCTGTGGAAGCAGACTTACCAGGTCAGAGTATATGCCTATTTTCAATTCAATTGGCAATGCTCACTTTAGGCATCTATTAATACGATCATGTGATTTTTAAATTTCATTTTTTTGTTTGGTATATCATGATGTTAATTGATTTGTGGATATTGAACCATCCTTGTGTTCTGGCAATAAATCCCACTGGACACATGGACCTAATTTTTGGGTACATTGGAGAGAAAGGCTCAAATTTAATTTTTTCCCTGTAGATACCCAATGGTCCTAGCACCATTTTTTGACACATCTGTCCTTTTCCCTCTGATCTATATGTTATTCTGTCATATGTCAAGTGTCTACGCATGACTGTGTTCTGACTTTTCTATTTTGTTGTTTTAGTCTACTTGTGTATCCCTGATCTAATACCACATTATATTAGTTATTATAATTACAATAAGTCTTAATATATGGTAAAACAAGTCCTAGAGACTCTTTAAAGACTGTGTTGGGCACTGTTAGGACTTTGCAGTTCCATAAAATCAATGTATCGTATCTCATACAAAGAAATCTGTTGTATTTTGATCGGGGTTGCAGTGAGTCTATTAGCCAATCTGAGTAAGTTATAGCTTTACAATTCTGAGTTTCCATTTAAAAATTTAATTAATGTTTTTTAAAGAAGTTGTATAATTTTCTCTCTTCAGATTTTGACTGTTTTTCATCTGAACTAACCCTATGTCTTTTATGTATATAAAGTGTTATCTGTTTAAATTTAATGATAAATTTAGTTTATAATGATATACATATGGTTGATATGAAGTTGCTATAACCATAGTATCACCACTGGACAGAGATATTAAAAATGAAAAAATGCAGATTATTTCATTATAACCACAGATGCAAAACTTCTAAAAAATTTAACTAATCAAATTAGAGACTGTATAAAACCTTGAATTTATTATGACCAAGATAGAGTCATTCCAGGAATGCTGGGTTGGTCTAATGATTCTAATATGAGAAAGTTTATTTACTTTAATTCACCATGTTGACCCATAGAGAGAGGAAAAAAGAATGATCATCTTGATAGTACAGAAAAAATAATTTTTATAAAATTGATCATACATTCATGATTTGCAAACTAATAATAGAAGAAAACTACATTCATCTAAAAAACAAGTTAGCTTCTAAAAGCATAAGGCAAACATTATCCTTCATGATTAACAGAAAATATCTCCTTTAAGATTAAGAAGATTTCATCCATTTCCATGCCTGGAACCCTTGAAAGTGCGTTGTAGTAGGCTGGGTAACCAAGGGCTGGTGACTGGAAAGCAGAGATGGGTCAAGAACACAGCACAGGGCCCCTGGAGCCAAAGGTGCCTGCCACCGCCTGATTCCCTCCACCATGTCATCTGGCCCCTTCTGGTTGTGTTTAGAGCCCTTGTGCCAAGGTTTCCAGAGCCATCACAGTACACCAGGGGTTGGCAAAACAGCACTAGGCAAAGAACTTGCATAAAGATCAGGACCGAAATACATTAATGATTTATAAACGTGATTTAGCTCGGGAGGTCTGATCACTGGATATCATGGCGTCTGGCAAATTGGCTTCTCCCAAGAGCATGACAAAAGATGCACAGACGATGCCACAAACCCTGAAGGATATGGGGACTACGGAATATGAACCAAGAGTTATAAATCAGATGTTGGAGTTTGCCTTCTGATACGTGAGCACAATTCTAGATGATGCGGAAATTTATTCAAGGCATGCCAAAAAAGCCAAAGTTGATACAGATGATGTGCGATTGGCAATCCAGTGCTGTGCTGACCAGTCTTTCACCTCTCCTCCCCCAAGAGATTTTTTAGTACATATTGCAAGGCAAAGAAATCAAACCCCTTTGCCATTGATCAAGCCATATTGAGGCCCTAGATTGCCACCTGATAGATAAAGCTTGACTGTTCCAAACTATAGACTTAAGTCTTTATAAAAAAAAAGGCAGCTACTTCTGCAGGGAGAATAACAGTTCTGTGATTAAGTGTCAGTTACTAGCAGACCAAGTGCCCCATACCTGGCACACCAACCCCACAAACCATGTCAGTTTTCACTAAAGTAGGGGCTCCGATGTCCCTCCCAGGGCACGGGTTTACCGTACCGATGCCCACTTTGCAGTCTCCAGCTGTAAAAGCATCAATTCCTGCAACATCAGCAGTTCAGAATGTTCTGATTAATCCATCATTAATTGGGCCCCCAAAACATTCTTATTACCACTAATATGGTATCATCACAAAATACTGCCAGTGAATCATCAAATGCATTAAAACTAAAACATGAAGATGGTGACTATGATAGTTTGTAACCCAGATTTGATGCACGTAACATGTATACCTGATCTTGAACCCACTCTACTAAGATTCAACAGGCATGCTGGGTGTTTTCAAGTTGCATTTTAAAAAACTTAAATAGTATTTAATGAGTAAATACAGTTACTATAGTTTTTAATTGAGATAATGTATTTTCTTTAATAGAATTCCTAATGGTTTTTCATCAGCTTTTAAGTCTAAGAAATAAAGTTGCTATTCATAAAAAAAAAAAAGATTAAGAAGATTTCAAGGATGACCTCTTTATAACATTGAAATGGAAATCTTTGCCACATCAATTTGGCAAAGAAAAGAGAAAAATAGAAGCATAATGTTTTGAAGAGAAGAACCAATATTTATTGACATTCAAATGAATTTACAGATAGAGTAAAATTACCAAATGAATTAGTAAATTTGCATGGTGCAAAAATCAATATATACAAATCAATTCTCTTGCTATATACCAGCAACCAATAGTTAATGTAACTGTAGAAACACATATCATTTAAAATAGCATAAAACTATAAATTAGCTAGGTATAAATATAATAAATTTTTGCCAACTTTTAAGGAAAATTAGACTATTTTATTAAAATGCCATTAAAATCTATATAATGTTCATGGATTGAAAGTCTCAAAATTGTAAAATTGCAATATTCTATCAATTGATTTATAAATTTTATGTAATTTAAATCAAAATATCAACTTGTTTATTTGGGAGAAACTTGCTAATCTTGGTATAAAACATGTATAGAAAAGCAAACATTAATAAGCACTTTCATAAGCTTGTAGTAGAGTAGTTGGATATCTACAAATGTAGAAAAAAATAATTTTTGTTTTTATAAAACACATTTTATTACTGTAATTCTAGCAATATAAAGTACTAAGCAAACAACTAAAAATAAAAGGCCCCATCAAAGGACATCAGTATCAGTATCAGTAACACACATTATGTGATAATCATTCCACAGTATTCTTTGTGCATATATACAGAAAGGAAAGATACATAGAAAAGAATTAAAATTGTCTTAGTCATTTAGTGTATATAACAAACCACCCCAAACCTTAGTGGTTTATAACAACAAAAAGCAGTTATACTGACTCATACTTCTCCAACTGAAGAGGGCTTGGTGGGATGGCTGTCTCCATTCAACACGTTGGGTGACGTTGTTCATGTAGTTGCATCCCGCTGGGAATTTGGGGGATTGGAACATCTAAGATCACTTCCACATTAGGAACCTCTGCTAGGATGGCCGGCATGGCTGGTTTAGCTCAGGGCCTACAGGCTGGGTTTCTCTTTTGCTTATTTTATTTATTTATTTATTTTTAGATTCCATGAATCCAAAGGATTAAGCAGAGGGTACAAGTCTTTTAGGATGTGGGGGTGTAAGACCCAGAACATCACTTCCGTGCATTCTGTTGGTCAGAACAAGTCACGAGGCCAGCTCAGACTCAAGGAGAAAGGAAATAGACTACCCTTCGTAATGTGCAGAGAGACATGTGCCTACAGAGTTGAGAGACATTTTTGAGCCTGTTAGGAAATGATCTGCCACTATGATACTAATATAAATGCTGTTTCTCATAGTTTATTGGCTGCAAGCTGGTTTTGCATGGTTCTTTGAACAACTTCACTCAACAATTATTATTGAACATTGTTCCAGGGACTGTTTTAACCACTGCAAGAACAATGAACCAAGTTGACAAAATGTATGGTCCTCCTGGAGTCTACACTGGAATGATTCAGGCAATTATTCAAGTCATATGTTATTTTATATCAAAAATCAGTAAAATTAGGCTAAAGAGAGAAAGTTTGGTTAATTTAAATAAAAGAATAAGAATAAGAATAAGTTATAGCTGTTGACTTTACTCAGTATTTCACCTGAGCTCATATAGAAAAGAAGAAAAGTTGCCAGAAATATAAATCTTGACATTCCATTCAGATACACTTAGCAAATGCCTACTTTATCCAGAGGCCCTTGCTGGCCTGCTGGAATGGGAGACTATTTTGGAAGCATTTGATGAGGTTGAATTTAATAAGGATTCATTGGATATATGTGAGGGGTGCCAAAGGAGATACAAAAGATTAAAAGCATGGGATTCATACCCTTGTTACTCATAACTATAATATCAAAGAGGTAAGGTAAGTGCCATAAGTTGATTTCAATGACGTGCTGGAGGGGTTAATAGCCAGTGTCTCAGTCATCTGTGGGGATCATTGAGTGCTCATGAAGGGAGATAGCGTTTGAGCTGGTTGCTGGAGACTGACTGCATGTTCATTTGGAAGGGTGTCAGCAGGCTCGCTGAATGACAGAGCAGCTGGCTGTGCCGTTACCACCGCTCAGGTGGTAGGTGCATATTTCCCCCTGTTTCCAGATGATGCAAGCTGGTGTAGGCATTAATGGTACCTCAGTGATTTCCATTTTCTACTTGAATTCCCTGTTTAAACGACCTGTTTACATTACTCCTCTGGGCAACACCTATGCCTAGAGATGCCTGCTAGTTGAAAATGAACAAACAGCAGCCAGGTATTTCTTATCTCTAATGGATGTTCTGCAAAGCCCTTAGCTCTAGCATTTTTCGTGCAATGAATTTTTTAAAAAGTGAGTAAAAGGAATAGAAAACGATGGGCACACACATCTAGGTGCCTTGTGCAAACATCATGTTATTCTTCTGTCAAGGTGACTCTAAGCATAGGATATGCAGTTCGGATGCGCTGACACAGAACTGTGTGGGCCTCCTCACTTACTTGGTCTCTGTGAAAAACGGACTTATGTGTGAGGTTACGCTCGTTAACCTGTGCTATACTGATATTCTTAAAGTATTATTTTCATCTGGGTAGTCCTCTACGCAAAAGGCTAACATGAGTTTGAACTGCCTACTTAGCCATGTCTTCTCTTTTAGTGTCCTGTGTTCTCAGAGTAATGTCTACTGGATCACAAACATCTTTCTCGTTTTCCACTACCCTCCAACAAATATTAATTAATCAATTCATTCATTCATTCATTCAACAAACAAACATTTATTAAGCAAATATATATACTGCCCATTACTCTATGGATTTGGGATACTTTTAACAAGGAAGCAGAGTCCATACTTGATTAGAGCTTACGGTCTAGCAGGTGACACAAAATAAACCCATTTTGTAAACAAGGAAATTATATAATACGTTACAAGGTGGTGAGTATTTGGAAACAACAGAATAGGGCAGAGGTTTGGGGAGGAGTGTGCGAGTTACAACTGGAAGCAGATTGGAAGTGAGTTAGCCTCTGGTCATCTGGGTGCAAGACCCTTCACGGCAGAGGCCGCCAGCAGAGCTCAGGCCCTAGGGCCCTAAAGGAGTTTGCGCAGAAATCTCCAGGGGCAGCCCAACAGGCTGGTGTGATTGGAGCCCCGTGAGCAGGGGGAGAGAGTGGGAGAGAGGTGAGAGGCTGCGGGTCCAGACTGCATGGGGACCTGCAGGACTTCGGGACTGGCTCTCGGGGAAGCGGGGAGCCCCTGGAGGCTCTTCAGGAGAGAAGTGACCCTCTCCCTTTCTATGCGTCTTGTCATATATTTTACTTCTACAAATGTCACTGGTTTTGCTTTAAACTTCAGGTGACTTCTTTTTTGGGGGGGTAACTTTTGGATTAATGTTTGCACCATGTATCTTTTTCCAGTCTTTTACTTTTGACATACCTGTGCTCTTATATGTATCTGTAGCGAGTTTCTTACAGACAACATATTAGTGGCTCAACTTTTTTTTTTTTAATCTACAATGCCAATCTTGGTCTTTTAATTGGTATATTTAGATTTTAAGGTAATTATTATGTTAGGGCTTAAGTATGCATTTTTATTTGTTTTCTATTTGTTTCCTTTAGTTCTCATCCCTCTGTTTCTCTCTTTTTAAAGATTTTATTTATTTATTTTTAGAGAGAGGGGAAGCGAGGGAGAACAAGAGGGAGAAAAGCATCAGTGTGTGGTTGCCTCTCATGTGTGCCCCCTACTGGGGACCTGGCTCACAACCCAGGCACGTGTCCTAACAGGGAATCAAACCGTTGGCAGGCCAGCACTCGATCCACGGAGCCACACCAGCCAGGGCTGTTTCTCTTTTTTGGTCACCATCCTGTGGGTTACTGGAACATTTTTTAGGATTTCATCTTGATTTATTTCTTATCAAAGTTTTGTGTGTATCACTCATGGTTCTTTACCTCTAAATCCTTAAGTAGATATCCCCAAAATGAGAACAATTATCCAAATCAGAAAATTTAACACTGATACAATGCTTTTATCTAATCCATACTCCACATTCAAATTTTGTTGATGGTTCTGATTATGTCTTTAATGGCTGGTCTCTTTAGTCTCCTTTAACGTAAAGCAATTTTTAACTTTTTCCTTATGTTTCTTGACCTTTTCTTTTTTTAAAGTCAAGGCAATTATTTTTTAGAATGTCCTTCAATTTGGGCTCGTCTGATGTTTCTTAAGGAAATATTCACACTACTAATTTATAACAGAGCAAGTTTGGAAACAATCTAAAGCCGATATTGTAGGGGTTTGTTTAAATAAATTTAGATATACTCATACTATGAGATATTACGTAGTCATCAAAATGATGGTATAGACATTTAAATGCTAACATAAAGGTTGTTTTGAATATATTAAGACCAAATGGCGAGGCACAAAGCAGTCTGCAAAAATGACACATTTTTTGTAAGCAAATAAGTGAATATTTATTTACATGGATAAAATTGCCCAGAAAATAATCGAGAAGAAAATACACCAAATTCCTATTTCTAGGTGTCATTATCTCTAGGTGAGAGCCCAGAGGTTGGTTTTACTGCTTTTTCTTTTCAAGTTTTTCTCTTGTTCTTCTACAAGGAAGACCTATTATCCAAACAATTTTAAAAAGGAGGAAATTTTCCTGCAAACTTTTCAACTTTTAAATAGCAGTGCCCTGATTTTTCCAGGAAAATAAAAAAAAGAGATAGATGAAGAGGCATTAGGATGTAATGGAAAAATACACTGAACTTCGATCAAGGCCAACAATGACCATTTGCTATTTATAAGATCTCAGTCAGGAGTGTGATGATTGTTGAGCCTCAGTTTTCTCATCTTTAAAATGGGTGTTGCAGTGTGACTTTTCTGTCTGCTTCACAGAGTTGTTTGAGAGTCAAGTGGAATAATTTATGCTGTTTCTCTTCATAACCTTTAAAAACCAATACCAATATAAGACATTCTTATCTAATTTTATGAAAAATATTTTGTTGCATAGAAGAGATGAATGTTTCCTAAAATTATTTACAGTAAAAAAACCTCCAAATACCAGGCATTGAACGTCATCCTTGAAAGTTTCCAGAGTTACTAATGTTTTCTCCTAGTGGAATAGACAAAGCAGTAGGAGGAATTAAATCAACCAACATTTATAGCTTAAACGTGTCCTCAGCTCACATAATTTGTTTTTCCATTTCTACCTCAATCTTTTTCATTTTTTATATGATCAGTTATTTTGCAGCTTTGAAAGAATGTGGAAAGTTCTTTTTTCCTCTTCAGAAATTTCTGACATGCCACATCAGAGGAAATAGAAATAAGAAAAAGCTATTAATGAACATGCGGTCACACCCAGATGCTTCTGGGGTCTCAGTGTTTCTGATAGTAGTACAAGCCATTGCTGGAATGAGATGCTCTGTCATCTCCCACTGCTACCAGGACTGCGGGCCAGTGGAAGTAGCAGGGTCCAGGAGAGGCAGCAGCTGCGGCTGAGTGAGGTGATCTGGAAGGCGGTGCCTTGGCTACGGCAGGCAGACTTCTGGAGCCATCTGTGAATTTTGCTGGAAACCCAGAGAGCTGAGGAAAGGGAGGTGGGAGGGAGCCGGAATGAGGCTCCAGCAGCTGAAGTCTTATCAGGCCACAGACACAGAACATTGGTTTGGTTGTGCTTATTCATCTAGACCCAGTGAACGGTCCTGTCTTAGGCTGGTTCTGCCATGCCACACAATCATGGGTGTTGTCACTGTGAATGTTAAACAGATATTCAAGAAACAGTGCTTGTTCACACGTGGAGTCTGGAGATCAAGCTCTCCCCTTGTATCTTGTATATGGACATTCATTATGTTACACAAAGTTCGTTGGAAAAAATCTCCTAGTAGCAATGCAGAAGAATTGTAAGCTCACAGTACACCGAATCAGGGAGTTATTGAGTTACTGAGGTACATGGTTCAGCTGGTTTTTTTTAATGATGCCTAAAATGTATCCCAAAAGCAATCTAAACAGTTTAGATATCAAAAACCAGGTTGTGAAGCAATATAGTATAAAGACTAATTTCCAACTACTCTTCAATGCTTTTTTAAAAGATATTTTTTCTTGTAAATTTAATGATAAAGAAGGAAATAGATAATCAAATAAAGCAATTAGGTGTATTTATCAAAAACATGGCAAACTTACCTTCATCAGATTGCAAGAGCGTTTCAATGCTGATTGCCTTTTATTACTTGGGCCCCCGACGTCTGTCCCAGCCCTAGGACTCTGTAGTGATGCTGAGGGCTTCTGTGGCGGGTGGGGCGGGCACTTCCTCAGCACACAAGGCCGGGAGATGAGTCGGCCCAGTTCACATACGCTCTGAGCCTTTTTACTTTTCACGTCTATTTTCTTTTGTTGGGTAATTCTTCAGATTATTCTGACACCATGAGATAACTTCTGATGGAACTAAATGCCAATAGTTTAAATCGACATAGTCATTGCACCTTGTATAAAAGTGATATAAAGCCATCAATTAAATGGCAGTATCAGTGCCATGCCCAGGTCACTGATGACTGGGGTTACAAAAGAAGCATTACGACATTTTAAAGGCACGTGATGAGAAACCCAAAGGAGCATCTTTATACTTTTTTCCATCGCCACAAAAGATGATCGGTGGGTTAGAAAGAACAGTGTAACCTGTGGGAAAATGCTGTTCACAGGGTCCGTTCAGGATGGAGACACAGGGAGCCCCAGCATCGCACAGCCCGACCCTGCGCTGCACAGTGAATTTTGGAGGGAAGCACAGTCTTCCATAAACACCATATAAACTGCATAAGAATTAGCAATATCTTCCATGAAGTGATATAAAGTAAATATCCCAGTATAAACAAGCGGGACAAAGTCCAAAGTGGGATGTAGCACTTACCAAGAAGAAAAGGAACAGTTAGTTAGACACACTGGCTAAGATCATTTGAAAGAACAGTTGCTTGGCAACTGAGCTTACCTTAGAGACTCACTTGTAATTAACAGAATGCAGCAGAAGTGATGTCAAGGTCAGAAAAGGCCATGTGGCTTTCATGTTTATTTCTCAGGATAAAGGAGACACGATCTGTCACTGGATAGAAGAAGCTGTGTAAGAAGTTTGACAAGCCTAAGAGGACCGTGCCAGAGAGAGAGAGTATAATCAGATGAGCTCCCAGCAGAAGGCGGGCAGCACTTGCCAGCAACGTGACTGAGATGTTCAGCCTGGCAAGCCATCAGGTGCCGCTGCAGCCTTGGGGGGAGATTTGAAAGCAACTGCATGATGGACCCATGTGAGAACTACTTAGGTAAGCCTTTCCCAAATTTCTGACCCTCAAAATTGTGAGCAAAATCAAACAATCGTAGTTCATGTGACTAAATTGTGGGATAATTTTTATACAGCAAGAGTGACTGAAAAAAATCATGTGGCCTCATACATTTGAACAAAAAGTAAAAGCGAAGTTTCAAGTGTCATTATTCAGCTATGAGAATCCCAGAGCAGGCACTCCCTTGCCAGCATCCATTGCTCCCTGTCACCCATCACTCCCCCACCTGTGTTCTCCCTTGGCTGTGCCTTAGGGCTCTGCATCAGCCCCAAATCTCAGCAAGCCAGTGCGGTTCAGGTATTTTCTATACTTGGTCATTATTCGAGTAGTTTCCACTAGACTCCTCAGACTATAAAGTCTGCGTGAGGAATTATTGTTGAAAACTAGCAGGAGGGAAGAACATATGTTTGCTCAAAGCCACTGATTGGATTTTGAATCATTCTGATTCTCTCTGACATTCCAAAAATAAGATGCCTATTTTGCTAGATTCTTTGCGGCTGAGTAACAGACTCCAAATCATGGTGCAACAGACTTTTTTCAGCTGTCCACATGGGCTCGACTTTCTCCTTTCCTCCTCCCTTTTTGAGTTTCCTTAGACTTACCTTCCTTAGGTTACCATGGAAGCAAGAGGAGAGTGTAAGAAGTAAGATTTTTCTCGACAAATGTATAAGCGCTTTTGCCTCCTCCATTATCACTCTGGCCAAAATTTAAGGAATCTAGTGCATATTTAGTGAAAATTTATGGACTAATACTAGAGAACTTTCACAATTCAATAGCTACTTGAAGAGAGCCACTGCGCTTCCCCTCTCCCTCCCTCCCTCCCTCCCTCCCTCCCTCCCTTCCTTCCTCCTCCTTTCTCTCTCTTTTCATTATTTCTTTCTTGATACAAAAAACCCCATTCCTGGTATTTCCTGCCTCCCAACCCTGTTTTTTTTTTTTTGCCCTAGAAATAAAGGCAATTAAAAAAATTCATTTATTCATTCAACGAACACTCACTGAGCATCCACCGTGTGTGTGCTTCATGCTGCTTTAGCTACGGGAATGCATGAGTGGATAACACGGAGTCCTGGCCTCCTGGAGACTGCGAGAATTAGTCGGCATACAGTGCTCTGCAGAAGAATAAAGTGGAGTGAGCAGGACAGGTGCAGGTATGGAACAGAAGCTCTCTGTGGGTGTACCAGAGTCTTTTTTGATGAAGTAACACTTGAGCCGAGATCTGAAGGCAATTCTGTGGATAGAATAATGCCCCCTCCAAAGATTTCCACGTCTGAATCCCTGAAACCTGTGTATGGGTTCACTCCCATGTAAAAGGAACTTTGCGGATGTGAGTGAGTTAATGATCTTGAGATAATCTTTCCCTTGCGATGCATGCATTTTTTCATAGGGCCCACTTACATTTTTCTTTTTCTGTTTTTTTAAAATTGAAATAAAAAATTTTTAAATGAAAAACTTTGAAATATTTAAAAATTTAAAAGATTGAATTCAAAAAAATAATAAAATCAATTTAGTATATTTTTAAGTTCATTGTCCCTTCAGCCAACTGGGTAGACACAACCACATTTATTTCTGCCAAGATTACATGCATTGCAACCCATGGAAGAATTAATAATTTGATGTGTATAGTACCCTCTTGTTTCAAAGCAGCTCATGGCCATTTACAGACTTTTCATTCATTTTGCAAGGGTCCCTGGAGAAGGAAGGAAGCGCGTCCCCCTCTGCAGACGATGGGTGGTCAGGGGCTTGCAGACGGACGTGCAGGCATTGTGGGCCAGACGTTTTCCAGCCAGGGCCTACCTCCTTTTTCCCCTCTGTGTTATGCTGGCTCAGAATTACCAACCAGTCTGGCTCCAATAGCAAGGATGATTTCTCTCTTCTACAATCCACAAATACAGTATATTGTAACAATTGTACTAAATTATAAGCGTTTTGGGTGCTGTTATAGTTTCCATGAAATTTTATGCTGTCTAAATTCTCACAAGTATAATATATGTCCAGAGAGCATCAAGACTAAGGGAGGTTTCCAGGCAGTTCACCAACTGTTATTTTCTCAGTTGTTCAAGAATGTGAAAGGATATACGTTCTTTCGCAAGGCATATGCGCTTCACACACCATTATGTACCCTCTACCCCCCCAAAATAAACAAGGGCAGTGAATAACTTCTCCTACTTTTATACTACAGAAGCTGGCATCCCTGCATAACACATTAGGTTGGTGAAAGTTGATGTGGAAACTGATGTTTAGGTTTGTACATTGGTAGAGTGTATGCAGCAAAAGGAACTAAACTTTGCCCTCAGGCATATTTTGGGTTCTCTCATGCTGAATACGTGTGCATGTGCTGTTTTGCTTGGGTCTTACTCATGTTCTTGGCATTTGTCTTTTATGGAGAACGTCGTTAATGTTCAGCCAGAAAGCTTTGTCACCGAAAAAGGTGGTAGACCACTGGAATTTCACTCTCAGAGGACAAAGTCGAATTTCTACTCTGCTTAAATCCTTGCAAAGAGCTGAGTTATTGAGGAACTGGAATTGCTCTGTGGAGCCTGAGGACAACGTATGTATTTTACTTTGAAATGATGCTGAGAGAGAAAGAGTTAGAGAAGTAGGTGTTGCTGGCATACTTCAGTGAGGGAGAATTTTAGAGCATGGCTGATTTAAACCAGTAACTTATTGCCAAATTAAACTGAACATTAAGTCATTAAAGATTTTTTGGTTCCTCTTTTTGGTGACAAATATACCCATTTACCCTTCCTGTGCCCTAGGCTTCTCGTCAATTTTTAGCGCCAATGAATGTTGCTACATACACACACGGTCTCCCTTCCATTAGCACATTATTACATCGTTCTGGTCCATGTCTTCCCTGTGCCGTAGAGATGACAGGAGACCTTAGAAAATCAATAGATTAGGGAGAAGGCATTCTGATGAAACACGAGAGGGCATAAAAACCTTCAGCCAGAGAGTACAAAGCAGTGACTCACTGCCGTAAAGATTCTTTCACGTATCTGACTTGGGTAGTATACATACAATGGTGGTGAAGAGTCTGGAACAGACTGTCCAAGTTCAAATTTAGTGGTGGCAGCAAAGTCTGCCAGACTGGTCCTCTGGCGTGCCCTCATCTGGGGTTAGGCTTCTCAGCCTTCCCCACTTCCTCCCACTACTCGAGGCTGCTCCTCCAAATGTCCCAGCAATTTTAATAGAGCTCTTATCATCTTAGCCATAATCTATTCTGTTGCTTACAACTAAAGACTCTAAATGTACACAGCCATCTAAGAGTAGATAGCCATGTCTTCCTACCTTTTCTCTCCCTTTTCCTACCTAACTTCTGTTACAAATATTGCTCAAACGTGGACACCTAACACTCTAGGACGCTGTGCGGGAGAGGCACGGGCCGCCCGGCATCCAGCACTTGCACTGCCCTTTGCTCCACCCAGAAAATAATGGTCTGGAGGTATTTGATATTTCTTTCACCCATTCTCCCAACAAGTACTTATTGAATAAATACCAGTTCTAGGTCTATGCTAGGTATTAAAGTTGAATTGTTGTTAAATGAATTTTTATTGCACACATACATTCTTTTTATTAAAAATCAGAGCGTAACAGATTAAGGACAAGTTCCCTCGGACTATCCCCATTCCTGTTCCTCTCTACACCTTTCTCACAGGTACCATTATTTCACCTGTAGAGTGACTTTCTCAATTCCTTTTCTACATAAAAAATAGAAACTATGAATAATAGAAAGCCACTCTATGTGTTCTGGGTATAAGGATTTAGTGTAGGTTTTAGGGACTTAAACCTTTGGAGTAGAAGGTGATTGGAGGAGTGATGGGCATTTTACTTCTAAATGGCTTTATCAGTCAGAGGAAGTGACAAAATGCAACTGAAATGCACTCTGGATTGGCAAAGCGGAAAAAGACTTTGTTATAATTGCTGATAATGTTGAAGTAATGGGAGCATCTTCTGGGCACAAAGGAGTGTTCAGAGATGTACACTAACCAAACAAACAAGCAAGCAAAATATAACCAGAGACACTGAAATTAAGAACAAACTGGCAGTAACCAGAGGGGAGGTGGGAGGGGATAATGGGGAAACAGGGGACAGGGTTTTCAGGAATAAGTCTAAAGGACACATGGACACAACCAAAGGAGAGTAGGATCAAGGGTGGGAAGTGGGGATGGCTGGGGTGGGGGGAAAATGGAGACAGCTGTACTTGAACAACAATTTAAAAAATGTGTGGGAAAAAAAGGAAATGTATACTAACTAGCTCAGGCCCTGGGAAGTCCATCTACATCAGAGAAACAGTACGTCCCTGTGCCTCAGACACATTTCTTGCTCATCCTGGCAAAGAGTGATGTCCTACCTGTGTCCCTATGGAGTCACGGTGGAGTCGACACCACTGTGGATTCCAGGTGCCTTTTCTGCGTGCAGTTCCGCCCCATTCTTGACCGCTCCTCTTTCATTCATTCCACCAAACCTCACTCTCCATTTAGCATTTCCATGACAGAGAATGGACAAAGGACATAAGGGAAAGCCTGGAACCACGATGATGCATTGAGATAAATGCAGGGGTTGACAGAAGAGCCCAGGGACCTTAGGAATTTTGTATAATTAATATTTGCTACATATAATACACAGTCTCTACTGAATGCTTTGAGCAATCAAGGGACACTTGTGCTCCATTGCCTGGGGAACTTTCTACTCTCTGCCTCACGAGTCTCACTGGACCATCCTTGTTTTGTTATTTGTTTAACGATATTGAAACATTGCTTTTGACTTTGAGTAGCGTACTATTGAACAGTGACCACAATGAAATGGGGTTAGAACAAGAACTCTTGCTACTGCCATTAGCATATGATGTTACAGAGGAATTACTGCCAATGTAGTCATTTCTGTACACTTGGGAGTCCTAAGAACTCTTCATCTTCATAGCTTCTTGACTGGCTATGAAAGATCTATAAATAAGACCACTATGTGTCACAGTCTCACTAGCAATGTCCTCATTGACAGTTTTTGCCCCAGTGCAATGATCAGTAGTGTCCTCGTTTGAATGCTAAATTATATTGAATCACCTTGTTTATAAAAGTCTCCCTCCCTGTGGACATCATTATTCCCATAAATCTCAATAGGTTTTTAAATCCCTAACTAGTTTAACTCATATTCCCCAAAGTTTAGGCAGATGTTTTCTGATTTTTTTGTTTGTTTTCCACTCTTGCCTTTTTAAAAAAATTAAATTTATTGGGGTAACATTGGTTCATGGGATTATACAAGTTTTAAGTGTGCATTTCCACGATGCATGACCTGTATATTTTTACAATGTGTGCCCATCACCCAAAGTCAAAGCATCTTCCATCACCAAATATTTGGCCCCCAGTGCCCCACCCCCTTTCTTCTGATAACCAGCATGCTGTTGTCTGTGTCCATGAGTTTCAGTTTTACATCCCACATATGAGTGAAATCGTATGGTTCTTAGCTTTTTCTGCCTTACTTATTTCGCTCAACATAATATTCCCTGGCTCCATCCACATTGTTGCAAATGGCAGTATTTCATCTTTTCTCATGGCTGAGTAAGGTTCCATAGTGTGCGTGTACATTATCTTTACCCAGTCCTCTGTCAAAGGACACTTGGCTTGTCTGCATGTCTTGGCCCCTGTGAATAAAGCTGCAGTGAGCATAGAGGTTCCTGCCATTTGAAATAGGACTTTGGCCTCTCACGCACAGTCTCATCTGGGGCACTGACTTTGGTTACCTTTTCTGCTGTGAACATATTAGCAGTAAGGCACTATGGGGTGTTTTTTTTTAAATTCTCTGTTCTATGGTTAGAATCTCTGACGGCCCATACCCAGAATTACAAGCTTGGCACATTGTGGAAATTTGTAATGGCTAGAGGAAAATCTCATGATGTAATGTTAAGTGAAAGAAGAAGGATTTAAAACTGTTTCCATGTGAGGTACTAATTATGATTTTTGAAAATGGTTGCGACTGGAAATGCAGCGTTTTGAACTGGGGGGTTCTTATCACCTCGGGAGAAGATTATGAATCAAGTATTTTGCTTTTTAGTCATACAAATTATTTTTATTCCATGAGCCATACAAAGTCAAACCCTATTCTACAATCAGAAAAAGAATGTAAAAGCAATGCTGTGGTGTTAGTTGTCCTTTTTTGCCAGAGGAGTTCAACATTCAGAAAGTTCTAGAGGTGCCTCGTCAACTCTTTACTGGACTTTTAGGTTAGTGACAAACTCCGCCTTATTTTCACATGAAAAGAGACCGAAAGATTTTTGAGGCTTCTCTACAGCAACTTCAGCGCTTCTTCCAGAGAAAGTGGAGTCAAAGCCTCTTTTATTATTCAGAAAACCTCTCAGTGAGGAACTCCTGCATTTGTCAGTGAGCCCAAAGAAGTGTGGCTGGGCTAGGTGGCTGGGTCTAGGCCGATCTGATATTTCCTCTTCGTATTCCAAACACGAATTACGTGATCTAATCCAGACCTAAAACAATCCGTGAAGAATCGTGGATGCTTTCTGAGGAGCTCGACCAGCCAGCGCATCCTTGTGAGAATTCTCATCTCTTCACAGATGAGCCAATGCGATGTAAAAAAACCCACGACTTTCCAAGTCAGGTTGACCTGTTCACTCTTTAACCCACCACTTACTAGCTTCATGTCACTGGACAACCCTTTAAAAAAAACAAAACAACAAGGAAAAGCTTCGTGTGAAGGTTTTTGGCCCCCCCCCTTTATCCCTGCCAGTCCCCCACCCTCTTTCTTCTGGTAACCATCATGCTGTTGTCTGTGTCCATGAGTTTCAGTTTTACATCCCACATATGAGTGAAATCATATGGTTCTTAGCTTTTTCTGACTCACTTGTTTCACTCAAGGTCTGTCTGTTTTCTTAGAATAATAACAATGTCTCATGGATTGTGGGGAACGTTTTTGAAGTTTCTTTTGTGGTGGCAGATTTGTAACAGGTACTTTGTAATTATTAGGAAAATGGTCTGCTCTAGCAGCTTGGATACAAGGATTGGCAAGCGTGTTCGTTTTCAATTAATTTTCCATGAATGCACGTGTAGTCCAGAGGGTGTGAGTCTTACTTCCACATGCCAGGTGGAGAGAGGGGACTGGCAAGTTGAATCAGTCCATTGGCGCTGTGGCTTTGGCTTCTGCTCTGTGTTGCTGCTGTGGGGAGACCGGTCCCACCCGGCGGGATGAGTGCCTGTCTGCAGTAGAGAAAATGGTCTTGAAGCTCTGGGTTCCTGCCAGGGCTGTGGTTCCTGGCTGTGCTCCCACACTCTGTGCTTGGTTGCTGTTCTTCGATCAGCTCATTCGATACCAGAGGGGCCAGTTCTAAAGGGGCTTCCTGTGTCAGCTACCTGCTGCCGCCTTTCCCCCCGAAACCTAGGCGCATCTTGAGGCTGTGCCACTTACTCAAAAACAAAAAAACAAAACACAAAAACTAGCCTTTTCCCCCTCAATGATGATTTCTCCTTTGGTGTACTAATTGTCTCTATCTGCAAGCATCTCTTGCTCAGTGGCACCCTGGTTCCTCCCAGATTTCCCTGGGCTTGGCCTGTTGGGGAATAGAGGCTGCAGCCTCCATTCTTTCTTCTTTAAAGATAGTGGGCTTCTTAGGAAAGTTGAGATACTCGCTACCTAGAGCTTCCAGGGAAGAGCTGCAACCTTCCCCAGAGAAAATATAGAAGCTGGCTTTATATTTGCATAATGAGGAGCAGTCACAAAAGTGAACTTTCACAGTGTACACATCAGCTCTCTTTCTAGGTCTCTTTTTCAACCTAGCTGTCATTTCAGAATAAAAACAAAACAAAACAAAAAGCAAAACAAAGCAAATGAAGACTCTGTGCCTCATCGACCACCCTTGTTAGAGTTCACGTATTTTGTAGATTCTAAGACAACATCAGTGGAAGGACACAGCACTATTTTATGTTCCACTAAGGAAAATAACAAAAGCCAGCCAGCAAGCAAACACCTTTAACTGATTGAACGACGAAGCACTATGGATTGTAAGATCCATCCCAATGTCAGAGATGTGGAAATATCGCTGCACCAACTGCATCAACGAACCAAACTGCACCAACCCCCCAAAACCCAACCTGAGTCTTAGAGTCGATGAAAAACAATAGATGATTTTACCATTAGTAAAAATTAAAGAACCTCTGCTCTCGCTGGTTAGGAGACTAACCAGGCCGGATGGCTGGCATCCTGCAGATTTAGAATGAGGTTAAAAGGTTTGGGGTAAGGAGGCAAGCAGGAAAGAATAATGAGGCAGCGTTACTTGGTCTGTGTTAAATGCAAGCATGTTAAATTCATGAGTGAGAAACCCCCTGCTTTAAGTCTTTGTTTCAAACTTGAAATATATATATATTTCTCCCTTCTTTCCATCTGGACTTTGTTGAAAATATCAGGTCAAGCCAGCTTGAAAAAAAATACAGTGCAGCTACCTTCTGCAGTATGACATCATGTCTCCCCTGTTCCTCATTATAAAATTGGGTTTCAGATGTTAAAATCATATCCCCTTCAACCCTCTGTGCTTTTGCCCCCCTCGCCCCCTCAGCAATCCCATCCTGCTGGAGTTTCATTGTTTTTACAGTTGAATCTCAGTGCCAGATACACAAAATTATTCACAAGGCATGGGAAAATACATCCAACAACAAAGAATAAAGCTTTTACAGTTGTTTACTTTCCAGTTTTGTCCTACACACAAAAGGTGATATTTTATAAAATGACAAATTGTGGATTTGCTAGACAGCATGATATACTTTCTTAGGGACGTATGTGAAATTGTAACATAATTTAGTAACTAATTTACACTATTTTATTTTTAAAATTTATAAAATGAATTTAGTGGCACAATTAAAATAAAAATAAAATAATTTAAAAATTGCGGAAACATGCCACGATAATGGAATGATGCTCATCCTTCCACCCAAAAATATAGAAGGGCTGTCTAAGAATTTTGGCTATATCTTGTTTCCAAAATCTTAAACTAAAAACATCCAAACTATATTACTAAAATTTAGTTAATTTTTTTCTTTAAGGAACAAGAATTTATAGTGAAACTACAACTTCAAATATACTCCATTTACTTATTACTATTATCTGAAAATTGTAGCTCCTAACATTTTGTTAAAGGGGCACATTTGTACAAGGTGCCATATTTTGCCCTGTTTAATGAGCAATTTTTTTGCTCAAATTTATGAGGGAAAAATAAGGATGCACATTATACACGGATAGTACTAATTTTGTATCTATAGAAATGTTTTTCATTCTTTTATTTATGCTTGTGCATTAAAAGCATAACTCTAGGAAGTAATAATGATATCCACATGCAAAATAATACTGTAGAATGATAATCAGTTTCGTAAATGTAAAGAAATAAATAATTGAATTAAAAAAATTAAAAAATTAAAAAAATTTTTTTACTAAAAGTTTGGGCCACAAACATGAGTGTACATTATACACAAGAGTGCATCATATACAGCAAAATATGGTATTTGTTAATGTCAGTTTAAAATAGCAAATAGCCATTTCCAAACAAGTTACATTGTACAGTATTATATCAATGGGATGTGCAAAGCTGTTACCTACCAATCTGTAATCTCTAAGTATCTATGCAGAGAGAAGTTGTAGAAAACTGGAAAATAAGTCAAAGGAAACCAGAAGTGTGGATTCTGGCAGGAATGACGGCTAACGTGCTTTAGCTAAGAATAAACAGGGAGAATTAGGAGAGCTGATTTATAAATAGGCAGAAAACTTTGTACCCTACAAAGAAAACACATTTTTTCAATATGTATAGATATTTAAAAATACATAGTTATATATATTAAGGTACATGAATTATTGATACATTAAACAACTACAAATAACTTAAATCCCATTGTTTGAGAAAAATATTAGAAATTGAAAATAAACCAAGCTGCTCACTGAAAATATTTTTAAAACCTGGGTTGCAGTTACTTGTCCCTGTTTATTTGTTTTCCCATTTTACATGGTATTCGAATTTTTAATAGGGCCCGTGGCCAAACAGGAAAAGACTGTGTTTCTCACAATTCCTTTATTCTGGAGGCAGCCCTGTGACTCATGTGCATGGCAGGGCTATGCAACCTATACTCTACAAATCATTTCCTTTCTCCTTATGCTTCTGTGGGGGCTGCCAGAGTGATCTAAAAATCACCACAGAGAAACCACCTACCGTCCTATAGCAAGACAGAGAAGGGTAGAGTTGTTCTTAGGCTGCCTGTGTGGACATTTACCAGATTTGCCGTGTATAAGGCACCCACACGTTTGTGGCCCAAACTGTCAGGAAAAAAAAATCTTTCATTTTAATTTTTAAATTCAATGATTTATTTACTTATATTTAGAAACAAAACCGATTATCGTATTCCAGGGTATTATTTTTGCATATGGATATTGATATTGCTTTCTGGAGTTATACTTTTAATGCATAAGCATTAATAAAAGAATTAAAAACATTTATATAGATATGGAATCAGCACTACCCATGTATAATGGTGCATCCTTGTTCTCCCCTAAAAAACTTGGGCAAAAAATGCACATTATACACGGCAAAATACAGTACCTTGTCGTAGCCACTGCCAATTGGGACCTCTCAGGGCAGCCAAACCTGATTTCCCACTACTCCATGTCTTTCCGTGAGTTGAACAGGAAACCGTGTGGAGCTGAGATTATTGAAAAGATCACGAGAACATGGATATAAGGTCTTACATATTGATGCGGCAGCATCTTGCTGTGAAAGCATGGTACAAGAGAAATAAACATAGTTTTCTAAGGACATCTTTGAATGTAACACAGTTACATGGAGGATTTAAACATCTGCTCTAAACCACAAATGCCCATATAAGCCATTCCATTTAACCCCCACAACCCACAGAAAAAATGTGTCCCTGTGTGAGTGTGTGTTTGGATGATCAGGCTGTTCTGACCAACAGATTATGCAGTACCTGTTAGACAGCATTGAAAGCAGCTGCGGTGTGTGAATTAAATGCTTTGAGCTGTCCTTCTAAAAAAAAGATCTTATATAGTGAAAGCTGAAAGTGTATGTAGAATGCATTCTTTTTCAGGGCATTTCTATTCAATCATTAAAAGTTGCATAATTTAAAAAAGTTACATAATAAAATTAATCTGAGGAAAGCAAGATAAAAGAAATAAATATAAAAGAAGAAACTAATCAAGACTGATAATACTGAGAAACTACCAATACAGTTCACTTTGTATAAAACAATGTATTATGAAGTAAAATGAGATCTAATTCTAAAAGTTATAGAAATTGACAAGAGAATATGATATTTAATATTAACAAGTGTGAAAACTGGCAGTTTTGTAGGAAAATATACATTACTCAAATTGAGTCAGGATAAAGAAATACTGACTAGACCAGTAACTTTGAAATACTGCATTTTGCTGTATATGATGGGCCCTTTTTTGCCCAAGTTTTTGCAGGAAAAAGGAAGATATGCATTATACATGGGTAGTACCTGCAATACCTTATCTCTGTTCTTCTGTTTTAATCTGATAGAAATATCTCTCTTAAACTATCATTAGCATCATACTTAATGGTAAATGCTAAGAGCATTTTATAAAGACTACAAAGACAAGAATAGACAAGAAAGACAAGAATTCTTGTCTCTTGAAAGACAAGAATACTGTCTTTCATCATTTTTTTCTTTCAGTTTTTTTGAGATACAACTGACATACAGTGCTGTATAAATTTTTGTGCAGTTTGAGCCAAGAAGAAAGCAATATTATTATTATTTCTTAGTGTTATTCTAAGAACTACAACAATAAAACAAAAACTACAATAAAAATTAAATAGAAAAAAGTGATGAAAATAAAAAGGTCCAGTTAAAATAACTACACTAGTATTTTTCTATATGGGAGAAACAACCTATTGGTAAGTATAATAGAAATATATATATATATATATATATATATATATATAATTAAAATTTCACCAAAGACAATTTATATATTTTTTATTATTATTATTTTTAATATTAAATTTTATTTAGTTACTTTTCAAGTACATTTTTTTTTTTATCTATTTCTCCCATCCCACCCCACCCCCCGCCCGGTCTCCCCCCTCCCTCCCATTCCCCCCCCCAGTCCTCATCTCTGTGTCTTTCATACTTGTTCCTCAAAATCCCTCCCCCCTTTTTCCCCTTAAGTTCCCTTCCTCTCTCCCTCTGGTCGCTGCCACTTGTTCTCTATTTCAGCGTCTTTGTTTTTATTCTGTTTGCTTGTTTGTTTTATTCTTTAGCATCCTGTCAAAGGTGAGATCATATGGTATTTGTCCTTCAATGACTGGCCTATTTCACTCAGCATAATGCTTTCCAGTTCCATCCATGTTGTTGCAAAAGGTAGTAGCTCCTTCTTTCTCTCTGCTGCATAGAATTCCATGGTGTATATGTACCACAATTTTTTTATCCATTCATTTACTGATGGGCACCTAGGTTGCTTCCAACTCTTGGCTATTGTAAATTGTGCTGCTATGAACATTGTAGTGCATAGGTTCTTTGAAATTGTTGTTTTAGGATTCTTGGGGTATAATCCTAGCAGTGGAATTGCTGGGTCAAAAGGCAGGTCAATTTTTATTTTTCTGAGAAAATTCCATACTGTTTTCCATAATGGTTGTACCAGTCTGCAATCCCACCAACAGTGAACTAAGGTCCCCTTTTCCCCACACCCTCTCCAACATTTGTTGTTTGTTGCTTTGTCTATTATAGCCATCCTGACTGGTGTAAAGTGGTATCTCATTGTGGTTTTAATTTACATCTCTCTGATAGCTAACGATATTGAGCATCTCTTCATGTGTCTCTGGATATTCTGTATGTCCTCTTTAGAGAAGTGTCTGTTCAAGTCCTTTTCCCATTTTTTAATTGGGTTAGATGTCTTCCTAGAGTGGAGTCGTGTAAGTTCTTTGTATATTTTAGAGATTAAACCTTTGTCTGAGGTATTTATGGCAAATATGTTTTCCCATACAGTTGGTTGTCTTGCTAATTTAATACTGTTTTCTTTAGCCATGCAGAAGCTTTTTATTTTGATGAGATCCCATTTGTTTATTCTTTCCTTTATATTCCTTGCTCTAGGGGACATATCCGTAAAAATGTTGCTGCGTGGAATATCTGAGATTTTCTTGCCAATGTTCTCCTCTAGGACTTTAATGGTGTCATGGCGTATATTTAAGTCTTTTATCCACCTTGAATTTATTTTGGTGTATGGTGTAAGTTGGTGCTCAAGTTTCATTTTTTTTGCACGTAGCTGTCCAGTTCTCCCAACACCATTTGCTGAAGAGGCTATTTTTACTCCATTTGATGTTACTGCCCCCTTTGTCGAATATTAATTGATTGTAGAGGGTTGGGTTAATTTCTGGGCTCTCTGTTCTGTTCCATTGGTCTATGTGCCTGTTTTTATGCCAGTACCAGGCTGTTTTGATTACAGTGGCCTTGTAATACAGTTTGATATCAGGTATTGTGATCCCTCCTACTTTGTTCTTCTTTCTCAAAAGAGCAGCTGCTATTCGGGCTCGTTTATGATTCCATATAAATTTTTGAAGTGTTTGTTCTATGTCTGTGAAATACGCCATTGGTACTTTTATAGGTATTGCATTGAATCTGTATATTGCTTTGGGTAGTATGGACAATTTTTAAATTAAGGAAAATATTTAGAACTATGAGAGGGTATCCAAATAAAAATTAAAAAATGGAGACATAACATGTTTTTGATAAGATGACCCAATTAATGATCAATTCCCCTCAGCTTAATTTACATATTTAATGTGACTTCTATCAAGACCCCAACACAGGTATTTTGAGCCTATCAATTTTTTCGTGTGGAAGTATATGAGGTCAAGAATATGCAATACACATGCAACAGGTTTTTAAACATTGTTTTTTGAGCTGTAATTAATACTTGCAAAATGTACAAGTCTTGGTGCTGTAGCTTAATGAATTTTTACACTTGCACGTACCCCTTTGACCACCACGTGAGATGCAGGACACTTTCATGTCCCTGATAAGTTCCTTCAGTAGCCCTTCCAGATGACAGCCTCAACCCAAAAATAATTACACTATGATTTCTATCATCATAGATTAATTTTGCTTGGTATTCGATTTCATAAAAATGAAATCCTATGGTAGTAGGTATCCTTTTGTATTTTTCTGACACTCATCTATGGCCTCTAGTTATCCATGTCAGTCATTTGTTCTTTTTTATTGCTCTATTAAGAGTCCATTGTATGACTGTAGCACAACTTGTTTCTCTACTCTGTTGATGGACATTTGGATTATTTTAAATTTTGGGCTATGAGGAATAAATGTGCTATAAACATTCGTGATCAAATCTTTCTGTGGCTACATGGATTCATGTCTCTTTGGTAGGTATATAGAAGTACAACTGCTGAGTCATGGAGTGGATGAAAGTTTAACTTAATAGAAACTGACAGACATCTTTCCAAAGTGATTTTTACCATATTTTACTCCCACCAGCACTGTACGTGAAGCCCACTTGCTCCACATTCTCATCAGCATTTGATATTGTCAGCCTTTTAGCGTTAGCCATTCTGTGATGTAAATGGTATCTCACCGTTTTAATTTTCATTTTCCTCGTTGTCTTAGTCTGTGGGGCTGCTATAACAAAAATACCATAGACTGCGTGACTTAAAAGCATTACTTTCTTTTTTGGAATTTTTTCATTGTATAATTCCGTTTATATGAAAAGTCTAGAAGAGGCAAATCTGTAAAGACAAAAAGCCGGTGCGTGGTCGCCAAGGGCTGGGGAAAACGGGGAGTGGGCAGTGACTACTGATGGGCACAAGGGTTCTTTTTTGGGATGATGAAAACATTCGGGAATTAGGTAGCGATGGTTGTGTCACCTCATAAATACACTAAACTACACGGAATTGCACACTTCTAAAAATGATGAATATTAATGGTATTTTCTCAATGAAGAAGACAAAAAAGTAAAAAACAGAACCACAAAGAACTGAACAAGAAACCAGGCCTCTTGTTCCCACTACTTTTCCTTTCACTTCCCCATTCTTCAGAAGCATTCTGAGCGCCAGGGCATCTTCACCCTTGTGATGCCCCCTTGATCAGGGCATTGGTGGGGATGTCAGCGCCCCAGTGCGCCGAGGGTCAGTTCAGCGACCCCTGACTCCCCGATTGGACCCTCATCTCCACATTTCCATTGAGTGAGGATATCAGGAACCACATTCAAGTACAGGGATGTGGATAACACTTTACGGAGAACCTCCTGTACCGGGCAGCTATCAAACATGGCTAGAGGCTCTGTCGGAGGGTGTGAGAATCGGGAATGGATGAGAAAGTTTTAGTGAATACGTATCTGCCTAAGAGGCAGGAGGCCTGGCTTTCCCTGGCTCTGATGCTCTTTCCTGAGTGGTTTATGTCCCATTCCTTTCACGCCTTTAGATTTAGTTCTCCACTCTCACTCCCATCATTCCTTAAAGAACTAAGGACCTGGTCTCTCCAAGTCCCAGTTCTGCCAATGATTTGCTGTCTGACTTTGGACAAGTAGGTATCATTCCTAGGTTCTCAACTGATCATTTATACATTGAGAAGATTAGACCTGTCCCCAACCTTCCCCAGGGCGGAAGGTTTTATTTTCCTGTCCTTACTGCTCTCAGTAAGCCTGGATTTTGATCCATGGTGGAGTGTTCTATGTTCAGGGTATCTCAGCTTCTCTGAGTTCCCCAAACGGGGTCCGGGGCATTGGTCCACAGACTAGTCTGCATGTGTGTGAAAATTATTAATTGCAAATACTATCTTACATCTCTTCTATTCTCTGCGTTTTAGAAACATTCTTTTTCCCCGTGTTTTAATTGGTTTATATTGACCTGTCTTCAAATTCATTGATCACTTCTTCTGCTAAATCTAGTCTGATATTAAGCCTATCCAATGCATTCCTAATTTTAAGTATTTTAGAATGCCTTTTTAAAATTACTATTAGGGTTTTAAATCCTCTGTCAAAATTATACATGTTTTCTTACATGAGATTTATTTTTGCTCTAATTTAAAAAATATTTCTCATACTGATTTTATAGTCATTTTCAGCTAATCTCACATTTGGGTCTCATTTCCTTAGAATACAAGTCACATTTCCTTGTTCTGTCCATTAACTGTAACTTTTTGTTATGTTTAAAAACCATAGAGACTGAAGTCAATATTACTTTCACCCAGAAGGGGCATCCATTTCTTCTAAGGAAGCCTGAAGGGAGGGCTGGAGAAGGTTTAAATTCCTGTCAGGAATTTAACAGGATTCCGGCTGGTTTGAACGTTTAGTTACTTTCAGGTTGCATTTGTTTTCCAATTTCTTGGGCATGAAATCTCATCTGTGTATAACAACCTCTTCCTTCCCGTGGACTTTGGACCCGTATTTGCTCTCCAGCCTTCCAGCCTCCCAGATTCCCAGATGCCTCTGCCAGACACTGAGCAGAAGTCCAGTGGGGAGAATTGCTGGAAGGACAAGCTCTGTATTTGGGGGTTCCCAAGATTCTATTCCATTACATCCGCTCACATGGCCCATTCATTGTGCCAGTGAAAGTTTCTCTGGTTTCTCTTTACCCCACCAGATTCTTTCTGCAGAAACTTGGCAAGTGCTCCTGGGAGAAAAGCAGGCCAGGGTCTCTGCTCACCCAGGAAGGGCCTGTTCCTCTACGGAAGTGTCCAGATTCTCTTCATTCATAGGTCTCTAGTGTGTTAAAATGTAGGAATTTAAAATGTATCCATATTTTTTCTAACTGTTCTGGTGAAAACAATGGTTTGTCATAACCTTCTACATCTTAACCTGAAGTAAAACTCTGCAATAAAATTGTGAAAAACAAAGAATAATGAGGTGGCATTTGCATCACAGAATTTTAGGGTATAGTATAATTTTACATTGTGGTATTGGCGCAAGAGTAAACCAATGTAGCTTAGTAAAGCAGAATAGAATGTCAAGAAACAGACAAGGTTTTAGCTTGTGATAAAGAAGAAAGATGATTTATCCTCCAATTGTTCAGGGTAATATCTTATTCAACATAAGGAAAAGAAAAAAAAGTAAAGTTACTGCCTTTTCTCACCAATTACCTCAAACATTATTGCATAAGAGTTAATTTGAAAAATGAAACTACAAAAGAAAAACTCTGATAGATTCTGCTTATAAGGTTAATAAAACATTTCTAAACATCAAATTAAATAAAAAATGATAAAGGAGAACAACAAAAAATAAAATTTTCTACCTTGAAATTATTATAAGCAATTTTAAGTTGTACTTAAAACAGGTAAAATATTTATATGAAATAGATGACACAGTGTTATCATTCTTAAAATATAAAGAGCTCTTATAAATCACTAACAAAAAGGCAAATAGAAAAATAACAGGTAATTCACAAGCAAAAACATAAATATGGCTTACAAATATATTAAAAAATTTACATCATTAGTAGTCAAAGATCTCTCATACCATTTTTTCTCCCCCTTCGAGGGATGGGAAATAACTTTAATAAGCTAATAGGCTTTTAAATGATAATTTAAAAATAAATTACAAATTAGTCAGGGAGTGAATTGCTTAAATCATAGTTAACACAACACATTTAGAAAACTGCTTTGCTTCTATTCAGTTCCCTTGACTGCTTAATTTTTTCTGTGCCCATTCTGTAACACTAATGTTAATATGATTCTTTGTGTAAATTGATTTTCCCAGAACTCACCAGACCAGAGGTGTGGATAAGGGTCAGTACTGTCATAAATTCTGCTGGCACTTGCCCAAGGCTGATAAAGGAGGTCAAGTCCTTTGAAGTCTCTTGGTTGTTTGTCTTGCACCTTTAGCTTATATTCTTCCACCACATGCACTGTTTTGAATGTCTGCCATTCATGGAACTTCAGGAGAATCACAACTTGGCCTCATCACCACTGCTGGTGAGCACTGTCACAACACAGATGGCATTGTCCAGAGATGGTTTCCCAAGTCCTCGGGCCCTTGGGCTGCCTAAGTGACATGGCAGGTTTTCCAGTCTTCGCTAAACCAAAGCTGTGCTGCAGGTAGGTAGAAGGGGGAAGTGTGCACTCCTCTTGACTCTGTGTCATATTTTTGTGGGTAACAAGCTCTGTGCACCTTTTTTTCACCCTCAGGGAAACAGTTTCTTTACCTTTTTCTTACAACCTTTCTGTCTATTCCCAGGTGTCAGGCCAGGACCAAGAACAAGTTACAGCCTTCTTCCACCCCAGTTAGAGAGCGGTCTCCCACACTCAGTTCACCTGGGCCTTCTGCTGATACAAATGAACGCAGACAAATGGATATACCCAAGCGACCCAGTCCATGCCTTATCTGCCATGCCCAGGTCTGAATGACTCTGTTTAGACTCATCCACAGCATACAAGAACACACTCGCCAGATGAGTTAGAAACGAATGATACTGCCTTCTTGTATTTCTTCCTGAGTTTATCCTTTGCAGATGTGAGGAAGGAATAAGTGATGTTTCATTCCTTTATGTACTAAAAAATTTTTTTTCACCCATCATGGAAACTTTACTTTAAATGGGCTGTACTGATAACACTTGTTTGACCTTGGCTAACCCATTCTGCTCAATGGCCCTCACTTTCTTTCTTCATAGGATAAGTCAATATCTCTCCTTATTGTGTTCTCTGGACACAGTAAGGCCCCAGTTATTGACTACAGAGAAACAAATGGCAGAGCAGCCCAAGACAGGCATCATGGAAACCTGGAAACTAAACCAATGAATCAACTAGCAAAGCAAAAACCTCCATAAGAAAGAGGGCTGACCTGCTGGGCTCCGGTCCCTCAGGGAGTATTAGTTTTGCCTTTGCTGCTACAGTGATGGCAACCAGGCAGGGGACTTTGGATAGATTATTTATTCAATGTGACAGCCCCTCCTCCTCTCTCTGTCTCTCCAACCCTTTACCCATGACCTTTCCAGATTCTTCAAGTTTTTAAAACAAACCTCATCAAAGAACCAGAATTAGGTGAATAGGCATCGATTACCTGAGTCACCTTTGTTCTTCTTGTCTCGGAAAGAAGTTTAAACATTTCCCAGATGATCTTTTTTTTTTAAGAATTGAGATGCAACGACATATAACATAATATTAGTTTCAGGCATCCAATGTAATGATTCAGTATCTGCAGATATTGCAGAGTGATCCTGCACTGTGTCTCCTTACCATCCATCACCGCACAACTTTTATCTTCCCTGTGATGAGAACTTTTAAGATTTACTCTCTTACCACATGATGTTTACCTATGGAAATGAACGGCAGCAACAGCAGCCTTTTAAAATTTTAAATCACCTCACTGATGCTCAGGAAAAAAAACCCCAAACGTTCTGTAGTCCCCACTGCCTGTGTGGTGGAAAGAAAAATGAATGCTTGGAAAAGGCCTGCTGATTACAGCTTTCTCTTGTTAAAAGAGAGGTTGCTCAGTGAGAAATGGGAGATCACAAATCTTCCTCTGTTGGAACCAAAAGATAGAGTTATAATACCCTAGCAAAAATAAACCCTTCTCCTCCGGTGAGCTACTCAAACACAGCGCGGCTTGAATAATGCGCTCAGTTAAGTAGGGAGGCCTGCGACATAGTAATTACTCCAAGGAGGCTACAGGGAAAGGAAAGTACATTCCAGACACCTAATCATTTACAATTGAGTTTAATGAGGTAATAATTTACAGCTTTGGGGGTGGAAGTATGGAAAGGTCCCTGCCAGGAATCGGGCAGACGCTTTAAAATCCTGGAGTTTAATGAAGGCATTGGAGGGTGGACTCGTACAGCCGAACTTGTGTAATTTCATCTGCTCAGTGCTTGGACAGGAAGTAAATGACAGGGCACTTGGGACCTACATCTGGAAACAACATGTTTCAAAGGATTTTATAAATCCAGCAGTAAAAGAAGAAGAAGAAAGGAGAAAAAAAAAACCCCAGAGGTGAAAGGGCATAATTAATGGGGGATGGGGAAGCACAACAGGGAAGGGCCATGGCAGGTTCTTTTTAGTTCGAAGAAATAACATTTCATAATGTCAAGGTCAGTCATTGATAATAATTGACAAAACATGCTTTTCAAGCCCAACATGGAAACAAGGGACTGGAGTTTCCTTTGGGGATAGGATTTGGGTAAAGACCCCAAAGTAGTTCAGGATGGACACCAAGTGTACCCAAATGCCCCTTTTCAGTCTTCCAGCAATGTCACCTGCTTCACTGTCATCGTTTCTAGGTTCACGATACACTGCGTTAATTTTACTCTTTGTTCACTGGTACTTTTTAAATACAACTAATGCACGGAGGGAGTTTGTCTCAGAGCTGGAAAAGGCTCAAGGCACAATTACGGAGCCTGGTGGCCATGAGCAGCTGCTAGACTGGCCTTTTGTCATATGGCACCAGTGACTGACATACATATAAATCAGGGTTTGTTTTCTTCTCACTCAGGCTGAATGTCCTTCCTCTTCCATTTTATGTTACACCCCATTTCAACTCTCCTGAGAATAAACTGGGTGCCTTGCGGTGTCCAAATCCTCAAAAACATCATTTGTTTATAACCCAGTCTCCTCATGTTTTCCTTCTCTAGTTGTTTCTGGAAGCCAGAAAGAAAGTTGAGAAAACAATGAGGGTGGATCAAATGGAATAGAGAGGAACCCTTACACACATCTTTGGCTTCAAAGAACATGGGTGCAGGTTAAAACTCATCTCATCACCAGGCTATTATTCAGTATTTAAGAAGGAACTATTACGTGACTTGTGTGTGAGGCAGGTGAGTGATGTTGGGAGAGGGACGTCGGACTCACAGCAAACTGTTCCACTTACCACGCGAACGCTCCCGATCAAAATCAGAATCACTGATAACCTTGCCTGAGCATTTCCTCTGTGCTAAGTGGTTTATGGGTATTATTTCATTATTTTTGTCAGTAACCCTGAAAGTATGAAATAGGTCCTACCTTTACCCTGTTTTGCAGATGACAGAGCTGAGGCTTATAGAAGTCAATAGCTCGAGGATAGTAGGATGATAGATAGAAAGGAAAATTCAAACTTGAACTCCATCTGATTTTCGAGCCTATAATTTTAACTCCAATGTTATATTGCTTGAATTTTACATGTTTGAGTATCAGGTTATAGGGACTTAAAAAAAGATTTGGCTAGATAATAAAGTGATGGTCCTACACCTAGAAAACCCTTTCATGCCCCCCCCCCCCGCAAACAAAAATTCTATAAAGTATTTCATCTGATATTTGAATACAGGAAAGAAAGAAGTATTTTTTTTCCCTCATCAATACCTTTTTTTTTTAATCACAGATCTTAGAAGCTGGCTCAAAGAAAAGGGGAAATTGGTTTCAATAGCTTTATTTTTCTATTTTCTGTGTGTTAATTTTGAGCGCAGTCTTTCACTGGTTAAAAATAATAAACAAGTTTTTCAGTTTTTCAGGGTCTTTGGTCGCCTTTGGAAAGTCTGGGAAGGCCTGTCGACTGGAACAGCAGTTATTCTTTGGAAAGCCACGTCTGCCTGTCTGCAATAAGAAACATGTGACAAGGTCATTAGCTATGGTTTTAGTCCACGTGAACTGGGAAGGACTTTCAAGTTAAATAAATCTTCACTGTGGGACAGAAAACAAGCTTCAATACACTACTGCTAATGCCAGCAGTGAAATCTGAGATGAGACGTGCTAATGAAGGTGGAAAAAATTAGAAACTTTTAACATTAACCTCTTATTTCTCTCTCTTTCTGGTCTGCAAAGTCAACAGACTGATTATCGGAATTTCCTTTGGTACTGCTAAATTTATTTCCAGTTTTAAGAACATTACATTGCTGATCTTAGAAAAACCAATCTCTTACTTGGAAAAAGTAAAATTAGTTACCCACAAAAGAAAGTAAGACTATTTTTCTCTCTTTAGAAGATCACCAAACTACTAAAGTAAGACCCTCCCATTTCCCCGACCACTTAATACCAACATGTGTTGGTATCTCATGTTAGTCCCATGAAGCCAGAGTTGTCATGTTCTTATTACCTATCAAGTTAAAAACAAAGATCAAGTGCACTTGCTGTTTCTGTTTTTATCCTTTGGAGGAGTACACTAATATCCTTACCCAGCATGATTAGGGGTTGAGTTCTCGTAATAGATTACCCACCCGCCCTCCTCCCCAGAAATTTTACCTCTTTAAACGTAGGATTTCAAAACTTACAACCAGATTTCATATTTATCTTTTCCAAAATATATGATGTATTTGCCATCTTCCTAAAAGAAAGCTACTGAATACAGCTTAGTCTTATCTTTCCCCATCTCAGATTGTTGACTTAATCAATTATTACCTCATGCTACCTTGTATTTGACTATGTGCTCGGAGAGTCAGCCCTGAAGTGTGAAGGGCTATTGAGGTGTGAAGGGTTAAGCTAAGACTGAATGAAACCACAGTCAGTTGTTTAAGTTCTTGCAAAACAAAGCCTTCTGGAAATTGCGTGTGTACATATTTGGGGGTGTGCTCCCTCTTATACCATCCTCAGAGATGGCTGCTCTTAATCTTCTGTGGATGGAATCCCTAGCCCTAAATTTGGCCCTAAGAGAACCTGCTAAGCTCCTTGTATGTAAGCTTGGGCTTTAGGACATCTGCGTAGGTCATTTGTAGGTTGTGGTTGGTCCATGTCTCATTCTGTTGTAGATATTCCAGACTGCCAGTCTACTCACCCCTGAGTAAGCAGGCTATTTCTCTGATGTTACGTTTATTTTGCAAACTATGAAGTGATTTCACAACTCTCCATCTCACATCTTCCTTCTGTTATGGATCCTACTTCACTGATGATACTACCATCTATTCCAGTCACCCCTATCAGAGACACAGGTAGTAGCATGAAGCTTTGGGGTACATGATTTTAAAGTCAGGTACATCTGGGCTTGACTGTCTGCCCCCCAACCTGATAATTGCATGATCTTAGGCACGGTCATTTATTTATCTTACCCATCCATTTAGCAAATATTTATTGAATACCTGGTATGTGCCAGGCAATGATCTGGGCCCTTAGGATAGAGTTCTTGGAGAATACAGCTTAGTTGGGAGAGGGAGGCAAAACCAAGCAAGTGAATACATGGTATGTCAAATAGTGGTGGCGCAGGAATTGGAGGATAGACAGTGTGAGCTATGCATTCAAGAGAGAATGGGAGGAGTGGGATTTGAGACACCAAGTAGAGCCAAGCTTTTATGGAAGTTTTGCAGTAGGGGAAGGCAGAAATGTGTTAAGGTAGCTGGGAGGGAATGTGAGGTCAAGTGAGGATTTTCTTTTGAGAGCTAGCATTTTTGTCTGCTGATGTGAATGGCTTAGCAGACAAATTGAAGAGGGAGAGAGGAAACAATTGTCGAAGGAAAACAGCTCAGAGGCCAAGGGTTTATCCATAGCCACAGGAGGGATCGTGGAGAATAAGGGCATACATGCCAATTCTTGTTTTTCTGTTACTTCTGTTTTCTCAGTGAAAAATAAAGTAGGCTCATCATCTGGAGAGAGGATGGGGAGGAAGTGCTACAGGTTTGAGGAGAGAGCAAGGTACAAACTAGTCATTTTAGAGAACAGGTGAAAGAATGAGCTACGGAAATAGAGTTGAATTGCCTGTAGGCCCTAAGGGACCATTTAAGATTAGTGATCATCACTGTAAAGCTAGATCAGTTATATTCTTTTCATGCAACATACTTCCACTGCTTTTCTGCCTTTTTTTGGTTTTGTTTCTTAAAAGCATATTTTATTGACTATGCTGTTACAGTTGTCCCATTGTTTTCTCCCTTTAATTCTCTTCCACCCTACACTGCATCTCCCATCAGCATTACCACCTTAGGTCATGTCCAGGGATTGTAGATAAAAGTTCTTTGGCTTCTGCATTTCTTATACTATTCTTAACCACCCCCCGCCCCCTGTCTATTTTGTGCCTACCACTTATGCTTCTTTTTCCCTGTACTTTCCCCCCATTCTCTCCCTCCTGTCCCTCTCCACTGATAACCCTTCATGTGATCTCCATTTCTGTGATTCTGTTCCTTTTCTAGTTGTTTGCTTAGTTTTTTTTAGGTTCAGTTGCTCATAGTTGTGAGTTTGTTGTCATTTTAGTGTTTGTATTTTTTACCTTCTTTTTCTTAGATAAGTCCCTTTAACATTCCATATAATAAGGGCTTGGTGACGATGAACTCCTTTAACTTGACCTTATCTGGGAAGTACTTTTTCTGCCCTTCCATTCTAAATAATAGCTTTGATGGATAAAGTAATCTGGGTTGTAGGTCCTCACCCTTAATGACGTTGAATACTTCTTCCTAGCCCCTTCTGCCTATAAGATTTCTTTTGAGAAATTGGCTGATAGTCTGTGGGCATTCCTTTGTAGGTAACTGTCTCTTTTTCTCTTGCTGAGTTTAAGATTCTCTCCTTGTCTTTAAACTTGGCTAATGTAATTATGATATGCCTTGGTGTGTGCTTCCTTGGGTGCAACTTCTTTGGGACTCTCTGAGCTTCCTAGGCTTCCTGGAAGTTTATTTCCTTTGCCAGATTGGGGAAGTTCTCCTTCATTGTGTTTTCTTATAAGTTTTCTTAAGTTTGCTCTTTCTCTTCTCCTTCTGGCACCCCTGTGATTCAGATGTTGGAATGTTTAAAGTTGTCCTGGAGGTTCCTAAGTCTCTCTTTATTTTTCTGAATTTTTGTTTCTTCATTCTGTTCTGGTTGAATGTTTATTTCTTTCTTTTGCTCAGAGTTGTTGATTTGGGTCCCAGTTTCCTTCCCTTCACTGTTGGTTCACGGTGTGTTTTTCTTTACTTCACTTAGCATGGCCTTCACTTCTTTCTCTATTTTGGAACCATACTTAACCATTTCTCTGAGCATCCTGATTACCAGTGTATTGAACTCTGTCTGATAGCCTGGATAGCTCTTTTTTGCTTAGTTATCTTTCTGAAATTTTGATCTGTTTTTTCATTTGGGCCATATTTCTTTGCCCTGACACACTTGTTATATTTGAAGGGGCAGGGTTTTAGGTACTCCCCAGGGCAGGGCAGGGCAGGGCAGCTCTCTTTGTTGGGTTGTGGCTCTGTATATAGGAGAGGGGTCACAGAGGGAACAATCCTCCTTGCTCAGCTCTCATCTGGCTTTCATTCACTTCCCCTACTACTCACAAGCAAATTGGGCCCTTCCGTTGCTGATTCCTGGGTGGGTGCATTTGTGTACATTCTAGGACCCCATGGGTCTCTCTAACAAACTCTTCTGTGAGGCTGGGAGTTTCTCCCACTGCTGCAACCCCTATAGGTTTTTATAGCCAGAGGTTTTGAGGCTTTCTTTCCCCACACTGGAACCCTGGGTTGTGCTGTCTGGCTCCCTAGTTGTTCCTCCTTGTTTATCCACATGCAAATGCGAGACCACCAGCTGCTGCTTTCTCTGCCTGGTCCACCGGCTGCCTTGCCGAGTGCCTGCTCCTTCCTAGTTGCCCATCTCCACCCCTCCTACCAGTCTGGATGAATGTTTCTTCTTTACCTTCTTGGTTGTCGGACTTCCATACAGTTCCATTTTCTGGCAGTCTGTTTGTTTTTTGTTTTTAAATTTGTTGTTGTCCTTCTTTTGGTTGTGTGAGGAGGCAAAGTGTACCTACTTATGCTTCGGTCTTGGTCAGAAGTCTGCCTTTTTAAAAAAAGGTTATAGTACGACCATTGCCTCTGAGAAGCACTGGATAGTTCTGCTTCCATCCTCCTCTTCACATCCCCCTTCACAATTTCTTTCCCTTCTTCCTCCTCCCTTAGGAAAGTAAGTTAGTGGTTTTATCTTTTGAATTTCTGGAACAGCTTACATGCACCTTTATGATAAAACTCTTCAATAAACTGCACTAATTTCTTTACATTTCTGCCTCTACCCTCACCCCTACTGTGCATGAATTTGTATTCCAGCCCTTCTTTACAATGCCTTTATATTATAGATTTTTAGGTAAATGTTTACTGAATGGAGGAAGGAAAGAAGAATAAAAGTTCTGCCTCTTATTTTTATATTTACAGTCATTCCAGATGTCTTATTTCTAGTATTCAAAGATTAAAAAGCAAATAACCCTTTATGAATCTAAAGATGAAATGACAGTGATTTTTCTTTGGATTTATTTGAGAGATTCCATTTATCATCTGAATACTTGTTATTTTTCTTCTCGTGTGTCTTAACAATGAAGAATATTTCTTGGCACCCCTTTAACAAGACAAAGTCAAAAGAGGTTTATTTTCTAACAACTGTTTTCCTTCCAGATAGTGGTAAATTACACAAAACATTTCTAGGTTAACCAAGGCAACTGAGAAATTTTGACTTTGACCACGGCTGAGGCAATTTGCTTTGTAGATGGCTGCAGGCACAGAGAGGTTCCTGAAGCCAGTTGGGGGGCTGTAATTGATTTCAGATGTGCTCTGCATAACACTGAGGATAAATGTCCCAGAGGTAGATTATTGGAGAGCTCTTTAGCTGTTTCTAATAAAATTTTCTTAAAAATTCCAACATAGTTTTCCAACAGATGCATGTAATAATTCTAGCATGAAGTAGTGGTCCTGAATGAAAACTACACGTTTGTTAATAATTTTTCATTTCCCCCTAATTATGAAAGGGCTTCATGGTCTTGGTAGAAAAATTGAAAATTATAGATCACTATAGAGAACAAAATAGAAAGAGTCACTAGGTATTTATACATACACTTACACAGAATGTAGTTTTGTATATTGACTTTTAGGTGATATTATGTCCTGAGTTTTTATCTCATTACATTTTTTTTCAGAGAATGACTTCAATAGTCTTGTAATATTAACTATCGGTGTTCTTTTCACAGTTTTCCATGTAGTTTTGGGGGTTCTTAGTGGTGTCTAGGGGCCAGCATGGGGCTTGGGGGAAGCAGGAATTGGAAGGGAGGCCATTGAGCTGATCAGGCTCTAGGCTCCCCTCACACTTTTCAAATAAGGCAGCTCCACATTTAACTAATTTATATGTTGGACTTCTGCACAAAATTCTCCAAGAAGAAGGGTTCCTAAGCATATAAAAATTTGAAATCAATCACTGATGTACCATAATTTCTTTAACCATTTTGCATTTGTGCATATCCAGTTATTCTATAGTTCAAGTAATGTTATGGATAACTTTGTACCTACATTACGTATATACATACTTATGTAATAAAATATATATAAAATATATAAATTAATGTATTTTACCTCTATAATACATATAAATATGAAATTATTTCCTCTGGGATACATAAGAATACACTGACCCAGATACTGGTCAAGTTTAAACATAGTTACAAGGTCTGTCTAGAAGGTATCCAGACATGTAATATGAAAAATAGAGACATATATGGGAAAAGATACAAGGTATAAGAAACATTGTACACAGGACAATGATACCTCCCTCCCCTTCAAAGGAGGTACCTTGAGATCTCACACAGTTCTCCTATTTGCCATAAGCTACCCCATCATATTTTCCTGAATCTCATCGATGGTCTGAAATCCCTTCCCTTTCAAAAGTAATTTTAGTTTTTGGAAAAGCCAGAAGTTGTAGGGCACCAAATCTGGGCTGTAAGGTGGCTGAGTCACATGGGTGATTTGATGTTTTGCCAAAAACCTGCATGACACGTGATGCACGAATGGTCATGTTGTCGTGATCAAGCCGCCAAGCACCAATTGCCCAGAGCTGTGGCCTTCTGAATCATCCAAAGTTTCCACAGAGGAATGTTCAGGCTTCATGCAAGATGTGATGCAGATTCATTGCTCTACTTGCTCAGTCATTTTGGATGTGACAGCCACACAGTCCACATGCTCACTCAATGGTGTCTACCGCTCCCACTGACTAATACGGTGAGTTCGTCATTGTTCACACATGTGCATTCCAGTCCACTCTCCTTGGTTGCTAGGTTATATCAATGTCACACAAACCATTCATGTTTGCTTATTTAGTTTCTTGCTTAATTAGTTTGTTTATACATTTGTTTTGTAAAATGTATTTATACATTTGCCTTGTATATAACAACTTAGCTAAACTATATTATTTGCTCTGCTAGTTTATCTGAAGAGTTTCTTAGAATCTCTAAATAGAAAAAGCATCATGAAGAAATAATTATTGTTTTGTTTCTTCCTCTCCAACCTGTACACCACTTCTCTTCTTTTCTTTCCTTACCCCCCTGGTGGGCATCTGGTACCCGGGTGAATAGAAGCAATGGGTTTCCTTATCACATTGCGGCCTTTCACAGGAATGCTCCAACTTCTCACGACTCCATGTGATTCCTGTAGACTTTCCATAGATTCTGATTATCAGGTTAGAGAAGTTCACTTTAATTTTTACTTGCTAAGAGTTCTTTAAAAACATGAATTATTTTTGAGTAAGAAATTTTCCTTATCTAGAGAAATGTTTTATTTTTTTCCTCATTTAAAATTACACTAATAAGGAATTCAGATGAATGACACCAATTAGGAATTCAGATGTAAATCCATCTGAAATTGGAGACTGTACTTTTTTTATACATTTCTGGATTCAATTTGATACTATTTTGTTTAGGTACTTTTTGATTTGCACCTTTAAATAAGACTGGCTTATTTTCCTTTCTCACAGAACTTCAGTATTCTTTTGGAGTCAAAGTTATATAAGCATTATAAAACGAGTTGGGAAACACATCTTATTTTCCTATTTTCTGGAAGAGAATATTTGGTAGAATTAGTCTTCACAACCATCTGGGCCTGGGGTGGATGTGCATATATGTGTATTATAATAATAACAAATAGTATTCCAGTCAGCTGTTTGCAGAGGTGGACATAAGCAATGGGATGAGATAATCCCATCCCTGCATAAACATGAGAATTCTCCAATCAACTGTTAGAGTGAATTTACCCTTCTTTCTACTCTGGGCTGGTGGTGTGCCTTTCTTTGGCCAATGCAATGCAGTTGTCGTTGTGCCATGCTCGTTGTGGCCTTTTCAAAAGACTGGGCAGCTTCTCTTTTGGCTCTCTCTCGAGATCAACCGCCATGGCGGGAAACTCATGCTAGATTCCTGACAGATGAGAGAGAAAGGTACCCAGCTCGTCCCAGTCCAATCCTGCCACTCCAGATGAAACACCAGACACACGATCAAAGCCACCCTGGAAACTTCGGCCCCAAATGAGCTGCCCTAGACGACACAGTGTGAACTAGAAATAAACTGTCTATTCTGAGCCCTACCAAAATTTTGGAATCATGAAAAGAAATAAATGATGTTCGTACTGAGTTCTCGTGTGTAGTTGGTCTATTTCTGTTTCTTATTTAGTGTGATTGATGTGACTGCTATCATCTGGTTTCTCTTTTGTCCATCTCTCACATTGTTTTTTAATATTCTTTCATTACATATTTCAGTCTGGTAGTGTAATTCCCTTTTCTTACTCTTGTTTTTCAAAATATTGTAGCTTTTCCTTCTTGCTTTTTATTTGAGATGAACTTCAGGATGTTTTTGCCAATTGTTTACAACCCTCTGGAATTTTCATTAGTATTGCATTAAATTTATGAATTATTTTGGGAAGAATGTCTTCATGATTATCTTTATCACCTAAATCATGATTTGTCTTTTCATCACACCATCAAATATTTTTATATTTCTTAGTGATTTTTATAGTCTTTCTATATTTTATTTAATCCTCCATTCACTTGTTTGTTCATTCCTACTTCAAAGGGCACATTCCTCATTTTGCAGCCTCCTGCTACAAGTGTGAGGGACTTTATAGACTGTGCTTTGTATATTAATTCTGTCACCTGATACTATTTTTGCTCTACTTCACACTCTGTTTCTGTTTATTTTTAGTTTATCTTGGTTCTGATGTATTAGGGCCACCTGGAATCATGTTGTGTGCATTCATGGCCAGACTTTTGCACCCCGGCTGGCTTGGTCATTGGAGGTAGGCTTCCTGGAGAAGAGTATGACCATGGGCAAAGCAGTTCTAGGCAGATGAGTCTGACCCTGGAGTTGCTGTCAGCCGGAGGTTCATTGCTGACCACGTTCCTCTTGGCTGTGCAGCAAGTTCAATCTTGAAGGAGGACCTGGTGTATTGCTGTGTGTACCACAGACTGATTCTGAGAAACTTGGAAAGTCAAGTCCTGTCCTTGGCCTGCCAAATGGCGGTGTACGAGGTGGTTCTCTGTAATCTCTGCTCCTTCTCACTGTGCTGAATTCCCTGTGTTTTTCTCAAGCACAGCTTTGCCTCTTTTCCCTGATGGGTGTTTATTTAACTTGCTTTAAAGTCACTGGAGAAGCTTGATTTACAGCTTTGATGTAAAGAGTGACTGCAAGCCCCTCAGCATGTAGCTGTTCACACATAAGCCGCAGCAAGGCGCAGCCCTGACCAAGCAAGAGGCCTCGTTTCTGGCCCTGGAAAGAGGTCTCAGCTTAATTGCTTCATAGATTTCCATTTAATTGAAACCTGTCGGTATGCCAGTGCCATTGGCTTCTCTTTCTGCATTGCTTTCGTGGCTTGCAGATTTCCCTGAAGTTCTAACTCCCAGGCTTTCTGTAAGCAAATGGACCTAAAATTTCGTTAATACCTAGTTGTTTGCTGTCTCCATTTCTCTACACTCAGAAGATGGTGTCTCTGGTCTTTTCAACAGACATTTCTGTCCTTGAAGCCAATTAATCAGCTCCAGCTGATGCTGTCATTGAAAAAAGTCCACAGGCAAAACAAAATTATTTTCTTTTTACATTACCTGTCTCTCTAATCATCTCAATTGAGTTCTCCTTAGGACCACTGTCTAATGAAAGGAAGACAATTTAGAAATGGATATGAGAGCAGCAAAACCCTAACTTATATAATTAAACAAAGGTATTTACATTGAATTTTCAAAGAAATATGTATTTAAGTCCAAATATCTATTTACAATTAGGTACTCTGAGCAACTAATTTAAAACCGTAATTTGTGATCAAGAGGCTTCAAACACTCGTAAGTAGTGGTAACTGTTTTTTTTTAACAATGCCTAGTTAGATTTAGTATTACCAAGTTTGCTTTAAAAACTCAGTGTACGGCATGTCTTTTCCCAATATTCTGTTATTACTGGTATATAAAACTAAATTATTAAAGACTCAGCAAACTATAGATAAAAGGAGACCATGCCCCGGAGAACAGAAGGAGATTCCATGAGCTGCAGCGACACGGAAGTTGTGTTGAAACTAAAAGATCATGAACTATAACACACTCCCCAAACAATGCCACAGAGCATGCAGGTAGGAAAATAAGGCAGAACAAGATTTTTGACTCACCTCTACTCTTGGCCTTAGCTCTGAGAGACAGAAGATTCCCTGACCAGAAAAGAGGTTAGCCTCTCTTCTCATCTCCTATGTATGAACTTTTTTTTTATTGTGATGGTGCCAACTACAGTTCCCTTTCTCTCTCAAATTCCTAGTCCCCATCAGATATCCCCTTTTTTCACCCATGGCAGCAACCTGATAGTTGCATGGACGAAGGAGGGAAGGTCAGGGATGTGCGATTTCTTGGGCTGTGTATTTGCTTCAACTAAGAGGTTGTAGGTCAGGAAAGAAATGAAAAGAATGTAGATTGTGCAAGAAAGGCTTTCAGGATGGTGTACCTGAACAAAATAAGCTTCAAGCTGCATCCATTTTTCCATCGTAGTCGGAGACTTGAAGCCACACTGGAAGGCTCTGCACATCAGTGTGTTTGAGGTGGAGGTGTGGTCAGAATGCAAATAAACAGGGGAATCTGGAGACCATGGACTGCTTCTGGCTGTAAGCAAAAGTAAGGTCTGAATAGACATTACCTTGTTTAAGCATGAAAAACAAAAACAACATGAGGCCTATGAAACATTCTCAGATTTGCACTTTTCATACTGGCATAGTATAAGCATTTAAAATATTATTAGAAATATACTTTAAACATCTTTTCATTGCGATATATCACACTAGGTGAATACGCTGATATTTTCTAAGTTATTCCTCTGTTCTCAGATATTTGTATTATTTTCACTAACATACACTAAGATATGACAACCAAATCTGTGATAACGATTCTCATGTAATTAAAATTTTTTTGTAAGAAGAGAACTCTAGACTGGGATTACTCATAGATGATGATTACTGTGTAAACTATCTTGCTATATACTGTCTAGTTACTTTATAAAATATTGTAGCACTTTTTTTACCACCACCACCAATGTATGAGAAGGCTTATTTTAGTGCACAGTTGCCAGCAATGGGCTTCACGTGTTTCTTCTCTTTTAACAACATAATTGGTGAAAATTTATATATTATCATTGTAACCATTTCCTTAATTAACAGGAAGTTTGAACATTTGCAATTATTGCAAGCAATTGTTATGATAGTTTCTTTTTTTAAACGATTTTTTAAATTTATCTTTAGAGGGGAAGGGAAGGAGAGAGGGAGAGAAATATCAATGTATGGTTGCCTCTCGTGTGTCTCCCGCTGGGAACTGGCCTGCAACCCAGGCATGTGCCCTGACTGGGAATCGAACCGAGATTCTTAGGTTCGCAGGCCCATGTTCAACCCACTGAGCTATGCCAGCCAGGGCATGATATTTTCTCTTTTTGTAAAATTTCTGATTGTGTATTTCCATTTATTCTGTAGTAAAATGGTACTAGGAAAGATTTCAATGGTTCAATTTTATATCCGGATAAAAGGGGAAGACAGTTTTGTGGCCATTGAATGATAGGTTATATCCCTAAATTAAACCACGAAAGCCATAACATCCTTAGTATTTTCAAAGGCCTATTTTGGTAAGAAATGTCTATGATTGAATATTAGTAATTGTAGTAATATCATCAGCTGGTGTTATTTCTCATTTTCCCAGTGTATAAGTGATGTAAGTCTTAAATCAAAATATTATTTCAAGGTCGAGCTATATTTTGTTTTGTTAGTAGACAGGAAAAGCGGAACTTATAGGGACAGAGCTAGAGTTCCAATCTAATATATCCGACCTCGGAACCCGGAAGTAGAGTGTGAAAGGCTTCCAGGCTTCCGGCGTGGTCCTTGAGCGCATTCTCACGTGCAATACAAGGCCTTGCAGGGGCACTACAGTCTTTGTTCAACCGTCAGCATCCTATGCATTTTAGCTGGTTTTCTTCTGAAAACAATACTTATTTTTAAGAATAGAAGCATATGATCAATCACTATCCTAGGAAAACTAATAATTTTTGCTGGGTTGAGTAAAAATAATTATTATTAATAGGGAGCGTTTGCAAGGTATTTCATTTCTTAAAAACTCTTTTTGCATATCCATATTTGCAATCGATTATGAAATAAAAACGAACTCTACAAAACACCATGTATTTCTGATTCTACTTTTGTTAGAAAATTTGAATGTCTTCACAAATATATGCACATATATGGGCAGTCAAATGATAAGCATATATTTCAAAATGCACACTGGTGCGGTTATGGGGAACTAGAAAAAAATTTGGAGTATGTCTTTATTAAAAATACAGTATTTATGTATTATTTTCATACTCATCACACTTAATGTTTTTTACATTTTTAAAGTAATTTAAAATTAAAGGCAAAGACCAAAGTTACCCATTTTTAAATGGCTAATATATTTAATATATAAGGAACCTGTATAATTTTATCAGAAACACATAGGAAACCTGAAGTAGAATGGTAAAAAATTATAACCTTTGTTTCTCATAATAATCTAAAATAAATAGAACAGATTTTTATGTTTTTTACAGATAAACTATGATTTAGAGAAGTTCGAGTGATTTTTCCCAAACTCATATAGTTAATAACTTAGGAAACCAGAACCAGAATTGACACTTTCTGAATATGAATAAACAGCGTTAGACCTTCATTTTTAAGGGCCAACACAGCCAAACAGCTGCAGTCCCTTGTAACCAGAAAAGTGAGAAAATGCCCTGGAGAAAATGAAGTCAGAACTTGGAAAATGAAGCAGAGATGGGAACCTGCAGTTTGCTGTCTGCTGATGGTGTGCTTTTTTTTTTTTTACAGTGGAAACAGAGGTGTGGGGATACCCTGAAAACCCAGGGATGTGGTGCCTATGGAAAGAGCAGTTCCAGCTGGCCCGCAGCCTCCCACCCTCCTGGAGGGCCAGTCTCTGCCGGATGTGCTCTGAATTACCCAAGAGGCACCAACCACAGCCGCCTAGTGTGTCAGCACCAGAGCCAGGCGTCCTCCTGACTCACGCAGTCATGGCCCAAATGTGCAGCCTCAGAGCCAAGTCTCCATTCCCCACTCAGAAATTTCTGTGGAAGTGGTTGGTTCCTTCAAATCCAGTTGCTTAAAATGGCTCGCTGTGCTTTGTAGACTTCTATCACTCTCTTGTGTTTAGCTGGCAGCTCTCCTAAGAAGTCAGCATCCTGGAGCACTCCGTGTTCTAGAGAGGAATGGCCCTCAGGTGGATCAGGCTAGCGGTTCCTTGGGCTTCCTCAAGTTCTGATAAATTGTGTTGGATGAGCAGTTGGAGTTAGGTCCTATCAGTCAGAAAACAGATCCCAATATCCAAGGTGATCTAGGCTGAGACACACTCGGGTGGGATCCAGAAGCTGAACCATGGAGGTCTTCGGTCCTTAGCTGGCATTGGTAGTGGGTATAAGGAGATACGCTCCTTTATGAAAGTTTGGATTCAGGCTAAGAAGAAGTGCTAAATTACAACAATTTCATGTGGAGATTTTAAGGTGGCTACAGTCTGGCTTGGTCATAGGAGAGAGAGAGGGAAGTGAAAAACAGTGATTTTCAAATAAACGATACAGTATCGAGTGCCTTGTTAAAGGTGACAGCAAACTACATATACTGAGTGTTTATTTTGTTTTGGGGCTGTTCGGCATCCATCTCAGTTTCTTTTGGTAATGGCACCTGAATTTCCATTTGGAAATGATATTTCTCCCCCCATATACAGTCCAATAGTCAAGGAGGGCCAGTTGGAAATTCTCTGCCTGAAATTTGAATTATGAGCAGAATGATGAAAGGATATTAATTCTCGCCATTGACTCAGTCCAGCATCAGTCCCTGGCCAGCATTGCATTTCCCGCAGTCCAGTTCCTTACGTTCTGCCTGCGTTCCAAGTCTCGCTTTGATCCTGTGAGCTTTTTTTAATCCTTCCAATAAATTCTCTGTTTGCTTTAGTTAGTCATTATAGGGCGATCATAACCAAAGGACCTTAACCAATACACTAATACTTCGGATTAGGCAAAGTAATTAAAGTTGAGCTGGTGATGTTCACAGTACTAGCAATACAGGTACTGAAACTGTATAAGCAATTCTATTTTTCTGAGAGGAGAATGAAGCCGTAGCTCCAAAAAACTCAGGTGATCATGAGTGAGGGGGTTATGGAGGCAGATACAGCAAAGCAATATATTTACTTTATAATTTATTTAGAGCTGGGCCTGAGAATGTAAGTTGATTTTCTTCTCCTCCACTGTTTTATTATGAAAATATTTAAACATAGATAGCAAAGTTGAACAAATTTTACACTGGATGCTACTATCCTGTTATTAACATGTCACTGTATGCGCTTTCTCATGTATCTACCCACCCCTCTAATTATCTATTATTCCATCTCATTTTTGATGATGCATTTCAAAGTAAATTGCATACCTTAATATACTGACATTAATGTACTATGTCATATATACATCATATACACATATATGAGTTTATAGTCTTTTGATGTAAAACTCACATACAATGAAACACACTAGTCTTAACTGCTAATTTCCTGAGTTTTAATACATACACACATTTGTATGGTCCAAACCCCTGTTAGGGTACAGAACGTTACTTTCACCCCAAAAAGTCCCCCTGGGTTTGTTCCTAGGCAATCCATGCCCCTCTACCCTCCCCCACTGGGGTCAACCACACTGATTTCTTATCATGGAGCTGATTTTACGTAATTGAGGCAACAAGACAGCAGCCTGGGTGGTAGAGTTACTAAAACATTACTGGAATGTTTATATGAAGAAAATTGTCTTTAGCGTATCTACTCTTGGGTAGGGTTCTGTAGGTAGTTGAAGGATGTTTTGCCCACGTAAGTACTGGGGTGGGAGAAACTGGCTTCTAGGAAGCACCCTCTAGTCCTAGTCTAGTTCATGGTCTCTGGTTCGAAGAGAACGCAGGAGAGGCCGAGGACTGTGATCAGCATTCAGTCAGTCTCTCCTCTAAGTAAACATTGCACACATACCTGAGTGATATCTGTTTGAAGACACACAAATGATTAGCTATTTGTAGTGTCAAATGATCTGTAGGTATCCTCAGCTGTCTCTGGGCCTGAAATGAAAGGAAAATATGTGCTGAATAAATGTAGGGCAATTCTGTTTATGTTCCCTTAATTACTAACAGGGAGACACATACTTGTGTATCTTTCTCTTGTCCATTTCTATGGAACTCTTGACTGAGAAGATTGGAAAGGGGGCAGGAGAACATGGAGTTTTAAATTCACAGACGGTGGCCTCCGGGCAATAGAAGGGGGTGGGTCGGTTCTGGTGAGGTCAGAATATTGCCTCCTGTCTCTACTCCTTTGTCTCAGAGAAGTTTCCCTAATCGTCTGTGGCTGTCACGAATTAGTGAAGCTTCACATTTTGATGTCTTCTGTCTACCTTTCTGCTACTATTTCCTGCCATCCACAGAAGAGTTATCTGACTGTTCAGCATAACTCAATTTTAAGCTTGCACCCACAGGACAGGAAGGCTCCTTAGTTCTTTCAAAGGGTTATCTTTACCCGAAAATAAAGATGTATGTGGTTCAGTGAGACAGGGCCATACATCTGTTAGGATGCTTAGTATCAAAAAGATGAGATAACCAACATTTAATTCTGAACATATTTTCCTTTTACTCAGACCTTTTATATAACTATTTTATTGATTCTAGTAATTTACGGATGTATTCTCTGGCATTTTCTCCAAATCACAGGGACCATGACTTATGATACTTTGAGTTATGATGTTACATGTTACTAACTATTTCATATTGTTTTAAACTGGTTTGTTGAATCATAAGAAGTTTCCCAGGTTACAGCTTTCAAATACCATGTGATCCCACCTACAAGTGGAACCTATTAGTAAAACAAGCAAGGAAGCAAAATCACCTGAGACATTGGGACTGAGAACAAACTGACAGTAACCAGAGGGGAGAGGGGACAGAAATAATGGGGGAAAGAAGGGAAAGGGTTGTCAATGGGCATGTGTGAAGGACCCATGGACAAAGCCAAAGGGGGGTAGGACTGAGGGTGGGCGGGGTGGGAGAAAGTGGGGGTGGGAAAATGGAGACAACTGTGTCTGAACATTAATAAAAATGATTTAAAAAGAAAAAAAACAAAAAAGAAAAATAACTAGAAAATTATTTTCTATGGGTTCCAAAATATATCACTGAGCTAACTCGTGATGGGGTGTTTAATTATTTTCCCATGCCTAGTTTTTTTAGGTTGTCTCTGTATGTTACTGGTATAAAGAACAGATTTTTGCACTTACTATTTCCTGGCTCTGGCACTTAGGTCCAAGTGTGAAGGGAAGCTTCTGGTGAGGGATATCACCCCTTGTTGAGGACGCTGTGTGCCCTACCCTCAAATGCATAGGAAGGGATACTGAAGAGTAAACAAAGAGAGAAAATAGTCCATGAAGATGGTAAGTGTGCCCGCTGCCCGTGCCCTGGTTGGCTACTCTCTGTCCAGCCAGCAACGCCAAGCCATGGGAGCCTATTTTGCAGAAAAGAACTGCCATCCTTTTGCAACTTCGTATTTTAAATATTCAAATACTTTAAATCGTTAAATACATTACTTGCCATTTTGTACCCATGCTGCTGCCCATTTTACCTCTCTAATTTTATACGTGATTCCAAAACTTTCATACTGTGTTAATGACATAAGTAATATGTGTTTCTTGCCTTTATTCCTATTACTATATGTGAAGATGCCACACGTACTGTATCTTCATGTACATTCCAGTGTTTTTTAAAACAAAGTTATTAATGTCATGTATTTTGAAATAGAGCTATAGACCCGTGATCATAGTCCTGTGCGACAGGAAGATGCAGAAGCATCTGGAAAAGTGGTTTCTGTCTCACTGATTGCCTATTAAAAGAATTTATTGGTTTGTAGCCCAGAGGTTACTGACCTCTACAGTCATCAGAAGGAGCACTTCCCTTTAATTCTCAGTGAAAGAATCTGAGCCCTCATTATGTCTGACCACAGGAAAGGTGGGCTTCTCCCATCTTCTCCTCCCCATGGTCTCCGGGACTCCTTACAGAACTCCAGGGCCATTTCCCGCTCACTCCCAGATTTCACTCAGAGCTGGGCCAACGACCTTCCTCTGGCCTGGGTCTCCGATCTTTGGATAATAACTTATTATTGTTTCTTAACTGGCTTCTTCAATTACTTTAGTTCTCCCTACAATCTTCAACCTAAGTATGGACATGGGCCCACTGATTAATACCCAAGCTGTGACCATTAACCAACTTTACCAACAGTACTTGGTGATGAGAGGGGATTCAAACACAGAGAAGAAAGTACTGGATATTAGATATGAGTATTACCAAAATTTTTACACTAATTTGTAAACTATTCCTCAATCCCAGGACCCTCCAGGGCATCTCTCCTGTTACCACCACCTTATTGCCATGTTGCATATTCCCTCAAATGGGGTGTCTTTGACCTTGTGCCCTGCAGGGAAGGCTAGGCCCGTCAATTCCTCCACAACTCAGGGAAGGGAAAACCCTCCCTTCTCCCACTCCACCACTTAATTCAGGCCAGCGTCCCAGTTACAAAACAAACAAATACAAATCTGTAGGTAAGCACCTTTGTCTGTGTGAAGCCTTCATAAAATTTAAAGAGCAGATTCAAAAAACACACAGGTTGGTTTTTATTAACACATTTTAATAAAATATTCAATTTTATTAAAATATATTAAGCCAAAACCCCATTTACAAGGACATTTTTAAAATACTCTATGAAATAAGTGTTGATTCAAAGATGAACTGTAACTATTAAAAAGAGAATATGAGAGGAATATAATATATGATAGAACATAACAGTGTTACTCAAAGTATCATCAACCACAGTCATTGTGATTTGAAGAAAACTCCAAAAAATAAATCTAAAAATTATTCTTTTGGATGTGTTGAGTTTTATAGAACAAAATTTAAAAACTGCATATTTTCTTACATGCACCAAAAAAGCACATCACCACACTCAGTAAGAAAGGCCCACAGTAGGACTCCTTCGGTGTTCTAGCAATGCAACTTTTTTTTTTTAAGAGAAGAAATAACATTTTTAAAAAGCCTTCCCAAATAAGTTCAACACTTTAACAAGTGTTTTTCATAAAGATGAGAAGAAGCTCTAGGCACCGTATCTCTGGGCTAGGGGAAGAGTATATTGCCATTAAAAACAAAATGTAAAACTTTCTTTGCAAAAGAAAGGAAAAAAGGTTTCTTTAATTTCCGTGAATGTAGCACACACAGGAAGTGATGGTTTCCAGGAATGGAGGACAGGAGTGCAGGGATTTCTGTCTCAGGCCCAGGCCTGTGGAAAACACTGGCCAACTGTTAGTTGGGCCCACAGGTGATCTGTATTCCAGGTTAGCCTTCTGGAGTCTGGGGGCATTGGAATCTCCAAGAGTTCATTTGTATTCAGCGTTGGGGGAGGGACTCCATGGTTACTGGATGAGTAGGGAAGAATAGACCCCATGGTCTGAGGGAGCATCAACAGTCACTTGATTTTGCAGGCTTCTGTTCTCAACTGAACTACTGGCCAAGGGCACAGGGGTGGACTGGGAGCTCCTTGCAGAGCTGCAGCTTAGGGAGAGTTGGCCCAGTTGACCCAGTTGACCCAGTTGCTAGGTAACAGGTCCATGAAGGCAGGCTGGGGAGAAATGGGGTGATCCATTCCTGGTGTCAGAACTGAACACGAGGGCTGCAGGAGGTGGCACATCCAGATGGGTTAGGTACTTGTGATGTCTAAGTTCACATCAGGTACTGCCTGATGTAAAGACCCAGGAGATGGAAGATACAGAGACAGTGCAGACTGAGCAAGCATCCTGTTGGGGGTGATGTCATAAGGAGTTGGGTACAACCCATTCTGAAGAGCTGTGGTGGGGTCATAGCCACCCCACTCATGTCTCCATTCTTCACCCAGGCGCATCCATTTCACAAAAATTTCCCTTGGTTCTGACATGTCTTTGGACCACCATCAGCAAATTTGCCAAGCAATGGATCAGATGGGGCTGGTACTCCAGGGGTTGTCTTACTATATTTTCCATTAAAGTGGGTGATGATAGCTTCACACTTCTCTGTGGACCCCACCCTTGCAAAGCCACCCCCTCTGCCTGTCCTGCTGGTGTCTTGAAGGATTTGAGTGGTGATAACTTGGCCAGAGGGCTTCAGCATTCCCTCCAGTTCTTGCTTATCCATTGACAGTGGGGGGTTTGATATGTACACATTTGTGGGGTCCTGCTCCTGCTGCTTTGCCAGCTGTGCCTGTACACCACGTCCAAGTCCACAAAGCCAGAGCCTTTGAATCTGTTTGTGGTTTTGTCCAGTATGACTTTATGGGAGACAGTCTTGCCATAGGACTGACACAACTTGATAAGGTCCTGCTCAGTAGTGCCTGGATGCAGTCCCCAGATGTAGAGGTTGCTTGTGCTCAGGTTGGTCGTTTTCATTGCTCCCACTGCTGCAGTTAGGGGTTCTGTGGCTTGGACTAGGTGGTGCCACCTGCTGAGACAATGATTCATCTGGCTTTTTGTTGTTCTTGTTATAGCCAAAAGTCTGGAAGTCATAGACAGTAGCATTTTCTCTTTAATATCAGGGAGCTGAGAGAGAGGACAGGCAAAGACACAGGGATGGGGAGGAGAGAGAGGGAGAGAGAGGGAGAAGGAGAGGCAGGGAGAGAGAGGGAGGGCAGGAGGAGGGAGGTAAAAATGATTATAATTAATAAAATAGCTGAGTGAAAGGCCCCCCAAAAGAAAAATATGTCCAGAACAAAATGTTTTGAACTATTTACCATAATAGATCATCAAAAGGTCTAATGTGGAAATGAAAGTTTTACAAAAAAGAAAATACTTAATGGTAACTTAAGAAATGTGGCAATCTAATATCATTATCGATATACCAAGTTATTAGTTCTATTATTTATACATTTCTTTTTCAGTCGCACAATTGCCTTTGCCTGTCTGTGTCCCAGGTGTGACCTGGAGCACTGGGACACGTCAGTGAAGGGGACAGATGGAGTTTCTGCCTTCATGGAGATTGCCACCTATACCGGAGACACACATTAGAAATGTGCATATCTAAACAATTACACATCTAATTAAAAGTGTGATAATTGTGGTGTGTAAGGCAGGGACTACCTACACAGGTGACATGAAGTGGGAGACAGGTGGCACATTTGAGGAATCCAAAAAAGGCCATGGTGCCGGAGTGTGGAGAACAATAGGAAGGTGAATTAGAGGCACCAAGGGAGGGAGGCCCTGGTCATGTGGGGCCTTGCTGACCATATTAAAGACTTTGACCATTACTCTGAGAGCCATAGGAAGCCATTGAAAGGTTTCTGTGAGGGTTCAAAAAATGTAGTGACAGGAAACAAACAACCTATATATTTGACAGAAAAGGGAATGCTTTACAAATGATAACCAGAAATAAAATACTTTCATATTGAAAAATGTTCACTCAGAATTTTTAGTGGGAGAATAGATAACTAAAGTAACATTTAATATTAAGTGTGGTATCAACTAGTTAATATATGTACATGAATAGAAAAAACCAGCAATGGTAATCTGTAATTGAGACTTTTGGTGAGTCTTTTTTCTGTAATATTTTTCTGTTTTTTCAGATTTTCAATAACAAATGTCCATTAATTTAAAAACTTTAGGAAAATTGTGTAAATAGTTTAATTTCTAATCTGATCTAAATTGGTTGCTTATTATATACTTTATTTATGGGCCAATAAAAGTAAGCTTTAGGGTAAGATTTTGTTCATTTACTGTTTTGAAATTTAACTTTTATTTGAATGTGGGTGAACCTAACACATACATGTACATGTGTGTGTGTCTGTGGGTGATCCCACTTTGTTTCACTTAACATTAAATTATGAATATTTTCAAATCATAAAATACTTTTCTAGAGCAATGTCTTCTTCACTGAATGGCGTTCCAACTATGGATATTCTACACAATCAATTAACCTAATCTAATGGTACATATAGATCTTCAAATTTTGGTATTTAAACAGTTTGTGAAGGATTATATTTTAAAAGAGCTGTGCTTTCTCTCTCTTTATCCTTCCCTGCCCCCCTCTCTAAAAAAATTAAATAAAATCTTTAAAAAAGAACTATGGAAATATATTAAGATATAAAAGTGTTAAAATATAAAAGATTAAATTCCAAAGATAATATAATTGAATATATACATAATTTTGGTTTCAGATAATGGCAGAAATTACAATAAAAAAGATTCTTAGCTTTGTCACTATAAGAAATGGAAACATTTACTAGAAGAAAAACATAAAGCTAGAAGACAAACAGAAGAGAGAAACAAAGAAACTGAGAAAATTATTTGTAACCCATATAACAAGTTAAAATAAAAGCCATAACTTACATGTTTATTGGAAAAAATAAATGCAGTAATTGCTAAATAGAAATCAGTAGGGAATTTGCCATGACCAAGAAAAAAGTTTTCAACTTCAACACTGAATATATAAAAATTCAAATTAAGCCCTGGCTGGTGTAGTTCAGTGGATTGAGCACGGGCCTGCGAACCACATGATCGCGGTTCGATTCCCAGCCAGGGCACATGCCTGGGTTGCAGGCCAGTCCCCAGCAGGGGACTCATGAGAGGCAACCATACATTGATATTTCTCTCCTTCTCTCCTTCCTTTCCCCTCTAAAGATAAATTTAAAAAATGCAAATTAAAATAAACAAATATAACAACTCATTGTGGTGGTCATTTCACAGTATATACAAATACAAAATAATTTTGTTGTACACCTGCAGCTAATAAACTGTTCTATGTCAATTATACCTCAACTAAAAAACAATACAAATGTATCCTGTCCAATTAAGTGCAGTGAAGAATCATAAGACCCAATGTGAATGTGGGTACAAGGAAAAACTCTCACTAGTAGCGGGAGTAATAGACCAGCATAATTTTTGGCCTCTACTAACCTCCCCAAATATTTGTTAATTGAATAAAAGTGAAAGAAAGTAAACTTCTAGGGACATTTATTAAAAAGTGGTTTGCGAGTAAATAGGCAGCATTGTTCTGAGAAGGCAATTGGCATCTTGTGTCAGATTAACCCCATTCCCTTCCCTGACAAGAAGCCTGGCTGGTAGGTGAAGTAAATTCAAGAGACGCCACATCTTCTCGCCTTCAGCAAGGTGTATGACGTTATCTCTCCAATATGCTTATAAGCGATAGAGAGTGATCTGGGCTTCTGTAAATGTAAAACAGAGTTCTGTGTGTGTTTTAACTGTCAGTTGTTGGAATCTTATTCTAGTCCTAATTGACTCTCTACAGTCAAGTCCAGGGAATTTTCAAGCTGCTCGGGTGACTTTTAAATGCACAAAGGTCTGAGCACCTTTGGGCTAGATGCTAGAAACATGATTGGAACTAATGCATAAGGAGATGTTCATATTATCTGTATTGTGGGTCCCCCAAGACGTGCTGATAATAATTTCATCAGTGACTTGGATCACGAGCTAAGGATTGTACCTTGCAAATTTTCACATATCACAGAGCTGGCCAATACCTTGAACGATTGTACGAAATACAAAGGGTGGGACAGCTAGCCTGAGAAGAGATGTGATGGAAATAAAGGTAAGGTCATACACTTATTAAATGCGAACTGCACAAGGTACAAGATGACAGAGACAGTTTGGCTTAGCAGCAGCGGATACTAACAGGTCATGAGGGCTTTAGTCAGTAGCTCTGTTTCCATATGAGTCACCATGGTGAGTTAGTTGTGCCAAGAGTTAATACTATTTTAGGATGCAATAATGCAAACAAAGTAAGCAGAATACTCCCCAAAAGGCCTTTATTTTGTGCTGAATAGTCCACATTGGATGTATTCAGGTTAGGTGCCAAACTCTAGGGAGGCTATTCATAAATGTATTTATGCTTAGAGAAGAAAAAAAATGACTTGAAATTATGCATATTAAGATACAATGAAAAAAAGATACAATGAATGAAGAGGGATTTTCAGCTTGAAATAGAATAAACAGGTATTAGAGAAGGGGATGCACAGAGTATTTCATTTTTAATTTGCCTTTTTGTTTGAGTTATTGTTTTGTTATTACAAAAGTAATTTGCATTATTTAAAAATGTTTTTAAAGTCTCACTGCATATGCTTTTAAACACTGCAGCATTTAAATCCACATACACAATTTCATATCCAGGAGTACTGATTTTATACCTTGACCAGCTTAAGTTTTATAATATTTTCCAGAAATTGTTCTTATGATTCTCTCATGTTTATTTTCCCAGATTAAATTTGCAATTATTCTGTCAAGTAAAAATAATATCCAAGATTTTTTCTTTTAGATTGGATCTGCATGGGATTTATAGATTAATTTAGGGAAGGTTGACATCTTTACAATACTGAATTTTCCTGTCCCAAATTAGACAGCCTTTATTTTATGTCTTTCTGCAGAGCCTTCAAGTTTTAAAGTTGAGATATAATTCAAATATCATCAAATTTATTCCCGTTAAATTATAAAATTCAGTGGATTTTCATATATACAGGGAGTTGTGCAACCATCACCACTGTCTAAATTCAGATCCTTTTTATCTCCCTTAAAAGAAACTCTACCTATTAGCAGTCACTCCCCATTCCCCTTGACAAACAAAAATCCACTTTTTTTTGTCCCTATAAATGGAAGCATACACTATATGGCTTTCTGCGTCTGGCTTTTTTCACTTAGTGTAGCATTTTCAAGGTTCATGTATATGAGACATGAAGCAATACTTCATTTCTTTTTATGGTTGAATAACATTCCACTGTGTAGATACACCACATTTTGTTTATCCATTCATCAGTTGATGGACTTTGGGTGATTTCCACTTTTTGGCTATTAATGAATAATTCTTCTGTGAACATTGTATAGAAGTTTTTGTGTGAACATGTATTTTCAATTTTCTTGGTGTATAGCTAGAAGCAAGATTGCAGGGTCATATGGTTGCTCTGTTCAACTTTTTGAAGGACTGCCAAACTGTTTTCTAAAGTGACTATACCACTTTACAATTCCATCAACCATGTGCAATGGTTCAAATTTTTCTACATCCTCACCAACACTTATTATTGTCCATCTAACAAATACATATAGCTGTTTTATTGGGTGTGGAATGGTATCTCATTGTGGTTTCCTCTGCATTTGTCGATGGCTAACGACATTCAATATATTTTCATATGCTTGCTGGCACACTTGTATATTTTCCTTGGAGAAATGTCAGCTAAAATCTTTTGCCTCTTTTTCAATCGGGTTATTTGTTGAGCTGTAAGAGTTCTTTATATACCCTGGATACAAATCCCTTATCAGTTATGTGATTTGCAAATATACTTTCCCATTCTGTGGGATGTCTTTTCACTTTCTTGCTAGTGTCTTTTGAATAAATTTTTATGAAGTCCAACTTATCTACTTTTTCTTTTGGTGTTTGAGCTTTTGGTGCCATATCTAAGAAACCATTGTCTGATTCAAGTCATGAAGAATTACTCTATGCTTTCTCCTAAGAGTTTTATAGTTTTACCTCTTACATTTAGGTCTTTGATCCACTGTGAGTTAATTTTTGATGTGTCAAGTAGAGGTCCAAATGTGTTCTTTTGTAGGTGAATATATAATTATCCTAGCAATACCGGCTGGAAAGCCTTTACTTTAATATTGATTATCTCGGTAATCATCAAAAATCAATTGACCATAAACATATGGGTTTATTGCTGGATTATCAATTCTATTCCATTCATCTGTATATCTACACATATTCAAGGGCCATACAATCTTGGTTACTGTAGCTTTGCAGTAAGTTTTAAAATTGAGAAGTACAGGTCCTCTAAGTTTCTGCTTCTGTTTTGGCTATTCTAGATTCTTCGAATTCTTATATTGTTAATTTCTTAAAAAATAAAAAGCCCCTGGGATTTTGATAGGGATTTCATTGAATCTGTGGAATGATTATTGAAGAATTTTCCTCATAACAATATTAAGACCTTATTTTAATGAAGTGTTATACTTTTCAGTGGTCATATTTTGAATTTTTAAAAATTAATTTCTAAGTATTTCATTTTTTGATACTATGGTAAATGGACTTGTTTTTTGTAAAATAGTTTCATTTATCTTCATCCTTTGTGCTCCTGTTGTTTTATGTTCTACTTCTGTATATGGTGTAAATCTACAACATAATGCCATTATTTTTGCTTTATTTACCTTGTCAGTTACATTTCACAGAAATAGAGAAAGGAAAAAAGTGCCAACCTTTACATTTGCTCAAATATTTACCATTTCCAGTGTTATTTGTTCCTTTGTGTTGACACAACTTTTACTCTGATATATCATTAAGCATAAAGAACTTTCTTTAGGGTTTTTTACAGTGAAGGTCTGCTGAATACAAATTCTCTTAGCTTTTTGTCTGACAACGTCTTCATTTCATTCTCAATTTTTGAACATAAATTAACTGTCAGTTGTTGGAACCTTATTCTAGTCCTATTGACTCTCTAGAGTCAAGTCCAGGGAATTTTCAAGCTGCTCGGGTGACTTTTAAATGCACAAAGGTCTGAGCACCTTTGGGCTAGATGCCAGAAACATGATGGGAACTAATGGATATAGTCACTGGATATAGTCACTGGTTGAAGAATATTACAGAGATGTTTTGTTGTTTTGTTTAGCATTTGAAAGATGACATTCTCTTGTCCTCTATCCTCCACTGTTTGACAAAAAATCAAATGTCATTTTTACCCTTATTTTCCTGTATTTAATGTATTTTTCTCTTATAGCTTCTTTCACAATTTCTCTTTAATATATTTAAGTTTTATTTTAATTTCCTCTTTGTTTATGCTACTTGAGGTTTGCTGGGCTACTTGGATAAGGAGGTTTTTGTTTAACACAAATTGTAGAAATTTTCAGCCATTATATCTTCAAATATTTTTGAGCCTTGCCCTCTTTATTCTTAGAGCATGGTTTTCACTTAAGGTCATGGTCAGTCCTTGTTTCCAGGACGTGACATTTCTGGAGTTTTCAACTTAATTTCCATGGTTATCAGCAAGGTCTGTCAGTACTGGCTGGACTAGAATCCAACATCTCTCAGCTCTGTGCAAACTCCCTTGTCTCCAGTCAGCTCTTGGTTGTGTATCACTGACTCTTTGCTGGGCCTTGTGGGGTCTCTTCCTGTGTGTACAAGGTCTGTCCAGAAGGTATCCGGACATGGAATATGAAAAATAGAGACATTTATTGAAGAAGATAAAAGATACAAGAAACATTGTCTATAGAACAATGACCCCTCAGTCCCCTTCCGAGTAGGCACCTTGGGACCTCACACAGTTCTCCCAATTGCCATGAACTGCTCTGTCATATTTTCCTGAATTTCACTGACGGTCTGAAATCTCTTCCCTTTCAAAGGTGATTTTGGGTTTGGGAAAAGCCGGAAGTCACAGGGTGCCAAATCTGGGCTGTAGTGGGGGCTGAGTCACCTGGGTGATTTGATGTTTTGCCAAAACACTCTGCACGAGACATGATGCATGAGCAGGTGTGTTGTCGTGATGAAGCTGCCAATCACTGGTTGCCCTTAGCTGTGGCCTTCTGAATCATCCGAATGGTTTCCGTGGATGAATGTTCAAGCTCTCTCATGGAACCTGCCTTTTCACGTTAAATATTTTAGAATATGCAAATTATTGAGTCAGATACTTCTAGTTTAAAAACGGCTAGCAAATTTAGATGCCCACAGGAGTAATCCAATAATGTTAAAAACAAGTAAGAAGATGTAGATATAAATCCTATAGATGCTGAGCTATATGTATTTCCTTTGAGAACATGCGGGCTAAAGAAAATATTCTTTTTTAAGTATACTTATTGATTATGCTACTACAGTTGTCCCATTATTTTTCTCCACTTTATACCCCTCCTCCCTACATCACCCCACCCTCCAGCAATCCCCCGACTCCCACCTTAGTTCATGTCCATGGGTTGTAGATATAAGTTCTCTGGCTTCTTCATTTCCTATGCTATTCTTACCCAGCTTTTGTCTATTTTGTGCCTACCTATTATGCTTCTTATTCCCTGTACCTTTCCCCCCATTCTCTCTCCTTCCCCTCCCCACTCATAATCCTCCATGTGATCTTCATTTCTGTGATTCTGTTCCTGTTCTAGTTGTTTGCTTAGTTTTAGTTTTTGTTTTTTAGTTTCAGTTGTTGATAGTTGTGAGTTTGTTGTCATTTTACTGTTCATAGTTTTTGATCTTCTATATCTTAGATTAGTACCTTTAACATTTCATATAATAAGCTCTTGATGATGTTGAGCTCCTTTAACTTTGCTATGTCTTGGAAACACTTTATCTGCCCTTCCGTTCTAAATGATAGCTTTGCTGGATAGAGTCATCTTGGATGTGGGCCCTCCGCCTTTCATGACTTTGAATATTTCCTGCCAGGCCCTTCTTACCTGCATGCTTTCTTTTCAGAAATCACCTGATATTCTTATGGGAACTCCTTTGTAGGTAACCATCTCCTTTTATCTTGCTGCTTTTAAGATTCTCTCCTTATCTTTAATCTTGGGTAACTTAATTATGATGTGTCTTGGTATGTTCCTCCTCGGGGCCAATTTCGTTAAGACTGTTGGAATTTCCTGGACTTCCTGAAAGTCTAATTCCTTTGCCAGATTGGGGAAGTTTTTCTTTATTATTTTTTCAAGTAAGTTTTCAATTTCTTGCTGTTCCTCTTCTCCTTCTGGCAGCCCTATGATTCTGATGTAGGAGCGTTTAAAGTTGTCCCAGATGTTCCTACACCTCTCCTCATTTTTCTGAATTCTTGTTTCTTCATTCTGTTCTGGTTGAATGTTTATATCTTCTCTCTCTTCCAAATCATTGATTTGAGTCCAGGTTTCCTTCCCTTCGTGGTTGGTTTCCTGTATATTTTCCTTTATTCACTTTATAGCCTTCATTTCTTCCTTCATTTTGCAACTAAGCTCAATCATTTCTGTGAGCATCCTGATTACCAGTGTTTTGAACTCTGCACCAGATAGGTTGTCTATCTCCTTGTCACTTAGTTCTTTTTCTGGAGTTTTGATCTGCTCTTTCATTTGGGCCATATTTCTTTGTCTTGGCACACCTTCGGTGTGGACTCTTCGGTATTCACTGGGATGGGGCAACCCTCTTCCCTGTGGTGTGGTGCTGTCTATGAGGGAGGGGTCCAAGAGGGAACATGCCACTTACTTGGCACTCGCCCCACTCTCTGTCACTTCCCTTGCTTCTCGCAAGCAGATTTCAGGTGCTGATTCACAGGTGGGTTGGTTTGTGTACATTTTAGGACCCTGTGGACTTTTCCAACAGACTCTCCTGTGAGACTGGGGGGTTTATTCCACTGCGGTAACCCCCCAGATTTTTACAGCCAGAAGTTTGAGTCTTTAGTTTCCCATGCTGAAACCCTAGGTTTCGTGGCCTGACTCACTTGCCAGTTGTTCTTCCCAGCTTGTCTGCATGTGAATGTGGGATGGCCCAGTTTGCCAGCTGCCACCTCGCCTGGCCTGGTGTGTCACCTAGCTGTGTGTCCTCTCCAACCTGATTGCCCATCTCTGCTACTCCTACCAGCCTGGATGAACGTTTCTTTAACTCCTTGATTGTTGTACTTCCATGCAGTTTGATTTTCTGGCAGTACTGGTTACTTTTTGGTTTTAAATTGGTTATTATCCTTTTTTTTTGGTTTTGGGAGGAAGTGAAGTGTTTCTACCTACGCTTCCATCTTGGCTGGAATCTGTGTGCTGAAACAAAACATTCTAAGCACATTTTTGGCCTATTACAGTTCATGAGCCAGTGGTAGCAACTTCTGTTAAGTTTTGGATCCTGGCTTCACCACCTCAGTCTCTCTAAACTTCAGCTTTCTCATTTGTAAAATCAGAATAATGACACTTAATTCACAGGGCTGTTATATGGTTTAAGTGAAATAAATGCAAATAATACTTGGTGCATAATATTCACTTAATGAATGAAGCTCATCTACTCAAGTGACTTGAGTCTTCTGGCTGCTGTGACCGATGATCACCTTCTCCCAAGAGATTACTAAGACCAGATCTTCCACGCTTATTTCTTTTTAACAAGTCAAAGCATAAGTGAAGTCCCCATCATGCTTGCTGCTTCCTCACTCTTGAACTAACTGCTCTACACTTCCGCACCTCTCAAACTCTTGCTCTTCTCTCAAGAATTGCTGCTCCAAAGCCAGCAACCCCTATCCTCATATATTCAACCTGTAGCCTGAGTATCCCTCTACTCATTGGCCTTTAATGAAATCTGACTCTTTCCTGAGAAGACCTGAAATCCTCACATGTGGCTGTTCTCTCTCACAAACCCTGTATGTATACTTTAGGACCAGAAGGTAGGGCTGGTGTCTTCCTCACTTTTTAGCCACTTTCATTTTTCTACCATCTTGTAAAACACTCTCTCCACTAAAGCTTTTTACATGAAGCTTTATTACCTTCTACCCTACTGCTTGCTATAACACAGCAACTTTCCCAATCATTTCTTCTGTCATTCATCCGAGAGATTAGCACCTGGGTAATCTCCATCTCAGTTCCTCCCATCTTTTCACATTACCTGTGGATGATGATGGCGTACCTCACTCATTCTATGCCATTAACTCTGAGCCCCTTACTTTCTTAATCAGTCATGACATCCGTCTTCTTCCTTTCCACTTTTGCCACGCTCTCGCATGTTAATTATTAGCACTCCTAATTGATCCACATACAAAGTCCCACTACATACGTCACTATTTGTGAAATGAGACAGACTCACTAGAAGAGAGTCTCCTTCTCTTCTAGTTGCTTGTTCAACATTCCTTCCAGAATTTCATTCAACCTCTTCAAAACATATAATCCCATAACTCCTCAAGCTTTTTTTCCCCCCTCTTTGTCTTCAGGTTATAGTCTAAGGCTCATGAATTTAAAAATACTCTTTTCTGCAGCCAAAATTCGATTTCATTTCTGTTTCATTCATCACCTCAGTCTGGCAAATGTCTGATCCTAGATGAACCTACTTATTTATTCCTCCCATGTCTGCACCAAGTGCTGCAGGAGGAAGTCACACAATGGTTTAGCTCTAACATCATAATTTACTCACCCATTTTCCACAATGGGTCTGTCAAAACTCCTTGGTTTCTTCCTACTCTGAAGTTTTGTCCCACTGGAGTGATGAAATTTGGGCCTTGCATTATGAGAGGTGTAGACAGAGGCTTCTGATCCAAACCAAGAGGTAGATATCCAGCCTCTGTTAATAGACTTGGGCAAATGTGTGGTGATTCTCCAGTCCCAGTTTACATGTGAGTGACGTGGTCCCAGTGCTCAGTTTTCTAGAGTGGGTACAGTTCTGGCTCAGCCCAGCACTAGAGTCTGATGGTTTCAGTTTCCTTCAGAAAAGGGCACTAAAATCCCAGCCCCAAGGGCCTGTGTCCCATCAGGGTCTTCTATGCTTCCTGACTTCAGCTCCCACCAAACACTAAGGGTTTCTTCTCTGTTTTTCATTCCTAAGACCTCTCTCCTTCTCTCTCTTTGGCTCTGTAGTTTAAATTTTTTATTTATAATTTCATGTAGCATTTATAGTCATTAAGAACTGGAGAGAATGATTTGTAGTGCATGTATTTTTCCATCGTGACCTAGAAATCTAAACCTCTCTTTTGTTGCAGATGTACTTTATTTGGAACAGATGTAATTTTCTATTTGTTTGTGTGAGTATTTGATTTGATTAATGTCTATATCCTCCATCAGACTCCAGGCTTTGTTTGGGCAGAGACCATGTCTACTTTTGTTCGCTGTGTTTCCTCAGTACAGGGCACAACTCACATTTTATAGACATTCGGTAGTTGATTAAATGAATAATTTATTATTACATATGTAACAGTGTCTTTTAGCATCCTACACCCATGCAGTTCTTAGTACATTCCTCTTACCTCATCAATCTAAAATTTCCCCTCCCCTAAGACTCATTGCTGTTTGGATCAGGCCTTTCTCATCATCTGCTTGTCAGATTCAGATTGTACTCTGTATTATCACTTACAATTGTAAAAATACACTGTCATTATTTGAAGCCACCGTGAAATCATTTACGATGCCTTGGTTCACAAGGCACAGAACTGCACAGTTTAATTTGCCTTAAAAGATAAGAGAGTTTATAATCCATATAATAAAAGTAAAGCATAGGGTAGCCTCAGGCATATCTCTCAGGGCTGATTCTGTTTTTCTGTAGCTTCCTTGGGCTCCATCCTCCTCTCAGCATTGGTATCATCCTTAAGCTGGTAGCAAGATACCAAGACCTGGTAACATCCAAAGGAAGAAGAGGGGCTGGGCTTTTTCCCTGTGTCTCTCTTCTATGGTAAGAAAAAACATTCCCAGGAGCTCCCCAGCAGACTTTCCCTCATAACATCAAGACTACAGACCTAGTCCTAAACCTATGCTTAGTAGTGAGGCCGAGATTGCTATGTTGAGCTTCGTCCAATTCCTTAGGATGGACTGAAAGTTGAGAGAGTCAACCATGTTGACTTCCATAACTCTACCTTTAAAATCCAATTTGGAATTCCAGTTCTGACTGCACTTCCTATTCTTCCATCTTTTTCACTTCTTGGCCTCCATTCGACCTCTTGTTTGTCTTTACTGAATCCTGTAGTCTATCCGCACAACTCAGTTTTTCTAATAGATCACTTCTCAACTGGCAGCACTATCTTCCCTTCTCACTCTAACACTCATTTCCCCTGGACTGTTCAGCACATTCCGTTTCTTCCCCACAACTGTGGTGCAGCCACAACAAGGAGATCAGTCCTCGGTCAGCCCTCCATGGCCATAACAATGAGCTTTCTTCATTCCTTTTCTCAAGTTGCCAAGCTGTGCTGGAAGAAGTGGCATAGTTCTACAAGTTTGTTTATAGATGTTAATCTAAACATGGTTCTTACTGTCAAGCAGCAATTCTTTTCTTCTTTTTGGTCAATTCCTTTCATAGATAGTGGGTTATATCCTGAGTCACTAAGCTGTGTGACCTTGGGCAAGTCATTTAACCTCTTTGAATTACTCAAAGTAATTCAACCTCAGTTACTTACTCTCTGAAAGGAGAACAACAGTACTTACAGCAGAGGGTAGTTTTCAGCCCTGGCTGGTGTAGCTCAGTGGATTGAGTGCAGGCCTGGGAACCAAAGGATTGTGGTTTGATTCCTAGTTAGGGCACATGCCTGGGTTGCAGGCCAATTCCTGGTAGGGGACTCACGAGAGGCAACCATACGTTGATATTTCTCTCCCTCTCTTTCCTTTACTGTCTGATAAATAAATAAAATCTTTAAAAAAAAGAAGGTTGTTTTAGGATTAAAAGGGTAATGTATGCACATAAAACCACTTGTATACTGCTGGGCATGCACATAGTACTCCATTCATAGCAACCTCGTCTGAATGGCAAGTCCTAGCCAGTGCTCTTCGTAAGTCCTCTACCTGGAATCTGCTCTTCCTCCCCATTGCCGTCTACCTTTAACAACTGTTTTGATTTTTAGAGGCCAGTTGTCCTCTGGTTTCCTTTCATCTCCAGATACACCAGGAACTGTATCTATTTTTATACCCTAGATGACTAACATGGCGCATGAACATATCCACTGTTTGTTCCATTGGATCTTAAATGTTCTTATTTTTTATGTTGATTCCATGCGATTAGGGAAAGATAAGGGGCAGGAATCACAACGCAGTACTTCAAGATTAAGCTAAATGTTTGCTTCTGATCATTGCTGGGGGGGAAAAAAACCCCGGTCTTCAAAATCTGCTTGCAGGAGACTTGGGAACAGGAGATGTCTAAATGAAGGTTCATTTAGCTCTGACAATTAGCAACATAAACAAAAAAGAGATGGATGAGCTGGCTTTGTTCATAAATAACATTTATGTGCCAAATAATTTCCCTTCCAAGACAGAGACTTCCCTGCTCAATATTGCAACATCTCTCAAACACAAACAGTAAAACCAAATGACTATAGACAATGATCAGTGTGTTTTGTGATAGCCATATGGAGGGTGGACAAACATTCCCTCCTAATTAAGAACAACCAAGCAAGCAAAGCCGTTTTAACCTGTAGGGGCAGGATTGGAGTATAATAAATATGTTTTTTAACACATACCCAAAATAAAATTTTATGCCCGATTTTGTGCCCATTAAATTAAATATCTTTTCAGGAAATAAGCTTGGATTTAGGAGAGAACATTAGAATGACATTATTTTCTTGAGGATATTTATTCTAGTAGATGTGTGTTAAGCGAAGATCTTTATATAGAAATTGAGATTGGGAATTTTGGTAAAGGAAGCTTGTGAATTCAAACTCCTTTGAAGTCACTTTCTCAACAACCTTTTTTCCCCTTCAAGAATCTCCATTTTATTTGGGTTCCCTAGAGTTGAGTATACAGACTTCTGGCCTTTGTGAAATTTTTAAGAAGGGAAGAGGCCGCTGGCAATTTCTGAAATGAGAGTGAAAAGTGAAAGCAAAGTGAAAGCAAACTGGTTATGAGCCAAATACCTTTTTAAAAATATCTTCAAGAGCTATGTACCTGCTACATAAAATTTCATGTACATATTACTGTTACCCATCTTTAGCTATTTATCTTCCAAGAAATACATACGAATGCCTGACATAGAAGTCCCTCACCCAGACAGCACTGCCACTGCTCTTCGTGGTGCATGGACAACGCTATCCATTGTCATGGTATTCCGTTCAATACTTCCTCTAAGAAATGGTGAAAGAAGTATGTCAAAGAGTATGTGCCCAAGAAATTCACTAGTATTGCCACGTCCCGCATCCCTAGAAGTGGTGAAGGACTCATTGAAGGGAGCTGGGAGACAAACATCCCACGGGATGAAGCATATGCCTTAATATTGTATCACATAATTCTTTAGGCTTTAAAAACATCTGGTCACTCTTTCTATTTGAACTATAAGATTGGTTTTGGTCTAGGCCGCCCCTTCAGCTCTTCGAGCATCAGGAACTCCCATTCTTGTAGAAACAAAATATCGAAAGTACTTCACGTACCACATACTGGTCACAATCAACAGCAAACACTTGTTAAAAGGTTTCAGTAGTTTGACCAAATCAGTGCTAACAGTTCTCAGTACCGTTGTGCTACTGTTACTGCCCATTTCTTTTATGTTTCATTGAAATGTATGTACATTCATGAATATTATTTATTCACTTAAAATACATCTTTCATTCATGCGAATTGCCTTCTTAGATCCAATTCATGCTTTTTGTGCCTTACTTCAAATTTGTCTGACATTGATATTGTGACCATTGCTCTACTTTTGTAAGTATTAGCTTGATATGTTGAATGTATCTTTATTGTAGCTATTTTGTATTATTTTTGCTTTGAATTTATGTCACAAAGGTGAAATATGGCTGGACTTTGTTTTCTGCCACATCTAAGAGATTTCCTATATCCTAGGGAAAGTGATTCCATTTACATTTATTATAGTTAATTTATTTTTTTCTTATCCTGGCACTTTTGATAGTTTTCTGTTTGTTTTTTTTTCATTTTACATTTTTCCTAATTTTTTGCTCCATGGATGATGTTTCCTTTGCTTTTATTTCTGCAGAGCTTTGGAATTTTATTAGTGATTGCTTTGACAGTTTTCAAAAGCATCCTTTATTTTCTGTTTCTCTGGCTATCAGAGAGTGGAGTATGTAGCAGTACCCCTCCCACAAACACATTATTTTATTTTAGTTTTTCTTCCTCATGTTAGCTGCTTGTGTACAAATAATATGGAGTCATTGATCTGAATATTTCTAAAAAGTGCACATAGATGGTACATTACATACTTGGAAGTGTAAATTTCTTACCTTCACTGTGGCAGACAGTTTGGCTGTAATCATTTGGATCTAATTGCTGATTGCCTGCTGGTATTTTAGTGTTAGTGGGCATATATGAAGTTATCAGGTAAGATGCAGAATGACCATGAAGAATCTAAAAAGATGGTACCCAAATTCTGCAAGGGAGGAGAAAGGGGGAGAATTGGGAGTGTGGAAAATCTAATCAGTAGAACAAAATAAAAGATGGATGTGTTCCTGCAGAATGTACCAGAAAAGAAGGGCGATGATAAGAAAAGGAAATGATTCTACAGAAGACAGACTCCAAGATTCCTCACAGCAAAACTGGCCACCCTATGAACAAGACTCAGGACAGGTAGGAATGATTAAATTGCAAGATAGAAAAATGTTCCCAAACAAAATTAGTTGTGAAAATCTGCAATCGAACACATCTAAGAAACATTGTGTAGTGACAAGGATGAAGACAAAAACCCTTCATGTTTCTAGGCAAATAAAAGAAGCAATCTAAGTTGGAAGGTACTTATCTGACTTGGTTTTGATCTGTGGTCCATTTTCATTGTTTTTCTAGTGACTTCACCATCTTTTTAGTAGGAAGTGGACCCATTAAATGGGGGACTGCTAGCCAGATGTCATTATGATCTAGAAATATTTTACTGAATTTTTAAAAACTAGGGAAAGTTTAAGTTTTTTTTCTGTTTAGATTTTATTTATTTATTTTTAGAAAGAGGGGAAGGAGGGAGAAAGAGAGGGAGAGGAATCCTGATTTGTGAGAGATACATCAATCAGTTTCCTTTTGCATACCCTTAATTGGGGACTGGCCAGCAACCCAGGCATGTGCCCTGACTGGGAATCCAACCCACGACCCTTCGATTTTTAGGCCAGCACGCAATCCACTGAGGCACAGAACTCAGGGAATGTTTAGTTATTTTGAACTCTATTAACTGTCCCAGATACAGACATTATTCCTTGTAATTGGACATTACTGACCAACAAATGACGCCAGTGCCCTTTTATTGCCTCAATCTTCCCTGTGGCTTCTACTTATTTCATTGCAGAGACTGCACGTTCAAATTAGAGGCACAGGGTCCTGAACTCCAACTGGATGAGTCTCAAAATGTATTTGCAACATTGAACAATTATCTATAAACAAGGACAATGGAAAAAATCTGCCTTTTATATAATTTCCCTAATTCTGGTACATCTTTGTATATACCAGCCTGAATTGATGTTACACGTCTTGCTCAAACTGTTGTCTTAAGGATTTTGTATTTAAGGCAGCTTGGCATACAACTCATAGGTTAATGGTTTTTTAAAAAAAAAATTTATTTATTTTTAGAGGAAAGGAAGGGAGAAAAAGAGGGAGAGAAACATCAATGTGTGAGAGATACATTGACTGGTTGCCACCTGGACTACAAACCAGGCATCTGCCCTGACTGGGAATCAAACCAGTAACCTTTTGATTCTCAGGCTGGGGCTCAATCCACTGAGCAACATCAGCCAGAGCTTAGGTTAATGGTTTTAAAGTCTTAGGCTGGACTGGAGTTCTGAACACCTCATAGAATAGTCATGTTCTTCCAAGATTTGAAAAGTTAGTCATTGGATGGGGACTGTGACTGCCAGCCAGGGGAGCAGCAGTTGCTACTCACCATTAGGGACTTGGAGAAGACAGCTTCCTTCCAGCAAAAATGAGCAAACCAATTATTAAAAATCTCAACCTTCTAGGCTATCTCATCTATGTGTGTGTTTTAGCAAAGAAGTCACATTGAGGGGTGACAGGAGAGCATGCTATCACTGGGAGGAGATCTACACCTTATCATAACTTCTAACAAAGTTTCACTTCCTGAAAGTCCTTCAAAGTTTGGTGTGGTGTAACCTAGGGGTGAAAGGAAGCGCTTGCAAACCCTGCTGGAATGCTGTTCTAGGAAAGGAATTATGGCTTAAGGGCACTGAGTTATGGAATGTACTCTGTCCTGGGGCCAGAGCTTCTGGGTCCAGATCCCGCCCTAAATAGCTGCACGTACTGATTCACTCCTCCTTTCTTCACCGGTTTCCTTACCTTTGAGACAAAATGGCTGCACCCGATTGCTATAAGGATTAAAGAGTAAAGCATACAGAGCGCTTAGCCTAACAGGTGCTCAATAAATGTAATTAGAACTCCCTCCTCACTTCAACCTCAAGATAAACATTTGGGATGAGATTGCTCTTAGTTAATTCTGGGAGCAATTAGGAAATTGTGTTCCATGGATCGAACTTTACTTTTTGTTTGTTTTATGGAAATTCATGTGGCTGCTCTCTGTGTGTGTTTGTCCCAGTTCAATAATTAATTGTTGGATGTTCTGGAAAAGAAACACACATGTCTGTCACTAATGTGGGTGAGGCAAACTTGAGGAGGAACTGGGAAGGAGCACCCCAAGAGAGCAATTTTCTGATGGTCAGAAAATTTCTGATGGTCTGATCCTCACTCCAGGATGGAGTGAGAACAGTGTTCCTGTCTGTAGGGTGATTGCAACCTACAATTGCAAGTCACTTGGAGAGGTGCTTGGATAAAGATGTGTATAAGAAGCTTTGGTTGTACACAGGAGGGACTCTTATAGGCGTTGGGACATCAGGGAAGGGTTCCTGGAGGCAGTGACACCTGAGTGTTGAAGGAGGAGCAGGAGTCATTAACCAAAGCAGTGGATAGAGAAAACTCACTGAGGGGCACTGTTGGAAATTGTGACCAGATCCTGGGGAATGAAGCATGGGTGGGCCAGGTGTTCAAATGTCAAGGTGGGAATTTGCCAAGTATAGTGTTCAGTAATTATTTGTTGAGTAATGAATCACAGATTTTTGTCAGGTGCCCTGATAAAGCACAGAGAAAAATTTCTACTGCTTTTATGATCAGCCTATCTTATAGCACTGTTAAAAGAGAAATGAGGTTAGTTTTCCACAGTTCATTTTTTACGTATGGCTTTAATGATCACGGAGTTTTTTTTCAAAGGCTACAAGTTGTCCTTTTAATAAAGGCCAGTAATAAAATTCCTCAGTCAGGGGCTTGCAGAAACTATCTTTTCCAATACTGGAATTGCATTTTTCTCACATTTAAACATTTTCCAAAATTAAAAGATGTAGTGATTTAGAGATTTCGTTAATAGGTTCACTCTGTAACTTGGTATATAGTTATCATTAGTCAATTATTTCCTCTGTGTTGATCAGAATTAGGGCCAGAAAGGGAATACTTTTGTAGAATAACGGAAAAGCATGGATGTGAGAATGAAATTAAACCTGACTTTGATGTCTAGTTCTCTCTCTTACCAGCTGTGTAACCTTGAGGAGGTAACCTGTGTCTGAGCCTCATCAGAGAATTAAATGTGATAACATCTGTAAAAGCTATTATTATTTTTATTTTTCTCTCCTCTCTGAGTAGTCAGTTCCATTGATTTCCTGCAACTTTTCACACAAAAAAATTAAAAAAAATTATGTCCAGTCATCCCATTTCACTATATTGTTATTTATTTTTTCTTATTCTATTCTAATTCTTCTCTGTATTTAGATCCCTTATCATATAATTCATTTCACACTAGCATCTCACTGCTTTGAATACTTTATAAAATATTTCAATGAGGAATATTAAAATTATTTATTGGAAACTTTAAAAATTCAATGAACCCAGAAATCAGTTTGAAAGTCAGTTTAAGACTTTATTTATTGACAAATTGACCATCACTCTATCTATAGAGATTACACAAGAAACTGATAATAGTTCTGCATTTTACATGTGTAGCTATAATACTCTTCATAACCCACAGAGTACATATTATTGTACTCCTTTTAAATGGAGAAATCAGGGCTCAGGGGGACACAATAGTATGTCCTAGATTTGATCTAGCAATTGCCAGAGCTAGGGTTCAAGTCAGGTCTTTTCCCCATTGTACCACACGCCTTCCATCTTATGCTATCCATTCTTTTCATGTTTTATGCCTTTGTACTTCATGTAAATTTAGCATTAGCTTTATTCCCAAGGTTTTTGTGGCTGTTTTGAGAAAGTTGCAAATGGTATTTCCACCAGTACCAGCTTTACTTGATGTTAATAGCATGTCCTACTTGCTTCAGATATTTTTCCCTATTAAAGAAGTAAAACTTTACTGATATAGTTGAAGGCCATCTTTTCCTTTTTCCTCCCTCCTGGACTAGCCAATAAATATCTTGAAGTTCTCCTGCATGTCTTAAATCTTTTATCACAACTGTCTATATTTTTATAAACATAGTACTCTAAACATGAATAATAGCCATTCCCTCATGTTTTCATATTTAAAAGAATCAGACATCATTGCAAAACGAACCAATTCAAGATGAACCAATAAGCAGATGTATCATTTAACAAAAATGTGGGAGGAAAATATACCAAAAGCATTATATTTAAAACAGATGCTCTAGTACCTCAAGTGGTCCAAATAAAAGACAATTTTAAATCACAGAATGAAACTGGAAAAATAGCCCCTTTAGGAAAAAAAAAACCATGCGTGTTACTTTATATTTCAGGAGGGAGCTATATTAAAATATTTACTTTGGTCACAACTAATCAAGTATGGAGAAACTGGTACTAAAAGAGGAAATGGACTAAAAGGAAGTCCAACGAGGCTTTTCACACACTTTGTATCCTGAGGACTGTGATGTTTCCTGACACGTCAGTCAAAGACCCCATAACAGGAGAGATTGCTGATGAAACAGATCGGTGCAGGACCTTTCTCCTCTGTCTGATTAGACTTCCTGAGTCATGGGACTGAGATTCTACATGGAGCTGCTCTGTCAGAACAGACTCTTCTGCTTCTCAAGTAATTGAAAGCAACTGGATGTTCGCCCCTGGCCTGTAGCAGCTGGAAACTCCCACCTTCTTTTCCCCAAGTGTATATACGCATTGAAGCAAGTATCTCTAGTCTTCCAGGTGAACTTCAAGTTTCCCTTATTCGACATTTTGCAGAATTTTAATTTGTTGCCAAAATTATGTCATGCACAGAGCAAAAGGAAATTGAGGTGAAGTGAGACATAGTTTAAGCTTGCCTGCACTTCCTGTTTGTTTCCCTCGGCCATGTGCTTGCTCTGGCCTCCTGTCTTTGCTAAATGCACAGGGCGATTTCACTTGGGTTAGGGATTGTTATGTGGAATGCAGCCACTGAATTATAGCCCCTGGGAGCCAGCACAGATAAGAATGGAACTCAGGTGCGTTCTGCCCCAGGAGGTGAGACATACCTGGGCGATGAGCATTCTGAAGCTGAGATAGTGCATCTCAACCTCTCTCACGGTTTCTCCAGCACAGGTCCAGCGTTCTCTTTACCTCGTTTTTCAGCGAGGTGAAAGCTGTTGCTACAGTGATAAGATACAAGGGAGCTTACAATGTACAGATCTGTAAATATTTTGACCCTTCATTAAAAACAGCCATAAACTTGTACAAGAAATAACTCTCTCTACTTAAGCCATAAGGCACCGATTTTCAAATATCTTGTTTTGTTTGAAAATAATGTAGGGAAATTCTACAACCATTTTAGAGTACTTAGGCAAAAAGGAACATAAATCAATCGTTAAATTCTTAATCAATCAATAGTTAAATTGGCATATGTTCACCAGATATGTTTGAAATTGCTATTGGTAAAGTAAGGTTTTAGTAATTATCTCTAAAAAGATTCATTTAAAAAATGGCACCAAACAACAAGAGTAGTTAAAAAATTCTCCCTGCACAATTGGTAGGCTTTTTCAAAATATAGAAAATTCAAGTTTTGAAATCAAACATGAATGCTAAAAATATATCAGAAAAAGAATTACTGACTTTGAAGGTCAATAGAAGAGAAACAAAGAAAGGAAAAAACATGGCAAGAGGAAGAAATTTTAAACACAATTTAAAAGGTTCAAATTTTACAAATAACTTTTATTTTTATCCTGAATGTTAGTCCCCAGAGGAAGGCTTGCCTGTTAGAAAGAGATGCTCACTGCAGAGATGGACTATCCAAGCCTCTGAAAAAGCCATCTCCCTCATCAGCCTTTGTCAGAGTCATCATCCCTGTCTCCACTTAACTTCCTGCCTGAAATTATCATCATTTCAAACCTTGCTGGTGAATTAGACATTTGATGAAAAAACATTAAACTAAAAGCACCCCATATTAAACTGAACTGTTTGTTCTTTTGAAACTTTTTTCTCTGTGATAATGTTATCTCATGATTGTGTCTCCTCATTCTTTCCTTTGCTCTCCTTTCCTTTCCTTTTCTCTCCTCCCTCCCCTTCCCTTTTTTGCCTCCTTGCCCTTAAAACCTCAACTTCAGGACTCTCTCCTCCATGAAAACCTTTAACAACTTTCCTCCTGTGGGTCCTTTGCCTCTCCCTTCCTGCCAGAATAAGGGCCTCTTCTTTTGTGCTACTGCTACACATTTTGCAGATCTTAATCGCATCATTTATGACCATTGGCTCACACTTGATTACTTGCACTGAGTGAAATGCACTGAGATCCTTGAGCATAATAGCATTTTTTTAGCCTGTCTATGGTAGCCTCAACAGGACACATGTTCATGGGTGGGTAATGGGAAGGTGAAGGGACGTCCTGGGCCCACCATGTGGCACATTGGCCTCGCTGACAGTAGCTCTGGCAGCTTGAGAGGAAGGAGAACTTTCAAACCAATTTGGAGAGGAATGGGGAGTTGCTATTTAATGTGTAGAGCTTTCGTTTACAACATGAAAACTTTCTGAAGATGGGTTGCATAACAATGTGAGTATGTTTAACACTATCCAATTGTACATTTAGAAATGGTTAAGAGGGTAAATTTTATGTTATGTGTATTTTACCCCGGGTTGAACATAAAAATGAAAAAAAAAAAACCCCACCAGATTTGTGTGACAAGGAAGAGGACATATGACCACAAGACATCATAAGGGACCCAAAGACCCCTCAGCTGTGCTTTGTGGAAGTTACAGCCACAGCGACTGGCTGTTCAAGCTTGTCTTTTTCCTCTTTGGTGCAAAGTGTTTTGCAAATTTTATCTTGATTGATTTTCTTAGCAGCCCTATGAATGCAACACAGTTTTTATCCTCTGCTTTAAAGACCAAGAGACTAAGATGAAAAGAAGGGATTTGTTTGTGTGAATTGAACTGGGGATCCCTGGGACCTGCTGCCTAGCTTGGTGTTCATCTGTTCTCTGTTAACCGTGTGGGCTGGACATGCAATCTCATAGTGACTGGTCCCACCTATGATGCTTTAGGCTCAGAGGAAGCCACCCTGCACTCACTTTCCACACGGGCTCTGTTGGCTGGTCCAAAACGCTGCCAATAGCTTGTCATTGTGGAGCAAACAAGAGAGGAACTGTTTTTTCCTCAGGGATGGCAACTGTCTTCTATCAGCACCATAATCCTCTGAAGTGGTCGGTCTCCTACATGGTGGCCAAACATTGAGAGAGTTGTGGTGAGGGTCCATTCTCCACTCACGTTCCCTTGATACTGTCAGTAAAGAAACATGGGTCCTGGTGGATAGTGGGAGCTCGAGTACTTTGCTTGTACAGTATTAGTGTTTACATCTATTTGTCCTTGGTGCCTGGCCAGCCCTTGGGTCCTGCTGTTATATAGGGGATCTCTAAGTGGGCAAATGCTCTGGTACACATTATAAATGCCACTTTCCAAGCCAGCCATAGCTTGGAAAGCTATGATCCTTTGGTCATAGCTTTTGGATCACAGAATGGCAAACTCTTAGCTCAATCTCCCCTATTGCCCAAACATCGTCCACATGAGCCTCAGCCAACGCAGCCCACTGTGGCACAACTACCATTAAACCAACTCAGAGAAGTCTGTCTGTGAATGCCACCCAAAGTGCAGTTTGGGGAGTGTGGCAGAGACTGCTAACTCTTCCCTTTTGGCTGCCTAGTTGGAGACCATGTCCCCAGTCTTTCTGGCGGCTGGGAGAGGCCATGTGACTGAGCATTGGCCAATAGGATGCTAGCAGGAGTAGTGCATGCGGCTTTTGCATTGGTTTTATTTAAGAAAGTCACTCTGCTTCTATGTCCTCTTCCCGTGGACCTGCCAGAGAGCAGGCTTCAGCCACGCTGACCGGGACCCCACGCTAGTCTGGGAATCCTCTTGCTCTCTCTCTCTCTCTCTCTTTTTTAATGTCAGGACCTCTTCGAACCCTTAAAAATGGTTGAGGACTGCAACTAGCTTTCGTTTTTGTGAGTAAAATTAGCATATTTAGAAAGTGGAACTAAGACAATTTGATTATGTGTTAAGTCATTAAAAATAATTAATAAACCTATTACATGAACATAAATAGTATATTTTATAAAAAGTAGCACTGTTTAAATGTAAAATTTTATATTAATTCGTTTAAAATAATTATAATAACCCTTGTACATGTTAATACATATCACATTGAACTGAATACACTTTCCAACACAGAAAACTCAGTGAACAGAAGGGAACCGTTTTACATTCCTGCAGCTCTCCCTCCTGATGTGTAGCTTTAACAGAAGATGGGGATCCTCACATGTGCTTCGGCATCCAGTCTGTTGGGGTCTGTTCCTTTGGTCGAAGTACAGGAGGCAAATCTAGCCTCATAACAGATAAGTAGTTTGAAGAGAGAGGAATGTTTCGGTAGCCATTTCAGAAAATTTTATACATCTTGGATACTACGCTAAATGACAGGTGATACTTTCTTAAAGGTTGGTTGCAGTGTGTAATCTGAAACTATACCAAATAACCTTTATACACAGTTTTATGGGAAATCTGTTAGTCTCTTTTGCACTTTGAATGGATCTTTCAGCCACTCACGGTGTTACAGCATTGGGTCACTGAGTGATGTAGACCTTTCAAATGCTGACACATTTTATTTCACAACATCAGGACACCCCAACCACTCATGTCAACACCAGTCTTGGAAAAACGATATACATAACTTTTAAAAACAGAAACATCTTTAAGTACTGGGGAGCTGTTGAGTTCATGATACAGGTACCAATTTTTCAAAATTGTAATTTGTGCTTGGAAGCTCAAACTTTGTAATTGGCACCAAGTACTGTCCGCTGTTTTTCTTAAAGTTACAGATTCACTTGTTGAATTTTCAAAAAGATGTCTGCCAAACACCCAAATGTAAATAGGGATATTTATCTTATAGCTGTTCTTTCGAATAGAAATCATGTTCCATGAAGACAAAGTAGCTAGTTCAGCTGGAAACTCAGAGCTTCCCCAGTGCTTGTCCTTAGGACAAACCCGTCACCCTGGGTGACCTTGGGGGACACATTAAGCTGAATGCACGCTGCCAAACTCACTACACAGAATATTACAAAGAATCAAGAGTTAATGAAAGCAATACTTTTTACTGCTTTATCAAAGACATTTTTAAGGGAAACCGGCTGTTCCCTTTGTGCATATGTGGCAATAAAAATACAGTGACTTCTAGTATACTTTGTTGTGCCTGCCCTGATTTGTGACACCAGTTTTGCCCACTGTTGCTCTTGTACCATCTGTCTGAATGTCAACACAGCGAGAAAGTCCTCTTGGGGATTCCCGTGCTGGTATGTGGGGAAGATAAAGGCCTTCACGTTCTTGGCAATTTCTCCAGGGTCCGTACAGAGTTGTAACAAGCATTAAATGCGCTGGCACCGTGGGGACTACCCTCAGAACCTAAACTTATGGTCTATTGTTCTGGGTATTCTTAATTCCTAGTTTAGATAAATGGTCAGGAATGCAAAAGTGAGTTCCTTATAAGACATTTTTTCAGGACCTAGGCGGATGGGGCAGGAGCAGGAGAGACGAGGCCTGGCGGTTTGCCGAAGTCCCACAGCCGCCAGACTTCCAGGAAGCACCATGCACCCTGTTCTGATGTTTCTGAAAACCTGCGTGACAGGGAGTGCCAGTTTCTCTGCCTTGGATCATTTCCACTGCAAAGTTTGTAGCTTCTGCAGCTGCATTTGGTTAGCCCTCTGCTAGTCCTACAAAACAACTCCTCCTTCCTCCACTCTGCTCAAGGCTTCGGGGGAGCCAAGTGCAGGGTGGGCTTTCTGCCTCCTTATCGTCAGCTCTGTAGTTACTGCCCAGGGGGCTGGCGGGGGCCCTTCCAGGCTCGTGCCAGCCTCACTTACAGAAATACATTCTTCTGATTGTGAGTGAAGCTTATTTAAAAGCAAAGAACATACTAGGGAGATGAAAGAGGCTGCGTGACACCCGTTGGGTGGGGATTCTGATGGCATTCTGGGAATGTCTACTTGTGGTGTGATTCTGATGGTATCTTGGCTTTTTCCTGTTGCTCGTTAAGGATTCACCTTGTCTGGGTCTTGTAAGTTAGTAATCACTCATCTTCCTGCATTTTTACCTTCTAAAAATTTGTTCTTTTCTCTGAGTCAGCTCTGGGATGGCGATGATAAACTTCTTTTCTTCCCTGGCATCGCGGTGCCCTTTGGGTCATGGTACATACCTTGACAAACGTCATTATATGTAATCTCTCAAAGGGGACCCAGGGCCACTTCACATCATCATAAAATTTGTCTGTTCAACACAGGTGCCTGACCCAGGGGGTGAGTAGGGCCTGGTACCCAGTGCTGCTCTGCTCACCAAACTGCTTCCAGAATGGGAATCATTTTCTGTCGTCTCCACAGACGGGGTGCCTTTCTCTGGCTCATACAAAATTGCTTCTGCGGAGGCCAGCAGGACCTACGTTGGCCCATCCTGGGTTCTTTGGATAACGTCTGGACGTCTTCCCTCACGGTCTGCCCATTTGTGTCCTACTTGGAAGGGCTATTTAAGGCCTTCCAGATACAAATCCAACTGTTTATTTCCTTCTTGCCCAAACTGGCCCTTACCCAGGGCCCGGAGAAGCGGGACAAGAGCTGTACGAACTTCCTCCCTGCTGGACAACTGGGCTATCCTCCTGGTGTCAATTAAGTTGCAAACAAGTTCTTCTGCCAACTAAATCCCTTCCTGTATCCACATGTAACACATGCTCTCCTCCTCTGCAAAAAGAAGGAGTGGAAGAAGGAGGATCTGATCAGCCAGAGACCAATACACAGCCAACAGCACCAAGCATCCCCTGGGGAGACCGTGTGAGTGAGGACACGAATGTCGTTTTGCTCTCATTACAGCCAGATCACCCTGGCTATGTCGAGGTCATGCACAATCCTAGCAGTCTACTCCTGCTGCCTCGGCCTCTTCACATCCAAGGGCACCCTGAGCTCTCTGCACTTGCTGGTCTTGAGGGGCCTCCAAACACCAGGGTTCCTTTCATCATGGCCCATGTATCTAGTTCTTTTATTAAAAAGTCTTTAAAAATTCTATCTGAGACTATGTCAGTTTTCTGCCCCTGGCTGTTGCTCACATCATCATCAAGTCACAGAGCCCTGGGGACAAAGAGAAATGCCCATAAGCTTGGAGGCAGAGGTAGGCAGTGGGGGAAGGTGTTCGCAGAGAATGATTTTGGATTTTTTGGTAGCAACAGTGGAAGTTAGAAATCAGTGGGGCAATTTCTTACAAATTTTGAATGAAAATTGTATTCAAACTAGAATTCTATTCCTAATCAGAAGACCAGTTAAATATGAAATAGACTGAAGATATTTTCCGACATTCAGAGCCTTTAGGAATTTATCACCCAAGCAGACTTTCTCAGGAAGCTCCTGGAGGTGCTTTACCACAATGAACGTGGAAACAAATACAAAGGAAGGTATGGGACCCGGGGAAGAAGAGACCCCATGGGAGGCAGAGGTGAAGGGGACCCTCGAGGCCAGGGCCCAGGGAGATCCCAGGGCGGCAGCTGTGCAGCAGGCAAGGGGGCAACCAGACCAGGGAGAGCAGGTCAGCGAGATCCAGCAGACAGGGCTCCAAAAAAATTGATAGAATATTGAAAGGACATTTAGACAATGGAGAAGAATTTTTTAAATGCATTAGTGACAAATATGTAGAAAACAAAGCAAAAATGGCACACTTCCTGGCCTCACTGTGCATAAAGTAAACATTGACTATTGTTCTGACTAAAATGACTATATAAATGGGTGGAGAGTACAAGGGGATGGAAGTGTGTGATTGTGTGTGTATGATTGTGTGTGTGTGTGTGTGTGTGGTAGTGGCAGTGGTAATGGGGGGAGAAGTGCAGCCTAGGCAGAGGTGCCAGCCAGCTAATAAATAACACCTGAAACTGAAAATCAAGGAAGGTCACTGTCACAAGCATGAGATATGGGGAAGTAAGCACTCAAAGGACCAGACGGAAGAGCTGAGAGATAAGGCAGCTGGAGATGGGAGGGAGATATGGTGCAAAGGATTGCTGTTTTTTATTTTTGCTTTTTTGTGGTTTATTTTTCTTTTCCCTACAAACCTTATAAAATTTAAGTTATATGCAGGTTTAATTTTGAAGTATCCACTAAAAATAACTAAAACCTGAAGGTGGGAACAAGGATGTTGGGGTATAGGTGATTTTTTTCTCTTCTCTGATTAGCTTTATTAGTAAATCATCTTTCATAGGACAAAAATGAAAACCATTAACAAGTGGATCTCAAGCAACAGAGCCGGGCAGGAAGCACTGTTCCCCGGCCACCCGGGCTGGCTCGGGGCTTAGCTCCCACAGGACTCGGATCTCCGCACTGTGAACCAGAGCCCACTTCCTTCCTGAGCGTGGCCAGAGCTCTCTGTGTTCTGACCACTCCTCACCCCGTGACCCCCCGCACCCCTGCTGGTTGTGGTGGGCTGAACTGTGTTTCCCAAAATGCCCAAGGGGTTAAGACGCCCAAGTCTTAACCCCAGTTACTTGTGAATGTGACTTTATTTGAAAACAGGGACTTTACAGGTGTTACAAAGATCAGGATCTCAAGGAGATGACACCTTGGATGTACAGTGAGTCCTAAGTTCAATGACCGGTGTCCTCATAAGAGAAACGAAAGGGAAATTTGAGACTCATAGACACAGAGGAGACCCAGGGAAGAAAACCACATGAAGACAGAGGCAGAGGTTGGAGTTCTATGCAGGCACAAGCCAAGGCCATGCCAGGAGCCACCAGAAGGTGGAAGAGGCAGGACTCGCTCCTAGAACTTTCAGAGGGAGTTAGGCTCTGCCAGCACCATGATTGAGACTTCTGGGCTCGGACCTGTGAGATACGTTGTTTTAAGCTTCAGAGTTGTTGGTGATTTATTATGGCAGCCCTAGCAAACTAATACAACATGCTGATGGTGACAGAGCAGAAGCAACTGACATGTGTGTGTGTTTCAGGTGCTTTTCCCATTAAACAGCCATTTGCTGAGCGCCTGCTCACTGCTGGGCCCTGTGCCAGCCTTCAGGCTGGAGGTGAGAAGGTGGAGGTGGGGCAGCTTGACAAAGGCCGTGGGGGCCTCGCGAAGGCATTAGGCTTCTTCACACGAACCAGAATAGATCACTGAACTATTGTAAAGATGAAATCTGTGCTTTAGAAAAAGAACTCAGGAGCATGAGGTAGTCGCAAGAATGGATTATAATGGGGTCTTGAGAAATGTCAGTTAGCATCAGGGTTTTTGGCTGGGGAAACAGAATTCTGGCTCCTTCATTGAGGAGACTCGGGCAGGAGAGGCCTGTTGTGTTTGAAGCAGAAACTGCAACCGTCTGTCATTTTCCTAAAGTAAATTACAAGAAATGTAGGCATGAGAACAATTTTGGTTGGTGGAGTTATGCAAGAGAGCATGACAAATATTATAGGGTGACGGATTGTAAAAGGTTAATAATAGCTCACCTAATATTTCCTGAGGCGTTCACTATGTACTATGCCAAATGCTTTCTATCTCTTTCACTTAATTCTCCAAAAGTTCTACCAGGAAAGTATCAAAGTACAGCCATTACCTCCATTTTAATCATGAGAATGTGTGGCTTAGGTTTGGGTGAGGTTATACAATTAGTCGGTGGCAGAGCTGAGACTCTAACTCAAATGAATGTGCTCCTTAACCATTACACAACATTGCGTGCCCTTCGAAAGGTTTAGTTAGGGGCACATAGAATGGCCCAGAAATGTAAGGGTTTAAATGAAGGCAGTGGCCATCGGTTCAGTGGGGGAAACAGATGTGAGTGCTATTTCAAAAGACCGGGTGACAAATTGAGTGGGGAAAGGAGAGGGGGAAAATGTGACTTGGGAAGGAGCAGAGATGTTATCCACAATTTTTTTCTTTCTGATTTTGAAATATGTTATTTAGAATATTGTATTTTAATATTGTATGTTATTTAAAATATTTGTATTTTAAATATTGAGTTTTACATAATCAACTCAATGCCATCTACCTAAATCAGTTCACTTATATACTGAGGCACGACAGACAAGAACCAGACCCCCTCTGAGCCACAGAATGAATGGAATTCCATGAAACCCTGTTCATCAGTAAATTATGTAGCAAACGTGATATAAAACTTACCACTCACTTGTTTCCTTTCTGGAGGGTTAGACATCTATAGCACTTGCAAATAGATAAACACATTTTTTAAAGATTTTATTTATTTATCTTTAGAGGGGAAGGGAAAGAGAGAGGGAGAGAGGGAGAGAAATATCAATGTGTGGTTACCTCTTGTGCATCCCCTGGTGGGAACTGGCCTGCAACCCAGGCATGTGTCCTGACTGGGAATCGAACCGCGGTTGTTTGGTTCGCAGGCCCGCACTCAATCCACTGAGCTACACCAGCCAGGGCTAAATAAACACATTTTACACAATATGGTTGCACATCCTCAATACCCTTCATTGAAAAACAAGTCTAATTTTTTTCCATTTAACTTCATCTTAGGGAAACTATGTGGCACATAGTTTACGCCACACTTGTCTGTGTTGGTTTGCTGGGGCTTCATAATAAAGTACCTTAGACTCGATGGCTTACACAGCAGACATTTTTTTGCTCACAATTCTGGAGGCTGGGAGTCCAAGATCAAGGTGCCAGCAGGTTTGGTTTTGTCTAAGGCCTCTCTCCTTGGCTTACAGATGACTACTTTCCTGCTGTGTCCTTACTTGGTTTTTTCTCTATGCTAATCTGTGTCCAAATTTCTCCTTCCTATTGGAACACAGCCCACCCTAAAGATCTCATTTTAACTTAATTACCTCTTTAAAGACCTCATCTCCAAATATGGTCACATTCTGAGGTACTCGGGGTTAGGACTTCAACATGTGAATTGGGGGTGGGGGACAATTCAGACCATAACGATGGCCCAGAGTCACGAAGGTCAGAAGCACGTTCACCTTGTAGTAAGACACTTCTTTAGATGATGGGATCCAATGGCTCGAGCCATTTGTACACTCAGAACTGTGCCAAAAGTGACTTCACGGCTGGACACTTAGGGGAGTTGCCTCCCTCTTCCTTATTATGTGGCCTGTTTCCCAGGGTTGTGCGGAGATCTCAGTCATCTTTTGGCTTTATTGCTGGCCATGGGACATCTATGGCTCATGCTTAGAAGGGATGAGAACATGGGTGGGTGGAAGTGGAAACTTTTTTATTACATACAAACGCACAGAGAGGCTGAATGAGATGATATGATTTCAGAGGGTGTATTGGAACTGGCAGGAAACTTTGAAGGTCAGTCCTATGGGGCTTCTAGAACTATTCCGCCTTTTCCTTACAGCAACTCTGCCTGTCAAAGGTCACCACCCATTCATCAGTTGACCATCACACAAGAAAAGTTTCCTCCCATCTTGTTTTTTCTTGACTCAAAATCCATTTACTTGGGGGAAATACTGTTGAGGTACATGTACAGTTCTGAATAAAACAGAGTAAGGGTGAAAATTTTTGCTGTGATTTGTTCAATTAAAACATATAGTTTCGATTATTAACTTTCTAATAAAACAAAACATTATGAAAACTTGCACACTTTAAAAAACCTCCCTCCCTCCCTCCCTGATTTTCTCCCATTCCTCTTTTCAATGAATGACCTTCACTTTTTACCTCACCTCTGGCCTCACACTAACGTGTCTCAAATCTGTACCCACTGCCTAGAATTTTGTTCTGAGCTTCAGGGATGTATTGCCAGTTCTCTCTAGGTCTTGCCACTTGAGTACTTCCTAGAACTCTTACAGTCAGGGTGTAGAACTGAACTTCACATCCCTCAGAAATCTGCTCATTCTTTACATACTCCATTGTGGTTCATCATGAAATTTCATCACCCAGTTTCTCAAACAAAAAACGGAGTTACACTTGCTTTGTTCTCACCCTTTATCTCCCTCATCTTAGACCCCAACTCCTATTGGCTGTCTGAAATTCATTTCCTGGCTTGGCTTTCCTCTTCATTCTCTTACATTAAGATCCCAATCATCTTTCAGCAAGCCTACTGCATTGGCTTTCCCAAGTGTCTTACTGTCTTTCATCTCACCTCCTTTTCATTTCACTGATACCCTAAATCTCCCTGTGAATTTCAGCTTCCTTAGCCCAACATTCCAGACCCCCTTTCTGGGACTAGCCACTCACCCAACATCCTTTCCTGAAAGCATCCTTTGCTACATATTTACAAACAACTCATGTTGCTTTTATGTAGCCTGACATTCACTGAGTTGAGGTCATGAGCTCATCTGAAGTTTGTCCTCCTGGCAAGCATCATACCCTCAGGATTCCTTCTTTGGTTCCCATGGCCTGGACCTGGCTCTCTTCTCTGTGGCTCACAGTGTATTGTGCACGTTCTTCATTTCACTGACCAGTGGAACTGGACTGGTTTTCTTGTCTGTCTGAAACTTTGGATTCCCAGTTTCTTATACCCAGGGACAATTTTATTCACCTTTGTGCCTACAGCATCTAGCTAATGCATACCACATAGTAGTGCCTTTAAGTATATTGGACAAAAAAATGTGAAAATGTTTTTAAAAGTTTTAAATCTGATGAAAGTATTAGGAATATTTTTATAAACACTATCCCTTAAATGTCTACGAGCTATTGTTTTACTGTAAGAGCAACGGAATCGGAGTTAGAAGCTTCAAGTGCCCATCTGTATCTCTCTGAGATAGTGAGTTTCATTGATTGTAAAAAAGGGGGTAGTGATTCTATGTAAGCCAGTTGTGAGAATCGAATACAATAATGTGGGCAAAATTTATTTTTAATCTACACATACTGTTCTGTTAAGTCATGAGTTAGCATCACCTATACTCAAGTTTTTTGTAAAACAGAATATACATATATATGTATGTATTTGTACATACATATATACACACATGATTTTTTACACTTTGCTTGTTTACTTATTTATTTATTAATAGCTTTTTATTGTGTTTTTTCCATTACCACTTATCCCCCTTATACCCCTTCCCTCCTGCAATCATTCCATGATTGATCCCTCCACTCCCCTCCCCTCCTCCACCCCCGCAGAACTGTCAGCCTGCTCTCCATCTACGAGTCTGCTTATTTTGCTTGTTAGTTCAGTTTTTCACTAGACTCCACATATTAATGAAATCATATGGTACTTGTCTTTCTCTGACTGGCTCATTTCACTTAGTATAATGCTCTCCAGGTTCATGTACGCTGTTGCAAAGGGTGAGATTTCCTTCTTTTTTATAGCCAAGTAGTATTCCATCATGTAGCTGTACCATAGTTGTTTTATCCACCCATCTTCCGATGGACACTTGGGCTGTTTCCAAATCTGGGCTATTGTAGAAAATGCTGCAGTGAACAAAGGGCTGCATATATCCTTTCAAATTAGTATTTCAGGTTTCTCTGGATAAATCCCCAGAAGTGGTATCACTGGGTCATAAGGCAATTCCATTTTTAACTTTTTGAGGTAACTGCAAACTGCTTTTTATAATTGCTGCACCAATCTGCATTCCCACCCATAGTGCAGAAGGGTTCCTCCCTTTCTACACTCTCACCAGCACTTGCTTTTTGTTGATTTATTGATGATAGACATTCTGACAGGTGTGAGATGCTATCTCATTGTGGCTTTTATTTACATTTATCTGATGATTAGTGATGTTGAGTATCTTTTCATATGTTTATTGGCCATCTGTATGTCCTATTTGAAGAAGTATCTACTCTGATCCTTTGCCCATTTTTAAAATGGGTTATTTATGTGTTTGATTTTGAGTCTTATAAGTTCTTTATACATTTTGGATATTAACCCTTTATCAGATATATTGACAAATATGTTCTCCTATTCTGTGGGTTGTTTTTTCCATTTTGTTGATGTTTTCCTCTGCTGTGCAAGTACTTTTTAGTTTGATGTAGTCCCATTTGTTTACTTTTTTGTTTCTCTTGCCTGAGGAGATATATCAAAAAAATATTGCTATGAGCAATGTCCAAGATTTTATTGCCTGTGTTTTCTTTTAGGATTTTTATGGTTTTAAGTTAATATTTAAGTCTTTAGTCTATTTGAATTTATCCTTGTCTGTGGCAGAAGAAGGTTCTCTAGTTTCATTTTTCTGCATGTATTTGTCCAATTTTCCCAACACCAATTATTCTTTATTCTTAAAAGAATAAACTATCTTTAGCCCATTGTATGTTTTTTGCTTCCTCTGTCAAATATTAATAGACTATAATGGCATGAGCTTATTTCTGGGCTCTCTCTTCTGTTCCATTGATCTGTGTGTCTGTTTTTATGCCAGTACCATGGTATTTTAATTACGATAGCCTTGTGAGTATAGTTTGATATTAGGTAGCATGATTCCTCCAACTTTGTTCTTCTTTCTCAAGATTGCTATTGCTATTCAACGTCTTTAGTGGTTCCATATAAATTTTGGGGCCATTTGTTCTAGTTCTGTGAACTATATCATTGGTATCCTACTAGGAATTGTTTTGAATCTATAAATTGCTTTGGGTAGTATGGACATTTTAATGATGTTAATTCTTCCTATCCATGAAAATAGTATATGCTTACATTTATTTGTATCTTCTTCAATTTCTTTCTTCAGTGTCTTATAATTTTGTGAACGTAGGTCTTTTACTTTCTTGATTAAATTTATGACTAGGTATTTTATTCTTTTGTAAACAATTGCGAGTGGGATTTGTTCTCTTAATTTCTTTTTCTGATAGTTCATTATTGGCATATAAAAATGCCACTAATTTCTGGATATTAATTTTGTATCCTGATACTTTACTAAATTCATTTATCTATTCTACTAGTTTCTTGGTGGATCTTTAGGGTTCTCTATCTGCAAATAATGAGGTATTACTTCTTCCTTTTCAATTTGGATTCTTTTTATTTCTTCTTATTGTCTGATTGCAGCGGCTAGGAATTCCAGTACTATGTTGAATAAGAAAGGTCAAGTAGACATCCCTGTCTTGTTCCTATTCTTAGGGGAACACTGGTAGTTGTTGCCCATTGAGTATGATGCTAACAGTGAGTTCGTTATATATGGCCTTTGTTATGTTTAGGTGTGTTTTCTCTATTCTCACTTTACTGAGAGTTTTTGTCATAAATGGGTGCTGGATTTTATCAAATGTTTTTTCTGCATCTATTAATATGATTATGTAGTTTTTATCTTTCATTTTATTTATGTGGTCTGTCACATTTATTGATTTGTGAATATTATACCAACCTTGCATTCACAGAATAAGTCCTACTTGATCATCGTGTATGATGTTTTGATGCATTGTATAAGGTTTGCTAATATTTTGCTGAGGATTTAACATCTGTGTTCATCAGGGATATTGAACTACGATTTTCTTTCTTTGAAATGTTTTTAACTGGTTTTAGAATTAAGATAGTGCTGCCATCATAAAATGACCTTGGGCATCTTCCCTTCTCTTGAATTTTCTGGAATAGTTTAAGAAAGAAGGGTGAATTGGAGGTTTTGCAAACCTCCCAAAGTGATTTAAAAGAAAGAAAGAAAGAAGGAAGAGTGTAAGTTCTCAGAATGCTTGGTAAAATTCACCTGTGAAGTCATCTGGTCCAGAGCTTTTGTTTTTTGGGAGTTTTTTGATTACTGCTTCAATTTCACTAGGTGCAATCTGTCTATTCAAATTCTCTGATTCTTCTTAATTTAGTTTTGGAAGATTGTCTGTTTCTATGAATCTATCTATTTCATCCATGTTGTTCAATTTGTTGGCATATAGTTGTTCATAATATTTTCTTACAATCCTTTGTATTTCTTTTATGTCAATTGTTACTTCTCTTTTTAAAAAATAATTTTATTTATTTATTTTTAGAGAGAGGGGAAGGAAGGAAGATGGAGGGAGACAGAGGGAGAAAAACATTGATCAATTGCCTCTTGCAGGTATGCCCCAAACTAGGGACCTGGCCTGCAACCCAGGCATGTATCCCAATTGGGAGTTGAACCAGTGATCCTTTGGGTCACAGGCCAGCACTCAATCCACTGAGCTACACCAGCCAGGGGTTTTTATTTCTGATTTTATTTATTTGGGTACATTCTCTCTCTTACTTATTCATTTAATGAGTCTAGTTAAACATTTGTAAATTTTGTTCATCTTTTTAAAGAAAAATCTCTTGGATTCACTGATCTTTTGTGCAGTTTTTTAGACTCTATTTCACTTATTTATTTCTGCTCCGATGTTTATTATTTTCTTCCTTCTTCTGACTTTGGGCTTTGTTTGTTGTTCTTTTTCAAGTTCCTTTAAGTGTAAAGTTAGATTGTTTATTTGAACTCTGTCTTGTTTTTTAAGATAGGCCTGATGCTCTGAATTTCCCTCTTAGGACTATTTTCCCTGTGTCCCACAGATTTTGGGTTGCTGTGTTCTCATTTTCAGTTGTTTCAAGGCATCTTTTGATTTCTTCTTTAATCTCATTGTTAACCCATTCATTATTTAATGACATGTTATTTAGCTTCTAAGTCTTTGCATATTTTTCAGTTTTGTTCTTGTGATTGATTTCTAGTTTCATAGCATTATCATCAGAGAAGATGCTTGATATGATTTCAATATTCTTACATCTATTGAGACTTGTTTTGTGTCCTAACATGTGGACTATCATAGAAAACACTTCATGTGCACTTGAAAAGAATATGTATACTGCTGCTTTGGGATGAAATGCTCTGAAGATATCAATGAAATCTATTTGCTCTAGTGTGTCATTTAAGGCCACTGTCTTCTTGTTGATTTTCTGTTTGGAAGATCTATCCATTGATGTCATGGCATGTTAAAATTTCCTACTATGACTATATTTCTCTGTGTCTCCCTTATGATCATCAAGATTTGCTTTACATATTGAGGTGCTCCTATGTTGGGTGCATAAATACAGGGTTTTAACTTGTTGCTGGATTATTCCCTTTATTATTATGTAGTGTCTTTCTTTGTCTCTTACTATAGCCTATTTTGTTGGATATAAATATTGCTACCTGATCTTTTTTCCCTTCCCATTTGCATAAAATATCTTTTTCTATCCTTTTGCTTTTAGTCTGTGTGAATCTTTTGTTCTGAGGTGGATCTCTTGAAGACAGAATATATATGGATCTTGTTTTCGTATACAGTCAGCCACCAGCCACCCTGTGTCTTTTGATTGGAGCATTTAAGCCATTTACATTTACAGGGATTATTGATAGATACATATTTATTGCCATTTTACTTTTTAAAGTACTTTCCTCCTCCTGCTCTTCTTCTTCCTCCTCCTTCTCCTTCTTCTTGCAAGCCTTTAACATTTGCTGCAATACTGGCTTGGCGGTAACACACTCCTTTGTTTGTTTTTTTCTTCCCTGTAAAGCTCTTTATTTGTCCTTCAATTTCAAATGATAGCCTTCTTGGGTAAAAGTTGCCTTGGCTGTTGGACCTTGTTTTTCATCACTTTGAATATTTCATGCCAATCCCTTCTTCCCTGAAGTGTTTCTGTTGAGAAAGCAGATTACAGTAGTATGAGAGTTCCTTTCTAGGTAACTAACTGCTGTTTTGGCTTTTAGGATTCTCTCCTGTCCTTAAGCTTTGCCACTTTAATTATGATGTGTCTTGGTGTGGGCCTTTTTGGTCCATCTGGTTTAGGAGTCTCTGAGCTTCCTGGATTTGTGTATCTTTTTCTTTCACCAGGTTGGGGAAGTTTTCTATCATGTTTTCTTCAAATAGGTGCTTGATTCTTTGCTCTGTTCTGCTCCTTCTAGTATCCCTATGATGCAGATATTGTTACATTTTATGTTATACCAAATGTTCCTTAAACTATCCTCGTTTTTTAAAATTCTTTTTTTTTGGTACTCTGATAGGGTGTTTTTTCCTATCTCATCTTCAAATCACTGATTTGATCCTTTGTTTCATCTAACCTACTGCTTATTCCTTCCAATGTATTATTTATTTCAGGCATTGCATTCTTTGTTTCTGACCGATCCTTTTTTGTGTGATTTCTATGTCTTTTTTCATGCTGTTGAGCATCTTTATAGTCATTACTCTACACTCTATACCTGATAAATTGCTTGTCTCCATTTCATTTGCTTCTTCTTCTGAAGAATTATCTTGTTCATTCATTTAGGGCCTGTTTGTCTTTCCATTTTCTGCTGTCTCTTTGTGTTTGTTTCTATGTATTAGGTAGATTTGCAAAGACACTGTTGCAAACTTATGTCAGATGCTGCCTGTGACTGGCCCTGGGAAACCTGTTTAGAGATATCGGCAATCCAGAGCTTGTAGCTCCCTCTGCTAGGTCTGGGCACATTCTGGGAGGACCAGCCTGCTCACTGAGGTTGCCTTTTACTAGCACCAGGCCCAGGTGCAAGTCAGTTAAAATCTCAAAGTACTCAGAGATTTGCCACCACCTGTAGGCTATCTGTTAGGTTTTATCACTAAAAGAGCCTCTGGCTATACCCCTCAGCAGGGCTTAAGCATCACAGGGTGGAGTGAAAGGAATTCCTGTGGGTGGGGCTATTGCTTCCCCCATGGCTGAGTGGAGTGCTCTGCCTGAGAAAGATGGCCTTGCAGTATGGGGAGTGACTGAGCACAGTGGTCCTGGCAGCTGACCCTTCAGCTTTCTTCCAGAGCCACAACCCCAGACTTTTCTCTGCAGATGTGTGGTCTGTTCTGCCCTCCCTCTACCAGAGCCCAGGGTAAGTGGCAGCAAATGAAAGTTTTCTGCATTGGCCTAGGTAGAGGTTGTTTGTGTCTCCAGCCATCATTTACTGGTGGACAGACAACCCACTGCTTTTCACGGCCAGATGTTAGGTGGACGCCTTTCCCAATTCTGGTCCTCTATGCTGGGGAGCCCAGCTTGTGATTTATGCCCCACAGTCTTTAGGTGGAATGCTCTGGACCCTGGAATATCCCTCTGGAACTTCAGCTGTCACTTGTGGATGCCCAGCCAGCCCTCTTATGCCTCTCCACTTTCTACCAGTCTCCATGTGGTGATGTGTTTTTTTCCTGTAAGTCCTTGGTTATAAGGCTTCTTTCCAGCTGGTCATCAGTTGATTATTCAGGGTGATATTTACATAATATAGTTGTAATTCCAATTTGGTCCTGGGAGGAGGTTAATGAAGCTTCTACTTACTCTGCTGCCATCTTGGGTCTCCAGTCTTGTTCGACTCTTTAACATAGATCTCTACCATCTGTGTAATGTTCCCCAGTGTGATAATAGTGATTTCCTTGTTTCTGAAAGAGAGGAGTATTTTGTTTTGTAAGGTTAGGTCTCAGTGACCTGCTCATTGTATATTAATGCAATTAAATTTATAATTTTCTATCAAAATTCAACCTGTTCTCAAAAAAAAAAAAGTCACAGGAAATAAACTGGATCCTATTGTGTACAGGAATTATTCCAATCCAGAAAAATCAGTGGTTGAATGACCTAAGCACATATTACCTGAACGAACCAATAGGTTTTATCAAAACCTTTCGGTCTTCTGAGAGAAGGTGGGAGTTAGCACTGATTTTTGATCCAGGAATGAAGAACTGCTCCTCTACCCACCCCCAGAGACATTTTCTGTTTTTACTTAAAGTATATAGAAAGTGCTCACCAGCTGGGGGGGTGGGGGGGCGGCACACACCCCATTCTGTTCAGGACAGTTCTGGCATGTCCTTTTGTCTTGGTGGAATTAATAAAGAAAGCACCTTCTTCATTCTCTAAACTATTCCTGTCTGGAGGTAAATTGTGTGTTCGTCCCAACCCCAGGGCAGATTGACTAACTGACAGGAGAAGATCAAGATCAGCATTTCAAGTGCAGCATTCATCCTGCATTCCTGTGTTTTACCTGGAAGCACAATTCAGCCACAGAGATAAAGATTCAGGTTTCCTAATACAGGACCAAAAAATCCCTCTTCTCTCTCTAGTTCTGTTCTCCTCTCTCTTAACCTTCCCCATTTTCTTCTTCAAAAAATTAATGCAGTGATCAGGTCTGGCAGCCCAGTGGAGCCATCAAGATTAAGGAGAGGGAGAGGCTATTGTGATAGAAGCAGAGAGACCCTGCAGGTCACCAGATTTCAGTGTTATTTTCTTAGTATGTGTGATTTTACCTTTAACTGGGTGAGGAGGTTTATAACATTTATCTGCAGAATTAACATTTGCCCTATTTCATCAGTAACTTGAGTAGACTTAATCTGAGATTCAAAACTGGGATTAATATTATTACAGTTACAGGTTTATTCTGTTTGTCCTTTGGCCTCTCCATTTCAGAACACCTAGAGATCATGGGAAAACAAGGCCTTCAACATGTCATAAAATAAACACCTGCTGACCCCTTGGGAGTCTCTCTAGAAATAAATGCACACTTATAGACATTCTTTGAGGAGGAATTCTAGGATGCCTTTGGCAGGAGCTCTGCTCAGGCAGAGCTGGGCGCTTGAAATCCTCTCCTCCAGACAGAAGGTGCTACAGAAACACTCCAATTAGCATTAGCAGAAGCCGTCAGGGCAGGGGGCCTGCTGTGAGCTGCAAAAAGCCCTCTAAAGCTATGGGCAATTGCTCCCAGGTATTTACTTAACACTCTTGAGCTAAGAAAGGAAAGTTTATGGAGTAGGATCCTGCTAAGCCAACAAATGCCTAAGGGAATGGAGGAAATTAATTAAGGAGGAAAATCAGAATCCTGCTGGGATTTCATTTCCTAATGTGCTCTAGACAATCGTAGGCTGGTTTACCTGACTTTGCTGCTGTGGTCTTGTGCTTCTGTTCTGGGGGCAAATCCCCACTAAATATCAGCCCCCCAGTGTTTGAGAATGCTCACCAGGACAGCTAGTATAATGGGGCCTCTCACCTGAAACCAGGGACTGCAGATCAACAGGTAAAACACCAGGACTGAGAATGAAGAAATGGACCCTGCGAGCTCACTTACATGTAGACTTGAAGAACTCAACTCACAGAGCAGAGAGTAGAGTGGTAGTTGCCAGGAGCAGGAGGACTGGGAAATGAGGGAAAGTTGGTCACAGGATGCAAATTTTCTGTCTGGAGATGAAGAGTCACCTGAAGTTCTGGGATCCAATGGACAGCATGTTGACCACAGTTAATAGCATGCTATTGTACAGGTGAAATTTGCTCGGAGAGTACAGTTTGGGTTCTTACCCCACACACAAAATGAATGGTTAATTAACTACATGAGGTGAAGGATGTGTTAATTAGCTTAATTGTGGTGACTGTTTTACAATGCAAATCATTGTTTGCAATGTAAATCAAATCACCACATTGTGGTTTGTGCTCTTCACAGAGGAAGCATTCGGACAGTCTTTGGACCTGGGTCTGCGGACATGCGCTGTGCTAAGGGTGGGGGAAGGCAGGGCTCAGGTGTGCGTTCAGGCTGTAGGACTGACTCAGACTTCTAGTGCAGGCCTCCAGTGAGTAAGTGACTATCCTCTAGCTCTGCCTAGAAGGCATCCCAAGTCATCACTTTATCAACAAAGTAAAATCAGGCTCACAGGAGCTGAGAGGTCTCCTGAGTTGAACAGCCAATACCTTCCCAACTTCTTTGGAAAATGTCTTTTAAGAGAAAGAGCTTAACATTCTGAAATTTGAGAGTTTCACGTGGTTGAGGTCTCATTTTAGTATGGCTGAGTGGCGCCTTACAGCAGATTTGTCTTTGCTTATTTTGATAGTGCAGCAAAGTGAACATTTGCTGGGACAATAGTTACCAAGGAAGGGGAGTAGTTACATCCTGGGCTAGGGATACAGACAGACTCAGATCCTGGGATTCGCTTTGCTGCTTTCAGACCTTTTCCCATCAGCAAAGGAGAACGATAAGCAATTAGGGATTACATGAGATTTCAGCCCGTGTCTTTACATAGTAAGCCCATATTGAATGAAACCAAATGGTTTATGAATGGATTTGTTTGGGGAAAATGAATCACTGCTGCTCATTACTGATGCTGGACACTGGGGTCTGGATTTCCCTGTTCTACCTTCTCAAGGCGGTTGTCACTTGGTCAATCATTGACAGACTGCGGCTCTGCCTGACAACGTTCTCATCCGCAAGCTGTTGTGTTACAGACATAAGTCTCATTAAGCCTCCTAGAGCTGGTTATGAGACCTGAGGTGGGAAGGTATAGATAGGTTTTCCGAGTATAGGTTACACAAATTCCATCATCATAGTAAAAATAGTACCTAACATTTTTCGAATATTGCTGTGTGCTAAAAAGATTGTCCTAATGTTTTAAGTGTATTTTCTCATTCAGTCTAACAGTGACCCTGTGAACCGTCATTATTAAATGTATGACCTTCATTAAGAAAATTAGGTAGGCAGAAATGATCAGGGAATGATTTCAAATTGCAAAACTATAAGCCTTTTTTTTTAAAAAATTGGCTTTAGAGAGAGAGAGAGAAGGAGGGAGAGAGATGGACTTGTTGTTCCTCTTATTGGTGCATTCATTGGCTGCTTCTTGTATGTGCCCTGACCAGGGATCAAACCCGCAGCCTTGGCATATCGGGATGCTGCGCTAACCAATCAAGCAAGCCTTCCACCCTGATGTGGTGGTTCTCCCCCGGCAGTTTAATTGACAGATATTAATTGTTTCTATTTAAGGGCTACAGTGTGATGATTTGACATATGCATACATTATGAAATGGTTGCCACAATCAAGCTAATTAACACATCCATCGCCTTTACTTTGTTTTAATTTTTTTCATGTGGTAGAACAGTTAAGATCTGGTTTCAGCAAATGGCAGCTATAGAATATGGAAGTTTGTACCCTTAGACGAACATCTCCTCGTTTCCCATAACGGTGCAGTGAACCATCTCTCAAGGTACTGAGTTCTTTTTTTAGACACAGTCTCAGAAACGAGACTGCTGGACCGTATGACCATTCCAGTCTTGTTTCAGGGACTCCATACTAATATTTTCCAAAATGACTGAATCCATTTACATTCCCACTGACCCTCTACAAGGGTTCCCTTTTCTTCCACATTGTCATTGACACCTGTCTCTAGTCCTTTCGATAATATCTATTGTGACAGGCGGCAGGTGATATCTCATTGTGGTTTTGGTTTCCATGTCCCCGATGATTCATGATGCTGTGCAGTGATTCAAAATACCGTTTGACAGACAAAAATTCTATATATCAATACAGATTTTTACACACTCATTTTCTGCGAGGCAAAGTGCATGAACGGATTTGTGGTTTCCAATAGTTCTTCCAAGTCCAGTTCATCCCATTTTTCCTAATTTTTATTGTTATTTAATAACAGTTGTCTCACCATTTTCCCCCTTGCCCTCCCCGCCCCCGCCCCCAAGCCAATCCCCAGCCTGCTGTCCCCGCCCATGAGTCCTCTACTCATTTCTCAATTTGCCCCCCACCCCACCAGTCACTGTCAGTTTGTTCTTTATTTCCACGTCTGTGACTCTGTTTTGCTCATTTCACTCTGGTGGTCAGAAAGGGAAAGGGAAAAGTTTGGGAGCAAACCCTGGGAAAGCAGATGAAAACCTAAATGGCTTCCCTTTCTCGGGGCTTTCAGTGTGGTGCTGCCTGAGCAATTTATCTGTACACCTTATTCTTTTATTCCATTGCTCCTGAATTATACGTACAATTCAGTTAACATCGAGTATGCACACAGAGCTGTGCAAACATCACCTCTAATTTCAGAACGTTGTTTCCCCCTAAGGAACCTGTGCCCATTGAACAGTCATTCCTCAGCAGCCCCCCTGCCCCAGTCCACCACTAATTTGCTTTTTGTCTCTATGGATTAATCTATTCTAAATACTTCATATAAATGGAGTCATACAATATGTGATCTTTGGTGTCTGGCTTCTTAGCACAGTGTTTTCAAGTTGTAGTATGGATCAGTATTCCATTCCTTTTTATGGCTAAATAATATACCTTTGTATGGACATACTACAGTTAATTTGTTCACCCATCAATCAGTTAATGGACATTTGGGTTGCTTCCACTTTTTAGCTATTATGATTAGTGTTGCTATAAATCTTCATGTACAAATTTTTGTTTGAATACCTGTTTTCAATTATTTTGCATGTATGTGTAGGAATGGAATCACTGGGTCATATATCCCATGTTTTAACTTATTGAAAAATCACCAAAGTGTTTTTCACTGTTTCTGAACCATTTTACATCCCCATTATCAGTGTGTGGATCTCTCTATATCCTTGCCGGATACTTGTTATGTCCTACATATTTTTATTATGGTTATTCTAGTGGGTGTCAAGTGGCACCTCACTGCAGTCTGGGTTTGCATTTACCTAAGACCAGTGACATCAAGCATGGGTAATAATTCTGTTGGATGCTGGACATTGTGATATCTGCTTTGTTGAGCATCCGGACTTTTATTTTTTTGGCTTTTTTATTAGTATTGGATTTTATTCTGGAAAGCAATGGATTTACTTCTAGATCTTCTTGATCCTTCCAAGGAATTTTTAAAGCTTTATCAGAGCCCGTTTAAGATGGCCTTTACTCCAGGATAGCCCCGCTTCCTCAGGTCTGCCTTCTGCAGATCCTCAGGAAGGACCTGAGTGTTCACTGGGGTTTCTTCACTTCGGTTAAGAAATGTTCAACTTACAGCTTGACATAAGTTTTCTTTCCCTAGTAGATGTTCTTGTATATGCCCCCCCCATATCCACAGCGTATTATTTATTCAAACATGAAAAGTGATCTTTGTCCAGATTTATGGAGCAATTTATCTGTGCACCTTATTTTTTTCTGGTACTCCACACAAATTCTAGCCACTCTGACCTCCCTGAACTCTGCTGTCTGCGTCCTTGGTGAATTAAGACTCTGTGCTTTGCTTGAATTCTTTCGCATCTCAATGTCTGGTAAATGCCTTCATGCAGAAAGCTGGGGCAGTCACTGGACTCAACTCATTTATTTCCCTTCTTTCACATGTCAGAATCCTGTGCTGACCACTGTACGGTGTCTAGAAATAGGTGTTTTATAAATTTTATCCAGTTTTCTGGTTGTTTGTGGTCAAAAGTTTAGTTTGAGACCAGTTATTTTATTATGTCCAGATTAGAAATATAAACATTGTTTTTAGGTACTATCTCATAAGAAAGAACGCTTCTTTCTCAAAGTTTCAGTTCATCTGCAAACCTACAAATGGCTTTCATTGGTCAGTCAGGTAGTAAATTGGCTTATTTCTCAACTGATCTCTTTGGTTATCAGATTATGCTCATTGTAGATGAATCACCATGGCAAGGTGGATTGTAAATAGTTCCTGCTTTGCTCAGTCCAATTAAGACTCACCCTTGAGCCCTGACTCTGTGGATTGAGGGCTGGCCTGAGAACCAAAGGGTCATCGGTTCAATTCCCAGTCAGGGCGTGTGCCTGGCTTGTGGGCCAGGTTCCCAGTAGGTGGTGTGTGAAAGGTAACTACACATTAATGTTTCTCTCCCTCCCTTCCCCTCTCTCTAAAAATAAACAAAATCTTAAAAAAAAAAGATTCATCCTTGAAACTGAAAGGATTCAGATGATCTAATGTATTTGAACTCCATGGGGCATGGGTAGATTTATGGATTAAAAGTACAGATAATGTTAGGATGACAGAAAGGGGGATAGAATTCTAAGGTAAGTGACTAACAAGTATTCACTACTTTTATTTTGTCCATAATAAGTGGAAGGACAGAGAGGTGAGGCAACCTGCCCCGAAGCTCAGGCGTCATCAGTGATGAGTTAGGACTTAAGCCCTGGCCCTTTTGACTTCAAAGGCAATAAGGATGATGGAGCAGTATATCATTTAAAGGACTTTATAAATATTAAAATACTTTTGCATACCTTCTCTTGTTTTCATTCTTCTTACGGTTCAATGGGGTAAGCAAGGCAGATATTGGCCCCATTTTACAGATGAGGAAATGGTAGCGCAGGGAAATAAAGTGGTTCCAGAACACATGGCTTGTGTGGAACTGGCACTAGAACCCCAACCCCCATGCTCTTTCCATGGGACGCCATCGTTCCAGATGTTAGCCCAGTGGTTTGTTTATTCCCTTTCTCTTACCTGTTAAAGAGAACCGATTTCAGAACTTTGTCGTGAACCATTTGGTTTTCATTTCTTAATTTTACAGCTGAGCTCCTTTCCCTGGGAGTCAAAAACCACATAAGGAAGATAAAACACTCTGTTTGTTTTATTCCTCTTCTTGGTGAGAGATCTTGGCTCATGGGATAAGTTAGCTTTGTTTGGCAACTTGATGTAATCAGAAATTGAGTACTTGAATCATTTAAATCTCTTTATCTTTTGAATCTTTCACGCAGAATTAAAGATGGTCATAGGTCAGGGAGTATAGGCGAGAAGGTTGCATTACATGCTTTTTCTAATAGTAAAAGCAGAAAACAAAACAAAAGAAGTTCAGAAGACAGTATCTTGGAAAGAACGTGGGCTTTGGAGCCTGAGAGAGGAGAATTAAATCTCACTTCCGCTACTTAGTCACTTAACTATTTTAAGCCTCAATCTTTACAGGTATAAAAGAGGGATAATAATAAATATTTGAAAGGGTAATTCTGAGAATTAAATGAAATAATCATGTAGTTGATGATCCTAGGAGCTATTATTACAACATTATTACTTTAAGACTGTGGAGAATTCTGGCGCTCAAGAGCAATGCTATAACTTTTCTCTCTTTGTGAGATCCTTTCTCCAAGGCTCATTAAAATGTATCAGGAAGAGAATCATGGTCCAAAGTCTTACAAAAATGTTGATAAGGCTGAGAGGGTTGATTTTTCTTAGCCTGGAAATCATAGTAGCTTTGAACCCTTCCTTGTGTGTAGAAGATGTTCTACGCTTCAATCTCAACATTTACAAAGTAAAGGTGGAGATAATAAATGTATATGCTTACAGAATTAGTTTAAAAAATCTCTGTAAAAGACTCAGTGACTAAACAGCTAGTAAGAACTCAAAAAGTGCTGTTTTATATTGCTCAAGTTGAAGATGAACCCGGAGTGAGGTGCAGAATGGAGATGGCGTCTCGGTGTTCTGTGAACTCTGCATTGAACTCCTCATGTGTAGGGTTTCACAACCACAGTAGGCCGCTTATTGGCTTCCCTTTTTTGGTTAATTTTTTCAATCTCTCAAGAGCTGGACTATCTCTGTCTCTGGAAACTGGACCTCAGGGAAACCACTGAAGTCATAATAGATAAATGCTATGCTGGGCAGATTGGTTTGGGACGGAAGCTGTGAACCCCCAACAAGAGAGTGAGCAAAGTTGCTCAGTTAGAAAATGCTGCTGGCAGCAGAGGCTGAGAGGCATGGAGTGAAGGCCAGAAGGAATGTGGGGAAATGGTATTCAGTGCAACAGTGGGGAGCAAAGGTTTGCAGAAACTGTGAGGTCTACCATGGGTTTTAAGGGAGGAATAACAGCATATTTCTACATCTGATAATGGCAAAAAAGGTAAAGGAGTTCTGATAGTACAGGGGTGGGCAAAAGCAGGTTTACAGCTGTAATACAAATAAATAATTCAACATTTAGCAAGTAACTATACAAGAAAAAACTCTGCTTCCCATACTCACAACTGTAAACCTACGTTTGCCCACCCCTGACCATCCAGCTAGTAGGGATGCCAAGCAGGAAACAGAGGAGGCACAGAGTCCCCCACCCAGACAGCCCAGAGGGAACCTCCAATCGCCAAGCGGCTCTTAGAGACCAGTTGTCATATATATGTCACTTCGCTTCATTCTCATGCAACTCTGTGGGGTGGGTCCTATTACCAAATCCATGTTGAACAGGTGTACAATTACTTTCCCAAGGTCATATCACTAGTCAAGTTAGAACTAGCTGTCTTATGTAATTCAGTTTCTCATAGTTCCCTTGCCTTCTGAAACCTGTGCATTAATTTCAGTGGAGATAGTAACAAATTTATATAATCACAACTTAAGATACATGTATTATTACCAAATACCATGTCACCAAGAGACTAGTACAGCTGACCAAGAGAAATGAGGGAAATTATTGATCATGTAGGAATTATAGGCACTGTAAATGCCAACTTTGAAGCAATCTGGAATGTTTGGTTGTTTAAATGAGGACTACTTGCATTAAAATAGTTTTTAATATAAAGTTTACCCTTCTGCTCCCCCCACTCCCCAACATGAGAGTAATCCCTCTATATCTGGAATCCTAGGAATCTAGGCTTAAGGAGTTTTTCCAAGAACTCTTAAGGAAACCATATGGTTCAGGAGGCACTTCTCAGAATTTTCCACCAAACCCCAAGGAGTTCCTGCTGGTCACATATGGTGGCCTCTATGAGCTCAGCTTCTTCCCTCCATTTTAATCAAGAGCAGGCCAAGGGTATTTACCCATTTTGAAAATCCATCCATATATTCGGCTTGCTTTGGAATCAACTCCAGCCTCACTAAATTCCTCCCAATGCAAGAGATCTGTTCCGACACATTCAGGTTCCCCGCCTCCATGTGCTCGAGGAAGTTGGGGGCAGAAAAATCTCTTACCCCTAAAACTTTTTTCCCAAACAGGCTCCTTCTCTAAATAACTGCTGGTATGGCAAGATGACCTCAGATTTGACCTGAAACCAGCAGGCCACCTCCCAAGAACAGGATTCAGCCCTCTAAGTGATCACCCTCTGAAGAGAGGCCTCACAGATCCTTCTGAAGATCTCTGGGGATCTGGGAGGTAGGCATCTTAAATCTGATCTCCAAAATTCTTACTGATGAGGCATCTTTACTCTCCCAGAAGCCATGGGCACTATCGGCTCTCATTTGAAAACTACCCTGCCCCTACAACCAAATTCATATTTTCTATTTTCATAGTACCTTGGATCAGTTTCTTCAACCACTCTCTAATTAAACTAGATGTTTTCCATGTCTCTCTGTAAATGCTTTAGCCAATGGGTAACTAACTGCTTTCCTCATGATTTCCCTCAGACATGGGTTCCCCAGACACACCATTTATTTCAGGAAGGACAACACTTGGCTCAGTTACCCCTTTCTACCAGTCATTTCCAAATAGGGCTTTCCTGTTATTTATAGCACCGGGAAGTCTCTGCAATTATTCTCACTTCTTCCTTCTTCTTTGCACAAGGTTATTAGTTATCACAGTATCTCAGGGTGTGAGTGCGAGGGGAAGCACCGGGTAAAAAGAACACTGACGTTCCCTTTTAGTGGAATATTATTGGTCACACATTCTTCAATGACTTTTCCCCTGATCCCCAATTCATCTGGAGCTGGAAGATTTCCAGTGAAATAAGTTACCCCACCAAAGTTTCTTACCAGTATGATTTTAATGTGTCCTGATTTTCCACTTGAACTTTGAGCAAAGAATTGCTTTTATTATTTTCCTATGGTCTGCAACTGAGGAACTAGAGTTGGGGGTGAGAATGTTGATACCTAATTCCCTGCAGCAAAGGAGCTCTTGTGGAAGCATGTTGAGGCCCTATTTAGGACTACATCGTGTGTGATTTAGCAATTTTCGTTCTAGTAAACAGGAAGCCCCTAGAATAAGATGAGCTCTAAAAATTCAATGAGAATCTCGTATTGAGATTATATATGTGCATAGTGCTGAGGTAGTTTCTTTTCATCAGTGACTAGTCCCTGTGGGCAGGGTTTGGACTGTGATTTTTACTGAGCAAGAAGAGGAAGTGAGTAAGACAAAAAGCTGATGAGGAGAGAGAAACAGTGACAGGTTCCAAATGTCCTTTGTTTTTCTTTCCTTTTCTCAGCTCAGAGTGGGAGGGCGATAATAATGATAATTTTCAAAGTCTACAAGTGTGATTATCTTAGGACACTAGAGATGGAATCTTTAAAAATAGGTAAAAATTACCTGACGTAGACATCTTTGGGGAATTTCATTTCCTGGGAAGCACAGACATAATTATAAGATTTCTTTACCATCCTACCTAAAGAATTTTTTAATTACCTCCTCTTGTACCCACCAATTCCTTTAACCCACTATCTGATAAGTAAACTTAAAAGTAAATTCATTCAAATAAAAAAAATAGCATAGCAGCATAGCTGAAGTCAATTTTGAGAAAGTTACCTTTCTCACACATTCTATGGGGTTAGGAATATAAAATTGTGGAGAAATAGACTAAAGTGAGCAGGGAAAAAAAGGTCACGACCTCTGGGATTTGCTACCTAAAAACAGGGAAGTCATCTGCTGTGTTGTCTCAGAGTCTGGCTCCCCTTCCCAGGCCAAGTGTGTGGCTAAACTGACTTCTTGCTGAAAGGCTGCTTGAGAGGGTTGCTGCAGTTCCGGAGCTCGGTTACTAACCAAAGCATTGTTAGTGCAGAGTTCTCAGCAGTTCTGTGTGTGTGTGTGTGTGTGTGTGTGTGTGTGTGTGTGTGTGTGTGTGTGTACATTCCTTTGTTATGGTAGGACCACCACAAATACCTTATTTTGACCATGTGGTTTTTAGGAACTCAAGTTCTCTGCTATTCCTATAAAAGGTTGACTTCATTGTGGGCAGAGTTGGATTTTTGCAGACTTGATTTCCTTTAAGAAAATGCTGATTTTTCTAAATACGACTTAGACAACGTTTGGTATTAAAAATTATTTGTTATTCCTGTGAAGCAGCGGGTGTGTGTGTTTTCATGGTTATCCGCAGGCTATAGATACATGGTGTAATATTATATATTTTATACATGTATATAATTTGTTTAATGAAAGTCCGTTGTCAGCTAGGCCAGTGAGGGGTCAGGGAATTGCTGTGCTTATTTTAACTTTTTCTCAAAAGACCTCCAACGAAGGGTGAAATTTCAAGAGCTCTTAGCAAGGTATAACCAAAGACACTGAAATACAGAACAGGCAGACAGGGACCAGAGGGGAGAGGGAAGGGAATTTCAGGGGAGAAGGGGAAGGATTGACAGGAACAAGTATAAAGGACACATGGACAGAAACCACCAGGGGCGGAAATGGAGGGAGGTGGGGAGCACTGGGGAGGTGGGCTGGGATGGGAGTAAAAGACAGAAAACTGTACTTGAACAATAATTAAATTTAAAAAAATTAAAAAAGAAGAAAAAAAGGGTTAGAGCTTAGCCAATGGTATTGCAAAATAGGGCATAACCTGGTAGATGTCAAAGACAGGAATGTGGGGACATTGAAATAAAAGGGTAGCAAGAAATTTAACCTGAAAGACATGAACATGCTATCAGAGAGAGTATCATGGAGAGAATTAAAAGTGGGGAATTCAGCAGATAATGTTAGATCCTATGTGTGCAGTGAGTTGTGTTGTTTGCATAAATAAATAGGTCTGAGCTTGGAATCTATGGTAGAATCTGTATTTTAAAGTGAGAAGGGACTTTAGAAGTAACTAAAGGTGCTGAGTGCCAAGCACAATGCTTTCCTGCTTGTACTTCCAGGGAGGCAAGAGTTCTGAAGCTGGTTAGACACAAGTCTCAGAAACTGGCTCTGCCACTTCTTCACTCTGTGACCCCAGGCAAATTAACTAACCTTTCTGAACTCTAGTTTTCTCTTGTATAACACGGGGTGGGGGGGAAGTTTTCCTTTGCAAGATTTTTGTGTGAATAAAAATGAAAAGTTCTCTGAAGTGCATGGAATATTTTAGCTACTCTGTGAATGTTGATTTTCTGCTATCTCTTTAATAGTTTAGGACACTGAGGTTTAAAGATTAGGGGCTGTTTTTGATAAAGAGTTTTGGCCAAGTTTAGGCTCCTTTTTCTCTGGTCTGATTCCCCCACCCCCATTAGCAGTTGTCACCCCTCGAGTTTGAATGAACACCACTAGGCACCTGGACACATGAGTGGTGGTAGGTCACTAGGCAGTTTGTAGGGAGACAGTTACTCCTTTCTGTTTCCTAAAAAGCACACAAAAAATAGCACCATTATGAAGACAGTAAGGCAGAGGGCCAATCAATTGTCCCTGAAGGTACATAATTTAATCCAGTGGTTGAGTTAGAGGGAAATGAATTATGAGATATTATACAGTAGTTAATGGCAGGCACTCAGCAGACCTGAGTGGGGTAGTAGAAGCATTTATTGAGGAAAAAAGTGTTTCTTGATGGGTCACTTGGATGATAAAACTAAGCTTTTGGGTTACTGCAGATATAAGATGAAAGTTATGTTTCAGCTTTGAGATAATATTTCCTCTGTCATTTCCTGTCGTAATTATCTGGACATTTGCAAGACACAGGACTGAACTTTGAACTCGCTGGTTCAAACACAGGGAGCAGAAGCTCAAAAAAGTCTGTGAGATCAGTCTGCACTTTTACCTTAGTTCTCTGAGGTTGCAGTCCTGTCTTAGTCACTCTGGACAAATTTAAAAGGGCACTGGCCCAAGCTTCCTCTCTTTCCCCATTTGTTTTCTATGGTAAAATGTACAAGGGTGATTGTGTTTGTGCATAGTACAAGTCAAGAGTCCTGTGACTTGTGGTTTTCTGAATGTACTGGTTGCTTTTTCCAATGTGTGATATCCGCCCTGCTCCGAAGAATACAGCCTATGAGCAGATATGTAGATTTGTGGGTGTGTAGACATGAGACATAGTACCCCCTCTACTAGGGCTGTGGTCCTGGTGGGCAAACGGGAAACAGACACCCTGGGTGGTGTGTTCTCGGACGGTCACTGGAGAGACTGATGTCGCTTTATAGTCCATATTTCACAATAAGGTGCTAAGCCTCGTTCTCTATCCTCTCAGAACTGAACCATGTGCACAAGCCTAAAAAAGGAAAACTAAAAGCAGAACATGAAGAATATGTTCCATTATAAGCTTAGGAGGGAGGTGAAAAGTTTAAGCAAATGAAAAACAGAATCATTGTCAACGAGTGGATATCATGGTTCAACCTACAAATGTACCCCGCCATTAACCAACTGCCAACAGTCTTTTGTGGGGCAAAAGAAAATACTACATGATATAAGAGAGATATTTAACTCTTTTTCCTTAGCTTGATAAAATGCAGGCGTTCAATCTTTTACCAACTCTTATGTGCTATGGAGAAAGAGCTTTAATAGGGAGTGAAATAACAGACCCCTGCCACAGAGACATGAAGCTGGTATAATCAGAGGAGGAAAAAGACCATATTATTTAGGATAAACAAGAAGGGGAGAGCAATTTAATTGGTTCCTGATGTTCCACATAACACAGGCCAGAGCTCTTAAAACCTAGTGGCTTATTTTTATTTGTGAACAGATTTATTTATTTTTTTTTTTAAATGGGTTTTCCATCTGTGTTGGTGGAGTTCCAGTTAAGGAACTTCGGTCCTGGCTCCTTTGATCTGGTGCTCACCTTTCAAAGCCATAAAAAGGTCTTCTTTTTCCTTTATGTAAAAGTACTTCCAGCCAATATTTAATATGAAAGAGATGTTTATCAGACTTAGGATGGGCATATTGAAGCTATTCGGGGGCTTGGCGTTGCCTTTCCCTGTCTCCTTTTTTTTCATACGCACCCTCCCCCCACCAGCAGTCTCGGTGCCGTGACTGTATTTCCTGTTGCGAGTTTGTACAGCTGAAGGAGGTGTAGGTAGCAATTAATAAAGTTCTCTCTTATAAAGGAGAGAAGAAAAGAATGAAAGGGCGCTGCTGTGTAAGGATAGACGTGCTTTAATGCAGTGGGAAAACCTCTGACTGGCAGCGGGCTGTGATTACTTGAGAGAGCTGGCGATTTCAGAACTGTTTGCCAGATCTTGATGCTGAGCCCAGACTTGGAGGCGGTATTTGGAAGATAATTCTCAGTGGGGGCTGCTGTTCCTCCCGCCTTTCTGTTTCTAGTCAGGCTATCTGTCTGTAAATTATTTAAATTCAGGAATCAAATAGGTCTCTTGGTGAACTTTTGCAAATACAATGGAGTTTGTTATTTAAAAAACCAACCAATGATGATAAAATGGACCTTTCTTCACTTGAAAGAAGTTGTCTAATTCCTGGATGCAAAGCCTAGTCATCTGAGATGATGTGAGAGCAAGCTAACATTTTTTTCAGTTCATTTTTCACATTTTTAATATACACTGTGATACCAGTTTCTATTAAATAATTAATAATTAGCATTGTTTCTTGTGTAAGATAAGTATGGTGGTAACAATAGGACTTGTGTTTTTCTCTCAATATTTAAAGCAAAACACTCAGCAAGACAGACATGCCTCCACTTTAAGGAAAATGGATTTGTGATCAGCCTTAATGCGCAAAGCGAGATGCCATAGAATGAATATGTGCACATCAAAAATTCATTACTTGATCCCCAAAATACTACAAAATTCCTTTAAATTACAGACTCTGGAAATATACTTTAAAGATACTTTTATTAACCATAATCTAATTAATATACAACTTTTAAGTAATATCAATGACAATAAAAATATTACATTTCTAAACAGTTTTCTTTTGGCTTTGTGTTTTAATAAAACAATGGCCACAGGCTTTGCCTACCTTACCTGCTTCTGCAGACAACAGGTTTTGAAGAGATTTCTTCACATTCCACTACCACGAAATTCTAAAACCACATGGAGGAATTAAGCCATTTTTTTTACATAAGGGCCATAGGATGAATGCTTTCTTGAAAAATAATTAGTAAAATTGTAGTGAAGAATAAAAGAGGCAGGACCATGTCAGCTTTTAAATATCCCTTTATCTCACAGTTCCGATGATGGTAGAAAAATGCTTGAGGTATAGGTCAGCTGTTTCAATGTTTCTCCCCAAATCAAAGAGGGAGGGGACTTTATGGATCCCAGCTGTGCTTACTTTTGGGTTTCCTGGCTCTTTACTGTTCTGTAGTTTGTAGTCTACGTGTCCAAAGCTCAAGGGACATTTCAGTTCAGCAGCTTGCCCGACTTGGCTTTGCTTTGCTTTGCCTTTCAAGTGTCATAGTTGTAATGATCAGTTTACTGTCATGATGCACAGAAATGACAGGCCAAGCCAGGAACACACACACGCACACACACACACAGAAAGAGAGAGAGAGAGAAGAATGGAGAAGAGGAAGAAAGACTAGACACCAGAAAGTTAGCCCAGTGTATTTTATTCAGTTTCAAAGAAGCAAAAGTGGACAGGAGAAAGGAAGTAAGGAACTGAAGCATCAAGAATTGGGAAGACTGAAGGCCTCACCTATCTTTTACATCCTAAGTTTTATTGTGCATCATGATCACCTGGAAAGCTTGTAAGATGAAGAATTTCAAGACTTGCTGACAGTTTTGGATTTGTCCAGGGCCCAGGATTCTTCATTTTAACAAGAAACACATTGGCAGTCATAACAATGTTGAAGAGCAGTTCCTCCCAAGTATTGGGGCCTGTAGCAGTTGCCTGAAGATGGGCAAAATGCACATAATGCGGTCACATAAACAGAAGAAGAATGAGCGTTCCAGGGGGAACCAGCGGAACATAGTTGGAGAAGTGCATGGTGAACAACAACAGGGAGACTAATGAGATGTGGGAGAAAGAGGGTGAAAAAAGAAAGTGAGTAACTACAGAGATTCTTGTCAGCTTATAACATCGACACTTGCCTATTGAGTTGAAATCCAAGATAACTAAGTGCTGTTTATTAGCCAAAACTTGTGGCTGTATTCCTTGATCCCTTGGTCAGTCACATGTTTCAACATCCCTCTTTGAGATACTTATTGCACAATAGGGACATCATAAGAAAGTGTACCAGAAGTAAATGACTAATTGAACCCAGTGTCCTCATTCCCAGAAGTTCTACTGAGGCACCTACTTTTTATTCATGAGAAAGACGGAATTTTAAAGTAGCTGAAAGGAAATCAGATCCAGAGAGATGAGATCTAAAATTGCCAATAGAAAGATGGGAACCTGTTATTCTCAGCCTCAGAAAAGGAAACTTCAAAACTTTGAAGTTCAAGTGTGTGTTTGAGGAGTTTAGAGTTCAAAATGGTATCTGGTTAGCCACTGATAATTACAAAATTTCTATGTATGAGGGACTTGGAGGCAGCCATCAGTTTGGGAAAAAGCCTGAGGTTGGGTTTGCATTAGCCCTTTACGTAACTTTGAGAGCAGTTGTTCATCTGAAACAATAAGGGGTGATGGAGATTATTGGTGGTAGGGCGGGGATGCTTAAAGTGATCCCAGACCCTTTTCTGATGAGCCAACAATGAGGCTACTACCCCTGAAGCAAACTCACATAAGGTCCCACTAAAATATCTATAAAACCACAAAGAAAATGAAAACATGAGTCTTAACAGAGACTCACCAACAATTGCCCACATCCTGGAGGGGACTCAGCTGACTACAAAGACCTTGAAATAACTTCTGCATAACCTACTGCCTTAAATGAAGCAAGGTGGAAGGCTCTTTGTTTCAATAGCAGACACTCGCTGGTCTGCCTATCCATTCAGTGTCCTTGGGTCATCCATACGAAGGCACATGGGGACACCTGGTCCCCTTGCATGGCACACTCAGGTATGGGAAGCCATCACTCCAGCCACCTCCTTCTGCCAATGCTGCATTATAGCTGTCACATACTGTTGGACACCCATCATGGTGAGCAGGTATGCACAGGGCTACCCTTGACCGAGGGAAGCAGTCCACTCACTCCGGAGTCCTCAGTTTCCCTTATACCTTTTCTAGATGCTTTTTATTGATCAATATCCTAAGAGGAGGAAAGTGAGTTACTGGGATCTGAAGACCTCCTATCTATTCTTTTTCTCCAAACTCCACGAGAAAAACAAAGTTCCTTCCTGTGTGGCCAGGCCTTTGCTTACTGAATACTCTCTTCTTTACCCTTGTAGAGGAATTCGATGAGCACATTAGCAATTACTCATGATCACATTAGCAATTACTCGAAGTGAGAGCTCAAAGAATTTAGAACATTCTTTTCTCTCTGAGCAAAGCGATTTGACAGTCAGAAGCTAAACATTGATGGCCCTTTCTCTTGCATTCCTGGCGTTCATAGTTCTAATTACCCCTGACCATCATTGAAGTTAGAATACTCAAAAAGGGAAAGCACATGAAAATATTTTGAAAAATATTATTCATATTACACGAACATTTCCCCAGTTAATCATTTTGAGAGAGTTGCTAGTTTTGATTTACAGGCATTTTAAACTGGTATTGAATCTCCTTATTGAGTAAGGGGAGAAAACTGCCTTCTCCCGTCAGCCCTTCCTCATCCCCTTATCTGCTTTCCTCAGGCCTCTGTTCAGATGCCATCTTTACAAAAGGTCCTTCCTGACCATTCTGTCCAACATAAGTGCTCCCCTAAAGACTCTGCGTTCACTTTTCCCTACTCTTTGTAATACTTATTGCTATCTGAAGTACTATTTGCCGACTGGTTGATTTTCTGTCCCACTCTCCTCACCCCCAACATTGGAATGTTAACTCCTTGAAGGAGAGCTACAGGGTTTTTGTCAACTGTTGTATCCCTAAGGTCCAAAAAGGGGGTTTTCTGCACTTATTAAAATGTACTTTTTCTCTTTGAATGTCCTTTTGGGTTATTTTAAATACTGCCATGTGTTCTAGAATGTTGCTTTTAGAATATTTTCATCTAAATATATAAGTCAAATTGATTTGTATGTTTTTTACTGTATTAAAATCTCCTTGCATGTCTAATAATTTTTGGTTTGGATAATGAATGCAATATTGTTTGATATACAAAGGTTCATTACTATATCTTTTTGATAAATTATCACTACTATCTTTTTGATAAATTATACTATGAATTACTCATCTCCATCTTACTTAAATTTTCCCTTGAATATTACTTATCCTGATCTTAATAATGCCATCCATAATATTTTAAAGTAGCATTTACCAAGCACTTGTCCATTCTGCTTATTTTCAAACTTCTATTTTTATTTCAGATCTGCTTCTTTTAAACAGCCAATAATTGTCATTTTATATAAATGCTCAACCTTTAAAATTAAAAAAAATATTTTTCATCAATACCTGTACCTACATGTACTCTCTGATTATTTAAGAATAATTCTCAGACAATATATAAATATTTTTCAAGAAAAGAACTCTTTAAAAATAACCATAATACTATTACCACATTTAAAAATTAATAATAGTTCCTTAATATCAAATATCCAGCAAAAATTTCTATTTTCCAGTTGTCTCATTTTTCAAACATAGTTTATTTCTTTGAATCAGGATCCAACTAATACATTTAAACTGGTCAATGTCTCTTAAATTCCATTCAGTGTAAAGTTCCACCTCTGTCTCTGTGTTTTTTCTTAGTCCTCTACCCTTCAGTCAAATTCCTCACCTAAAACTGTCCCAAGTTGAGATGTCAATAGAGAGCCTTTGGACTTGACAATGAATGCTATTCTTCACTGGTAGCCTTCCACTTATTTTATATTTTTCAGGTTTCATCAGTGTGCTGGGCTGAGTCAGGCACAGCAAGTTATCCATCCCTATTGCTTCAGCTATATCTAGTGGTTTCACGAGACATGATATATAATTAATAAGAATCACATATAGTTATGTAAGCTCCCTGAAAAATCTTCACTTTCCTGCTTTCCCCTGTTGCATACTGGGGTTGGGAGAAAGGGTGAAATTAGTGGTGAGGAACTTGTGCAGTCTCTTATTACACCATCAGCCCAACCCCACTGGTCCATATCTCTCTAGAACATGTGTACTTGGAATCTCTGCATTTTCAGCTGTCAGCCTTAGTTGCCCATTTTTGTAGAACTGGAAAAGTTTTACTCAACACCCTATTAGATACATATAGAATTTGCTCTCTCATATCTCTCCTCCATATTCTTTATTTTCTCTATTAAAAATTTCACCTCTTTGCTTTTTGCTTGGTATTAATAACAATGGCTAACATTTAAGTATTTTATGTGTCAGACATTTAGATTTTGTATAAATGACCTCATTTAATTCTCATGGCAACCCAATAAAGGGATGATTGGCTCATTGTTATAGACGAGGACTCAGCACCTAGAATCAATACCTCTGGTATATTCTCTAAGGCATAGAAGAAGTAAGGCATTTGTCACAGTAATAGCAAGACCTTGTTCACATTAATGAGGAGTAAAGAGAGAGCAGAGGATCTTGTTTTATGATCGTTCTCTTGGAACGAGGTAGATTTCTGTAGTTCAGACTTAAACAACTTATTGTGCAGCGAGGTGGTTAAGACTCTGAAACTTTTTTCCCTGGGTTGAAATACTACTTCTACCACTCACTGCTGACCTGATGTTAGGTAAGTCACTTGATTTCACTGTTCCTTAGTTTCTTCATCTATGAAGTAGAAATAACAATAGTATTGACCTCACAGAGTTGATACGATGCTTGTATGAGTTAATATGTACAAAATGTTTAAAATAGAGCAAGAATTATGAAAATAACATAAGAGCCACATACATACATTAAAAACTCAGCTACTATTATTTAGTTTTTCATGAATATTCATATATAAATTCAGTGAACAAAGTGAGGGAAGTATTATTCAGTAGCAAGTTCCATGAAGAAACAACCAAAGCACAAAACCCACATTTTCTTTTTATGAATCCTGCCCAAATTATCCACATCTGAGTAAGAAAGTGGGAATGACATACTAATGGAAAAACAGGCTAATAAGCCTACCCTAGTTTCACATTCGAGGGGTGGAATAATTTATGGGAAAGCTCTTAAGGCTTCTAAATGCTGCAATCAAATCACTATATGGAGAAAGTTACAAAATCAAATTCCAAACAATGAAAACATCAGTTCCTTAATGGAACAGTTCCAACCATCTGGCATTCATATGTTGTTTGCAGGGGCAGCTATTGTACAGACATAATGACCCAATCCCACCTCTAGGCAAGAAGCTGCATGGAGGAAGTTCAGCCTGGCCATTTGTAGTTGGTTAACATGACCAGAGAGGTTTTTTTTTTTTAAGAGAACACAAAAAGAAGGAGCTTCAAATATGCATGCATTTGTAGAGTGCAAGAGAGTAGGCAGATTTCAGCACCTCAGAAATAAATTTTTTCTTCAAGGCCATTTTTATGAAAGAAGTGTCCCATTACATGGCTGGATAAAGTCTTGATGATAATCACTTGTTTTTGCAAAACAGATTTAAATTAATTATTGGATAATTTTCTTACTATAGCTTAAAACTGATTTTGAGTAAAATGTGAAACACGGAAAGTACTGACATTTCATTTTCTTTGAGTGAACTGATAATTTTGTTAGCATATTGACTTTTCTCTTTATTATTGAACTTGGCTTACAAAAGAAGGTTCCTTCATTCACTTAAAACTAATTAATCCAACAAGTATTTACTAAACTTCTACTAAGTGCTAGATACTAACTAAAGCATACCTATTTAATAGAGTGTAAAAAGACAGGCTTTTAAGAAATAAGAGCCAGGTGTATTATAAAAAGGGAAGGTTGATCTAAAATGTTAATGGCAGGAGAGATTCAACAAAGGTAATTGAATAAGAGGAAAAAAGAAGATGGAAGACAAAAGGAGATGTATAAGACAATTTAAAATTTGATGTAAATAAAATATACATTGGAGTGATTTAAAAAAATGCTCTCCCAGAATGTGGGGGGAAGAGGCAAAGACATAAAAATGACAAGAGATTAATTAAATGGAGAGTAGAGAACAGAGAGCTGGTACATGGCTGAGCCTATTTCTAAAGGAGACGGAACAAGTGAAGTAGAGGCAAACAATCAACTGGGTAGTAGAAGAAAACTCTTCTGAACTTATTTTATAAAGTTTTATAAACTTATTATAGGAAGATCTATTTTTGTAGATTTGAAGGGCTTTCTAAGTTAGAAGATAGTTTTCTTTTTTTGAAGAGGCCAGAAGCAGTCAAAGATATTCAAAGACTATAGGTACTACCCATAAAGCCTACCAAGAAATGCAAAGATTAATCCAAGTAGCTGAGTTGTGTACCTAATTGAGAGCATTTAAAAGTTGTTGTTAAAAAAGAGAATAAAATAAATTAAGTAAGTTTTCAGCACCAGAAACTAAAGAGGATTACAGAATAACCCAAGGAAATCCATAGGAAGGATTGGGCTATCAGCAAAACAATGATTGAGATACACAGTAGAAAATGAATAGCACTGATTAATATGTCTTAGACTTGTTTTTTTGTAGAGAGTAAATAAAATGACCTTTATCAAGGCAAATTATTAAAAAAATAAAATATTAATGTACTAGGATAAACAAAGGCATAAATACTATAACAATTCTAGTTCAGGCAAAATTTTTTAAATTTATTTTTATTTTTCTAATTCCTGCCATTTGAAAATCTCAACAAAATGACTATACATAACAATTATTTAAAGATAAATAGTAAGATAAGTTAAATAAGATAGTGACTGTGGAAGATACTTATTACAGATAGTTGTTCTCTATGAAGTAGATGCTGAGGCTCAGTTGGGAGAGCAAAGTGTTTATTGAGAAATAGCATCTCTAAAAGAACAAGGTGGAGAAGCAGGTTAGGAAAAGGGGAGCCACCAGATCATTGATACAGACCCAATATGGACTTTGCAAGCCCAGTGTGGATCTTGGGAGCAATGATGGTCCGGTAGAGAGATCCCTTATTGGACAGAAATGGCTAGGCCCTTGCACTACCCCCTTGCTCAGTCATTGGCCATGGTTCACCATGAGAAGAGCATCATCTAAGAAGAATGTGGTCTCATCTCAAAAGCTGCAGGAAACCCGGAACGTGCTGAAAGCCACAGACTAACAGCCAACCATAGTCTTTGCAGCTGGTCAATGAGTTCTTTTCTGAGATGGATCTGAATGGACATTTCCATGTCTTACATAGTCCTCTTCTTGCTTCACATGGATCCACTTCTCCAAACTTGTTGAGGTAACGGCACCTCCCACGTATTTTGTGGGCTTCTCTTCCTGAGGAAAATCTTAGAAGAGGTTTGTGGGATCATATACAGCCTTCATCAGCAGTTAGTGTCATAGCCACAACTAGTACTGAATCTTCTTCCTCAGCTCCCCTCCCCTTAGACATTCTAAATTCCCCTCACCCTCAGCTAAAATCTCCTCAGCAGTCTTTGTAACTTATGTCATGGTGTGACCCAAACTCTCCAACATAATCTTTGGTAAACATAACCTTTAGTTGCTATATTTGTCCATTCATAGTCACAACTAGACAGAAGAGTACCAGGAAGCATCCACCTGGGCCACATGAGTTCCACACTATTCATCCCTCCACACCCCCATTTAATAAATATGGTCCTGTCTTCTCCTGCTAATTATCAGGGTGAATTACCTGTGAAAGGTGACTATACTTCTTGTCTACTGGTCTCTGGACACAGGGCCCCAAACTGGCTGGACAGCAATCACAGCTTACATTGTAACAGGGTTTTTGCTCTAAGACTTTGACCCTGGTAAGAGTGCAGAAGCACCATGGCCCACAGTGGTCACTGAGTGTGATGTGTCCACCCTCTAATTCCACAGACCCATGTATTTTTCCTATTGGTGACAAAGTACCACAAACAGATTTCCCTGATTCAATGCACATACTGTATCCTGAAAGATAGTTCTCTGACTTTGCTGAGTACTGTCTCCAAGTTGAAGCTTCATCTGTGTCTTCAGCAGAACATTCCATCTCTCCACAGGAAGTTTCTGGATGGAGCCATATGTGACAGGACCACACGATTCATTCTTGCACCTTCTTCACTGTAAATGAAATGCCTTGGTTGAATGTTGTATGGGATTTCATGCCTGTGGATCAAGCATTACGTAAGCCTTGGATTGCACTGCTGTCTGAGAGGCCCTCAGGGCATGAAGGGCAGTGCCAACCTTATCCAGAATAAGTGTCTATTCTTCTGGGAGTGAACCACAAGCGCTTCTAGGATGGAAGGTGCCCAACCTAGTTTACTTGCCACCAAATTGCCAGGTGGTCCCCTCGAGAAATAGTTCATGCTAGGGGCTCAGAGTTGGTCCGTAATTTGGTTGTGAATTGCTCTCTGTTGCTGGCAGTTTGGACATGTGGGAGCAGCATTAGAGGGATCAGCTTTGCTTCATGGCAGTCCGTGCTATCAGGCCCATGCGTAGCCTCCCTCTCTGCCATGGTGGCTACTTCATTCCTGTGTCCGTTGTGCTGCTTACAAAGTTCCTGCTGCTGCTGCTCAGAGTTCCTGCTTGTGCAGATAGCAGGAATTCTACCTCTCCCCTCTCCTTCACCAATTGGAAGAATTTTATGGAAGGGGGAGGATCATGCACATTCAAGTTCATTTGGGAATAGGTTATGATACACAAGGCAATCTACGCTTGCCAAAACCTATACCCAATGGGTCTGATCCATGCTCTCTGTCTAAATTTCTACAAGTCAGTGCAGATCTCTCTGGGAAGAAGTTCAGTTATTGGTATTGCTATTAATCTTTCAGAAACTTAAAGTCCCACACATGGGTTTTGAAGCTAGCTTTTCGCAGAACTTTTTACAGATGCTGTCTTGGAAATTAGAGATAAATTAGCCTCATCAGCACATTCTGTCCAGGCTCAATTGCTATCACTTCATTTCCCTGATCATACTGCATCTTTCCAGGAACGTTAAAGGGTCCTGTGTTACTGTTCAGACTTCTTACAGCCATCTATACTCTGAATTAGCAGTGATTTCTGCAAGGTCAACTCTTGTCAGCATAGTAATCCTTCCAAGATTATGGCCATATCTTGTATAAAATTGGTTCCTATTTTCATTGTGCAAACAACAGGTGGCCAAGGGTTCTTAACAATCATGGATGAGAACTTCACACTTAGTGGGTGTTATAGGCTGAACTGTGCCTGCCTCCACCTGGCTAGATTCATTTGTTGAAGTGCTAACCTCTACTACCTGAGAATATGACTGTGTTTGGAGACAGGGCCTTTAAAGAGGTATTTAAGGTAAAATGAAGTCAAAAGGGCAGGCTCTAATCCAATAGTACTGGTGTCCTTATAAGAAGAGGAGATTAGAACACAGACACACAGACTGGGGGAAATCAAGTGAAGACACGTGGAGAAAACAACTGGCAAACCAAGGCTAGAGGCCGCAGGAGAAACAACTCTGCCAACACCTTGATCTTGGGCTTCTGGCCTCCAGAAGAGCAGGGCAATACAATTCTGTTGAGCTTGGTTCTTTTGTAGGTCTTTTCTACTCTTTTCTACTCCCTAATTTTTAGGGAATTAAGATCACTCCTTTATAGATCAGTCACCATTCCGGAGTTTCATATAATGTCACCATATTAGGACCATCTAGCACTGGTCCTTAGAGGTTGCCTCTGAGGCTTCCTTGGTTCAAGTTCACTGCTGCTATGCTACCCATGAAATGTGAGCATTTTTTATTAAACTAGACCGGGTTCCATCTACTTAAACACTCCTTGTAGTTTTTTCTTCTCAAGGGTCTACCTGTCTCCCCAACAGCATTGCCAGGAAGCAGGGCAGAGGCACCCCCTGTTCTTGGGGTACACCGATCTCTTTCTTTCGCATTCCCACTCCTAGAGTATTGTTTTTCCTTCTGGTATATACACGCCTTCTAGGCCTGTAAATCCCCTTTTTCTAAAAGCTTAGGCTTTCTGTAAAAATTTTTGGCTCTTCCATTTGCTGTTTGCCACATACTTTCCTGAGCAATGAGCTCAGAGTGTATGACTATTCAAGGAGAGGAAAGTGGAAATACAGGGAGAAAAAAATGTGGAATAAAATCTAAAAATATAGTCCTGTTGTATAAGTACTCTATTCCACTAAAGACAGAAGAAACTATATACTGTTGATGACAGAAATATATTTTTGGGTTATATAGAATTATCAATAGAATACTAGCTGTGGGAAATCATAGGCTTTATGCACAGAAATGAACTACTGACTTGTTTATTATAGTTAATTTTTCTTAGGACATGTTTATAGTGTGTTTTAGTTTTGCATCAGATACAGTCATTTTCTGCTCTTAGGTGTTATAGTGTTTATATGTGTTTAATCACACCTGTAGCTCCCTAAGGAGGTATGCAATGGCTTGACATTGTTCCACAATAGTCTGTTTTAGAACTATTATTGTATAGGTAGATCCAGGTAATTTCACTTGCACTTAAAGCATATTATTTAGCTGTGATTCATAAACAATAAATTGCACCAATCTTAAATGCTTAGGTCAATGAGTTTGAACAGGTTTATACACCCATGTTACCACCAGACAAAGCAAGAGACAGGACATTTCCCTCACACCTGGAAGTTTTCTTGTGTGCCTGGTGAGTCCATCTCCACTCCCTAGCCAATCATTGTTCTTTTTCTAACATCGGAGATTGGTTTTTCCTGTTCTGGAATGCACTGTCTTGTGTCTGCCTTCTTTTTTTCAGCATGATTTTGGGGATTCATCCACATTGTTGTGTATATCAGGGGTTTATTCTTGATGTTGCTGATGAGTCTTCCATTCTTTTAAAATTTACTGTGGCAGCGTATATGTTGGCGGAGAAATGGGGAGGGTGGCAGAGACATTCAGTTAAACGTAATCAGGGCTTAATCAGTGCGAAGGTGAGACATCTCCAACTCGCTGACCTTGGGGGAGTGCCTGGTCCAGATGGCAGCCCATTAGAATCTCCTCGTTTCTCTGATCAATCCACAGCTGGTTACACAGCGTCATTGAGCCCCTGAGATTATAGTCAGAATGTGTGTTACAATATACAGGGTCTGGCACAATGAACACCCTTGTTTATTACAAAATCTTTTATTTCAAAATCATAAGCTGTAATCTAATGCTGTATCATAGTATTATCACACTCAAAAACACCATATAACATTTTAGGTGAAATGTTCCAATTAAAACTATAAATTATTACACATGTCTTATTACCCTACCAACCACACTCATGCAGGCCTTACTTCTGTTGCACCTTGTATATTAGTTTAAGTCAAGGTAACTGATAGATTCCCAAAATTTAGTGGCTCACAAAGCAGGAAACTTCTTTCCACATAATGGTCCAGAGTGGGTGTTACATCAGTCGAGAGACTCTCCTTCCCCTGGACACTTAGGTGTCAAGACTTTTGGCTGCCTGTCACCTCAACCCATGGCTTTCGAGGCAGGTGTATGCATTGTCATCACCGTCAACCAGAAGAGTCAAGAGCATGAGGGAACCCATTGGGAGGGCATGTTATCGGTAGTCCTAGAATTGGCAGAAGTCACTTAAGCTCACGTTCTACTGGAGACAACTTAAGTGCCTCCCACTAACTGTAAGACAGGCTGGGAAATCTTGTCTAGCTGGGGCCAAGAAGGCAGGAATGGATAGTGTAGTGAGAGGCCTCTGATACCCTGTGCATGCTCCACCTTGATCCGTACGGCACTTCCATAGCTTTAGTTAGGTTCTGAAAGGGCTCTACGACCAAAAATGTTTCAGAGCTTCTGTTAAGGGGCCACAGTACTGCTGCTGCTACCCTGCTCTAGAAGATATAATAGGCTGTCAAATCGAAATAACATAAAGGACATAAAACACACAGGACTCAGGCAACCCTGCCGCCCCATTTTTGCCCAAGATAGCACAGTACAGTTTATATTCCTCAGAACACTCACAGCAGGTTATGAGGCACACATCATCGCTGCTGGAACTCACAAGGACTCAGCATATTAAAATCAGCCATATCTTATTTGGAAGAAAGGAACAGATTCTTTTGTGGTTTGCGCATTTTGTACTTTATGTAAGAAATTTTTCTCTGCCTTGAAATGATGAAGATATGCTGAAGTCTGGAAGTTTTACCTGGTCTTTTATGTAATTACATCATTAAGAACTGATTTTTATTTACAGTGTGAGGCACAAATCCCATGTTTGTTTTTTAATATACAGTGTATATATAATACATATTGCTGGTTGTTTCAGTGCCATTTACTGAGGAGAACATCTTCAATGCACTCATTTACCTGGACTCATCTGTCATTTGAATGTGATCTGTTTCTGAACCTGTTGTTCTGTTTCAGTAGAGTATTTACCAATCGCTGCTCTGACGCCACATTGTTTCAACTGGCGAGGCTCTAGGATATTATGATAGCCAGAGGGAAAAATTTCCCTCCTTGTGCTTCTATGGAATAATCTTGGATATTCTTGGCCTCTTCTACTTCTCTGTGACTTTTACAATCACTTTGTCAGGGTCTATGAAAACCCCTAGTACAATTTGGAATAGGTTGTTTCGTGTTTATGGAGTCTTCTCAATGAACATGATGGATCTTTTCATTTAGTTAGGAAGTTTTGAAAGCGATTCTTTGTATTTACTTTTAGAGAGGGGGAGGGAGGGAGAAAGAGAGGGAAACATCAGTGTGTGGTTGCCTATCACATGCCCCCCTACTGGGGACCTGGCCCACAACCCAGGCATGTGCCCTGACTGGGAATTGAACCAGTAACGCTTTGGTCTGCAGGCCAGCACTCAATCCACTTAGTCACACCAGCCAGGGAAATTTAGGAATTTTTATGCATTTTAGTAAAGTGTAATTTTTACACATTTATGTTAGTTTTTATCCAAATTATAGTAAAGACTTGTTGCTTTCGTAGTGAGACCTTTAAAAATGTATTGTTTTTAATGGCTGGAGCTTCTTTGTATACAGATCTTTTATTCAGCAATGTTGTTAAACTCTCTTATTTGCTCTAATACTTTATTGCTTGGATTTCTTAGTAGACAACTGTATCATCTATAAATCATGTTTTTCTTGTTTTCTACATTATGTCTTCAAATTTGTTTGTGCGTGTGTGTTGGCAAGGAAAGTGTTTCATGAATTAACATTAGGATAATGCTTCTAGAAATAGGTTGTCCAGGAAGTTCCTCCCTTTCCATTCTTACATTATGGTATCAATCCAATGTGCTTATAATTTTAAAATACACATTGCTGAACTTGGTTTGATAATAGTGTGTGTATAAAATATTTACTTCTTTTGAGATTAGCCTATCATTTTCCTTTCTATGTTTTTGCCTGAATTTGGTATACAGATTTTATTAACTCATAAAATAATGTGGGTGCTTTTCTTTTTTTCCTATTTTTTGAAACTATTTGAATAGAGTTGATCTTTCGATGATGGTCTGCTGTCTTTCCCACCAAAATTTTGATCCTTTTTGTAGGTAGATTTAGAAATACAAGTTCAAATTTTTAATGTTATAAATATATTCATGATTTCATTTTTTTGAATCAATTACTTTATAATTTACATCTCACTAAAAGTATCACCTTCAGTTATTTTTGATTGTCCACAATATTCTCTTAGCATTAAAAAAACTACTGAAACTATAATTAAAATCTCATTCATAGTCTTGTTTCTTTCCTTTTTTCCCACTATCAGTATTACTAGAAATTTACCTATTTTATTATTGTTTTATAACACTAGCTTTCTGTTTTGCAACCCTTTCAATGATTACTTGGTAGCTCTGTCTATTTTTAGCTCTATAATTATACACCTAACGCACATACAGTTTTTGTTCTTCAGTTCCCCCCTTTGTTTTAGATGGAAGCCTTTTCATCTGTGTGAGAAAGATTACAGCATTTGCTTGTCCTTGATCCACTTCAGGCATTATCACCCAGATTATTCATGCAGAAAAGTGAGGTAAGAAAAAAGGTGAGCACAGAGTCACCCTTCGGGCCTCATGCAGACCAACACAAAATCGTACATCTACTTAAAACAGTATGAGATGTTTTTTTGTGACTATGTGTCTCAGTGTATTTAATGTGTGGCCCAAGGCAACTCTTCTTCCAGCGTGGCGCAGAGACGCCGGAAGGTTGGACATCCCTGCTAGGGTTTTCATTCCATTGCAGTCTAGTCTCGTACGAGATTGCCACACGTGTGAGCCCCACTCCTGCAGTCTCCTTTTGCCACTTCTACGCTGAAGAGTGTGGTTTTCTTTTTTTTGGTTGTTTTTAAACTAAATTGGGCTGCCTCACCCACCTCTGCCGCTGGCCTTTGAAAGTAGAAAGCTTCCCTAAGGAGAATGTTTTTTCTCTGGCCAAGAGGAAAAATACTGGGGAGACACAAATGCCCCGTTTTAAGAGGAAGACACCTACGCCCGAGGGGCATCTGACAAGCTTCCCCAAGCAGGCTGAGTTCTCCTAGGGGATCATTCCTCCAGAATATATTCTTTGAATTAGTCTCTGCACTGAAATGGGCTGGAGGGAAAGTTTCCAACAGATCTTTCTGGCTGATAGTTTTGATTACTCTCTAGCAGAAAATTTCAAAGGCTTTTTGCCAGACAGAAGGAAACATGGGAGAACAGAACCCAGAGCAGTGAGAGCCAGTTTTTCAATCCTAAATGCTTCATAAATTATAGTCCTTGGACCACTAAATAACGTCGATAATTGGACAAAGTCTATTGTATTCTTTAAGATGTTAATGTAAACTCTACTTGAAACGTTCTCATTAGCATTCTCTTCGTTTTGCTGGGAATCTCGCGTTTGACCACACCAGCTGTGTATTTGGCTCAGCTGAAGTCATTTGAAGAAACAGATACAGAGAAACATTGCCTGGCAGAGGATAATAGGGGAAGGTTAGCACAGAAAGCATTAGGATGACTCTCCAAGAAAGGGACTGAAATCTGAATGGCGAGAGGGCCACGGCCAGGAAAAAAAGCGTTAAAGAAGGCGTACGAAGGCCATCCTTCGTCTCTGTTGAAACATCATCCACTCAGTGTTTTTTAAGAGGCCTATTCAAAAATATTACCTTACTTTGATAAGGAAATTTGGAACCCAGTAAAATACTGTTACTGGTACTACTCCATTTCACAGATGACCAAACGGGCTCACAATGGAACAGGCGAATCTGGAACATAATACTAACTCTCTGGGCTGAACAGGGTTTGGTTTTGAAGTGTTTGACCTAAAGCTGTCTGCAGAGCAGGCCCTTTCTGACAGGCCCACACTCGTGAGGAAAACAGGTCTGTCCAGGCTGACCTCGTCTTTTGTTCTCCATTTCATTTTGGGACATGGTAGACCAAATAAAGTGGAAATAAAGTGTTTTACAGTGAATACCTTGGAACTCTTCAATACACATTTGTGTGGATAGAACTCCTTGTTTGATGTTACAAAGGACCACAGACTAATTACAGCAGTTACTATATAATCTGAGCAGAAGCAGCCATACTCCTTAAGACAGGAAAGGGAAAATCAATGTACTGGAAACTGTCCAAGTTCAATGATAAGAAAGAAACTTATTTTGATGTTACCTTTGATTTATGAGGAAGGGCTAAATATTGGGATAATTATTATACTAATGACTTAATATTTATTGATATAATTAATAACAATAACTATTTACAATAAACATTTGAAATATTCTCACTAGAAGATATAGAAGTTTTGGTTTTGAGAAACCTAACAGTAAATAAAAAGAGTGTGTAGTAAGAAGGAGACAGGAAAATCAACCAAGTGATTTTTCTGAGTTGGTGAGAATTATCATTGAAACGAAAGCCCCTTGCCGTATATTGTACTTTTCCTAACAATGTACAGTTTTCATTACACTTAGATTTTACAGTGGACATTTTCTTCCTGGTCCTCATTAGAATATACTTTTAGAATTTAAGATCAACTTGTCTCATTATTTGTGAGGTAAGAGTATATGTTTTTTCTGCATGCCATACATGAATATGTGAGGCCTGTGCATGAATTACATTTTCTGATTTGTTTCATATTTTCAGTGGATTGTTGTAAAATCATGAGCTGGTAGGAAAGGAGAAAAAGCAGAATCATTTAAAGCTGATTTTTAAAAAAGGGGGATTTGGTAAGTTGTTTTAAGAGGAAGCAGCTTCAGATGGCAGTCAGGGCTTAGCCTTGGGCGTCCTGGGAAAACCACAAGGCGGACTCCGTGGGGCTGGTCAGCAGTCTCGGGCGGGGGTCCCTCGTGGCCACTTGGAAGCACACCTCCCGGAAGCCGGAGGCCTTTCCATTTCCTCCGAGAAGGTTTCCCCTCCCGCGCAATGAGGTTTAGTCGCCTCCCCTTTCTGAGAAGCCCACGGTTTCCGAGTGACCCCTACCAACGCCGCCCTCCCTCGCTGTTCTGCATTTCTTTCTTGGATGTAGTTGTATCAGTCGCGCCGGGTCCCCTGTCATACCGCTGTCGTGGCCTTCTAGATGCCATATCCGGCGAGAGTGCACTAAGCTTTTTATTCCTAAGCAGCTACTTTGGAAGTGTGGCAGCTTTAGCAGTGGAGGGAGAGCCAGAGAATTTGCCAGCACTTCGGAAATCCTGGGAAACCAAGGGTGGGAGGGGGGCGGGGAGGTGGCGCGGCCGGACGTCCCCCGGGGACTGGGTGTTGTTTTAGGGCCCGGCTGCCACTTTCCCGAGGTGACCCCCAGGCCCGAGTCCCGCGCCACTCCCGCCCACGCCTCCAGGTGTGCATTCCCCGCCCTTCGTTACTCTTCTGACACACTGATAGCTCGCACTTGCAAAGTTTCACTGGGCAAGCGGAGGAGAAATTTATAACCAGGGACAGAGAGGACTAAGGGAGCCTGGCCACGCTTGCTTTGGTGGGCAGACCCAGTCCATCGGAAACTCAGAGACGAGCGCACCTTTGCAGCGGCGGCCGAATAAAGGCTGTGCTGGGAGGAACTCTGTCCCTTCTGTAAAGTTTAGGAAATGAACTAAGAGAGGCCATACTCCAGGGCTTTTGCGGGCCCTGCGATGTTTTCCAGAGCTTTTCAAGTGGGAGGAGAGGAGCAACGAAATGAAAATGCAGTGTGTGAGGGAGCCCACCCGAGTCCCGCCAGCTGTCGGGCCGGAGGTGAGTTCTGGAGGGTGTGGGGGTGGGGACCCCGAGCTGGTGGCCGCGGGTGTGTCTGCTCCCGGGAGGAGGCGGTGACTGGGGGCTGGTAATGAATGGGAGGCTCGGGCGGCCGGGGCGGGAAGTTCGGTGAATGAATGGGGGAAGGGGGTCGCCGAAGCTAAGGGCTCTGGGGGTGTCACACCAGGTAAGAGAATGAGCTAGGGGGAGGGGAGTCGGGGGTGCGGGAGTTGCTGACTTGTGCTACGTGGAGCCAGCAGGAAAGAAAGAAGGCGGGGAGGAAGGAGGCTGGCGTCCGCGCTGCCTCTTCGGCCCTCCCTCGCGCCCCCTCTCCAGTGGCCCCTGCCCGAGCGCCAAAGCCGGAGCATTTGGGGCCGAGCGCGTTTGACGCTCTGGGAGTTGGGACTCCCCAGTCTCCCTGCGGAGCGCTGCCTGGATTTTGGGCAGCCTGGACTCCGCCGCCCCGAGCCCTCTGTGGCCTCCTGGCCTTGCGCGGGACCCCGGCTGGGTGGGCGCAGGGGGTGGCCTGGCTCCTGGCGACAGTCGAGGGGCGGGCCGAGAGCCGGTTTGGCTGGTCGAGGTTGGGGGGACGCGAGGACTGACCACGCAGCCGGAGGCCAGCCCGGGGGGTGGCGAGAGCCGGACTCCAGGCGGCCGCAGCGAGCGCAGGTAAAGAGGCGGGTGTGGGGCGGGGAGACGGCGCCCCTTGGGCTCAGAGCCAGTGGCGGCGGAGTCGCCTCTGGCGGGTTAGGAGGGTTAGGATCGCTCTGTCTGGCGGCAGGCGGGCTTTGTGGTCGTGCGTGCGAGTGTGTGGGTGTGCGCGCGCGCGCTCGCCCGTGTCGGGAGTGGGTGGGTGTGCGTTCCTGCGAGCCGGCCTGCAGGAGGCGAGGCTGTCCTGGCCTCCCTAACCAACCAGTTGACCGAGCCCCGGGAGGGAAGTTGCCGCAGACGCCGGGCCGCCGGCCCTCCTGTACCCCCGCCAGGTTAGTGCGTCCAGGGGCACACCCAAGTGACACGTAGGTGGCCTCGGGTTACCTGGGACCGGGTGGGGGCACGGGAAGGCTTGCCGGGGGGCGCTGAAGATCCCTCTAAAGCAGCGTCTGGGTGGACGTGGACCGCACGGTGTCCCCGCACCCAGCGGCTCGGATCTCCCGTACCACTTGCTTCTTACCGGCAACTCAGTACTCTGTCCTGGGCTGAGGGCTGCAAACCTAAGAATCTGTCCAGCCGCTTAACAAACACGCTTAGCAAGTAACTGGAAAATCTAAGTCAAGGGAGGGACCTGGCTTCGAGTTGGTGGTTTTGAAATCAACGGGCTCCTTTGGTTTGTGTAAGACTAGCTTGTGCTGAATGGATTTAAAATTTATTGTTGTTTTTCTTTGCTGCCATTCGGCCTTTTGATGTGTAGGAATGACGGCGTCCAGGACTTGTTGCTTTCAGTCTGGGCCCAGAGACTTGCTTTCTGCTGCTACTTCTGCTCAGTCTTTCTTTTCCTTTTCGTTGCAATCCATGTCCCCCCCCCTCCGCCCCGCCCCCATAAATGTGGGTTTCCAGCGAGTGTTCGCTTATTAAAACTTCACTATGAATGTCTTGTACCCCATTGAAATAGCTGCATCTTTGCAAAAGGGCGTATTGAAAACACGTAACTGCGGTTGTTAGAGCAAAACCCCTCTATTCCTTCAGGCTCCAACAGTCCGGGATTTTCATCTGCTCGCATTAGCGCGTTTGCCCGCTGGAAGCATGACTGTGAAGTGAGAGGTCTGTGATTCAGAGCCTGCAGTTTTGGTGAAAGGGAGGCCCTGCAGTGGAAATATTGATAAGTTCTTGGAAGCAGATAGTGTCTTGTCAAATGGAAGAGTGAGCCCCAATGAAAAAGGGCATATACTGGAGTTACGGTTGTTTGGATCGAAGTGAATTCCATTGCTCGTTCACTCACTCCCTCTCACTGTGCGCACTAGTTGTTTCAACCCCGTTTCTCCAAATCCGGGTAGGAGTGAGCATATTTGCCCCCAATACAAAATTGTTACCAACAACCAGCGTTATAAGCATGTTACGGCTGTTAGGGTATCTTTCTTGATACCATTTAATTCTAAGCTAAAGAAGCCAAATAGCAGGGGAAAGAAATAGTGTGTGGCGGGAAGGCGAGGACTGAGGGGCCAGGCAGGAGGACTGGGCTGTCATGATTCAAGCCAGCACGCACGCCGCGTCCCCTAGTGGTGCGACCTTAGCCGGTCAGGTCAGCTCATTCTCCTCCTTCTCCCGGCGCTCATCTAGAAAATGGAGGGGTTTAATGATCGTCACTGTTCCTTCCAGCTCCCCAAGTGACCACAGACTGGTGGGTGGCTGTCCCGTGTTAGAACAGTAGGAAGAGGGCAGAGGGGAAGTGTGAAGGGGTTGGGTCTGGAGGGAAGTGAGAGGGCACGAGGGCCAGGAAGGTGGAGGGAAACCAGCGGTAGGAGATGCCTAGAGGGGGAAGAGCCTTGAACTGGGAGTTCATTTTTCTCTTTATTTCTTCCTCCAAAAGGGCATCGGTGGTCCTGCTTCCCCCATCAGCCTTCCAGTACTCTCATTTAAACTCTGAACCTGCTTAGCTTTAAAATCAGAGACCCTTACAGCTGACCTATGCTCCTTCTAATCTGCAGTATTGTTTCTCAGCCAGTCAGTGGCCGCCCAGGGCTGTGGGCCCTGCGCCTGGATCTCAGGATCCCGGCAAATGATGGGAGAAAATAACAGAGGTGGGGATGTGGGTGGTGGCTAGTGGGGCAACTTGCATTTTAAAACTTACGTTTTCACTTGAAGTTAATATTTTTCCAAAGAGTAAGTTGATTACAAAAATTATACCATAGTAGTTTCAAGATTTTCCTGAATCTGTTGTGTTGCACCTACTGGAAAATTCAGAGAAAGTAAAATCCTTACTTACTAAGTCTTTTTGGTACATAATGACATTGAGTCTGGTAGTGGCTGTTAGGACCAGAAACTTATTTCAAATGCTTGTCGGGAAAGTTCCGATCTGGGAAAAATACACTGTCATTTTTACAGGGAAGCTCCCAGTGTTCAGGAAATCACAAGAGTTTTGAAATTTAGTCTGAGGTCATGATTTGAATGTGCCTGATATGTAGCCTTTCTTTAATTTTCTGGTACTGATATACATATGTACTTGAGGAACATGATCGATTTTAAAAGTGAAGCGTGATGTGATAAAAGCTCCAATGCAAGCTCTTGGTTTAAAGTCTGAAAGTCTGCTCTGGCCTCTCTTACTTGACATCACACTCCTGTTTGTTTTCTTCTTTCTACACACGTTACCTAAAAAGTCCCTATCATGTTATTAGTTAACTGTTTCATGGAGAGCCATTGTGGATGTCTTAGAGTCGAGCTGAAAGGAGGAGGAAATTTTAATTCAGTAAGCAATGACTGAGTTCCTCCTCTAGAGGAGATATTAGAATGATTGAAAGAAGGCTCTAGAAAGAGCTGCAGCGCCGGGAAAGGGGGCAGCTAACTTCAGTACAGCAGCTGGATTGCATAGCTGGGTGGCAGTTGTAGGACCCAAGAACCTTGGCATGCCGGGGAATGGAAAACTAAATTCTGACTTTGGGGCTTCTGAAAGGGGCTTGAAGGATGCAAATGATGCATCTTTTAAAAGATGAACGTCAGGGGTGAAGATGTGGATGGAGCCCAGGGTAATGAGAGCTGGGAAGATATAAGGTGGTACATTATGGGGGGCCTTGGGTTTTATTTTAAGGAGTTGTGCTATGCGGGGGTGGGGAGGGAAAGTAGTATTTAACCCCAAGATATAGGAAGACACTGAGTAACACGTATTGGGGCATTGTGAGAGCGGCGAATGATTGAGAGGTGATTGGGCTTTTGTTCTATCAGATTCCTTCGTAACCCATGGCTGGTGAGTTCTGTCAAGGGCACTGCCGCTGGCTTATCCCGATTATATAGAAGTTGCAGAATAAATGGATGTGTGGTTACTCCCCACCTGCCACAATGGATAGTGAGTTTTCTACTTTTGAGAAATTTAATTTAGTAAAAATTAGTGATGCCACTGTGTTATGTCTGGACCTTTGAAGTCTATGGATTAAAATCACTCTCCAGGCACAGAGCTGACCAAGAAGGCATTTTATTTTGTTTTGTTTTGTTTAGGGAAGGGCCTGCTGGTTAATGTTAACTTAAACGTGACTCCACTGGCAACCAGCATTCTTGACCCTGTTTATGTTATACATAGTATTTAACCACGGTGGTTGAGTGTTCATAGCCCAGAAGAGAAAGAATTAATTAGTTTGGAATTGGGGTTAATGCCTTTGTAAAGGGTAGGGGTGTGGATGGAGGGAGAGAAGCACCCTGAATACTGCAGTGAGGGCTGACCCAACTCTGAACATCTGTATTAAGTTTAACCTCCAATAGAAGTAGTCTGCTCAATACTGGAGACTAATACTTCTTAAGCAACATTCCTTTTGGTCATCTGCTCCCCTGCTCCCCAAATTTCTAGAGCTGAGGCGTCTAGCTTATTATCTCTTTTATAGGAAGAATGCCTGTGGGACCCATTTGGGAGAGGCGCTTAGCAGCTCTGTAGGTTTCCTTTCACACCTCAATATCTCTGTCATGGGTAGAAATAGATGGCTTGTCAGCTGTGTGTTCAAGGTGGAGTTCATTTGGGTGAGTGTTCTAATTGCCCTTGAATCTGGAGATGCTGGGTTACCAAGGAGATAGTTAATTAAAGAAGATAGGTCAACTGCTTTTTACTATTATCTGAATACAATTTGAATGAATGATCTTCCCAGCAGTTTGCATAATCTCTACAAGAGAACTCAGGTTTGGCTTGTTTGATCATTGAATTAAGTGAGGGAGCCCAAGGTTAGTTTACTGGATTTATTAGAAGGATATCCTTTTTTGGGGGGAGGGGGAGGGCATTAAGGGATTTTATTTAAACACGTTGGCATTTTTTTCCTGCAGATTATTATGATTTCAGAGTAGTATCATTGTTGTTATTAGTGACTTATGGGGATGGGTCAAAGAAAATCATTTTAATGCTTCAATGGTAGCTCCTGTCATCTGATCTGTGGTATAGAAACTTTACCCTTGGAGGTCATGTAAAAGTCAAATTTCTTTCAGAAATGAAAGAGAACTCTTTTACTCCATGCACGGATTTAGGTTATCATTTATTTTATTTTTGTGGTACTGTTTTAAAAAGGTGGTGTAATGATAGGGCAGCCTCTTAACTTTAGTCCAGTGCTAACACAAGCACATATACGCCTGAATGATGTCGATCAGGCTGTGTTTGTTGTATTTAATATGGAGATACAGGAAAATGGCTTCAAAATCAGCCTCTTTCCCTAAAAGAGGAAAAGAAAGTTTAATAACACTTGATCATGAATCTCTTTGGGGTGGGATTCCCAAGGTTGAAACTGTTACCTAAAGGCAGTTTTGTTCATTATGGCCATCAAGTGTGCCTATGCTTCTTTTTATTTTATTATTTTAAATTATATTTTATTGATTATGTCATTACAGTTGTCCCAGTTTTTCCCCCTTTGCTCCCCTCCACCCAGCACCCCTACTCCCTCAGGCAATGCCCACACTATTGTTCATGTCCATAGGTCACAGGTTTAAGTTCTTTGACCACTCCATTGCTTCTACTGTACTTTACATCCCCATGGCTGTTCTGTAACTACCTACTTGTACTTCTTAATCCCTCACCTCTTCACCCCTCCCTCCCAATTCCCCATACCCTCCTCCCATCTGGCAACCATCAAAACACTCTCTGTATCCATGATTCTGTCTCTGTTCTTCTTGTTTGCTTACTTTGTTTTTTAGATTCAATTGTTGATCGATATTTATTTGCTGTCATTTAATTTTTCATAGTTTTGATCTGTTTTTTTATATATAACTCCCTTTAACTTTTCATGTAATAATAGCTTGGTGATGATGAACTCCTTTAGCTTTACCTTGTCTGGGAAGCTCTTTATCTGCCATTTGATTCTAAATGTTATCTTTGCTGGGTAGAGCAATCCTAGCTGTAGGTCCCTGCTTTTCATGACTTTGATTATTTTTTGCCAATTCCTTCTAGCCTGCAAATTTTATTTTTGAAAAAACAGCTGACAGTATTATGGGAACTCCCTTGTAGGTAACTCTCTGCTTTTCTCTTGCTGCTTTTAGGATTCTCTCTTTATCCTTAACCTTTGGCATTTTAATTGTGATGTGTCTTAGAGTGGACCTCTGTGTACCCATCTTGTTTGGGATTCTCTGTGCTCCCTGGGCATGCATGTTTATCTGCTTCACCAAATTAGAGAAGTTTTCTTTCATTATTTTTTTAAAGAGATACCCAGCTTTTTACTCTTTCTCTCCTTCTACTGGCATTCCTACGATGTGAATGTTGGAAGACTTGAAGTTGACCCAGAGGCTGCTTTCACTATCCTCATTTTTTTGCAGGGGGGTGGGGGAATTCTTTTTTCTTCTTGCTCTGATTGGTTGTTTTTTGCTTCCTTATGTTCCAAATCATTGATTTGATTCTTGGCTTCATCAACTCTACTGCTGTTTTCCCATGAATTGTTCATTATTTTAATTAATGTATCTTTATTTCTCACTGGATCTTTTTTATGCTGTTGAGGTCCTCACTAAGTTCCTTGAGCATTCTTATAACCAGTGTTGAACTCTGCATCTGATAGATTGCTTATCTCCATTTTTTTTTAGTTCTTTTTCTGGAGTTTTGATCTGTTCTTTCATTTGGGCCATGTTTCTTTGTCTCCTCATTTTGGCAGCCTCCCTGTGTTTGTGTCTATGTATTAGGTAGAGCTCCTTTGACTCTGTTTCTTGGTAGCGTGGCCTAATGTAGTATGTGTCCTATAGGGTCTGGAGGCACAGATTATCCTATCAATAAAGCTGGATATTCAAGGTGCTACCTTCCTGTGGGCTGAATACACCCTCCTCTTGTAGTTGAGCCTTGGTTGCTGTTAGCAAGTTAGTGGGAGGGATTTAGCTAGGCCAGTCTACTTAAAGACTGGCTGTGAACACTGAGTACCAACCTCCACCCTCTATGGAGGATCATCTGTGCAGGGGCAGGGTGGTGGTGTCCAATGTGGTCTGTAGGTGTCTGCTAGGTTCATGGGTTCTGGGGTTTCCTGGGTTGTGCTGGCCAAGGTCAGCACCCACTGTGTTCTGCCTGTGGCCACCCTGCATTAGCTATAAAGCAATCTGAGATGACTGCTACTTGTGTGAGGCTTAGAGATTCCAAGGAGAAGCCAAGCTGTGATTCTAGGCCGGCTGTTGCTAGTGCTGGGCCTGTAGCCATTTAGCAAGAGGAGAGGGGTCTGAGGGGTTACTGAGGCCTGCTGTTGGTTGTTTGACCGGACTTAGGAAATTGTGAACCATGTGCAAAGACCAGCTATTCATATAAAAATGTTAGTTAACAGTTTGGGTGGGGCTGTTAGTTGGGTGGGACAGAGCCTTGGGGGGATCTCCAGGGTGAGTCAAACAGTATTAGCCAGGTTGATGGAGTCTCAGATCTGGCACCCTGCTGCCAGCTCTGTTGCTCTGTTGGGGAAGGGCCCAGAAAAAGGACAATGGCCTCTGCCCACCTTTCTGTCTGGGACAAAGCTGTCCCCCAGCTCTTGATGCCAGACACTTTGGTTCCTCCCTGTGTGCCACTGGTACTTTTCAAGCTGCTGCCTCAATGCAGGAGCTCAGAGGGAGTGTGTCTTAGTAAGTCCATATGTGGATTCTTTAAGGGGACTGCTTGAGACTCTAGAAGTTTCTTCCACTGACTCAGTCCCCGCTGGTTTTTGCAGCCAGAAGTTATGGGGATTTATCTTCCTGGCACTGGAACTCTGGGGGTCCTGGTGTGGGGCCGAGGCTCCATGCTACTGAGATATTCCTTCTGAATTTTTATCCACGGGCTGATGTGGGACCAACCTGTTCTGCATCTCCGCCCCTTCTACTGATCTGAATGGTGGTTTCTGTAATCCTGTAGTTGTCAGACTTCCATTAAACTGGATTTCTGACAGTTCTGAGTGCTGGTCGTCTATATTTTAGTTGTAATTTTGATGTAGTTGTGCAAGGAGGTGAGCCATGTTTACCTATGCCACCATCTTGACCAGAAGTCCACCTATCCTTTTTAAAGTTTAGAATTTACTATACAGAGATTGATACTGTGGACGATTTCTCCTCCTCCTCCTCCTCCTCCTCCTCCTCCTCCTCCTCCTTCTTCTTCTTCTTCTTCTTCAAGCAAGTTGCCCCTTATTCATTTTCTTAAATTTCAGAACAATGGACTGGATTTGATTTAATGTAAGTCTGTTATATGTAATTTAATGTAAGTCAATTTTCTTTCTCTTTGTCCTTGACCAACGCCAAACTGCCTTCTTTCTGAAATCCTTCCCCAACAGAAGGATATTCCTGGCTCCTTGAGAGGAGAAATGATTCAGGGGCAGAGGAAATAAGTTGTTTTCAACCTTAGCAGCACATAGTTGACTGCCTGTTATATAACAACCATTGTGCTAGGTGCTAGGGGCAAGAAGTGGGGGGTGAATAAGGCAGGATTCCTATCCTCCATGAGGAGCTTACTAGTATAGTCACAGATGATTGCAATTCACTATAACAAGCATGATGAAACCAAGCATGAGGTACCTTACCCTCAGGGGCTTTGGGTGGGTGTAGGATGGAAGGTGAGGTTGTGGGGGTTTCAGGAAAGGCTCCTGGAAGGTTAGGATCTGGAGAAACCAGAGGAGATAAATCAAGAAACCTAGAAGAGGAAAAAGGGATCACAATAACGGGAAACCCAATCCAGAGGGTTTTTATTTCCAGTTTTGCTATTGTTGGGTAAATCAAAGGCCCTCTCTTTTTACATCTGTAAAGTGGGAATGAGAACTGATATCTGCCTGCTAATTCTAGTTTTTATTTACTTGTTTCTTAATTTAATCTTTTATTTGTCCATTTATCCATTCCACAGTGAATAGGTGTTTGTTGCACACCTGCCATGACTGAGGAACAGTGGAAAACAAGACCTGTAAGGTCCCTTCTTTCAGGGCACTTGCTTTCTGTATATCATGTTAATAGAAGTTCTTTTGAAATACCCACAAATATGGAGCGTGTTTGTCGAGCTATTTTTGAACTTTAGGAATGTTTTCTTCAAACTAGTCTCAGTAATTTCAGGTCTGTTAGCTTTTCCTTCTTAAATAAGAGAAGAAGAAGGAGATGGAACCTGGTGTTATTTTCTTTTTTTATAAACTTGGAATGTTCTGCCTAGATTTACATGGTAGTTGTCAAGTCTAGGGATAGACGTAGCTGTTTCTTATCTGTAATGCTGGCTTTCTTTCCTTCCTTCTCCCTCCCTTCCTCGCCTTTCCTTCCTTCGTACTTCCCTTTTTCTTTTCCTCCCTTCCTCTCTTTCTCCCTCCCTTTCTTCCTTCCTCCCTTCCTTCCTTCTCCTCGCCCAAGGGCATTTTTTTCATTGCTTTTAGAGAGAAAGGAAGGAAGAGAGGGAAACATCGATGTGAGAGACAAGCATTGATTGGTTGACTCCCGAACACACTCAGATCTGGACCAGGGATCAGGGATTGAACACACAGCCTAGGTATGTGCTCTGACCAGAATCGATCCCAAATCCACAACCCTTCGGTTACAGGACACTCCAACAGACTGAGCCACCCAGCCAGGGCTGGCTTTCTTTAAAAAAAAACATATGAATAATAGATAGCATATTTTATTGACATTCAATATTATTTTGTATTTCAGGTATACAGCACAGTAGTTAGACAATCATATAATTTACAGAGCAATTCCCACAATATTTCAGTTACACACCTGGCACCATACATAGTTACCAGGTAGGCCACGGTGGCTGTCATCTCACTTGGGATATTTTAAATTTTGACCCAACTTGTGTTTGTGTTTCTGTGTTCACTGTGTGACTTGCTTCCTAGAATAATCCAAATCTAGTGTTCGTGGGAAGTCAGACCTCTTTCGAGGTCATGCTATCATAATACTTTGCTTTGTTAATATGTTTTACTTATCTTGGTTGAGTCACTCAGGGATATGGAAATAGAGGAAAGTGTTCCAACCAGAAGAAGGAGCTGTATTCATTTGTAAGAGATGTGGTTTTGTAATGATTCAGAAATACAGACATGTCGAAGTAATAATCTCCCTCTGCCGCTTCAGCCCTGCCTGATGGAACCCCTTTGTCGTCAGTTTGTTATGCAGCTTTCCTTACTTGCCCTTTTGCTTATAGAAGCCTACAAAAATATTTGTGTTTATATATATTTACATGTGTGTGGGATGTGTGTGGGCCTGTTTATGTATTCCCACATGTTTGCGTGTGCGTGCATGTGTGCGTGCGTGCATGTGTGCGTGCGTGCCTGTGCTTCCTCCCGCCCCGATTCTCTTTGGTTTTAGAGAGGCTGTTGCTGAGGCTGCCACCATGAGTCAGAAGTTTCAAGTCTAAAGAGCCTGTGCGGCTCCTCTTTAATCAGGGCAGCATGGTATTACTCAATTAAGAGTTCTTGTCAGAGAGATAGGAACGTCTGGCTGTTATGAACAGGGAACAAGAAAACTATTTCCAGCTGCATGGCCACCGAGACAACAAATACCATTGCAGAGAATGTTATTTCCACAAGAATTCTGCTTCATCTGGAGCTCAGGAAGGGGAGGGGGTCCATTTTGGAGCACCTTTTGTTGGGTGGCAAACAAGGCGATGGTGGAAGGCCTATCAACCACTTCCGGAGCACAGCAGAACAGATAGGTGGAGTTACTCACTATAGGCAGGCCTTATTGGGGGAGTATGAGAGGACCCCCTTAGGAGGTGGCAATCAGCAGAGGATAGGGCTGGAGTGTTCTTACTCAGGGAGAAACAGAGTTGCCTTTTGTTAAGGGGGTTACTTGGCCATCTTGGATTATGATTTGTTGGGAAATGGATTATTGTCATGTCAAGAAAATGAGGCATTCATTCTGTACCCAGTATTTATTGTAGTGTCACAGGGCTTGCTTTACTTTCTGAGTAGACGGAGACTTGAAGGTTCAAAGGCTGGGGCAGGATGGCTGACTTTTCCGAGTCCACTAGTCACTTTATTTGAGACTCTGTCCATTCAGTTTGACGCAGCTGAAATCTTTGCATGCTTCTATGGTTTAGTCCCTATGCTTGGCTGAAGACACTAATATTTAAAAAAATATATAGAAGAAACAACCACCAAGAACGTAAGGTCCCTGCTATCAAGTAGCTCATAGACATGGAGAGCCACGAATACAAATGCCCAAGATCCGTCAGACACAGATAAATGCTGTAAACTGAAATTTAAGCCACATGTCACCCGAGTATCTGAGACTAAGAGAGTAACTGCTTTGGAGCAAAGATCTGCAGCCAGAGTCCGTCCTCCATGGATAAGCTGGCTGAAAGCTCACTCCACAGAGAGGAGTAATAATTAAGGGAGGCCCAGGTCCTGCGTGTGAGTGACAGGTTACGGTTTGCAGCACAGTGGTGGTGTGCTTTGGATCAATCCCGAAGGGCCACTAGAAGGGTGCTGAAAGCTGTTAGGGACAAAAAAGGGGCATGCTGATGCCATTAACAGAGAGGAGGGACATGAGAGTATGAGGATTCTTTCCAGAGAGGTGTGGAAGCAGAGGTTTTCAGCTTGGAAGCTTAGCCGAGAAGTCAGACCTTGGCAGCATTCAGGATGAATTGTTACATGTAGAAGTAAATACAGTCATGTGCCACCTGACAGTGGGAATGTGTTCTGAGGAATGCATCGTTAGGTGATTTCATCCTTGAGGGAACATCAGACAGCGCACTCACGCAAACGTAGGTGGTACAGTCTACCACACACCAAGGCTGAATGGTATAGCCTATTGCCCCCAGGATAGAATCCTGTATAGCACATTACTGTACCCAGTACTGCAGTCAGTTGTAACACAGTGGTAAGTGTTTGTGCATCTAAACATAGAAAAGGCACAGTACAAGTATGATGTAAAAGATTTAAAAGTGATACACCGATATAGGGACTTAACATGCATGAATGGAGCTTGTGGGACCGGAAGTTGCTCTGGGTGAATGAATGTGAAGGCCTGGGTCATTACCACATGCTCCTGTAGGCTTTATAAACATTGTACACTTAGGCTACGCTGAATTTATAAAACAACATGAGAGTAAATCAAGTGCTAGAGAAAACGATGCCATCAAGAGACATGGCTAATCACGAGATATTAGAGGCTGCTTGCTGGCTTCAAATGTCTTGGCACATTTGGCATATTGTTTTACAGCAAACTTCTTTTTCATACGTAGAAAGCGTGCACTCTAAAACAAATATAGGGCAGTAAATACATACACCCATAACAGTCACTTATTGTCGCTATTGAGTGTTATGTACCGGACATAATCGTATGTGCTATACTTCTGCACCACTGGCAGGGCAGTGGGCTCGTTTGCACCAGCGTCACCACAAACATGAGTAACATGTGCTATGACGTTATGTCAACTATGATGTCACTAGGCGACAGGGATTTTTCAGCTCCATTATAATCTTACGGGACTGCTGTTGTGTATGTAGGGTCTTTTATTGATGGAAACATCTTTGCGTTGGGCATGACTGGACCAGTGAAACATGTGTGACAAGCTGCAGAGAACTTTTTGAGTGAGAAGAGTGGTAATGCCTGGGTTTTGAAAAAATTATTTTTGTTTCCCACCCCTCAAGCTCTGTGGATATATAATTGATGAATAAAATTATATTTAAAATGTACAACATGATGAACTGATATAGGTATGTATTGTGAAAGGATTCACCCCATTGACAAACTTGGTGTTTTAAGAAGGACAAGAAGATGCATTTTGATTCTTTACGTTATTTTTCTTTCTCGTATGATTGAAATAGTTTCATAGGTTATCAGACAGTTAGTCATTGAACATCTACTAAGGCTTCTCTTGATGAGGTGGTTCTGAGATGATGAAAAACAGCTGGAGTTTCACCTTGATGTTTCTCTGGAGTAAATAAATGCCCTTGAACCAATCTATTCCAGCAAAGAAAAAAATCCCCCAAATAATTGGAAGATATGGTGATTTGGGGAATGAGAGGAATTACGGATATAGTTTTAATTTACTGCAGGTATAACAGCAATGAGTCTTATTACTGTACTTTCTGCTCTTAAAGAGAAGCCAGAAAACTTATCAGAATAACGTTGGAAATCCTAGCAGCCTAAAGACCAGACTTCAAGAAATGGCAACAGGTTTGTCACGGGGTTTTATAAAATCTGGTCAAGTAAATCTAAGCTTTCATTGCTGAATTTAAGATTAAGAGCAAGATATAGTGTAACTTTGCTCTTGACTTGGTTAAAAAAACCCTTTTCCAATTAAAAATGTATTTCCATTTCAGACAATTATATTGGCATGCCTTTTTTTGCATATAAAATAGAACAAAGACAAATGTGTTCTTACTCTTTTCCCTTCTGGCCTCTATCATAATTCTTTAAGAAGTTACACTCACTTCTACTTGGTGATGAAACTGTGCTGGTAAGGAACTTGGAAAGTGCAGGAGGCTCATCCATTGTTCTGCCACTTAAGAAAACTCCCTTACACCATTTGGGGATAATTTCTTCCAGTATAAAACATATGTGATCTCCTCAAATATTTAACAGCTTTCTGCTTTGCATTATAGGTACACGTGCCATTAACATCTATTTCATTTTTGAATTTCCGATGCCTACTGAAGTGTCACAATATTTAATGTGGATTCTATTTAATGACTCATTTCCTATTCTCCGTTTACTTCTTTTCTGTCTCTTTATGGGTTTGTGCTTCTCTGTATCTCTTTAGGTGCTGGTATTCCCAGAGCCCTGTCCTTGATTCTAAACGATCTTCACGTATGAACTTAACCTACAAAGTAGTCTGTGGGTTCCAGACCTTTGCCATTGACTGTCCCTTCTGCCTGGAGTGCTCTGTTCCCAGGTATGCTCATGCTGTGCTGTCTTGTTTTCACGTCTCAACTCAAATGCCATCTTCTGGTATATAAGGCCTCCTCTACGTACTGCATAAAAAATTGTATGATTCTTTCCATGTATCGAATTTTCCTATATTTCTTCTGCATCATATTTATCTTTTGAGAAGAGGGAAAGCCTTACTTTTTAAAAATTTCTGTTTAATTCACTGCTATTTATCTAATGTGAGCATGATACCTCGTACATAGTAACACTCAATGTTTGTTGAATAAAATTTTTGTTTGAACCGAGATTTTCTAATAAAAATTAATATATGTGCCTTCTACAGAGCATATGAGAGTAAAGATTGTAAGATGTGGTCCTGACTGCATGCAATTTACGATCTAGTGAAGGAGACTGTCTCTGAACCAGTAACCACAAGTGTGGGTGGAGTGGGGGAGACTGGGAGAGTGTAACAGGGAGATGAACTCTGGGAAGTCTGAAGGAAGTTTCTCTGAGAAAGCAGCCTTTATACTAAGGCTTAAAAGATGAATTGAATTAGTTAAGTGAAACTGGGAGGTGAGGATGGAGGAGGAAGGAGACATTGATATAGAAAAAGAAGATAGGATTGAAAAAAATCAAGAAAATAAACAAAAGTCTGATTCTCACTTCTTGAGTTGAAATTAAGTCATTGTTTTAAATGATGGAATTATGTAAGGGTAGAAATAGATCAACTTTCTTGACATTTTTGATGTATAGTACTTCATTTTCAATAACTTTGAAATATAACAGCAGTGTTTTTATTTTAAATTTAAGTCAGTCATTATAGAGGGAAGAGGAATATATATCTGAAAATGGCAATTTTTCTAAGCTGGAACTAGATAAATTCTATTTTGTGCTAATACAAATCACAGTAAAAATAAAAATAGTGCAGGGAAAGTAAACATTCTTGTTACTGTCTGACTCCATTGGCAATAATAGTGGTTCAAAGTGACTTGGCTGATGATTGCCTTATTATATGCCTATAAACTTTTGCATAAATGACTGGTTTTATTTATCATGGTAACCAAGTGAGGTTTGCACAATTTCTATTTCTTGTTGATTAAGGGTTTCTGTGTCCTGATGCTTGAAAAGATCATGATTTTCTCTAGGTGACAAATACAGTATGTTTATTAATTCAGCTACTATAATAATGTCATTCACATCCTCTGTGCCCTGATTTCTCTCCTTGAGCTGTCGCAGACTGATAATGGTCCTTTAGTCTCTTCCCACAAATGGGCTTTTGTCAGTTTTTTGTAGCAATTTCTGTGCGTTAACATAGTATTAAACACATAAAGGTTCCTGTTGGGCCTTTACTATGTAGTTATTAATATAAAATAACCCTCTATGCATTTGGGACTATATTCTTTTTTTTTCCTAATCTTAATGTTCTCCTCCTCTTCTTTTTTGTCTTTGTCTGAAATGACTTCACTAATCCTTCTGATTTTAAACTTTTGGTGTCATTTTATTCAATATGTTTTTGCCTGTAAGCAATGTTCAATTCTTTTTGTTTTAACATACTTCTTATAGGGAAATGTATTACTTTTACATTTGTTGTTATAACCAATACATTTTATCCTACTTCTTACCCTTAAGTTCTCTCTTTGTTTAAAGCAAAATAAACACTCACTTGCCTTTTACCACCAGTATTTAGCCACGTGGCCTTTGGTAAATTACATAACGTTTCTAAGACAACAGTTCTCTATTTGTAAAAAAACAACCTAAATGGAAAAGTTCTTAATTAATGCTTTAAAAATGTCTGGCACATTGAATGTGTCAACTGCCATTTTTCTCATTGTTGACAGGTTGAGTGATATATGTTGGTATTGTTGTCGGAATTGCTGGTATTTGACTGCTTTTGAACCTACAAAAATGGCATTCTCATGAGGTTCAGTGAAATCTTCTCTCTGGCCTTACTTTATTTTCTGTCTTTTTCTATGTGTCGTTTCTTTCATACAGCCATAGGATTTTGAAATGGCTAAGTCTAGTGTTTAATTTTATGAGCGATGGCTGCTTTTATGTTTCCAAATACTTTCGTAAACCTATGTTTTTCTGGTTTCTAAAGTCAAAGAACTAAATAGCTTTTAATCCTACTCCTGCACAACAAATTTAATATGCCTTTATTTTTCTTGCCTTCTTACCCCTTTCCAATTTTTGTTATATATAATACATTTTTTATATTTCATGTTATAACAAATTTTAAGTATAGTTTAGATTTTGTATTCTAATTTATAATAAAATCTGCAGCAATATTTTGTATGTGTGTATAATTAGTTTTGACCCTCATTAGTGTTTGTGTCCATTTAGGCCCCTTGCTTTAGCTGGCTTCACAGGTGCCTGCATGTAGTTGGGGGTGTTCTCCTATGTTTATGTGGTTAGTTGCATCCTCTGCATTTCTGAATCAGGCTCAGGATTTTTCATCCAGTTAGAAGAGTACCTGTCTTGTGAAGTTCAGAAGGTGCAATGTACATCACTCAGATTCATGTGGCCCAAGAATGTGCTTCTTTCCCATCCTTGGCAGAGTGTAGTTAGTAGACACAATGCCTTGATTTTGGCTGTTTTTTCTCTTCTCTTTCTAGTACCATTAACATTTTTTCTATTGCCACTTTGTGCACCTTCTTGAGCATTTTGATGGGAAGTTTAAAAAAACATTAGTATTGGAACATAAGTTCATCAGCTTCCAATTTTTCTCACCATGACCCATAATTCGAAATGATGACCCATACATGAATAAAATGGTTTTGTGCTGTTTACTACATATGGCAAACTCTGATTTTTTTCCCTTTATTTTTTTCTATTATACTCTGTGTGTTTTTATTTTTTAAAAAAGAGCTGGTCATGACTCAGAAGTTTTGAACGCACTGATCTGGCCTTGAACTGAAGTTTGAAAACCACTGATCTAGTCTGTTGTTATTCTGTGTAGAATTAGTGTCCTTCATTATTTAACATGTCTTTACTATGTACAGTACCAGTTCTACGCTAGTAGCTAGGAAGAGAGCCATGAATAAAGCATCACTGTCATTGGCGATGTGAAGCAGGGAGTCTAGTGGGAAGGAGGATATCGACCAGATGATCACCCAGGTATATATACGCAATATGTGATAAGTGCTACTGGGGAAAAGAATAGGGAGTGTGAAAAGAGATTAAATGGGGAACCTCATCTGTCTTTGGGGTGATTCAGGGTTTCCCTAGGGAAGTGACATTTGATGAGGTCTGCAGAATGAGAAAGGGGTTAGTTAACTATGTTGAAGGGACGTGGTGGGGGGAGCATGGGATTGTAGAGTCGTGGAAGCAGTGAGTAATTGGAGCGAAACAGAGTCCTGGAAGTGAACGGCCAGTGGAAGGCCACCCTTTTTGTTGGATGATTTGACACTTTTTCTGATACTTAATGGGCCTTCCTGTTTGTGGCTTGTAAAATTTTTCACTTGACAAAAGTCAGATAAGAATAGAAAGCATATTTTTGGGAGATGAGTGTAGGTATGTGTTTAAGCAGTTTTTTTTATTGAGCAATTTTTGTCTATTGCTAAATAATAATAGCATTTATCAAAGGCTTGCTCTGCATTAGAAACTGCAAAGCTCTGCATGGCTATGTAGAAGTACTTTTGGTTAGATTAAAAATATTTTTATATTGTGTAGTTACAAAGCTAGTAATTATGTGTAATTTGTAAAAAGGGAGAATGCAGAAGTTAAGTTTTGCTAAGTGAAGACCAAATGATTGGGTATTTCATAGCTTCCTATGATTTTTTAAAAAAAATGGCTTGAAATTACTGCCACTAGGCTTTTTGTCTTTTTATAAACTTATTTTGCCGTGATAGGATTTAAGGGTTCATTCCGCTTCCCCACTGTTTTAAAGCTGTGTGAAGAGTTCAAAAATATTTGAAATTGGAAATTTAAAAGTAATTTTAAGACTGAAATGAGTCATGAGGCTAATGTTGGAGACTAATGAGACTGTGAATCAATTAGTTAGAGACTAATGAGGCCATGAGTCAAGTGCCGGTTTTCCCGCTGCTGCCCGTGGGGCCTCAGAGAGTCCTAACGTCAGGTCTTCGTCCTGAAATAGGTGACCTGGAGTCAATTTGCACAAATCATTTTCCCCATCATATTATTCAATGACTCTAAGCTAAGTATTTTCAAATACTTAGACTTTGGTCTGGCTGTTTACTCTTCAAAGAAACGATGATCCCATGTCATTGAGCTGAAAGATTAAACTTGTCTGAGAAGCACAAGCTAAATACGGGAGGGCTCCAGGTGTTTGCATCCTCATGTTCATTGTAAGGTAAGGCTTGGAGGGCACAAACATATTTTTTAAACATCTTTCCATTATACAACGTTGCTAATGCTTTTCCTGGAAATACGGAAGAGTAGGCAAAGATTAGGACTTGGCTGAGCAAACACTTAACACTTAAACATAAGAGTTTGTAGTTTGCCCACATTAGAAATTAATTTTTCTGACCTTTTAGATTCAGTAGAGATGCGAAAATCATATTTGCTCGACGCTTGCTTTGGGGGACCTATGTAGTATCTAAGTCGTTATAGGTAATCCACAATTTGTGAAAATCCACTGAAGAGTGAATAATGTTTTTCCAAAGGATTTAAAGAGCTAAGGAATAATGTGAAGGAAGCACTAAGCTTTGATGACTATTCTTAGGAATGTTTGATAAGGAATGGGTTTTAAAAGACACTGAAATAGAGAACAGGCAGACAGTGACCAGAGGGGAGAGGGGAGGGAATTTCGGGGGATAAAGGGAAGGATTTACAGGAACCAGTATAAAGGACACATGGACAACAACTAAGGGGGGGGGTGGAAATGGGAGGGAGGTGGGGAGCACTGGGGGGGTGGGCTGGGATGGGAGTAAAAGACAGAAAACTAAGTGTACTTGAACAATAATTAAATTTTAAAAATTAAAAAAGAAAGGAATGGGTTTTATATGGAAGTCAAAGGTACTGGGCAACTCGGCTTTTCTTACCAGTGTATTCAATCAGTCAATTCAAATATATTATTTTTTATAATTTCAAAACTTTTAGTCTTGCAAGTTCACTTGTTATCATATGAGCACTTTATTACCCTGGTTCTTAATTTTGCAGAAAATCTATTTGAGGAAAAAAGATGAGATGAATGCTTTCTTATTTATTTGAGCTTTACCTAATTCCTCATCCATAATAAATATTGATCCAGGAAGTCCCAGTAACTGTGGCTATTTTACTTAGTGTGTTTTGGTGCTGGTTCATCAGCTTATATTCCTTTATTTTCTGTTAAATATCTGCTGTTTAAGCTGATACTGTATGGAAACCTGGCCAGGACCGCAGGCTCCTGATCTGGGACACAGCAGGGGCAGGCCGCAGTGTTTGGGATCATGCCAGGCACGGGGCCGGGCAGGTAATAGGCATGGGTGTTGCTCAAGGCGAGTACTAGAAATAGGTTGGATCGGAAGGAGCCAGAGTCATGGGGTTAGGTTAAGGTCAAGGCAGATGAAACCAGGAAGAGCACAGAGCGTTCTGAGGCACTGCCCAGTGTTCTAAGGAACGGCATTCTGGAGAGCCCTAAGAGAGAAGTTGTGTGGATGAAGGTCGAAAGCTCCCTGGATGAATTTTATTTCCAGAGTGGGAAGTGTCAGTTGAACCTCTCTTTTGGTTCAAGGGAACCTCTGCACTCAGCAGGGTTTCGGCACCGTGACCCTGGGAAACATAGTCCCAGCAAGTCATCGAGGGTTTCAGCACCTCAGAGTGGAGGGCCGGGAATCACAAATTCTTATCTGATTCAGGTGTTAGGGACCTTGTTGAACACCTTCTCTAGTAGCAAGAATTAGGCCAGGTTTCATATCTAAACATATTATTCCTGCAAGAAATTTATTATAAAACATAATTCATGCTCCATTAATTTTGGGGGAAAAATATTTCCCCAAAACACTGGGAATCATTTACCTACCGAAGTCCCTTTCTTTTTCCTTCTTCATCCTGTTTTGATGTTGGAATAATTCAGCAGGTAAAAGGGTAAAATTTTTTAGTAAACACATCTTAAAGTATTTAAGACTATTCAACTCATTTAAAATATTTGTTTTTATGTTAAAAAATCTGCCTAGAATATTCTTAAAGTGTTTTAAAAATTATTTTTAAACTACATTATGGTAATATTTAAATAAACAAACATGCACATTTGCAGTTCTCTAATGTATACTTTTCATTGTTGGTTTTTGGCCTCTCTTTTTTATGGTTTATTTTATGGTCTACTTCTACCTAGAGATAACAAATGTGTTTTTGTTCTACTGACCATTTCTCATCTTCTGTTACACATGGCAGTATAGTCTGAGTCATTATATTTTTTAATAGTAATCTATTAAGTTGTTAAACTGTTGTTCATTCAACCATTGTCCTATTTTGGGACTTGTAGAGTTATTTCTCATTTATTTTACATTTTAAAAACGCTGTACCAACAGTTTTCTATGTAATTTTCTGAGACTAAGGTGAGATCGTTAATTTGAGAATAATATCATTTGGCTTTCAAGTAGATTAAAAAGGAATATTAAGATAACTTTTTAAATTACAAAGTAATATATGTTCATTGTAACAAACAAAAAATATATAAAGAAAAAGAAGAAGTAGCTATAATCTCCACTTGGAGATGGTCATTATCAACTTTATAGGGTATTTCCTTTTAATATTTTCTCTGTACACTTTGCCTTGTTTAAATCCTAGTGGGTGCAATGAATATCCTGTTTTTTATCTTGACTGCATGTCATAATTAAAGGCAACCTTAATTCTGTTCAGTAGTGCCACCTCCCTGTAGCAAATACTCCTGTGTGAGACGCTTTTCCCGAATTTCAGGTGATTTCTTTAGGGTAGATTCCTAATTACAGGATTCATGCCTCAAATGAGGGATGATGTTTATAAGTAGCAGGGATGAGTGATTAAATCTGCTTTTACAACAGTGAAAACAGTTCATTCTTCCACCAGCAGAACTTGAGAAAATTTTCTAAAAAGATCTAAATCTGTGTGAATGAAACATGGCTTTGTGGAACTTGGAAAATGATTGGAGCAACTGGAAGCTTTACTACTAATCAGCCCTGGGTGACACTGAGTGGAATGGACCCAGCCTCACTAAGGGATTTGCTTGTCCCCGTTGCAGTACCGTCCTCCACTTCCCACAGCTTTGTGTTCCAACGGAGAGCATCTTCCCAAGGCTTTCCTGGTCCTTCTCTGCCCTCTGCGTGTGCGTACTTGAATATGCTGCAAGATTTTTTGGTTTTAACTGTATTCACTGTATGAACTAATTGTAGAATGTCCCTGCTTAGTACACTTCTGCAGAAGAACTGATTAACTACTAGCAGATGGAATAAATACTAAAAAAAAATGGATAGCAAAAAATGAAAAACTAAATAGTATTTATACCTATACTTGTTTAGTATGTATTCCCCATATTAGTCCCCATAAGCTTTATTTCCTTCCAGATGCCATTGATATTGAAGTCAGGGACCACGTTTACTCTTTAGGGGAAACCAAGTTACCTTTCAAAAGAGGTAGTTTACCATTTCATCCACTATTGGAAGTAATCACATGGGATACAATTCAATTTCACTTTTAATTAGTGACCACTTACAAGACTCTGGAGACGGGAAGGTGAGTCAGGTGGAGGCCTTGGCTTCAGAAAACTCACAAACAGTAGAGGTGTGATCAACGCAACACTAGAAGTTTCTTACTTGTGTATTTCCCTAGTGAAGATAGAGAACTTCAGTAAGCACAGGAAGGAAATGCAGGAAGATGAAGTGGGTGTGGGTTTAAGCAGAGACCAAACCCAAGGGCCCGCCCCAGGGTCCTGCCCATGTATTAGGAAAGAGCCACACATGTCACTGTTTTTCTTGGTAGCTGACATGAAGAGGGGACACAACTGTCTGTATGATGCAGAGATCCTCTGAGGATAACGACTGAGCCAGGCACCCACCACTTCATGGAACTGGGAGGAGAGAGGTTGTTATCTATCGTTCTTTAAACATTAGATATGCTAATGCAATGAACAATGTCTCCAAACACAGTCTTTACAGTGACTACAACAGTGGGGTTTTAAAAAGATAATGTTGCTCAATGTAGGTCAGCAGCATGATGCCAAAGCACATCTCAGAAAACCAGTTCTAAAGGAGCCGGAGCAAGACAGTTCAGGCACAGAGCTCCTTGCTGGGGAGGCTTTGTCAAGGATAGACAGTCCGCGTTCCTTGTGGATACCTTTCTGGATATTGCATATGAATATTAGTCTCACAAAATAGTATTTTTGGTGAGAATTGAGTGGAAGTGAGTTTAAGGTGCATAACTCAACGCTGTATTCTTTTCTTGTCAGCGAAGTGTGGAATCTATGTAAATGTCAGCCCCGCTGACATGAGGGAGCAGTATGAGCATGGATCCACCTGTGAACACAGGTATTTGGGTTATGGGAATACCCACAGGTGTGTTCTGTAGTCTTTTTACTTCAAGGAATTGAAGGAAGAGAAGTGGAAGCTTTGACATTTTATGGCTTTGGCTAAAGTTTGCAAAACTGGCAGTCTGTGTGCTAAATGAACTTGGTCCCATATTTTTTCATTTGCTCAATACAAGGTTTTAAAAGATGACATAGCCAGGAAGGCATTATGATTGGTTCTAGTGTAAATGTAAATTTAAGATTTGTTTTCACTAGGTTACTTTATCTATTATGAAAGCTGGTTGGTCTCTATGGGTATTTGCGTTTATGACACCTAATGAATTTAAGTCACAGTATAATGTGAAGTATGAAAAAGTTTCAAAGGCAGCATAGAACAGTTAGTGATTAATATGGATGAGGAGGAATGTCCTAGAAGGTTTCGTTGAGAGGTGATTCTGAGGCTGGGACTGAAAGGATGAAATAGGTATTTACCCAGCAGAGAGTCTGGACAAGGGAGGGTATTCTAGGAAGAGTCAAGTGCATGTGCGGACTATTGCATGAGTCAGCATTATGTACTAGGGAAGTTCTGAGTAGATTTAAAGTGCTGGAGCTTAATGAGCAAGGCAGGTTATGTTTGAAGTAGGAAGTAGCTGGAGGTTTCAATGTGCTATGCTCAAGGACCTTGGACTTAAGGCCATGGGAAACCATCGAAGGGTTGAGATCTGAGCATTGGCATGCCAGATTTCTGTTCCGGAAAGATTATTCTTCACGCAGCCAAGGAAAATGGTGGCAGGTGGAAGAGGCTTGAATATCCTAGCAGAGATAATTAGGACCTGAATTAAGGCAGTGATAATGGGTTCGAAGAGAAGGAGGCAAAGGAGAAAGATGTTTAGGAGAAAGAACTGGCACAACTTAGTAACTGAGTAGATATGGTAGGTGTTGGACAGGGAGAAGTAATGGTGAAGGGCTGGTGAGTCCGTTGACAAAACGGTGGAGAAGCTGGTGGAGAAGTAGGAGAGAGTGAGGAGGGCATCGGGAGTGTATGGGTTTGCGAGGTCTGCCATAACGAAGCACCACGGATGAGGTGGCTTGAACAGTGGAAACTTTTCTCACAGTTCTGGTGGTTAGAAGTCCAAGATCAAAGTGTTGGCAGGGTTGGTTTCTTTGGAGGCACCTCTTCTTGGCTTGTTAGATGGTCATCTCCTGGTGTCTTTACATAATCTTTCCTCTATTGTGTGTGCATGTCTGTGTCCAAGTTTCCTCTCCGATACTTGTCATGTTGAATTAGGGCCCTCCCTAATGTCCTCATTTTCACTTAATTTCCCGTTTAAGACCCCATGTCCATAAAGGTCAGATTTTAAGTTACTAGGGGTCAGGGGGACACGATTCAGCCCATAACGGGAGGAACGAGGAGTGTAGTTTGCTATCTGTTGAGTTCGAGATGTCTAGGAAGATACAGGGGCTGTGGTGGTTCTAGAATGCATTTACATATGTGAGAATGCAGGTCAGAAGAGTTCCAAATTTAGTAGTTAAAACCTTGGGGGTGGATCAAGTTGTCTTGGCCAGTGGTATACCTGCACTTGATTTATCTTAAGACTCACTGGGAGGAGCTTTAAAATAAACCACAATCAGGCGTCCCAGTTCCAACCAATTGTCTCAGTCTTCAGGACAGACACCGAGGCAGCTCCGTGGTGATTCTAAGGAGAGGAGTTACTCAAGTTCTTTTTAAGGTAACATTAATTGCATTCATCTTTTACCACATGGCAAGTTTGAGAGCGTGTGGAAGGTGAGCCAGAGAAACTATGTGAATGAATGGCCCGTATCATTCATGTGGTGGGTGATAGGAGAGAGAAGGAAGGGGAAGGGCAGAACTTAGAGCAGCTTTTTAAGTTCTGATTTCTTTATGATGATGATCAAAGTTTGGAGTTTTATCAGAATTGGGGTATTAGAGGGCAGAAAGAGTGTGGGAAGTAGCAGGATGGTGTGAAGGGAGCTCATGGGGTGGGCCATGACATTTAGGCTGGACATGACGGCACTGATGAATGGGGGAACATGGAGGGGACAGGAAGCCAGGTCATTTGATGTCCAGAGGCAGATATAGTGTGAGTGTGAACATCTGTACAGATGTACAGTTCCAGTTAGAGAGGGGATTTTGAAGTGTCACAGGGTGATTCTGAGTAATGAGAGGCTAAGCAGAGAGGTCAGACTTTCAGTTCTGTTAAAATTGCCCTTGATAATGACTTGCTTGATGACTGAGTGGTTTGGAAGAGAGGGTGGAGCATGGCGGAGATGGACTAGATAATCTTTAACATCACTTCCAGCCTCATGATTTAGCAAAAATGTCCTTGAGCCATTGGTAGCTTTTTGTCATTTTGGAATCAGAATACAGCAGTTTGGAAAGTTACCATTTCACAATTCCATTTTTATTGACCCCCTTGTAATTGTAAATGTTTAACAGATTATGGCCTCTTTAAATGCCTTTGGAATCCACTAATGCGCGTTTCATAGAGTTTACAGAGTGAAGTTGTACATTGGTCAGAAAATGCCTGTCTGTATATCGCTGATCTGCCTCTGCCAAACAGCTGGCCTCTGAGGCCGATAATGTGCAATTATGGCAGGAAAGAGAGGAGTTACTCAAGTTCTTTTTAAGGTAACATTAATTGCATTCATTTTTTACCACATGTCAAGGGTCATCGTTATTACATTTACCATTTTGGGTTTGGACTTGAGCCTCTTTATTGTGGATTTGTTGGTCCGGGGCATTTTCAGATTTAGTTTTGTGGTAGGATGTTTTGTCTACAGTTTGCATCTGTATTTGAAAATAGAATGAAGTGCAGTTTTAAACACCAGGACCTAAAACAACGGAAAGAATTTATGAGCACATTTTGTGTTTAGTGTTAGGATTTTGTCTTGATATTTGAGGAAATAAATTTGATCCTCTTCCAGGAGTATACGAATGACTCCTGAAATTTTGTTGTTTTTGCAGCGAATGCAGAAATCAACCACTTCAATTTTGAGTTTGCTCGTTTGAGGAAGAATAGTTTCTAAATTGCATAAGCTTAGTGTTAATACTTGAAAAGTAAAGTTATAAAATTAAACTTGAAATTTAAAGTTGTAAGAGTGAAACTTGAGAACTTTCACAAAGCTACAGGCTGAGTCCAACTGGTGTGTCCTGTTCAGTCACCAGAATTCCCCTTCCTCTACTGCTTGGGGTTTTCCTTCTCTCTTCTCTTCTCTCATTCCTTGTTCTCTCCTCTTTTTGGCAGGTTCCTCCCAAATGAACAGTTTCTCAGCTTTTTTACCACTTATCTCCAAGGGTCAAGTGTGAGTGAAGAATAGTTTTAGGCTACTTATTTTCCCCTGTTCAGGTTCAGTCTCATTGAATAATCTTCCCCTTTCCTCATTCTCCTGCTGCATCCGGGTCCTGTTCTTCTCTTTAGGGATAAGCTTGGACTGGAGCTAAAAGAAGGGATTACCAGTCCCTGGTTCTAATCCAAATTTAACCATCAATTGAAACCAGCCCAGATTGTGCTAGTCATTTCATATCTGCCTTTGTGAGTTGCCAGGAGATAGAGGAGAACCAGAGAAGAGAAAATGAATGAATGAGTGTATGTGTGGTAAAGCAATAACCTTTGGCATCACGGGGTAGGGCATTGGTTCTCCCTTTTTACTTTGCATCAGAATCACCAGTGAGTCTATTTAAAATACAAAGCCCTGGGCGCTCTCTCAGAAATACCAATCTCTGCAATCTGGGAGGGCCCCAGGACTCAGCATCATGCACAGCTCCACTGGTGGACCATGTTCTTTGAGAAACAGTGGACTGGGGACTCTAATTTTTATAATTCTTAGTTTCACAGTAACAGTATTTTTCTAAGCTCAACCCATTTGAATGGCTGTTCTATCAATCTACAGATTTTATTTCATTGTAGTGAGTTCTCTAAATACCTAAGAGTTGAAGTGAGAGTGAGCAAGATATTGGTTTCACTGTGTTCTGGGTTGGCATCAGAACCACCCAGCAAGGGCACTGTGTTATGTTTTAGGGGCCATCTTTTAAGAAGAGAGAAGTTCTCATAGAGAGTGGAAAGGGGTTCTGAAGGACATGTGACATAGCGCTTCTCAGATAGAGGAAAGAAAGAACGGATGACCTGACTTTAGCTTCATCTGTCTGATGCACCTTCAAGTGTTTGAAGGATGAGATTCAGCTTGGTTACAGAGGAGCACCTGGGTCTCCTGGATGGCTTTTACATCACGAGCTAATAATATATATTTAAAGTCACATGCAAGTGTGTTGCCCAGTGTCTGAATTTTCATTCCTGAATAAATTAGAGATTAAAATCTGTGGTTTCTAGTTCAAGGATATTGTACACAAGCACACCAATCTTATACCTGATGTGGATTTTGATGCCATTAAAGAGAAGTGGCAGCAGCCAAGTGTGGCTATGTCTTCTGCCCTCTTCTTCTCGGTTGCCATGGTCTTTTTTCCTTATGTTGAAAGGTCATAGCGACTGTTGACATTCCCCCTCTAAATGCCCATGATTGTACATTGTAACGTGTTTTAAGATAGGTGGTTTTCGCCCCTGTCTTATTTTTCCTGGTTCCCTTCCTTCTACTGCTGTGGTTCCCAAGACTCAAAATTGAGGCCATATGTGTGTCAACGAGAAGCCCTGACTGGCCCTCTTGTTCTCTCCTTCCCCAGATATTAATTCGAGAAGGAGATGGCAGTGCCGGGGACGGCCACTGGTAACGTTCTTGTGTTATTCCCACCTGCTATTCCCCTGCAGGTTCCTTATGAGATCTGCACATATTTTTGTTTGGTGCTTTTCATTTTTCACGTGCAAAGGGCAACCCTTTCCCATTAAGTTTTAAGTCTCTGAGAACATTGCATTTGAATATACGGATACGGTGCAGGTTTGATTTTGACTTCGATGACTTTGAAATGGGGTTTGCTTGTGCAAAGTTTAACCCAGATTGTACATCAACTGCAACGGACCCACCTATGTGTCCACGTGCATACGTTAACCTTTTTTCTTAATTGTTGCCTTGCTTCCTCATGTATTTTGTGATATTTTTTCTTTTATGTGAGCTCACGTTTCCAGGAACTTTTTTTTCTGGGAATTCTTTGAGAGCTTAAGGTGAATTAATTCAGGAAACACTTCTGTTTGCTTCAACTGGATGCCTCAGCTTCAGATTTTTGGGGTGGCCACACCTCTTGTATGAATTCAGGCCCCAAGTCCAAGTCTGAGACAGTCAGGTTTCCTCACCCTCTCCCTGTGTGACATGGGTCAGCATTTCCCCCCTTGTTCACCTGGTGAGGGTTCTGATCTGCTTTTCACTTTCGACTTGACTTCCACCTGTAAAAGCCAAAGGTAGAAGTCACCTGGCATTGGGATTTCACTGGTTGCTAAGTTTAGTGTTCTTTTACCTCAGCTGATTTCCTGACATATTTCGGTTTCTCGGGAAGGTCCATTACTTTTTTGGCCAACTTGACTAAGCATTTACAAAGGTTAGGGGCGTGTGTGTGTTTACCTGTGTTTACACACACCCAGCAGTCTTAGGTGTCTTTCTGTATAGGGAAGGTAGTTTGTCCTCAATATTTCTGGGGTGAAAGTTCACAGTATAACTTTTTAATAGTAGGGCTTATTTCATCCTCAGAGTAAATTTGGTTTACTTCCTTCCTCAGAATCTTTTGCTTTCAATTTCTGTTACAAAGGATGGCTTTATATAGCTATCTTAGCATAGGTTGCTGATTATTTCCTCAGGATGAATATCCTGAAGCAAAATTGCTAGGCTAAGCTTGTTTGACTTTTGATAGATATTGCTAGAGACACGCTGAAGGATCAGGATGATTGCTTGATGCTGAAACTCCCAGTCCTAGTACTTAAAGGAGCCACACTTCAGTCATGCCGAGTGTTCCAAATTTAAACACATCATCAGTGTGTTGAAGGAAATGGCATTTAATTCTTAAAATCCAGATTTCTTTGATCATTCAAGAAGACAAGGTCAAACACAACTTTTTCTCAATACTAATTGGCCATTTACATTTTTCTTATAAATTTTCCATTTATATTTGTCAATCATTTTTTCTATTACATGACTCATTTGTAGGCTTATTTTTCGTTGTTTCAATGATATATTTAATATACAAAGCCTTTTTAAAACTTAATGTATTAATGGCTTTTTTTTATGATGTAAAACGTTTTTCTAGTGCGCATTTCCATATATGTGTGTGGGCAAAAGTAGGTTTACAGCTATGAGTATGCAAAACACAAAGTTAGTTCTCATATTTTTGATAATTATTGTATTATTCTCCATGTGAACAAATGTAGACCTACTTTTTTCCACCATGTATATATATGCTTTAAAGGTTTGGTTACCTTTATCAATCTTTGAGGTTTTCACTTTGTCATTATGCTAAAGTAGCCACCCCTCAGTTTAGGACAATGTAGATCTTCTATTATGTTTTCTTTCAGGTTTCTTAAAGCTTTATTTTTCACAGACTATATTCACATGGTGTAAAAAGACCTGTCTCTCATCTTACATCACTGTGAATTTATTAGTCAAGTTGGTTTGCCTTTGTACCTATTTGGAAATAGGATTTGGGTAAAGCCAAATCATTTGGGAATTTTTTTCATGTGGAGGCTGTGACTTTGAACACGGAGTTGGCACGGTATGGGATTCGTCATGTAGGTATTTGTGCAGGCGGTGATGAGCCCGTGAAGGAGCCGGAGAGTGTGCTCAGAAAGGCAGAACGAGTTAAGGGCTGTGTTAAAGAAGCGAGCTAGCGGTGCTGCCTGGCCGTCCTAGGGTCACCCTTCTATCACGGTGTGTGTGCGTGTGTGTGTTTTCCTAACGGCCATGGGGAACAGAATTATTGGACTTACTAAGGAAGGCTCTTGCATGGTGAATAGTGAGTTGAGAAAGTGGGGAGGAATTTATGTTAACAGTACTCAACTTTTTAAAAATTACATCTAATTAATTATTTTTTTAGACAGAGGGGAAGGGAGGGAGAAAGAAAGGGAGAGAAATATCGATGTGAGAGAGAAACATCCATTGGTTGTCTCTTGTATGTGCTCTGAGTGGGGATTGAACCTGCAACCCAGGCATGTGCCCTGACCTTTCACTCTGCAGGGTGTTGCTCAATGAACTGAGCCATCCCAGTCAGGGCTGTATTACCAGCACTTTATTTCCTGTGTGGGGCAACCATCTGTGGTCAGTGGGTGAATAAAGAGTCACTGATTAGGAAAAAAGTTGTGTTTAAATACTTTGTACTTTTGGGTAAACAAATTCTTTAACTCCCTTTTTATGTCTAGTGGCCATGTGTCTACATTACTTTTGTTATTCAATAAGCTTTTATTGAGGATTGTTTATATGTCAGGCACAATGAGCATTAGGATAAAAAGAGAATTACAGCCCTGACTTTGTCCTCAAGGAGTTCAAAGTCCAGTAGCTGCCTCACAAAAGACTAGAGTTTAGTGGGATGAATATTACCTCTACGTGCCAGTGCAGAGATGATGGTACAAAGGAGGTCACAACCAACTTTCTGCTGATGGTGACGTGTGTGGGTGACTGAGAAGGAGACAGCTGAGACTGGGTAATGAAAGGCGGAAAGACATAGACCTCTGCAGCGTTGTGGATAGGCAGAGGAAGGGGGCATTTCATTCAGTGAAAATAGGATATGAAAACGCACGACGTAACACTTGACCCACTAGGAGCCCTGAGGAAGTTGGTTGGTAAACAATGGAAGGTGGGCCCCTGCGTGAGGAAGAAGCCAGGGCACAGGAGGTCTTGCGGAGTATGCAAAGAAACCTGAAGTGTGCCTCCTCCCTCTCCATTCCTGACAATTGAAAGGGTTTCTACCGTTTTGTCAGATCATTATGGAGGGTTAAATTGGAGAGGGACAGAAACATGAAATAAGATTAGTGATAGAGACCCCTGCAGTTGTCCTGGGGAGATGACCTGAACTAAGTAAGTGACCATGGTGGCCAGTGAAGAGATCATGGATTTGAATCTGTTGGGAAGTGTGTAGTCAACGGCCTTTAGTGGCATGCTCAGTGTAGGAAAATAATAAGTTGGATATGGCATATGTTTGAATTTGAGGTTGTTAAATGAAGCACAGAACATGCTCTGGAATGGAAATGCATATGTAAGACTCATCAGTCTGCAAGTGTCTGTGGGATCCATTGGTATAGATCAGAGCAGAAGTGGGATAGAAAAGGCCTAAGCTAAAAACACAGGGAGCACCAGCATTTCCAACTCCTCAGAGGAAGAGGATTGTGTAAAAATGCCGGAGAAGGAGCAGTCAGAGAGTTGGATAAGAATCAAGGGAGCATGATGTCACTAGTAGGGAAAGTTTAAAGAGACAGTGATTAACAATGTACAATGCCGCTAAAGGGTCAAGTAACATGAGGACAGAGAAATGTCCTTATTTAGAGGAAAGTGAACTTTTCTCGAAATTTTGAATGGTGAGGCAGAAGTTACGTGCATCATATAAGGATGCTAAAGAAATGAGCACAGACTGTTTCTTCAATAATCTTGGCCTTAAAAAGAGATAGAAAGGGAGAGAGAGAGAGAGAGAGAGAGGGGGTGGGGGAAGTAGTAGTTGGGGTCATGGGATTATATTTTTCTGTTTCCTTTTTAAAATAGGATTTATAGCATGATTTTATTTGGAGAGCTGGGAACTGAGGAGAGAACAAAGCTGAAGGTACAGAAGAGAGAAGAACTGAATGAAGCAAACTTGAGTTTTAAAACTAGATATGGCCAGAGCGTGAGCCTGCAAACCAAACAATTGCGGTTCGAGTCCCAGTCAGGGCACATGTCTGGGTTGCAGGCCAGTTCCCAGCAGGGGACGCACGAGAAGCAACCATACATTGATATTTCTCTCCCTCTCTCCTTCCCTTCTTCTCTAAAGTTAAATAAATAAAATCTTTTTTTAAAAAAAGTAAAACAAAAAACAAAACAAAAAACAAACAAAAAAAACTAGATACAGCCAGTCGGGAACTAGGATGAGAGAAATGTCTTGCAAAGCCCGTGTCTGCCGAAATTGGTGGCTGTTACTATCATTGGAAGATACAGTTTTTCAAGGCAAGTGTTTCGCAACTATTTGTGGCACAGTCAAGAACTGTGGCAGCTGTCCACTGGGTGTATGATAAGCCTTCATCTTATGCCTTCATGGAAGAATTATTTGGTTGTTTTCCCCTAAGTCTGAATTGTTGGGATAAACTCTATAGAAATAATGAACACGGCTTTGACACTACTAACAGTGTAGGAGTATTATGTGTTGGTTGGCCCAGTGGTCAAAGAATGTGAGGGGGACACCCCCCAAATGGAAATTATTTATAGAAAATTGTGCATGTGTTCTTACATGTTTAAACTTCAGTCACCTGCAACCTACTCTCCATTTGATGCAATGCACCTATTGAGAAGTTTTTTCATTGCTCACAACAGTTTTTGAACTTGTGGATTTTGATGCTCTTTAGTGCTTCTGCTGGTTTTTTTTTTCATCTCTTCCATATTGGCAAAACATTTCCCTCTGAGGACTTTTTTTTGGGGGGGGGACAGAAAAAACAGTTGCTTGGAGCAATCTTGGGTAAATAGGGAGGGTAGGACAGGGGATCATGCTGTTTCTGGTCAAAAACTGCTGAACATTCAGTGTGGTGTGAGCAGGTGCGTTTATAAATCATCCTTCATGAAATGGGCAAATGCATTGAAAGAGTCTTCCAAAAAAATTCACTGAAGCCGAAGGCAGCCTCTCACAACAACGCCAGCTGGTATGATGCTACAGATGGGTTCCTAGAATGCTCACTTGGGTGGGTGGGAAGTCTGTACTATCAGGGGCCTGCCCACCAGAAGATAATTCTCTTTTTTCTTTGTATGTAAATAAATTCAGTACTTTTGGATTGTTACTGCTTAGCTTAATTCTAGTTTCCATTGCATGCTTGTTTTTGTGAGCCAGAAGAACCTGAAATGCAATCCAAAGTTTTGGGGGATAGTGACTAGGGTATGTGGCTCCAGCATCTTGCTTCACTTCCATAGATGTTTGCTTAGTGACCACGCCCCAGTGTGGGGGATGGTTCTGTTGCAAAGGAAGGAATCGCTGGACCCTACCATGTTGCATTGACATTTGGGTGATTGCCCATTCTGTGGTTGCTGCCACCACTGTTCAGTCCTTGCACCCCAAATAATAGTTTACCTTACTCTACTCCCTTACCTTCCAAACAGAAGGAAGTTTTCCTTTCATGTAGGAAAAACTCTTTAATGCCTCCTCAGAGATGACTACATGTTTATACCAAGAGCCTTTCTCTTTCAATTTGATTTGCTGTATCATCTGTCAAGCAAATTGCATTAGGTTTCCCCACAGGGGAGGCTCTCGGATGATCTGTGTGCCACCCTGCTGGTCTCACTCTTGCCAGCCTTCATCTGAACAGGCCCTAGAGATGCCCCTGTGCACCTATTTACTCTCCTACCTTGGACTGTTCTGGCTTGCCTACCGAACTCAGGGACTGGGGCAGCCATAGGCTGTCTTTCTGTGTTTGAGAATGGATCTCTGTGGCTTAAATACATTCTTACAGAGTCCACAGAATTTAGGGATTCCCATTCTGAATGGGCTTCAGATGACCTGCCTGGATTCCCGGAGTTCCTGACCTGGATATGCAAATTAGGCTTCCTGTGGCCAACACTTGGGCATTTTAAAGAGAAGTCAGACAACCCTAGTACTCTAGACTTTGGATGGATACGTCTTCCTGGAGACTGACCCTTATATTCCTCTTCTACTGACAGTTTTAATTGCTTTGCTCCTGCCTTGGCAGGAAAAATCATATCTATTTATGGCTTTAGATCCTCTGGTTTATCCAGTTTTGATTAGGGCTAAGGGAATGCCCCCCTATCCAGCTCTCTAAAGGGGAAGGATATTGCTTTGCATCCATCCTCACTATTTCCCATTGTTAGTTTATATCAGGTGAGACTGCCCTCCAATATTAAAGATAAATTCTTTCTGATAAGTTCCCACTTGCTTCTAGTTTGGGGTGTTCAAATTTGACACACAGTGAATATTGTCCAGCAAAAATTACATTTATTTATTTTGCCCTCAGCGAACTACAATATATACACAGAATGAAGCAAAAGTACGTTTACAGTTATCATGATGTGAAACACAGAGTTTATTCTTCTATTGTTTATTATTGTGTTGTTTTCCAAACCAACAGCTGTAAACCTGCTTCGCCCCACCCTGTACGTATTGCAGGGATTTACTGTTCAGTGCACAGATTGAGGCGGCTTAGCCGTAAGTTCGAAAATTGACTTCTGAAGGGAGGTTTACAAGAAAAGTATAATACATGAATGTACAATTAAAACTTTATTCTTTTCGAGGAATATGACTTAGGAGAGCCCAGCATTTCCATATGTTTGAGTCTAAGATTCGAATTAGAAAACCCACAGTGAACAAAAAGACTTACTGTGAGCATATTATAACTGTCTTAATGTACACATTGTTCTAGATGCATTTAAGTTACATTTCATTCTGATTCCAAAATGACAGAAGTCCCTGGAGACCCCATTTTGTAGAGGGGAATGGTATCAGTTCCATTTTAAGTGAAAAGTAACCAAGCTTTTTCCACTTCACAATTTCTGTGGGCAGTGTGCCAGCATTACCCAGCACTGCAGTGATGGAAACATTTTAGTTTTGCACTGTATACGTATGGTGTGTGACTCTCATATTGGAGAGTGCCGGCCTAGATTTTGGAGGTAAAACCATCCGCCACTTACTAGGTATTTAGCCCCCGCCTGGTCTCAGGGGGCCCTATTCTTCTCAGCAGACCCAGCTCTTCACTCAGGCGCTAGACTCTGGCCACCCACACCTTCACCTTCCGCAAGGGTGGTCCCCCTTCAACTCCCAGGACTCCTGAAGCTATGCAGCTTCACCAATGGAACAGGAAAGCCCCGGTCCCACTTCCCGCAGCAGTCTTCCAATCAAAGTGGGATCCCTTCTCTCCCAGGTTACAAATCAATGCTAAGACCCTTGGCTGGTGACAAGGAAATTCTTTTTTTTTTTTTTTTTAAGATTTTATTTATTTATTTTTAGAGAGAGGGAAGGGGAAGGAGAAAGAGAGGGAGAGAAACATCAACGTGTGGTTGCCTCTCACATGGCCCCCACTGGGGACCTGGCCTGCAACCCAGGCCTGTGCCCTGACTGGGAATCGAACCACAGCACTTTCCTTGGCAGCCCTGCTCAATCCACTGAGCTACATCAGCCAGAGCAGGAAATTCTTCATGTTAGAATTTTCCCTGCACCCAGATCTTTGAAAGATGGACTTCTGTTCTCCCTTAGTCAGCAGGCCCTGAACCAGCCAGTGGATTATTTATTGTGCTTTCTGATTTATGAAAACACTTCTTTGCACGGAACTTCTGCAAGGGCTGGGAGAAAGGGAGAATGGTGTGGATCACGGTCTGGTTGTTTCTGAGGGCTGAGCTGCGCGGCGCGGTGCTGCTTGCCCTGCTCTCGTCCATCCCTGCTGGCTGGCTACTCTGCAGAATGAGGCAGAGTGGGAGAGGTCTGAACGTGCTTACTTCTAGCTTTTCTTTTTCAGCAAGTGAAGCGTTCACTGGACGCTGCTTTAAACCGGGCTTTATCTTTGCCGTACTTAATAGATATTTATTACTCCCAGTTCTTACACATGGCGGGCTGTTATTCTGACGCAGCTCTGGCTGTGTCAGAGCCATTTTGAGTTTAGTCTGTTTGTTTGTCTTGATGTGTATTTTAACTGGAAGTTGGGTGGGGAAATATTAAGAGATGATGTCACCTTTATTCAGAAGTCAGTTTATGACCATTTGCTAGACTCATGATTTAATCACAGCTTTCTTTCTTTCTTTTTTAAAATCACAGCTTTGATGCTAAGGCAATGTCTCTGGGTTGAACTGACTGACCTTAGAGTTTCACATTTTTCTAGACCTCTGTGTTTTTTTTTTTTGAGTATTGATACAGTCACACTGAGAATCATGTAAAGTCAAGGAATGATCTTTTGATGGAACAAATTTCATTTCTAAATAATGGAAAGCCTATCTATGTTCACATCTGTCCTCCTTTTAAATTTATAATGTAAAAACCTAAAAAAAAAGCCCTTTGTATAAATGAGATATTGACTTCCCAGTACAGCCATCATACAATCTTATGCTCACAGACAGGAAATGAACTTGAGAAGCCTCAGACCCGCTGGTCAGTCCTTCCCTTAAAAGACAGCTTGCTATTTATTAGCTTTGTCAAGGCTAAAGCTGTTGCTTTTGGCGAACACTCTTTGCCATTCAGTTGGGCGGCCTCAAGTAGCTTTGCTCCAAGATTGATTCAGACGATGATGTTGTGGGTACATTTTGCAGCCCTTTTATTCTTGTGGATGCATATTGGGATGGACTCTTGTTCAAAAATAACATGTTCTTCGTAGCTTCACTAAGTGTGTCATTTTAATGTCCAAGGTTTCCAAATGGTGACACCAGACCTCAGATCCCTTCCTCACTGGTCCATGGAGGCTGTTTCTTTTGAACATCATACGTCTCTCATGATTGACATATGAACATTATCGGAGTTTCAGATGGATGTGTGATGCAGTATTTGGGTGCATTGTGAAATGACCACAAATACATCTAGTTAATATCCATTGCCACCAGTTGTTACAACATTTTTGTAATGAGAACTTCTCTTAGCAAATTCCACATGTACTATGCAGTATTAACTATGGTCACCATGCTGTGCATCAGAGTCACAGTTAAAGTCTTTATTAAATAATTCAAAAGCTCCTTCCTAAGAACATTTCTGGTAACCCTCATAATTGGATAAGTGAAGTGGCTCTCAATTTGGATTACGGTCTAATGTATTTTGGTTTTTTAAAGAAAATGCTAAATTTGCTTTTCATGTCTGGTTTCAAAAGCACACGAAGCTGTTTTTTTTTTTCTTGTTTTTAATTAACATCATTGTATACTTCAGACACTTATCAGAGACTTTAGTGCTGAATGACCTACTCTCCAGTTGTGTCAGAGGAGACAACTGGATATTAAACTGGTGGGTGGTTCTCAAAGTGTCGTGCCCAGACCGGAAGCACCAGGGCGGCTCGAGGGCCGGTTAGTGAGTAGAGTCTGAGGTCCACTCCAGACCTGCCAAACAGAAATGGGGCTGCGCGGGGCCCAGTGACCTGTGCTGGAACACGTGCCCCCCAACACAGCGAATTCTGGGTGCCGCTGGTCTGACGTAGTAGTTAACACATCTGGCTTCCGACCTAGGCTCACTTGGGGCATTTGTGAAAATACAGGTTCTTGGTTCCCAACTGCACAGTCTGATTCCACAGGGCCCGGCCCTCAGTGACCCTGCTGTTACCTGCATGGTGGTTGTTACCTGCATGGTGGTCATTACCTGCATGGTGGTCGTTACCTGCATGGTGGTTTCTGGGGGTTTGTCACATGTGGCCTTTCTTATGTTGAGGTTACATTCCTTCTATTCTTTTTTTTTTTTAATTTTTAAAAAATATTTTATTTATTTATTTCTCTTTAGAGGGGAAGGAGAGAGGGAGAGAAACATCAATGTATGGTTGCCTTTCGTGCGTCCCCTGCTGGGAACTGGCCTGCAGGGAACCAGCCTGCAACCCAGGCATGTGCCCTGACTGGGAATCGAACCGCGATCCTCTGGTTCGTAGGCCCGCGCTCAATCCACTGAGCTACACCAGCCAGGGCTACATTCCTTCTATTCTTAATTCGTGAATAGTTATTATCATGAAAGGATGCTGAGTTTTGTCACATGCTTTTTCTGCATCTATTGAGAGGATCATATGATTTTTACCCTTTATTAATGTGATGTATTGTGCTTATTGATTTGCACATGTTGAACCTTCCTTTCGCTCCGGAGATGAATCCCACTTGATCAGGGTGTAGGATCCTTTCAATGCTGTTGAATTTGGTTTCACTGGACTGTTGATGAGAATTTTTGTATCTGTGTTCATCAGGGGTGTTGACCTGTAGTTTTCTTTCCTCATCGTGTCTTTATCTGGCTTTGGTATCAGGGTAGCACTGGCCTCGTAAAGTGAGTTTGGGAGTGTTCCCTCCTCTTTAATACTTTTTGAAGAGTTGGAAAAGGATTGGCATAATTCCTCAAGTGTTTGGTAGAATTTGCCAGTGAAACTATCTGGTCCTAGTCTTTCTTATCTTGGGAGGTTTTAGAAGACTGCTTCAACTACTTGTTATGTTCAAATTTTCTTGGAATAATCTAGGATAATCTAGGAATTGATCCATTTCTTCTAGATTATCCAATTTGCTGGCGTATAGTTGCTCATAGTCATGACTCCTGTTCTTTTTATCACTTCCTGTTACCTGGTTGAAACTTGTTTGGACATGGATGGGGTGGTGAAATACCTGCCCTTTACCTCAAAATGAGCTTTTCGCTTGGCGACTCCTTCCCAGCTCCGGGTCAGTGTCTCCTTGTGCCCTTCCTCCGCATGATGGATGCATTAAAATTGTCAGGAGCCTGGCCGTGAAAGAGTTAATGTTTCCCAGTACCAGGCACTGACATAGGCAGGAGGGGAAATCTGGTTCATTTTGTTTCAAAATACACCATACCTCAAATAAGTACAAACAGCTGCAGGGCAGGACTGGAGCCAAAAGAAATCAGTGTGGTGCTGTGAACTCCAGCAGAGAAGAGTTCATGTAACATGGATCTGAGATCAGACTCCGAAATGAAACCGTCGGGCCCCAGCAGGAGAAGGGTCCTGGCTTGTCACCCTAGTCACCTCCAAAGCCACCACCCAAAGAAGCTGGGTGGTTCTTTGGAGAGGTGGCCCTTTGCTTTTTCCTTTGGAGCCACTTTTCTGCCTTGGATTGAGCACCCCACATTCGGCTTCTTGGAGCCCAGAACTCCAGTAGTGAGAAATGGAGAATTCTTGGAATATAAAGGATTTATGGATATGCTGCCTGCTTACTTGGCTTAAAACAGCAATCACATTAAGGCTGGCCCTACCACACACTCCTTGCTTTTCAAGCCTCAGGAAATTCTTGGTAGAAACTGTATCCACTGAATCCATTGGCTGTTTCTTCTTCGCTCAGCTTTTTTAGGTAATATCAGGGTAGCAAAACTTTTTTCTTCTGATTCTTTGGATGCCAGAATTGCCTTTCTAATATTATAATGCCTTACCATGGCTTTGGGGTGGCCACATAATCCCTTTTCACACTAGTTAGAAGTTTGCTGCGTGACAGCTCCCAATCCCTCCATGTTTGGGTTCCCACCCCGGGGGTTTTCTGGACCCGCAGGACAGCATCCTGCAGGCTAACAGCTAGGTGGTGAGAAGTCAAGTGCAGGGTCACAGCTGTTTTTAGGTTTCCAGTCGGGTTGCAGGTCTCGTCTCGGGCAAGGGAGCTGTGTGGCCACTTTGTGGTTTCACTCTCCACAGTTTATACAAAGGCTCCTTTCTTTTCCATTTTTTTTTTTTTTGCTGCTTTTGTGATAAACAGCTTCACCAATCATTTTTAACAGGTATCCCCTGTTACGTTAAAAACCCTTTTACAAAAAGAAGACAAGCGTTAGAAGACGGTTCATCAAAGCTAGGGAAGGGCCCTTTTTTATTTGTTTTCATAGTTAGTTACTAAATCAGTGGGGATGGAGAAGAGTCATTTAATTCCCTTGGCTTCACATTCCCAATTTCTTCTACAGGGATGATAATGTGCGAGACGGTCTTCATAGAATTGTTAATATTAATGAGTGAGGCCAGCCCTTTCTTGCTGACCTCTCGAGTTGCCAAAACTGTGGATGTGAATCTTCAGGCAACTGCGGTATTTGCATAGCCACAACCAGCCGGGAATAATTCTTCCTCTAGCACAACACTAGTTTTCTTGAGATTTCCCTCTGTGCTCACAGCTTTAAAGAAGTCTGTTTTAAAGAGATATTGCCACGAGGGACTTCACGGAGGAAAACTGGTGTGTATATTGGGAGCAGGAAAGGAAAGGAAAGGAAATGAAGGGTCTCATTATTTTTCCCATAGCAGAGCAGATACTAGGATTGTGTTTAACAGGTATATATATTTTCCCTTCAAGACTTCAGGCAGGATGTATAAGTCTAGACTTACGACGTACACTGATTTTTTTTTTAAGGCTAACTTACCTCCAGTTTAATTAGAGATTAGTGAAGGAAAGTAGTTTTCTTATTTGGCTCTTGAATTTTGAAAATAAACAAAACGTTCGTAGTTTTGAAGAGCGTACCGTGGGCCAAACAACATCTGGAAGAGATTATTTTCACTGTAGGCAGAAGAAATTCCATAATCCACCATCTTCAAAGAACATGGTACCTTTTCACAGCCCCCTTCTGTCCTGGAAGCAGAAGAAGCAGATTGCAGGGACTTCTGCCTCTTCCTTGGTTTTATTGAATGCAAACGTATCTCTCCGATACTGTAGTATTTCTTTAGCTTTTGAAACTACAGTGAAACTCGGTGGCGTGATGCTGCCTGCACTGTGGTCCAGACTGCTACGTTTCTAACGTCCCAGTCGGCTTTTGGCAACATGCCTCTTCTACTCTGTGATTTGTCTGAGACGTCTGTTCCCATCTTCTCCAAAACCAGGCACATGTGTGCCTGGGATAGTCCTGTATTTTGTAACAGCAACTTCTAACTAGATTAAAACATTTTTTAAAAATTAAATTTATTTGGGGGAATGTCTGTTCTTACAGTTGGTAATGGCACATGAACACACTCTTCTAATTAAACCCATTTATTTTAGAAGGTGGGGCTTCTTCTCTTGCCCCTCCTCCTCCATGCCTTCTCCTCTCTCAAATTTACAGAAAAGTTGCAAGTGCAGTACAGCAGTAGTCAATTGAGAATGGATTGCTGGAACTTCCCTGATGCCCTCAAGTACCTTATAGTGTATTTCCTGCAAACAAGGATGTTCCCGCACATAGTCACCAAACTGCCACCAGAATTAGGAAGTTAACATCTTTATCTTACCATCAGCTAACTTTTGGATCCCATTCAAGTCTTCCGCAGTTGTGTCAGTAACAGCCTTTACAGTAAACGGTCCGGCCCAGGACACTGCGTTGTCCTGGTCACGTCTCCTGTTAGTCTCCTTTGTATGAAACCATTTCTCAGTTTTCTTCCTCTTTTATGACCTTGACATTTTGAAGATTATAGGACAGTTCTTTTGTAATGTCTTTCAATTTGGGTTTGACCCACATTTCCTTTTGATTGAGTTCAGATCTTGAAACTTCGGCAGGCATGTCACAGAAGCGATGCCACACTCTTCTTGTTGCACGCGATCAGGGGGCACACAGCGCCGATTTGTCCCAGTTCCTGGGGGTGCTCACTTTGATCACTGGGCTGTGGTGGGGTCTTCCAGACTTCACTGCAAGGTCGCTCCTTTTCCATTGTAGTTAATACAAATTGTGTGGGGGAGGTATTTGAGTTTATGTAAATATCCCGTTTCTTGTCAAACTTTTATTAGTTTATATTAAAATGAACTCGTGCATTCCTATTTTATGCAAAGGGTTTCAATTTGTCCTGTCATTCATATTTAACCTTAAAAATTTCCATTTAGGCCAGGGGAGCCTTCCAGCGAGTTCCCTTGGCCTTTTCACCTGTCCCTTCAATTCTCTTAGTGTTGTCTTACTTTCTGGCACAAGATGTTCTGAGTCATCATGTAACTCTCTTGTCCCAGCTCTGGCAAAAGACATTTCTCCGAAGAGCCTGGTTTCTTTCAGTGGAGAGTGGCACTTGGAGAGTGAGATCTCGGCGCCAGGGCACTTGTTCCTGGGGTGTCACTACCCCCAGGCCTCTCACTGTGTACATGCACGTGCACACTCTGTCACCTGTTTGTATCTCCATGGCTGTTGAAAAGCGTGACTCCACACCTCCCTCTCTCCGCTGTCTTGGACGCCCCCACACCTCTCAGGCTCTGGCAAGTGCCCTGGGCTATCTTCCCATTGGGACACCCGCCTTACCTCCCGTAATCTCTAACACTGCCCTGGGCTGCCCTTGTCGCAAATCTGTATATGTATATGTTATGTATGATATAGATATATATTTGTTATAACATATTGGTTATATATTATAATATTTGTTATAGTACATATATATACTTGTTATATATTATATATTTGTTATATGTTATAACATATATTTGTTGTATATTATATATATATGTATATATATATATATATATATATATATATATATATAAAAGACATCAGATTTGCTTATAAACCAGTGTTTTACCTTCAAGGAAAACGTTCTTTAAATATTGTACTTACAAAATCTATACTATAGTGTTCTTCTTTATTATAAAACCCATGGTTTCTTTTAATATTTCTTGAGAGCCTACCTCAAGAAAAACAGCACATATTTAAAACAACTTAATTTGTTTTGGCATGCGTATGTACCGTGGAAATCATCACCGAAATCCAGATGGCGAACGTATCAGTCACCCCTCACGTTTTCTCCTGTCCCTTTGAAGACATTCCCTTTGTGGCCCTGGACTTTCCTTCTCTTCCTGTCTGTGTAGATGGTTATTTTAAAGATTTTTTCAGAAGGAAAGAGGGAGAGAAACACATAGCCTCCCCCTCTCCCCTACACCAGCCAGGGCCTGGTTTGTATTTTTGATAGTTTCAGATAAATGGAACCATACAGTATGTGCTTTATATTATCTGGCTTCTTCCACACAGTGTATTTATTTCGACTCTGATACATGCCGTTGTGGAAATGAACGGCTCATTTCTTTTTATCGCTGAGTAGTATTCCGTGGAATGGATATAAAACAATTCATCCATTCTTTTCTGAACCGATATTTGAGATGTTCCAGTTTTGGGCTTTAGAGACAAGCTGCTGTAAACGTTTGTGCTCAGCTGTCTGTGTTAACATGTTTCTTTTCTCCTGAGTAAATACCTGGGAGCGAAAAGGCCTGGATGGGATGGGAAGTATATGCTTCATTTTAAAGGAACGGCCAAACAGTTTTCCAAACCAGTCCTGTCTTGCATCCTCACTAGAGGGTGTGGGAGCTGCAGTTCCTATGTATCCTCCCCAGTGTTCGGTATGGTCAGTCTTTTACGTGTAAGCTATTTCAGTTGCTATATAGTGGCGCTTCATTGTTTTAATTCACATTTTCCTCATTGCTGTTCTGTGCTTGTTTGCCCTCTGTGTAATTTTTGGGGAAGTGCCTCAATCTTTGCCTAGTTTTAAAGATTGATCTGGTTTCCTACTGAACATTGACATTAAAAAATACACTTTGGATACAGGTTCCTTATTAGATATATGCTTTGAAAGGATGTTCCCCCAGTTCATGGCTTATTTTTTCATCTACTTCACACTGCCTTTGGAAGAGCAGAAGAACTTTTGTTGAAGTCCTATCTTTCAATTTGTTCTTTCACGGCTGGTGTTCTTGCTATCTTACGAGACAACTTTGTTGAACTGAAGCCCAAGGAGAGTGTCTTCTATGTTGTCTCCTGGAAGCGTTAGAGTTCTGAGTTTTACATTTAGGTCTGTGAGCCATTTTAGTACATTTTTGTATGTGGTGTGTAAGATATGAATTGTCCCCTTCACTCCCTGCCATGGAAATATCTAGTAGTTCCCACACAGTTCATTGAAAAGGCTCTTCTTTCTCCACTGCAGGCCTATTTACCTTTGTCAAAATTAGTGGGCCATGTAAGGGTTGGTCTACTTCTGAAATTACTATTGTGGTTCATTAATCTATTTGTCTTTCTTTAGGTCCATACTGTACCGTCCTTACCCTTTATTATCCTTTTAATATCTATGGGGTTGGAGTGACCACCCCTCTTTCATTTCTAATATTGGTAATTTGTATCTTCTTTTTTCCCTAACCACTCTGGTAAGAGGGTTAGCAATTGTATTGATTTTTCTAAAAAGCAAAAGCCAAATGAATAATCCCCTTGCCCAAAACAGCTTTTGGATGTATTATTTTCTGCTTTCTATTTCATTGTGATCTATTTCCTTTTCTTCTGGATTTAATTTGATCATATTTTTCTAGTTTCTGATGGTGAAATGAGACTTATTTTCTAATATAAATGTTTAGTGCTGTAATTTTCCTCTTGGGAACTGCTTTAGTGGCTTCCCATAAATTTTGATGTTTTGTTTTTATTTTCCTTCACTTCGAACTACTTAAACTTTCATTTAATTCATAATACTTTCTAATTTCTTCCAGTTACCTCTTTGATCTCTAAGGTATTTAGAGATCTCTTATTTTTTTAGTGGTTGGTGACCTTCCAGAGATTGTTCTGTTACTGATTTCTAATTTAATTCAGTTGTGGTCAGAGAACATACTTCATATGACTTGTAGCCTTTTACATTTATTGGGACCTGTTTTACGGCTCAGAATATGCCCTATCATGTACAAGTTCATTTTGCACTTACGATAAAATGTATATTCTGCTGGCGGTGGGTTGAACGTTCTCAAAATGTCAGTTACATCTAGTGGGTTGATTGTGCTGTTCAAGTCCTTCATATCCTTACTAATTTTCTGTTCTATAAATTAATGACAGAGGAATATTGAATCCTCTGGTGGTAATCATAGATTCATCTATTGCTCCTGTCACCAGGTTTTACTTTGTGGGTCTTCAAGTTTCCTTATTAGACGCATAAGCTTTTAAGGATTGGTATGTCATCTTGACGAATCAACACATTTATCAGCATGAAAGGACCTTTATTCCTGGTAATATTTTTTTGCTTTAAAATCTACTCTGTCAGATACTAATATAAACATTCTAGTTTTATTTCACTTAGTGTTGGCTCGGCATATCTTTTCCACCCTTTAACTTTGGAACTATTCGTGTCTTCATATTCAAAGTATGGCTCTTGGAGGGAGCATGCGGTTGGGTTTTGCTTTTTAAAACAGTCCGATCTGACAGTCTCTGCCTTTCCATTGAGTTGTGTAGCTCATCTACGTTTAATATGTATGTGTGTGCTTTGTTACGGCTCTACATAAGTCTGTCATCTTGCCGTTTGTCTATTTGTCCTACCTATTCCTTGGTCATCCTCCTTTTTTCTGTTTGGTATATTTTATGATTTTATTTTACCTACTTCTTGGAATATTAGCTATATATTTTTGTTTTTTAGTGGTTCTTTCAGCATTTATAGTAGGCCTTAATTTACTGTAGGCTATTTTTAAATGATATTATACCTCTTTGTGAATAGTATAACTTTCAATAGTGTACTTATATTTTTCCCGGTGAGCTTTGTTCTTACTTTTGTAACAATCTGCATGTTATTTTTGTCAATTCTTTTAAACAGCTTTATTAAAATATAATTTACATATGATTCAGCCACTTAAGGAGTATAATTCAATGGTTTTAAAAATATATTCAGGGTTATGCAACTATCACCACAATCAATTTTGGGAAATTTTTATCTTCCCAAAGGAAAATTTGTACCTGTTATCAGTTATTTCCTGTTCATCCTCCCTCAAACCCCCAGAAAACACTAATCTACTCTTTTGTCTCATAGATTTACATGTCCTCCACGTTTCCTATAATTGGAGTCATTTAGGATTTTGTGAATGGCTTCTTTCACTTAGCATAACATTTTTAAGGCTCATGCATGCTGATAGCATTTATCATTCTTTCATTTCTTTTTATTGCCTAATATTCCATTGTTTAGAAATAGCACATTTAATGTGTATCTATTCATCAGTCACTACAAAAGTGGACGCTTGTACTGTTTCCACTTTTTGACTATTTTGAATAATGCTTTTATTAACAGTCTCGTATAAGTTTCATGTAGACATGTATTTTTGATTTCTCTTGGATATATATCTGTAAGAGCAGAATCTCTGGGCCATATGGAAACTCTGTCTAATATTTCGAGGGACTACCAGGATGTTTTCACAGTGGCTGCACCATATTACGTTACCACGAGCAGTGCGTGGGGGTGCCGTTTCTCCAAATCCTCACCAGCACTTGTTGTCTTTTTGATTTGAGCCATGCTAGTGCGTGTGAAGTGGCGTGTCATTGTGGATTTGGCTTTTGTTGCCCTAATGGCTAATGATGCGGAGTATCATTTTATATACTTATTGGTCATTTGTATATATATATTTTGCATAATGTCTGTTCAGATCTTTTCTCACTTTATAATTGGCTTTTTTGTCAATTATTGTCTGTCAATTTTTTGTCTTTATTGTTGAGTTTTAAGAATACTTTTTATATTCTGGATATGTTACTTTTTAGATATATGACTTACAGATATTTCTCCCATTCTGTGAGCGGTCAATTATAATTTAAAAAGACATATAAGAAAACTGTTTTATACATATACTAATTTTATTAGCATTTTTGGTGCTCTTCATTTCTTTGTGAAAATGTATATTTCCACCTGATTCAATTTTCCTTGTGTCTGATGGACTTCCTTTTAGACCGGTCTTTCTTTCTTTCTTTCTTTCTTTCTTTCTTTCTTTCTTTCTTTCTTTCTTTCTTTCTTTCTTTCTTTCTTTCTTTCTTTCTTTCTTTCTTTCTTCCTTCCTTCCTTCCTTCCTTCCTTCCTTCCTTCCTTCCTTCCTTCCTTCCTTCCTTCCTTCCTTCCTTCCTTCCTTCCTTCCTTCCTCCCTCCCTCCCTCCCTCCCTCCCTCCCTCCCTTCCTTCTTTCTTTCTTTCAGGATTTTATTTATTTTTAGAGAGAGGGTAAGGGAGGGAGAAAGAGAGGGAGAAAAACATCAATGTTTGGTTGCCTCTTGTGTGCCCCCTTCTAAAGACCTGGCCCACAACCCAGGGCATGTGCCCTGATTGGGAATCCAACGGGCAATCCTTTGGTTTGCAGGCCCGCAGTCAATCCACCGAGTTATGCTAGCCAGGGCCCTTTTGGATGTTTCTTATAGTCCAAGGTCTGTTTATAATTAACTTGTTCCTCTTTTTATGTTTGAAAACATTTTTGTTTTCTTTTTATTTTTGGAAAACATTTCTCATGTTTATAGGATTCTGGACTGATAGCATTATTTTTTCCCATTAAAGATGTTTATCTCTGTCTTTTGCTTGCATTATTTTTGATGAGAAATCTGCTGTCATCATTATCCTTGTTGCTGTCTATGCCACAATTCTTTTTTTTTTTAATCTGGAAACTTTAAAGATTTCATTGTTATTAATATGTTTTGATAAATTTGGTCATGATGTACCTTTCTGCATTTTTCTTTGTATCTTGCACTTGTGGCTCATTAAACTTACTGAATTTTTGAATTTATAGTTTTTATTAAATTTTCAAACTTTGGCCTTTATTTGTCAAATATTTTTCTGTTTTCCTCTTTTCTTTGGGGATTCCAATTATATGTATATTAGTCCACTTGAAAATTTTCCACATTTCACTTATGTTCTTTTCTTTTCTCTCAGTGCTTCATTTGACATAGTTTCTGTTTATGTCACTTCACTTCTCCTTGTTTCTTTGCTTGACTGGTTATCATTGATTGGATATCATTGATTGGATACCACCACTGACTGGTTATCATTGATGCTTGATTGATTGGATGCCAGCCTATGAATTGTACCTTGTTGGATGCTGGGCTCTTCTGTGTTCCTGTAATTATTCTCAAGCTTTGTTTTGAGTCACAGTTAATTACTTGGAAGCAGTTTAATCTTTTCGTGTTTTGCTTTTAAAATTTATTCTGTGGGATCGACTTAGTGTTTAGTCTAAGGCTAATTATTTTCTCACTACTGAAGCAATGTGCTTCTGAGTGCTCTGCTCAATATCCTGCGAATGATGAGGTTTTCCAGTCTTGCTGGTGGGAATGGGAACTGTTCAGATGGATATTACTCGAGCCTCTAAGAGTTTCCTCGTGCGTCTTCTCTAATCAGTTCTCTGTTGAATACTCACAGTGGGCAAGACGGATCTTTGGGATTTTCTGCCTTGTCAGTTCTTTTTTGAGCTATACTCTGAACTCTAGCTGTCTCGAGCTTCTTGGGTTCTCAGATCTGCCTCTTCAACTCAGTAAGTTCTCTGGACTCCACCTGACTTTCCCTTGGCCTGGCTCTTGTAGCAGGAACCTGGGACAATCACAGGGCTCACCTTGTTCCTTTTCCTCTTCTTAGGGATCATTGTCCTTTGTTGCCCGATGTCTGGTATTTTATATATTTTAATCTACTTTTTGGTTGTTTTAGTCAGGCAGTTAAATCTGGTCTCTGTTATTCCGTCTTAGCCCTGTACCTTCTAAAACTGAAATGCCTGTACCACTTCAGTGCATGATATATGCATAAATATTATCTTTCTGTGTCTGTATGTTTTCCAAAATGGGGAAGATATATAAATATTTACAAATTTTAATAGAATATAATTTTTATTGGCTGTATAAAATTGAATTGCATGTAAACATAGTTTTAATAACTCAGTTGGCAAGTACTGTAGTATTAGGTGTTTAAATGTTTCTAAAATTTCCACTCATATATGATATTAAGTATCCATGTAGCAAAATCTTTCCCCTTAATATTAATTCTTCCTGCAGTCTAAATTCCTTCACATCCTCAGATTCAGCATATGTTTTGGGATCTTGGTGCAACACACACACACACACACACACACACACACACACACACACACACACACACACACAGTATTCCAGGAAGATTTGAACAGTTGTATCCACACCAAAAATAAATTCGAGTGCCTATTTTTCTACATTGTGGCAAATACTTCTGAAAAAGTGTAGTACTTTTCAAATGTAATTTTCTTTGTTAAGGTACTGTTTTAAATCACTGTTCTTCAGTTTAAGCACTCAGAACGGATTTTGACTTCTACTCTTTATGTTTAAGGTATTCAAGATTGGAAATAACGGAGAACCTTTGCTATCACAAACTGTTGTTTGGACCATCTTCGTTATCACAGCCATAGGCGTCTGTATTTTGGATGGCTGTCTTGTCACTTTGCCCAGGGCTGTTGGCTTCCTTCCCTCTTTCTCTTCCCTTCAGCTCCACAGTATGTATATGTATATTCATGTTACTCCTATTCTAGGCCATTTAGGAAATACTTCTGACTTTAGAATTTGCACTTGCCCTTAGAAGGAAATATCTCGCAAGACTCCTTCATCCGCGATGGTTGGAAGAGCCTAGCTCGGCCTGGGGTTTGGTTGTAGAGGTTGTCATTTTTTCCCCCTGAAATCTATGGACCGCAAATACTCAGCCTGGCTCTGAGGATGGCTCTTCAAGCATTTCTCAGTAAAAGTATATCCACCCTGTTCTTCAGGTATTTTCTCCCTTAAGTGGAAATCTTCCTTAATTTCCATTCATCTTTGCACTGCTCTGGGTCCCTAATAGGGTCATCATGGCTGCAGACACTCAGATGATCAAGAGTTTAGACACTGTGGGTCTTGGACAATAGAAAGAAATAGGGCAGTAGTAAGTCTATCTCTTATCCAAAGTATGATTATTCCAATTGTCCCACCTTTCAAGAGGATTTTCTTAATCCTTTTGTTCATCTTCTGTTCCTTAATTCCCATTCCTTCTTTTCTTGTTCTGGCCCTTTGGGATTGAGTGCACTCGTTCATTTTCTTCTAACTTGGTAATCTGTAATTCCAACCCACTCCTGATCCACTAGTCCTCAACTACAGATTCCCCCATTTTCTAGGCAGTGTCACACAAAGCAGCTTAAGACTGAGACTGGAAAGAGCAGTGCCAAGATATTCTTTGCCCCTGTAATGACTTTTTTTTACAATTCCTAGTTGTTTTGACTGTCAATACAGTCTTAGAAATCAGGACAATGAGCTTATTTAAATCATTTTCAGCCAGGTTTATCATTCTCTAGGATACTGGACTCTGAACCAACAAAATACATGTAAAATAGCTTTATTATGGTGCTTGAGTTTCTCTTTCTGCAGGCAGCATGAGCAGGGTGGGCTAGCTGTATTCTTCCCTCCAAAGTATCAGCTGAGGGCCACGTAGAAAGAATGATAAACTTTTAGGCCAAATGTAGAAGGAAAGTTCTGAGGGAAAAGCTGGAGAAGCAAATGGAAAAATCGATCCTATGTATGGCAAAGGAAAGATTTAAGAACATAAAATATACTGTCTTCTGTGAGTATACTGAAGCAAGATCTTGGCTCTGATGCTTTGAAGAAGAGAGGAAAGTTTCGGCCACCCCAGGTAGGGATGTTATTTTAAAACAAAACATGAGGAAATTATTTGGTTTCTCAAGTGCTTTTCTATTTTGTTTGTTCTGACTCTGCGTGTCTTGAATTTCTTCATCACAGCTGGACCATTCACCCCACTGGTTTTATGGGAAGCAGTGGTGAGGGTAGGACACTCAGATACAGAAAGTGCAGCGTGGCTGTTCCTTTGTCACCCTTTTCCCCTCTTTCCCTTCCTTCTTTGGGTGTTTAACCCTGAAGTTATTGTTTTATTGGCTTTAGAAATACAGGAGTATTGATGGACTCCTTTTTCAAAAGGTGAAGAGTTTCTCCTTTTTCTTATGATTTCCTGCAGTTTTTATCTTAGATTCTTACAGTTTTTAATATATACATACGCATTTATATGTAAAGAAATATATTTCAATGACATAGCTTTTCTTTTAATGGTTGTAATAGCTACTTTACGTAATTTTGCATTTTGGGTCACCATGATCGGCACGGGCAGTCCATGTTTCTACGGACTGATGGGCTCTCCCAAAAACATTATGTGGGTTCATCACATGATTAGTTACCCTTCGTCACCAAGCAGATTTTTCAGAATGAAGTGTAACCTGACAATTTTACGTTCAATAGCGCCTTGTTCTTGCTGTTGTTGCAAGTAAAATACAGCTTGGCCAAATGTATAATTATTGAGTCCTTCCACATTTCTGACAAAACCTTGAAAGTTACTCCGTTGTCTTATCAACTGTGGCCCTCATATAATGGCTGTGTCGAGTTCAGGGTTTTTTCCCCTTATGATTTGATTTTTTCCCTACGTGACTTTTTGTGGGAATTCTTCTAACTCTTAAAGTTTAGTAGCTTAAAAACCTAATTGTAGATTATGTATTTCATATCTTTCCTGAAATGTGGTGAGCTTTTTTTTTTTAAAAAAAAATTGTGGTACTATAGACAAGGTCTGTCCAGAAAAAAGTCCAGCGATTGTTAATATAATGAGGGTGGTTTATGTGACATCAATGTAACCTGGCAGCCAAGGAGAGTGGACTGGAATGTGCACATGTGAACAATGACGACTTCACGGTACTAGTCAGTGGGGGCAGTAGATGCCGCTGAGTGAGCATGTGGACTGTGTGCCCATCGCATTTAAAATGACTGAGCAAGTAGAGCAATGAATCTGCATCAAATTGTGCGTTAAGTGGGTCTTTTTGCAACTGGCTCATTTTACTCAGCATAAACTATTTGGGTGACTCTGAAGGTGGGAGCTATGGGCAACTGGTGATTGGTAGCTTCATCAGGACAGCTCAACTTGTGCTCATGAGTCACATCTTGTGCTGACTTTTTTGGCAAAACAGCCAATCACCCAGGTGACTAATACAGCCCAGATTTGGTACCCTGTGATTTCTGGTTTTTCCAAAAACTAAAATCATCTTAGACAGGGAAGAGATTTCAGACTGTCAATGAGCTGCAGGAAAATACAACAGAGCAGCTGATGGTGGGTGATTCCAACAAAGGGTTGTACAGTGTTTTGAACAGTGGAGGAGATGCTGGGAACACTGTGGGAGGTCCCAAGGTGCCTACATTGAAGGGGACTGAGCTGTCATTTTCCTATGTATAGTGTTTTTTGTACCCTGTATCTTCTTCAGTAGATGTCCCTATTTTTCCTAGCATATGGATGGATACTTTCTGGACAGACTTCAGGTATTACATAAAATTAACTCTCTTAACCATCTTCAGATTCAGTTCTGTCTTCACATTATTGTGAAACATTCCCAGAGCTCTTTTCATCTTGCAAAACTGAAGCTTTATACCCATTTAAAAAATACTCCCCATACCCACTTCCCCCCGGCCACTGGAAACCATAATTCTACTTTCTGTCTCCTGAATTTGAGTACTCTAGGTATCATATATAAGTGGAATCACACATTTGTCTTTTTGCGACTGGCTTATTTCACTTAGCCTAATGTCCTCATGGTTCATCCATATTGTAGCATGTATCAGAATTTCCTCCCTTTTAAGGCTGAATAACATTCTCTTGTATATATATTCCACATATTGTCCATCCATTCATAAATCTGTGGACACTCAGGTTGCTACCAGCTTTTGGTTCTTGTGAATAACGCTGCTCTCTTTGAGACTCTGCTTTCAGTTCTTTGGGGTATTTTCCCAGAAGTTTCCTGGATTACATGATAATTCTATTTTTAATTATTTGGAGAACCACCGTCCTTTTTTTCTAGAGCAACTGAACCATGTTATATTCCCACCAGCATAATATAACGGTTGCACTGTTTCCACATCCTTGCCACACTTAGTTTTGTTTTTGTTTTTTTATTTTTGTATTTTTGGCAGTCCCTTGAATGGGTATGAGATAGTATCTTTTTGTGATTTTGATTTGCATTTCCCAAATGCTTAGTGGTGTTACTATCTTGTTATATGTGTTTTGTGGCCATTGTATATCTTCTTTGGACGAATGCATGTCTATTCAAGTCTTTTGTCCATTTTTAAATTGGGTTGTTTGATTTCTGTTGTTCAGTTGTAGGAATACACACACACATATATTTACATATATATATATTCTGGATATTAACTCCTTTTCAGAAATATGATTTGCAAATATTTTCTCCCATTCCATGGACTGCCTTTTCACTGTTAATTGTGTCCTTTGATACATAGCTGTTTTTAATTTTGATTTAGTATATTTAATTTATTTTTTCTTCTTTTGCTGCCTGTGCTGCACTGAGCTCTTTAAACCTACTAATTTAATATCTTTTAAGAAAAGTTTACTTTTATTGTTAAATAACTTCTGTTCTTTTTGTTTTCCTCAGGTGTGCCAATTATTCTTACACTGAATCCCTATGTTTTTGTGCTCTAGAGCCATCATTTCTAATCAATTTAGTAACGTCTGTTAGGATGAGCCCTGGTGATTGTTACCAAGCTAAATTTCCAGGACATCCGTTTGGCTTCTGCAGTGGCCTTCTGCCTGTTGTTGCTTTAAGTTTTCTGTTTCGGCAGTGATCATATGTTTTTAAATTTATTTTTTATTGCTTTATTACTTTATCAAAGTTATACATGTTTGTCATTTGAAGTGTCATAGAGCTGTTTGAGGATTGCTAAGAAAAAGGAGTCTCTGTCCCCCATACCATTTTATCTTCACCGCAGCCGCCATTTTCTGTTGTTTTAGCTGCTTTGTACGTGTTTGGGTTGCATGTCAAAGATTTTTATCTGCACTTTTTGGTGTATCAGTTTTAAAACTGTACAGACTTCCCATGTGGGAGGTGTGCCAGGCACATATTGCCATCCTCTACCTTTCTGTCCTAACTAGTTAGGTCATGATTTTGATTAGGCCTTTATTCACTGTTAATGTGGTTGTGAGCTTGTTAATGGCCCTCAGTTGAGCCACCTAGAATTCTAGGAATCATCTTCCTTCTGCAAAATCTCTGTTCTCTTTTAAATTAATCAATCCTTTTATGCTTGCTTAGTTCTCTACGTGCTTATTACTCATTCATCCCAAACTCACTGTCTGTTCTAGAAATCTGATCTTGATATGTCTACCTAGAGGCACAGTTACCCTGTCGGGGCCACTGTGAGTCTGCCTACCTGGCTTCCACGGGTCTCCTTTCCCAGTCAGGCCCAGAATTCCCTTTGTTTTCCTCCTGTATTGGCTTCCTGTGCCTGTACCACATTCCTTCCTTTTTCTCACTTGTCTTCTCTGTTTTGCTGAAGAACACCCTCCAATAGAATTCTAGGTTGTAAATCGCTTTCCTCACTGCTCTGTTGTCTTCTAGCTTCTGGGCTGCCCTTGAGAAGTCCAAAGACTGATGCCCAGCCTTTCATTTATGAGCTCCTCCACACACACAATTTCTGACAGCTTATTGGACTTTTAAAAATCTCTAGTGTAAAAAACAAGAGCTCACAATGGTGTGCTTTATGCGGGTGTATTAAAATAATTGAGGAGGGCAGGTAGGCACTTAGTAGGCCCTTATAGTCAATACATTTAGGGCTTTCCCAGTTTAGAAAATGTTTTGAGTTAGTTATTTGACTTCCCCTCCTTTTATTTCCTTATTTTTTTTAAAAAAAATATTTTATTTATTTATCTTTCCAGGGGAAGGGAAGGAGGGAGGGAGAAAAATATCAATGTATGGTTGTTTCTTGTGCGTCCCCTGCTGGGAACTGGCCTGCAACCTAGACATGTGCCCTGACTGGGAATCAAATTGCGATCCTTTGGTTCACAGGCCCGCACTCACTGAGTGCACCAGCCAGGGCTTATTTCCTTATTCTTTTTTTCTGGAATTGCTTTTATTTGGCTACTAGATCTCCTGGACTAGTCCCCCAGCTTTTTCACTTTGTATTTTGCTTTGCCTTTTGGATTTTTACTTTTGGATCTTTACAATCCAGTCCTTCTACTGAATTTCCAATGACTAATTTTTAAGCATTTTGATTTCGTTTCAGTGGGTCAATGTCTTTTTCCCGATGTTTCTATATTTAAGTCTTTTCATCTGTTCAGATTCCAGAGAGAAGAATCTTCCAGCCTCAGGCCTTAGATGACAGAAGGTTGACTTCAGATGCTATTTAGCTCCAACAGGGAGAAGAGCTAGTAAGAAAGCTGAGCTACAGCTCTGTCCTTCCTACGTCTCATTGTATTATTCTTTCAGGCTTGGAGTTCAGTTCAGAATGTTGCTGTTTTTGAGACTGTAGAGCTCTCTGCAGCAGACTCGAAGTCTGGTTTTTTTCCTATTGGATTTAAATGTTTCTATATATGTACAGCACTTTTCTAAAATTTTGAGGGTCAATTTACTGTTTTCTGGTTCTAGCATTGATGGCTTCCTCTTTCCTCCTTTGTACTTTTTGTTCATTTGCTCTGTTTTGGGGATGGACGCTTTAAAATCTTTGTTCGTGTAGCTCCCTCCCCCATTCCTCTAAGGTCTGGTATATCTTCTGCTTTAGTAATACCATTTCCTGCTTTATGTTTTCTGCTTTATCAACCGCCTTCATTTAAGTTCATAACTCAGGGTTTTTTGCCTCATTTTTTTTTGGTTAATGCAGACTCATTTCTGTTTTTTTAAGATTTTATTTTCTTCTTCTTCTTCCTCTTCCTCTTCCTCCTCCTTCTTCCTTCTTTCTTCTTTTTTCTTTTTATCCCGGCTGGTACAGCTTAGTGGACTGAGTGCTGGCCTGTGAACCAAAGGGTTGCCAGTTTGATTCCCAGTCAGGACACATGCCTGGGTTGTGGGCCAGGTCCCCAGTAGGGGACATGCAAGAGGCGACCAGACATTGATGTTTCTTTCCCACTCTTTCTCCCTCCCTTCCCCTCTCTCTAAAAATAAATAAATAAATAAATAAATAAATAAATAAATAAATAAATAAATAAATAAATAAAATCTTTATAAAAAAGATTTTACTTAATAAAAGATTTAATAAAATCTTCTTTAAGAGATTTTACTTATTTAAAATAAATAAAATTTACACAATAAGTTAAAAAATAAAGATTTACTTAAAACCTTTAAAAATATTTTATTGACTTATTTTTAGAGAGAGGAGAAGGGAGGGACAAAGAGAAGGAAAGAAACATCGATGTGGGAGGGACATATTGATTGGTTGCCTCTTGCATGTGCCCCAACTCGAAACCGGCCTGCAACCCAGGAATGTGCCCTGACCGGGCATCAGACCAGCGGCTTTTCACCTTGTGGGACAATACCCAACCAGCTGAGCCATGCCAACCAGGGTGACCTCATATATTTTTTAAGTTTCCTTTTATGTGGTCCACCTATTTCTTAAGTAAATATTTGCTCTGATTCTAGAGCCTTCCCTTCTCTTGAACCATAATATTTTTCATTTGCCTAGTAAATCTGGAATTTTCTCTGTTGCTTATCCTTAGAGAGGAAAGCCTATGCCTATTCAGTGTCGGGTATGGCCCTGTGTTCTTGCAAGAGACTGAAATGAGTCACTGTTTGACTCAAGTCCAGATGAAGAAAAAAGGTTAGATTTATTGGAGATTAATTTGAACATTAGAAATTCATCTTCCTGGAAGACCCTGGGAAGGAGCTAGCATCTGCTGCAAGAGCCATCAAAATGAAGTTTGGCTCAGGGCCAGGCACTTTCTTTTAGGTATTTGGTGTGGTACCCGGCAAGGTTATTGCCACTTGGCAGGGCCGCCCATATCAGAAGCCAGCTGGTAGTGGTTTTTATTGCCCCCATGTGTTTTCTTGTGCAGTCACATGGCCACATGTAAATTAGAAGTAAATACAGCCAGAAATTACTTGCTCAGTTGGAGCCAGCAGCCCCTTTTAAGGAACGAGTATATTTTAAATGTACTCTAGTTCTCGCTGGCTTTGTTCCTTGCAGTCCTCATCTCGCGGAGCTAGGAGTATCAGTGTGGCTCTTCTGGGGTCTCATTTGCTGATTTTCTGCCCGTGCACTTGCAGTGTTGTACGAAGGCAATGTTGTGCCTGAGCCCTCTGTCGCCTCCCATGTTGATTTTTCCTATATACAGGAGTGGGCGAAAGTAGGTTTACAGTTATGAGTAGGCGAAAGAGTTTTTTCTTGTAATGTATGTTTTTCCATACTAACAACTGTATACCTCCTTTTACCCAGTCCTATGTTTCTGGAAGTTTAAGCAATGGTTGGGTTTCATCTTAGGCTTGTAGGAGTGATTCAGGATATTTCCTATTCTTATTTCTCTAGTAATCTGGCACTGAGGAATGAGCCTATGTAGCTTTCTTATTTGTGAGTTGTATTTTACATATCCATTTTGAATTGCAAGGAGGGACATTGAGGTGAATCATATCCAGTGACAATAGGGGAATGCATAAACGGATGAGGAAATATGTAAGTGACAAAGCTCACTTTTGCAAGTGAGGGCCCTTAGAGGTAGTTTTGTGGCTTTGCAAAGAGTATGGATGCCTAGAATGGAAATTGGAGACAGCTAGAGAAGAAGAGAAGGGGGCAACAGGAATGATCCAAGGGTAATTAGGGTTATCGGGGCCAACCCACACTGGCTTGTGGTTTCCTGTAGCTGGAGCATGGTCTTGGAGCTCAAGCAAAGGAAATGGAGAGTTAGGTTGACGATGGATGGGAAGAACGGCAGAACAAGTTTCCAGGTACCTGGAAGAGTTCAAGAGGGACGTAGTTCTTTAAAAATTCAGTGCAACTCTGTAGTGGACAGTCTGAGGCTCTGAGAGAGCAGGGGACTAATATCAAAGTAAACCAGCATGCTTAGCTGGAGACCAAGCAGCAGTATTACTCAGGATGTTGTCTTTTTGCCATTGAGTCTAGCTCTTCCATGATTTCTTCAGTTTTGTAAATAAGTTCGGAAGTAAATGGATAAACATAATTTTAAGGCTGCTACCAGGCGAGAGCTGATTTATAACCTTTGAGCTAATATTGCTTAGAGCTTGTGTTTTCAGACGTAAACAACCATACACCATTGTATAAAGGGCTCCTATAATCTTCTTATATTATTAGGTTCAACAAAAACCCCAAAACTAGATATTTCTTAAATACGTTAGGGAAAGGTAGTTCATCCTCCTTATTTTCTTTTTGAAGAAGTGAAACTAATCATCTGTATTATCTATTGTTATATCTCAAGGATGGGTAACATAAATCAGAACTAGGGGCATGTCACTGAAATTTCATAGACATGAGAGCAGCACAGGTGTTTTTGTTTCAGGGTTTGGGGAAAATAGTTACTCTTTGGGACCCCTGATTTTATCCTGCTTTCTTTGGGACCACCTGTGGTCTGTGCTTAGAGAGACTCCGGGCACCACCTCTTAATTTTCGTTCTCTCTGTGGGGCCCCAGAGTGGGTCCTGGTTCCGGTCTCAGCTCCCTCATTTCCTGGCTGTTGTGACCTCGGGTGTGTTGCATGGACTTTCCAAGGCTCAGGCTCCGCATGTAGGGAGTGAGTTTAACAATGTCGACCCTAAACTGTCTGTGAAATGACCACTCCAGTGCTCAGCATCCAGCAGGGTTTCCATTTCCCAGTCCCCCACCCCTCCCTCTTTTGTCATCAGCAATGAGGCCATGTGGTATATTTGTCACATTGATTTCTATATGGCTTTCGTGACTCCTGGCTAGGGGCCCAGGATGCACCTTTTGGGCAACTCTATGTACTCTGAATACAAGGAGAGACAAAAGTAGGTTTACAGCTGTGAGCTCACAAAATGGAGATTTCTTTCTTGTATTTTCATTTACTAATTGCTGCATTATTTTCCATATGAACAGCTGTGAGCCCGCCTTTGCCCCACGCTATACTATGGTTATATTGCTGAATGACTTAGCTCGGCAGAACTGATGCTGAATCTGAGCACACAGGGTGAGTCTTTAAGAGTGGAATCTCGCCTGCTTGTTGCAGTTTTTGGTTGTCATGCTATTTATGTACTCATCTGTGTACCCTACATAGGATGGAGCAAGGTCATGCGAATTATAAACACGTGAGAAGGAAATAGGGAAATACAGAAGTTGAGGTGGGGACAGAATGATGCCAGGAACAAGTTCAGCATGAAACGGCACACCATGGGGCCCTGTCGACTTCTCAGAGTCGGCTCCACACCCCGCCACAGCCATTCTGAAGGGGGAAGGGCCATCCGATACACGTCCCCACCGTTCTCCTGGGCTGTTCATCTCAATCCACAGTGTGATGAACAATAGGTTTATCGAAGGAGAACATCCGTGTTTTCTCAGGGCACCTACGAATTTTATGTTGACTGTTATACCAAAACATCTTGACAGCTTTACTTCTTCTTAATAAAAACCTTTGTTCTAGGAGAGGGAAGCAAATAGGCACGTGCCACAGTTCTAAATATTTGAAACCTAAGCAGGGGTGTCCAACCTTTAGGCGTCTCTGGGTCACACTGCAAGAAAAGATGCTTTGGACCAGGCATTAAATACACAAACAGTAACAAAAATGGATCCGCAAAAAAAAAAGGTTTCAAGTAAATTTATGACTTTTGTCTTGGGCCCCATTCATAGCCACCCTGAGCCGCAGGTTGGACACCCCTGAAACAATTGAAACTATAGTTTGAGGGGTGATACATAAAAACAGGACACAAGTCAAAATTTGAAGTTCATAGAAGTTGCTGCCAAACCTAGATTATTTCTTAGGAAAATGTTCTTCTGAGGTTATGTGACTTGCTCAGCATCATCCAGCTAATACAGGGTCACGCCAGTGGATTCGGGACCAGAAGATCTGGATTAAGCATCCAGCTTGCCCGTTACTACTGTTCAAAACTTGAATCTTGTGATCCTAGCTCATTATTTTCATATTATTAAAAGTATCATTTCCTAATAGTTTAAAAGTATTCAGATATCATCTTGCATGCTGGTGAAATTAGAAAGTGTATAGTTATAGACAAAAGCTTCCTGCAGACAGGGCTGGGTCAGTTTCATTCATTGTACCCTAAATTCACTGTGAGTGCTCAACAAATAGCTGTTGAATAAAAGGCTTTTGTTAGGTGGTATGAAAACATCCTAAAAATTAAAAAATTTTTCTAAAATAAAAGAATTTAAAAAAAGATTTTGTTTATTTATTTGTAGAGAGAGGGGAAGGCAGGGAGAAAGAGAGGGAGAGAAATATCAGTGTGTGGTTGCCCCTTGCCTGCCCCCTACTGGGGACCTGGCCCACAACCCAGGCTTGTGCCCTGACTGGGAATCAAACCGGTGACCCTTTGTTTCGCAGTTGGGTACTCAATCCACTGAGCCACACCAGCCAAGGCAAAATAGAAGAATTTAAAAAAATTCTTTTTTATAGTGAGAGACAATCTTTATGAGTTAAGCATTAATGCAGAATATTTGTGCACAATTCAATAATGTTTATAACACCTAAACATTGGTGGAAAAAAATGTTTTTTTCTGGACTAATTTGAAACATGAAAACAATGACAATCTTTTGGCAGAATATGGGCCATGCTTCACTGGAGGAAATTTAACATATTAATAATGAAAGATTTAGTTATATTTTGTGCTTATTGAGCATCCTCTCTTTGAAGATGTCAAAGGATTTTAAAAATGTACTTTTCCTCACACACATCTGAGATACGAAGCCCCCACCATCCCCCTGAGTACCTGACTCACCCCTGTGACTGAATCCTGTAACTTTGGGGTGCCTTTCTTTTCTTTAATCTTGAAAGCAGTAACTAAGTTATCTGAGAAAATGGAACAGTTCTTGCTCTTCTGTTTCCTACCGGACCAGAATGGTTGTTGCTCTAGGGCTGGTTGTACTGTTAATAAAAATGGACGACTTTAGTCCCTTCCTTTCTCCAGCCCTCATTTTTTTCATCTGCTAAAGGGCAGGGATAATCTCTGCGACACCTGATGGCATCATTCTCTTTGCCCCTTTGTATATACGCTCTCAACACTCAATTGTAGGTCCCTCAACTTCCTTATTGTTTAAAGTCAGGATGGCTTCTCACCCTGGCCCATTCTCCTCAGCTTCACAACTGCCTTCCCAAAGTGTCTAGCTAGCCTGCAGGGTTGGATCCAGACTTATGAAAATACATCAACTTAACTTGATTTGGATGCATGGCACAAAAATCTTGATGATGAGACATTAAATTCTCTCTCCTGGGTTCCTCTTTCTAGTAAAGCTAGTAGTTGGCATTCACCATCAGGGAAATTTGCTTCCTCTGGCAAATGGCACTTCACTCCCATGTGGTGGTCCTCTTAGGCTAAATGTGGGTTTTCCTGTTCTTTTCCAGGTACACAGTTTCTCCTAGCATGACTACGATCTGATCAGCAACCACAAGCGTTTGAGTCCTGTGTCTGGCGCCATAGTGCTGGGGCCTGGTCACTGCCCACAACCGCAGAGCCGCCATGGCCGCTGCCTCTACTGCCTCCCCTGTAATTTCACAGCCCCAGGTAAGTGATTCCAACCAACACAGGTCTGAGCTAATCATAGTTTTCTGAATATTTACATGGAGTTTCAGAAAGTGTGTTTGACTCTGGGGATAATGTATATCGTAATTATAATTTGGTGGGTATTTGGATACTAGTGTTTTTGTGAGCAAGGTGCTGTTTTGTTCAAGAAGCAGCTAGAACAATGAGCAAGTGATTTCAGTGAACTGATCTCTGTTTGTAGGGGCCTTGGTTTTCAGTGCCAAGGGTGTTTGGCTGTTCATGTAGGCATCAAATTCCAAATCAAGACAGTCTGAAGAGCATCCTGCTGTTTTTCCTTTCTTGTTTTTTTTTTCAGGGCTTAATGAAATTTCTCAGAACAGATGTAATCTTACAACAAGTTTTCTGACTGCTGTCTCATTGTTCTCCTCCTAGAATTATTACTATTATTTTTCCAAGTAGGTGTAGTAACTTAGAAAAGAAAGTGCAATTCTAGAAACTTCTGAACAGTAATATGAGTTAGCTTTTCTGTCCGGTGAAGAACAGTAATACGGCAGGAATGCTGCCTTTGTTCAGATGACTTTACCATCTGATCTGTTACAGTGCTAACAGGACTCGGTCAGTTTCAGCAGGCAGAGGGGCTCCATTGCGAGGGAGCCTTTGGAGTCATTAGGCCTGGATTCACATCCTGATATTGCTGGATGAGGAGGCCCAGTCCTGCTAACCTCGCTCAGCTTCAATTTCTTCTGTGATCACACTTCTCAGGACGGTTTTATGGTTTAAATGACAGAATGTATTCAAAACCTGTGGTAGGTGCTCAACGAGAGTAGTTTCCCGTTTATTCTTCCTTCATCTCCTTCACCTTCTAAAGTGTGACCCCCCCACCCCCCATCTCATTCACGACAGTCCCTTTTTAGACCCAGGCTAGAGAAAAAGGCTAACCTTTGAGAAAGAGCTATTTTGGTGGCAATTGGAATCTTGATGATATAGAAAGTTATTCCACAATTTTTTTGGTATTATTTTACAAGCTACTACATTTTGCATGTATTTCAAGGCAGGGGCTCTTGGTAAATGTAAGGGAGGGAAAGAAAGAAGAAGCAGGAGAAAGGAGCATTTTTACTTTTATTTATTATGCTTTTTAAAAATCTTTTAAGAGACCTTGGGATTTTATCTTAGAGATAAATTCCTTGCTGTTTTTTTTTTTTTTTTTAAACATTCTAAAGCCTTTAGTGCTATTTTCCAGGGTGTTTAGTATTACCTCCAGTATGTGAATTTCTCTTTCCGGCAAATGGATCTTTGTCTTTGCAACACTTTATTTACTTTGGGGTTGGTTTCCATTCCCCTCGGTGGTGTTTTTGGTGCCCGAGTGACTGGCGGATGGGTAAAAAGACTTGGTGCCTGCTGTCCGAGGTCACCATTTCAAAGGGCACCGCAGCTGCGCCCTCGCAGGGACTGTTCTCAGCCTTTTGTGAAGTCAGACCCTCCGTGGGGTTTCTGCTCAAGGCATCGCAGCATCCTGGTCTAGCTGCTGTCCTTTGTCAGCACGTCCAACAGCACCATCTTATCTACACACCTTCCCTTTTGTACAAGCTCCTATCAGCTGGTGAGTAATATATTTTCAAATGAGTCATTTAATTAAAATGTTTAGCACCACCCAAGGTAGAAACAGGTCATAGTCAATAAGAATGTGTGGGGAAGCATGTATTCCTGTAAATACTCTGTGGGAAAATGAATTGGTATAGTCACTCTGGAGGATAATTTGACAGTATTTATTGAAATTATAGACTTTGGCACGTACCCTATTCCCATCTTGGTGTCTACATTAGGAAGCACTCACACGTGAGCCCAAGGAGATGCACATAAAGAGATTCACCGAAGTCTTGGTTGAAGGCCAAGAAATTAAAAACTTTCTGAATATACAATAGTGGGAGGACTGAGTGCATTTAGGCATATCGATATGATTTAAATACCATGCAGCAGTTAAAAAATGGTAAATATACAGAGACGGCAAAAGTAGGTTCACAGTTGTGAGTATGCAAAGCACAGAGTTTATTCTTGTATTCTTATTCATTGTATCATTTTTCATACAACTGTAAACCTACTTTTGCCTTCTCTGTATATCTCCACCCAGCTATGAGTCCCCAGGGTATCTGATGGAGGGTAAAGAAAGCAAGATGCAGAATAATACTTACAAGAAGATATTAAAACCGTAAAATAAGACCATATGCTTTTGGAGATGAACATATGGTACATTAATGTAAATGCATAGAGAAAGGTCTAGTAGAACATCCCTTGTAAAAGGAAATACTATTGCCTCCAAGAGGGCGAAAATTGGATCTTGGGAGATGGAAAATCCCTCCAAAGCTTAACCCTACCTGAAGAAATCGTATTCTTTTGTATTTAATTTCTCTCATAGGGAGAATTTAAATTTAATTAAAGCACTCTGCTTGAAAGTCGCTGATGGGGGAGAAAAGTCCTGGCCACAGCGTTCAGTGACGGAGCACAGAGGAGACAGGGTGGGGGGAGAAAGGTTTCCTGCTCTCACTGCCTCCAATTCCTCGTCTGAAAAATGGGCATAACAATAATAAAGCCAAGTTCATAGGGTTGTTTAAAGGATGAAATTGGATAATGAGTATAAAACTTAGAATAGTATCCAGTACATATTCTTTCTTTTTAAAGATTTTATTTATTTATTTTAGAGAGGGCCAGGGAGGGAGAACGAATGGGAGAGAAACATCAATGTGTGGTTGCCTCTCGTGTGTCCCCTGGTGGGGACCTGGCTGGAAACCCAGCCATGTGCCCTGACTGGGAATTGAACCAGCGACCCTTTGATTTGCAGGTTGGCATTCAATCCGCTGAGCCACACCAGCCAGGGCTGGTACATAGTATTAATATGTCTAAGCATTATTATTTAGCAAGCACTGTGGCAGACCTGGGGATATAAGAATAAATAAGATAAAACAAGGCTTTTGCCCTGCCAGAGCTTAGAAATGCAGTGGGAAATAGATAAGGAAACAGAAAATTGCAATGCTCTGTCACAAAGGCTGTGGTACAGGAAGTCTCGGTGCTCTGGGAGCAAAGAGGAGAACCCAGGAAAGATTTGCCGGATCAGTGTAGGCCTCTGGAAGGAAGGCCCCCAGGCTGGAATCTTATGTACCAGAGTATGAGCGATCCTGGTAAAGAAGAGGAAATAGCATGTGAGAATGCCAAGGTGAACGAGGGCACAGTATTTGCATGTTAGGTCAGGATAGTTGCAGTAGATTGAGGCATGAAGTTGTCTGTAATGTTCTAGAGCCAGCTCTGCCAGCTGACAAACCTGGTTGTTAAGTTTTCAGGAATTCAGTGAGCCCATTGACTTCATGTTTGCAGCTTGAAATCAGCCAGGGTGGAGTATTGACATCATGGAAATTGGCAAACACGCTCCTTCACTCCTAAGAGTCTATTGTTACGTATTTATCAGCATACTTCTGGTTGTAGAGGAGGCAGATAGGTCAGGTTACAAGGCTGGAGAAGATTTTGCAGGGCCTTGCAAGCCACATGAAGAAATGTAGTCTTGAAGAAGCCCGTGTAGCTTTTAATTCTTAGACCCGAGTTCAAACCTTGACCTTTGATGATTAAAACACAGTTTATTTTATCCCCAGTGAGGACATTTTTTCGTTGCTTTTGAGAGAGAGCAAGAGAGAAGGGAAACAGACTGACAGACAGACATCGATGTGATGAATGTGAGAGAGGAACATTAATTAGTTTCCTCTCTCATGCACCCTGACCGGGGATCAAACCCACAAGCTGGGTGTGTGCCCCGACCAGGAAATGAACCAGCCACCTTTCAATCTATGGGACAATGCTCCAACCAAATGAGCCATACCAGCCAGGGTGACTTTTGACAATTTTGTTGAACAAGCTCATTAATCAATCTCAACCAAGAGAGTGAACCCCATTATTCTTGCCATATGTGGGGAACAGTAGTAGCCTGTGATTGTTGGGGGAACTCAAATCCACTTGGAAGGTGTCAGCTATAAACTGGGGTATTAGGTCGCAGGGAGAGGCAGCTTACTCCTCTGGAGAGATGTGGGCCATTGGGTCACTAGTTTCCCAGGATCCTCTGGTCGATGATGGGCCTCCCCATTATATATCAAATCTCACATGTAATTTGTGTAGTCAAGTTTTAGTCCAAGGCTGACTCGTTTTTGACCCTAAGCCTGTATTGGTGTTTTCTCTTCTATTATCAGGTTTTCTCCAGGTTCAGAGAAGGTAAAAGTAATTTAAATACAGCTTCTCCTTAGGCAAAGCGAAACAAGCAGTTCACTCAATCAGCTTAGCCTGGTACTGTCTGGCACATCAATTGCATTCCTTCAGAGTGAATTCAGGGACCTGTGTAAAGATAAGCCCATGTTCAAGTGTGAAAGTCCTGACGATTCTTTTCTAAGGCAAAAATTTTTGCTAAAGCAAAAACAACAGTTTAAAGAAAAGAGCTTTTGGGTTTTTGTGCTACTCTTATTCATCTGGTAACAAAGAGCATTTTTCTTATCAAGGCTGCCTAATACTAGATATAAACTAATTAATATGAACAAATAGCTTGTGATTGTTTCAAACAATAATAGGGAAGAAAGCGTTCATTGTCACCCCTGCTGGGATTGCTATTTAGTTAGTGAAAGATACGCCTTGTGCTTTGAAGTGGGGCAAGTTTGTATTCTCTGCTCTGCTCCCGCCTACACTGTAAGATGGATTTTTGTTTTCTCATGCCCAGGGAGCACCTTGTTCTTATGAAGCAGGATGAATAGTGAGGCGAAACTGGACTAGCAGCAGCAGGAAGGTGGTGTGTGTGACTGATTTATAGTTCTGTTAGTCCAGACGCTGATAAAGAGCTTCCTTACCCAGAGGAAGCTTCAGGGGTGTTTGCAGACAGGAACTTGCTCATTCGGCTCAATGAACGTGTTCCACCCTGTGGATGAGGTGGGGGGTGGGGGTGGGATGGGACACCAAAACCCTGCCACTCCGAATGACTGTTTTCTGTTCCTAGAACTGTGTTGAGAATTCCTTTAATTGTGCTTCATCTAGTGACTGTGGGTAGAAGATGGATTCAAAGTTTTCTTTTTCTTTTGAATGGAAGGGTCAATAGTTCAGCACATGAATGAATGGGTTGGCCTCTCTCAAATCTAGGACTGGTATTAGAGACCAGCAGAGTTGTTTGAAAACTTCAAAGGTATTCAGATCCCAAACCTGTGATTCCAGTTAGGAAGGATTCTTTTCTATCAGTAGTTTTTTTTACAAGGTATTTCATTCTGTCTGTCATTTGTTAAGTGGCTATCTTGGTTTTCATGCAAGGAAACAAGGACACTGTGACTTCTCCAAGTTCCTACAAGATTTCCTGTAGCTTTCATTAAAGACATGAGTTTGAGTAGATTTTAAATGTCTTAAACAACAGATTTGTTCCTCTGGTTCTTACCCAGTGTTCTGATATAACACAATTAAGTCTCCATTTATTGTCTGTTGGAAAACAGGTGTTTTTGAACATCATGACCAATAGGTTATCTGAACAAAATTCATAGTATTTCCAAAGTCTGTTTCAGAGGTTTTAATTCTGACATTAGAAAGTGGATACTTGTGGATTAAAGCCATTGAGTTCAATATTAAATGGCTTGTGATTTTGAGATCGAAAGACTTTTTCCCCCAAGAACTTTGTATAATGGCAGCTTTCAAACATTTACAAAGATAAAAAGAATAATATAATGAAGCCCAATATCGCCATTACCTAGATTCAACAATTACTAACATTTTGCCTTACTGAATTTGTTTTCTTCCATTTGGGGGGGACGGAGTGTTTTAAAGCAAATCTTTGACATGTGTCATCTTATCTCAACTTTTACACATCAATCTCTAAAGCATAATTCACTTATATAGCTATTACAGTACCATCATTATACTTAAAATTAATTTTAAACTCTCTAATGTCATTTTATACTCACTTATATTCGGATTTCCCCAATGGTTTTTCTAAAAAGTGTTTTTGTAGTTGATGTATTATGTTACCCTTTAAAAACATTGATTAGATTAGTTTACTCTTCTGCTTAAAACTGTTCCATGATTTTTTAAAGGTTTAAATCGTGTTTCCCCATTTATTCTCTAAGTGAGGAAACAGACTGAAATATTAACCAGAATATTTCATCACTGATGGATAAAAACACGACAGCTGCCAAGTCAGGGCAAGGTTGGCTGCAAATATCGTGATAGTGCTTTCTTGTAGATTAAAGTGTGAGCCATTAATTGCTGTCCAAAGTATGTTTCCAGTGCCACACAATGAGGCATCGTAAGGTCTGGCTTCACCTGCCATGACATTGAGGAAAGAGAATGCACAGGCTTAGATCCAGGTGGGTTTGCATTCAAATCTCATAGCTAGGAGATTTTTCAATAGTCTTTCAGCTTCATTTTTTTTGAATCTCTAGAATTCAAATAATACACACTGTGCTCCTGGGCTTAAATGGCAAAACACCTGCTAAGTGCTCTGTCCAGTGTCAGCCTCTTAACAGATACCTGCCATATGTTAGTTCGTTTCTTTTCCTCATCACTGTTTTGGGAGCTCTTTACAGGGAGAGAGTAGTTACCTCTTCCCATGGCCTGTGTGTATGGTGTGCTTATGTAGTCTGCCAGAATATCCATCACAGGAAGGCCAAGTTAGATAAACACTCTGCAGAAAACGCCAATGTATTGCCAGGAATAAATGCATGTGGAGATAAACACTGAAATTTCTGACTTACTCCGTCTTGAACTGTGTTTCCATTAGAAGTTAAATTCGTTCTCATGTTGCAATGCAAATTCATCTATGCCCTCTTCTGTGTTTATAAATTCAGATAAAGTTTGAGAGGATATCACATTTCAGAATCTGAGGGCACATTTTCAGTTTTCTATTCATAGAACAAAGTTATCCCGGGATACCGAGGGTCAACCACAAATGCAACCTTCCACATTTGTTTCTTTTTCTTTCTAATTGCTTAGTCTTTGAAGATTAATGGAGCTACCTGTTTATCCTTCCAAGGGATGTGGCCTTCCCCCTCTTACTGCCCATCATGGTGCTGTTTGCCTGGTGTCCTTTCCCCACTCCTAGCTTCTCCGGCTATTTCTCTTTCAACTTCTGGCGCACCTTTTCTTAGTGCTTATTCTTAGTGAATACACACTAAGGTGCGTGCCTTCGGACTCATGTGATTTGAACATTTCAGAACAAATGTTACAGAAAGAGGAATGAATCCTCAGTCCTTAAAAGGAGGTGATGTTTTTCTTTCCATTCTGCAGGTGGGACAATGAGTGCTCTGCCGTTCCAACCAGCTGACGAGGTCATAATAATAGGGCCTGGGGATTTATGTCTTTTGAGAACTGTCCCCTACTGTAATGAGACTGTTTGCCTTGTCATGATACTGCCATTTGGTAACTGCCTAGCATCACTTAAAGAACTGCCCTTTCGTTACACTCACCCCATGTCATAAATGACTGTCCTAGGCAGGCTCAGGCTGGGACAGAATTGATAGTGGTTGATACCTGCTCTTTAGCAGCAGACAAGATGTTTAGGGAAAGGCCACAAAGTGGGTTAGTTCTTGAAACGCTAGGCTAGCAATTAAGCAACTTTCAGAGATTCAGACAGTGTTTGAGAGCAAGAGTGCCAGGAGAGGGATAACGTATGGTTGTTGGTGAACTCGGTAGCTGCCTAATTTCAAAATGTTGGCTCTTAGGTGAACCTCCACCAGCCAGTTTAGGGAGGTTTTAGAGTCTTAGGTCAGGCCTGGAAGGAAGAGATATTTATCTGGCTTCAGGTCTGGGCTGACTCTAAGGGCTTTGCATATCTAGAACTCTATTTAGCATTAACTCAGCTGTGGTTGATTGGGTTACTGAGGTAACCTGGCGAAAACAATGGAGGGGAGGCCCCAGAAGAATCCCACTCCCAAAGCCTGCATTCAGCGCTTACTCTGCCTTGCTGTATTGTGTGTGATGACCAGTGGGAATTTAGGACTCAGCAGTCCGGGGGTGGGGGTGGGTGGCATGGATCCCACTTCTGGGAGACATGTCAATATGGAGAGGCTCAATTACCTATCAGCCCAATGTCTTCCTCAAGATTAGCTTGGAAAAGTGGGGTACCATTGAACCTGTAGATGGGTATTCAACTCTGTGATGGTGGAAAAAGAAAAGATATAAGGAACAGGGAATCTATAAGGATTACAGTCTTAGTTACACCATGATGTTTAACTTAATTGTAATCAGGAATATACATTTCTTCTTATTAGAATTTTTTGCATGATTTTTTCCCTTAAAATTATTAAAAATACATTGCTTTAACTTAAAATGTTAAATGCTACCTATTTTAGGTTGTATATTTTATTGTTTTTCTCTAAGCTAGTTATGGGGGAAAAGAACATAAACAAGCTGTTTGTAAGAAAAAAGTACAATAAGTATAAGTAGCAGAATAAAGAAAAACTTAAATGAGTATACGATCCTAGTCTTTTAAAAACCGAACACATTAAACTAATACAATGTTATATGTCAGTTATATTTCAGTAATAAACAACTTAGATGCTAATAAACCCCTTAAAAGCTATATACAAGTGCATTAAAAGTATTGAGTACTTGAGAGTAACTATAATAATAAAGTAAATGTAAGAATTCTTTGAGATTATTTATAAAACTTTATTAATAGGCATTAAAGTTAACTTAAATAGATACCATGTCTGTGGATTGTAAGGTTGTTGATTTGACGTGAGTTCTCTGAAAATGCATCTATAGATTAAATGCAATCACAATAAAAATTCCAAAAAAATGTTTTGAGACCCAAAATGCAGAAGGTCAGAAATAGCCAATATAATCTCGAAGAACTAGATGGGAAAAACCAGGCAACGTGGTATTCGTGTGGGGTCAGGTAAACCATAGAAAGAATAGAGACCTAGCCACCAACTTCACACGTCCACACACACACACACACATCATTGTAAAAAAGATTGGATCAAGATAATAAAGAAACATTCAGCTGTTAGCCTTTGAGACAAAATGGGCTAATGGAAAATAATTTGTCATTTTCTTCATACGATGACTTATTATATTGTCTTGATCTGTGAGTTCAAGAAGGCTTCCTTTTAGAGACGGTGTTTGGTTTATGGAGGTTCAAGTCTCTGAGTCCCGTGATTTGAACACTTCAGGAGAACAGATATTACAGCAAGTGTGATCAGTACTCAGTCCTCAAGAGGAGGTGATGGTTTTCTTTCCATTTTGCCGCTGAGGAAATATGCAACCTCCTGAGAGGGGAGTGTTGCATCATTTATTGAGGTCGTAATAGTAAACTACCTGAGTGAGATTTGAACACAGATCTCGCTGGTTCTAAGGCCTGAGCTTTCAGCCACTGTAAATCTACAATGTTATCTCCCCGTACTCTTTATTGTCTCCCAAGAAGTAGCAAATGTAAGTGAAGCATCATCATGTGTTTTTAGTTTTTATTCATTAATCATTCTTTGGACCTGGCGAAGTCTAGCAATAGTGCCTGCCGCTTCTCTTGCCCTTTGCTTCCTCCCCTCTGTCTTTTGTTGCCAACAGAACCATTTGCTGTGACTCAGATTAAATTAGGTGTTTAAAAAAATATGTCAAGCATACAGAAAAGTGTAGAGAGAATTATGATACAGTCATATACCTAGCTTTGTAAAATTTAAACATTTTGATGTAATTGCTTCACAATTTGGGGCTTTAACAAATAAGTGAATAGAGTTAGAGCCCTGGTACTGTCCAAGTTTATTAACACCCTCTTAGCCCAGACCATACATTGATATTTGTCACCTTCCCACAGGTGTATGTGGATATAAACGTATGTGGGAAAATATAAACAATGTATGTGTTTCTGCAAAGGTTCGACATTCCTGTATAATGCTCACATTTGTAAACATCGCATACAAGTCAAATTGCCGTGGTCAGCAGCAAACTTAAAGCTTTAACTTTGTTCGTTTTAGCTGCTCTATAGTATGTATGCCTTTCTGGTTATATTGCAGTTTATTCATCCTCCAATTGGCGGATATTCATGTTGCTTCTAATATTTTGGTATTGGAAAAAAATGGTGATGCCTGTCTCCTGTGGCACACGTGTGAGTTTTTCTAGTTAGACTCTTTCAGTCATGTGTATGAGTGTGACCAACTTTAGTGATTTTTGCCAAACTGTTTTTCAAAGCAGTTGCAATAAATTTTATTCCCATCAGCATTATATGGCGGTCCTCACCAACTCTTGATAGTTTCATACTTATTGATTTTTGCTAACCTAATGGAAAAATGAATTAGATCTGACTATGGGTTGTATTTAATTTTCTCGGATTCCCTGTGAGGATAATTATCTCTTCACGTGATTACTGATGATCCGGTTTCCTCATCTGCGAATCGCCTGCCCCATCTTTGCCTGTCTGCTGTTGAATTGTTTGGCTTTTTCTTTTCGATTTGTAGGAAGTCTTTTCATTTCACTGTGAAAACTAAGCCTTTTTAATGTGCATTGTCAAACTTTCTACTAGTCTTTAGTTTTTCACTGATTACAAAACCTTTCGTAGCACAGATGTATGGAATTGGTAATTAATCAGATTTTGTCAGTGCTTCGGTCTTGTTTAGAAAATACCCATATTCATGAGTTACAAATTTTAAAATTTTTTACATGTCTTTATATCACCTGAAGTTAATTTCTTCTGTGTATAATGTGGCATAGATATTGACTTTATTTTATTTTTTCCATATAGATGAACAGTTATGCCATTTTCCTCAATGGGTAAAGCCCATGGGCCATATCAAGTTACCATGGAAGTGCATGTTTTTGGCTCTTTATTCTATTCCATTGGCTTATTCATGTATTTCTGCAGCAATATCACAATACCTTCACTGCTACCACCTTAAAATAACATGTGCTTTTCCATAGGGTATCTAATTCTTTGTCACCCAAGTTATCTCAGATGCTCTGGTTCTTTTGTGCTTCCTTCCATATCACTGTTCAGGGTACGTGTCAAGCTTCATGAAAAACTCTTTCGGAATTTTTGTTTTATCACATTGAATTTAGATATTAATTTCAGGGAAATCGATACCACATCTTTGTCTGCTCAGGAAATGTGTTCTGTCTTCATTTATTTAGGTTTTCTTGTAAGTTTTTGAATACTTGGACTTATTCTCAGATACATTAGAGCTTTTATTGTTGTAAATATGTTTTTCTTGAAATAATACTTTAAAACAAATCACACGCTTATCAGCAGGGAGAGGGAGGGGGCAGAATGGGAGAAAAGGTATAGGGAATAAGAAGCATAAATGGTAGGTACAAAATAAACAGGGGGAGGTTAAGAACAGTATAGGAAATGGAGAAGCTGAAGAACTTGTATGTATGACCCATGGACATGGACTAAGGGGGGGGAATGCTGGAGGGAATGGGGTGCAGGGCAGAGGGGGACAAAGGGGAGAAAAAATAGGACAACTACAATAGCATAATCAATAAAATATACTTAAAAATATTTTTCTTGTGTTTCCTCTAAAAACACAGTTGATTCATGTGGCTTGACATTGAATCCCACAAAATTTGTTAAGCTCTCTTAGTACAGTTTATTTATAGACTATATTGCAGCTTATATGTAACCCATTGTACCATTTGTGAAAAGCAGTTTTTTCCTTTTTTTGAATCCTTTCCTTTTTTTTATTGTTTTCGCCATCATCACCAGTATATCCCTAAAAGCCACTGATGATTAAGTCAACTTTGTTTCTGTTTTAAAAGGAACTTCTTCCATCAAATATCACAATTGCCATACATTTTTTTTAATCAAATTAAGGAAGTTCCCTTGTAATCTTGGATTGTCAAATTGTCATGAAAGGTTATTTGTATTTACTGAATGCATTTCCATGTCTGTTGGCATGAACTGGCTTTTTTATTTCCCTGAATTTGTTCATGTGGTGAATTATATGACCAGAGTTTAAAATGTTTGCATTCATCTTTGCATTTTAGTATAAACCCTATTTAGTCGTTATGATATGTATTATAGTTATATATAATATTTATGTAATATAATAATATATGATATGCTATATAATTATATAATATGTAGTGTATATTATATTCTTAAATAATATTGGCCAATCATTTTACTCTTACTTCTTTGTTCTTGCAACATGGGTGTACTGGCTTCACACAATGATAATCAAATATAAAAAGTACTTTGAAAATATAAAATCAAAACTGTAATATTAGGTCATTTCAGGTTAGTTTCAAAACAAGTGGAAGTAAATTCCCCCTTTACTGCTTAAGAGTAAAATGTAACTCTTGAACTAGTTGGAGTGAAAAAGGGGGATACAAAAACACAGTTCAGTTTCATCTCAAATCTTGGGTCTCACCCTGCGGCAGACTGTTCTGCTGATTCTCGTGCATGATTTCCCTCCCGTGTCCTATTCCTTCGGATGCTGAGTTCATCCTCAGTGGGGCTGACCCGAGAGACTTCCACCTGGCTGCACTGAGGTCCGGTCCTCAGAGAGTTTTGATGCTTGCTAGTGCCCGGCGGAGTGGGAGGGGGATGGGGATATCACAAGCTCAGGACCCCAGTTTGTCAGTTTCTCCTTTTGTGGGTTTTCACACTTGACAGACTAACTTCAAATTCATTTATAGGATCAAGATCAGGATCAGGATTTTTGAAGAGTCTTTTATTCATTTTCCAACCTGGAGCCTCAGCTAAAAATAGGCAAACTCTCTTGTTTGCCTCAGTGCAAGTGGGTAGATGATGATGATGACGATGATCTATTCTTTTACTGATAGGGAGACCTTCAAAACTACTAGCTTCATGATCGGATCTTAGTTTTAACTCATTGCCTCAGTCAAGGCCAAGGACTTATCTTTTCCCAATACTATTTAACACCCTGTTTCCGCAATTTGACAATCAGCTGCCAGAGGAGCCTGTAACCTTGGTTTGTATCCCTTTGAGCTCAGCAGGGCATTCAGAAGGCTTGTCATTTTCACCAGCGTGTCTTTGTCTGTTCAGCGAATTCTTTCATTCCTTCCTCTTAGGACCAAGTCAAAACTCTCTCTCCCTTTGGAAATTTGACCAGTGTGGTGTTCCCCACCTTATCTCAGCTTGTTACAAGGGGCTAAAAAAAATACAAAATACAGTAGTTCATATGGAAAAGGACGTGCAGGTCATGATTATTACAGTAGCCTTATTAACTGTGTTGCATGCACTTACAAATGTAAACCTGCTTTCACCCCGCCCTGTGCATCATACTCAAACACAGTTACTTTATAAGAAGTAACATCGTATGCACTTTTTCAGATAACCCTTAAAAATCTAGTAGTTACATATTCTTCAGCAATTTTAAGGATTCTAGCTTGAACACATTTTTAGTTTTAATCAGCTTTGTTTTGTGGACCGTTTTCTGGTTCTAGTGGCAAATTATTCCACTTTTTAAATTGTTTCTAATTTGGGGCTATAAAAAGTGTGGGAACTCTTTTTCTTGGACTTAATGGCATTTAATCCTATGCTATCTCTCTCCTAGTCCCTTTATGGGGAGCGGGATAGTGGGGAAGGAAATGTACGAAAGGTCTGATTATTTTAGATTTAAGAGCCAGAACTGAAGAAGCCCGTGAGAAGATTCGCCTTGCTTTACAAATGAGAAAGTTGACGCTTGGAGCGTTTATGAGACTTACCGAAGACCAAATTAGCTGGTGAGCATCAGCATCAGGAAGAAGCGCTCATCCACTTACTGCTGTACTTAGCAGAAGTGAGAAAGCGAGAAGGCTTGATTGATGTCTTATTACTGGTCCTTCATCCAGCATAGATTAAAATCTTCCTTTTGGAATGACAGTGGAGTACATATTTACATTCTTATCTAAGTGCTGACTAAGTCACATAGGTTTAATTGCCAGTCTGGGAGCCTGTGCCAGCTGTTCCCTTCCCCACTCTGCTAATGAGTACGTGATGGTCTCCGAGGAGAATAAAAACCACAGTGGACGGACTGTGACCTGCTCCATTGCAGGTACTCAGGTGTATTGTTTGGCTGCCCTTGAAGGCAGACTGAAGAGCTGTAGCACACCCATACCTGGCGTTCCACAGATGCTTGCGAATGTGCAAATGAACAAATGACGTGCGTGGTGAAGATGAACAGCCCCTGTGCCTCTTTGAGTGGGGGCTTGGCAGATTGTTATGACTTCTATGGAGATCACGTGACAGGGGGAGGTAAATTTCTGAGATGTGGGCCATCTGTTCTGTAGAACAGCCACTGACCCGTCATCCTGGGATGTAATCGGTGGATGTGAAAAGGGCATGAACGCGGACCTCTCTTTTTAGCTTTGAGGACAATTTAATTTGGGGTTAATTCTGTTTTATTTACATCTTTGTTCTTTGGGTAGGGTATATTTCTGTAACTTATTACATAGAGATTTCTAATTACAGTGATTTGGATTTTGAATAATAAACTTAACAAAGTATTTATTGAGTTTTGTCTGATTATATATTTGTTTTTTCCTAAATTTTCTGTGATTAATATTACATATCTAAAGAAGAAAAAATATCATTTATAGTCTTACCTATATAAATTTTTCAAAATTGTCATTCTATACATTGCTTCTCTTTTTCCCTTACTTTCACTGTCTTTATTTCCAGTAATATGAAAAGCAGTCATCCTACTGTAGTATATTAATTACTCATTTTGATGGTTTTTGAATCATCACATTTAAACTTATTTCTGAAATTTTTTGTTACAGCCCTCGAGTGGCTCAGTTGGTTGGAGTGCTGTCCTTTACACAAAAAGGTTGCGGGTTCGAGCCCTGGTCAGGGCACATACCTGGGTTGTGGTTCCATCCCCTGTCAGGGTGCATGTGGGAGGCAACCCATCGACATTTCTCTCTCACATCAATGTCTCTCTCTCTCTTTCTCAAATTAATAAACATCCTTGAGTGAGGAGTTTTTTAAAGCAAAAAATTATTGTTATAATTTAAATAGCAAGTTTTGATTCTTATCTGAGTAATAAAAAATTAGCAGGTATTTACATCCTTCTATTTCCTTAATTTCAAGTTCTTATTCATGCAATGATTTAAATCTCAGACTATTATTAAATTATTATTTTGTAATTATACTTTCAAGAATTATTTCTGATACTTGCTTTAAGTGTTGTAGCCATGTGAGGAGCAGTTACATAGACCCATAAGTCTTGTGGGTTTTTGAGGCTTGCTGCCCGTGTTTTTACTCTATTTCATTTTACTTTTTGCATGGCTTAGTCACATTTATATTATCCTTAGGAAGAAAGTGTGGATGATGTGCCTTCTGAGCTTAACATCCCTGGGGCCATATTCTTTACCGTCCACATGTGAAAACATCCGTGTAGAGTCGCTGGCTTTGGAATTTATGGATCTCCCACATTTTCTCCAAATAATGGAGATCTTAAAATTTTAATGTTTATTGTATTTTTCCCATTACCATTAATCGCCTTATACGCCCCTCCCCCAGCAGTCGCCACACCGTTGTCCATGCCCATGAGTCCTTTTTCCTTTTTGCTCAATCCCTCCACCCGCTAACCTCCCCCTCCCCACCCCCAGCTGTCATCTGCTCTCCATCTAGGAGTCTGTCTCCGTTTTGCTTGTTAGTTCAGTTTGATTGCTCCTCTTCTGTCCTTTGGAATTCTGCAGCAGAGGCTTGGTGCTATCCTGTTCTCTCTCTTTCCCTAGATATTTGATTTGTTTGCTTTTTTGTTTATTTTTTTATACTATTAGAGTTTTTAACTTTACCCTTGAGATTCCAACATCTAAGCAAGTTATATTTAAATTTTACTTCCTTTTAATTAACTCGTTTGTAATTTATATAAACTTAAATAGTAATCTAAGGTCTTTTTCATAAAAGGTTTTCATTGAATTTATTGGGGTGACATTGGTTAATAAAATTAAATAGATTTGAGGTCTACAATTTTACAATACATCATCTGAGCCCTGGCTGGTGTATTTCAGTGGGTTGAGCGTGGGACTGAGAACCACAGAGTTGCTGGTTCGATTCCCAGTTGGGGCACATGCCTAGGTTGTGGGCTAGGTCCCCAGTAGGGGGCATGCGAGAGGCAACCACACATTGATGTTTCTGTCCTTCTCTTTCTCCTTCCCTTTTCTCTCTCTAAAAATAAATAAACAAAATCTTTTTAAAAAATACATCATCTGTATATTGTATTGTATGTTCACTACCCAATGTCAAGTCAAGTTCTCTTCAGTTACCATTTACTCCCTTTTATCCTTTCCTTTCCCCCCCATGAGATCTTTCTTCTTAAATAATAACTCGTCTTATGTTTTAGTTGTATTACATTAGTTCTGTCCTACTCTTTCTTGGGTTCCTAGAATACCGAAACTTTTTTCCTACATGTGTCTTCTTTGCTTTCATTCTTATCATCTCTGACCTTCTTCTCTGAGTGTGAGGGAATTTGTTAAGTATGTCTTCTAGTTGCCATTTCAGTTCTCTGGAATTTTTATACTTGTATTTCATAGCCTGAATTGCTATTTTTAATTCAGAAATTGTTTTCATCTCTCTGTTGGTCACAATAATGGCTTTCCAAGATTTAATCTCTACAGTTGGTGAATATGCTACCTTACCTAGCCAAAGGGACTTTTCAGATGTGGTTAAAGATTTGAGATGGGGAAATTATCCTAGGTTATCTGGGTCTCTCAATATAATAAAAAAGGCCCTTAAATGTGGAAGAGGGAGGAAGAAAAGTCAGTGTTAGAAAGATATCATGTGAGAAGGACTTGACTGGTCAGTGCTGACTTTGAAGATGGAGAGGTCCAGAAGCCCAGGAATGTGAGTAGTCTCTAGAAGCTGGAAATTGCAAGAAAAATTCTCTAGAGATACTGGAAAAGACAACAGTCCCACCAAAACCTTGGCATTTTAGTCTAGTGAAACCTACTTTGGACTTCTGACTTCTAAGACTATTAGATAACAAAATACGTACTTTTCCTGTTTGCTGTATCATTATAGTCATAACTACCTCAGTAATTTACAGGGATCATAGTTGAATTGGATTCTCCCCAGGCTTGATGTGGGTTTCTGCCTAAATCCATTGGGCCCTAAAGAAGTAAGAGAGCCCATTCATACTACCCTCTGGCTGCTATTAGAGGTTCTGCCAGGGTCTCCTCCAAGCCTGCTGCTTTTTGTAGATGTAGAGGAGATTTAATTATTTAAATTCAGTCCTGTTGTACTAAATTTAGCTGAAACCCCCTGACTTTTCCCCAGGTATATTCTACCATCACTATTTTTAATTTCTGGTACATGCTTCACTGTTTTAATATTTAGCTGGCAATTTTAATGAGCTATGGAGTTCTTACCCAGAATTCTTAGTATAGAATTTTAAATTTGAAGTAGACCTTATGTATCGTTTAGTCTAATTTCCTGATTTCACAGATGATGAAACTGAGGTTCAATAAATTAAGTAAGTTATACCATTAAATATAGTGTGGTTTCTATGGTGTCACTGCTCAGTTTTTGAGAGAGAGAGAGAGATAGCAGAGGATGGGGTTACATGACATTTATTGAGTGAATGTATGGGGCGCCATTAGAGAAAACTTGTCGGTTTTATTTATCTTAGCATATTGTGGTTTAAAAAGAAAATTTCATACTTTCTTTTGTTAGCCATTTTTTTTAAACTTTGGAAAGAGCAAAGAAGCGACCCATATTATTGCTTGACTTTGTTGGCATTCAAAACTCAGGGTGCTATGAAATTCTATATGCTTCATGTTTGATTTAAAAATGTCTTTAACGAGTCCTGACCAGTGTTGCTCAGTTGGTTGGCCATTATCCTGCAAGTCATAGGTCACCAGTTCGAAGAAATAAATACAATAAAAATGGTTATGAGGCTATAAAGAACAGAGTTTTGTTTTTCTATTTATAATTTTTTGTATGTCCTTCACAGAGAAGAAACTTCTAAACTGTAAACATTTATTGGAATTAGCTTTACTTCATTAATATGATCAATATATATTTAGCATCTAAATTGGCTAACCACTTGATGCTGTACAAAAAAAAAAAAACAAGAAAGCTAAAATCTTTGCCCTCATAGGATTTATAGCCTAGTATGGAGAGGTGTCAATAGATAATTAAGCAATTATTGTATAGTGTGGTTAGTGTTGTCCCAGGGGTAATACAGGGAACTGTGGGAGAAAACACCTCCCCTAGATGTGGGAAGGTCTAGGAAGACTGACTAGGAAGAGGGATACCCCAACTGATGCGTGAGGAGGAATATATGGTGAGACTGGGGGAAGAATGTTCTAGGCCAGTGCTACTCTCTGGACCAGCACCATCAGCTTCACCTGGGGCCCCACCTGAGATCTCCTGAATCAGAAATTCTCAGGATGTGGCCAGAAAACTGTATTCTACAAACCCTGTGAGTGATTCTGATGCAGAAAACCACTGTGCTTACTGATGCTGAGAACCAGATGTACGAGAGGGCAGAGCACATTAAATTTAGCTGAAGCAGAGGGTTTTAATTCATTAATAGCTTGAATTGAGTCTGGAGAAGCAAGGGAGGCCTGATTAGGTGGTGGAAGAGTTTAGTAGATTTTTATCTTAAGTGCACTTATAAGCCATTGAAGCATTTCCAATAGGAGAACAGCTTGGTCTGCTTGATCTTTTAGAAAGATCACTGAAGAAGAGATTGGTATTGGGTAGAAAGGATATTTAGGAAGCTAGTGTAGTATTAATGCTGTGGCCATGAGAATGGAACAGTAGACAGCTTGAGCAGATACTTAGGAAGGAGAATCTACAGGATTGGGTTATCGATGAGGTGATGAAGATGGGGAGGAGGGAGAAGGAATTCCCAGGTTTAGCACTCAGACCACTGGAAAGGCAATGGTTTCCTAGTCTTTGGAACAGAGAGCATGGGGAGAAGTTGTTGGGGGTCATGAGGAAGATTATGATTTTGAACTTGGTTTTGCACACAGAGATGGAACTGCTTATGGGGTAGTCAATTATAGATACCAGGAGGAAATTTGCCTAGAGTTCAGAAAATATTGTCTAGGCAACATTTGCTTAGAGTTCAGGAAAGAAGTATGGGTTGAGTATGTAGGTATGAGATATTTGGGATATATAAGATAATTAAAATCTTGGAGGACATATTAGAAAACTCAATGAAATTCTGTTGAATGAGAACATAAATAGTATAAAAACATTAATATTGCATAGAGTATGAGGAATCCAAGGAAATGACTGAGAAGGACCAGCCAGAGAGAGGGATCAAAACCCTGAAGAGTATGATGTTATGAAAGCCAAATATAGAAATTTCTAGGAAGAGCCTCGCAGTCATGTATCTCATGCTCTGAGGAGGTAAGCATGGTGAGAACTGAGCATTTTCCATTGGAACAGCCATGAGATTGGTGTGACTTAAGAATTTGACTAGAGTGGGTTTGATAGAGAGGTGGGAGTAGCATCCATCCTATAGGTAACTGAGAAATTAGCATTTTCCATGAAAGAGAAAAATAACCAAGGGCAGAAGGTAAATATGAGGTCATGTGAACTTCAGATACTAAACTTGAATGTGGATAGAGAAAGATTCAGGGGAGGGGAGATAAGAATTGGGAGAAAATTGAAGATATAAGGAGTGGAAAGAAAGCAGTTATAGAACAAGTTTCTGGACTTGGTAGCAGTGGATGGGATTCAGAACACTTGGCTGGCAGGGTGCACCTTTTCCACTGTAACAGAAGAGGAGGAAAGGATGGGTTCTTGAGTAGGTAATTTGGCTTTCTGGTGGGAGAAAGGGAAGGAGTTCCAATCTGACGATTTCTCTTGTTCTCCTTTGTCAACTGCTGAGGGAGAGAGGGAAGATGGGGCTCAAAAGAGAGCAGTAGGTAAGTTTAAAATAGTCACTGTAGAGAAGATATAGAATAATAATTAAGAGATAATCAGGTTTCTTTTGGTACTGAAGTCTCAGTAGAGGATAGACATCATGAATTTCTACTGGGATCAATCTGCCAGAGATGATATTTTCCCTGACACTTCTCGGTAGCCTTGGTGTAGGTGTGGAAGTAGCAACCAATTTCATTCATCCAAGACTGATGCTGTTCTAAGACATTGTTTTGCAATACAGTGGGGTGAGTAAATGAAAGGATAAAGGTCTCCACTTCCTTATCTGAGAGTATAAACTTCAATAGGATATGAAAACATCAAAAATCTTTCATAACTCAGTGGCAAAACTAGCTCTGAGTAGATGGATATGAGGCTATTTATAAACTTTATCAACTTTAGTGTCTACAATAATGTATTTTGCTTTAGGAACTAATATGTATGATTATAAAGTGCTGTCCCAAATTTTGATGGGGATCTTACATCATATATTGATGATGTGCTGTATAACTGGTCTTGCAAGCAGAAACAATTTGAATTCTGAAGGACATCTGACTTTAAAGTTTCAAGAAGATAATGTATTCCTGTGTTAGTGATAAAGATATTGAAAGGATATAGAATAGAATGTAAGTTGCATAAAGGGATGGTAATACACTGCGGGGGGAGAGAGAAGACTTCAAAAAAGTGATATAAAAATGAGAAATTTGGGAGAATGGAAAATGTGGTGAGTATTTAGAATGTTAAAATTAATTATTTCCAAAGGGAGACAGTTCTGATGGTTACAAAGTCCAGGGTGTGGCCATGGGAGAGTGCAGATATGGTGTAATGAAATAGAAGGTCATCAGAGGTGAGGTCAAGAAACTGAAAAGCAAGACAATTAGATTTTCTTGCCAAGTAGAGTAATGGCAAGATTTGGGTGGAATGGAACACTGCAAACCAAATTCTCAGATCTCAAATGAATGAGGTTCTGTTAAAGGTATGTAAGATGCCAACATGTATAAGACAAGGTCTTCACTCCTCCCCTGGACCATGATCTCTTTAAGAAACAGACACGTTAAATGATAAGTAATTATGCAACATAGGGTGTGTAATGATAGAAGCACAGTCAAAAAGCCATTAAAGCCTCCGTGAGAACAGAGTCTGTAGATGTCTGGAGGAGTTACAAGACTGACCATTTAATAAGCGTTTCCTACTGTTTGGGAACTTTCAGGGTTTGGTAAACATTTATGCATAACCTATGGGGTATTCAGTAGAATATTTGGTCTAAAACAGTGGTTAACTGTGCTGCACATCTGAAACTAAGCTAATATTAGAATGTCAACTGTAATTGAAAAGTAGAAAAATAATTTAAAAAATAGTGGTTAAACCTGTCACATTTGCTAAGTAATTAATTAAATGCAGTGCGCACCAGAAAGAAAAACTTAGGATGTGAACTGTCTCCAAGAAATATTTTCTGATTCTAGGAGTCTCAAATAAACCTAAAGCTTCAGGAAAAGTGATTTACTGTATTTGATGTATAATTTTCTAATTTCTCTATGTTCATTTTATTTTCTAATTTTGTTTGAATAGTTTAATGACGACCTATATTATTCTATTATAAACTTCCTGAATCCTTTTTGGATTCAAGTAATGTATAAATAATAAGCAAACATATTCTAGCTGATGATGTTGAAAAATAAGAAAACATATAATACATTGTTTATCACTCTACATTTTAAAAGATACAACTTTCATCTAAGTATACCTCACTTTTTGTAAAACAGCGTCAAAATGTCAGCTGTTCTTTGGATGTTCTATTAGGTGACATTTCTTATGCCCTCCAGAAAGAAACAAATCTCTGAAACGTCGTAGATTGGTTGACGAATGCTATTCTGGGGAGAAGGCGTTGTGGGGGTAAGCAGTGCTACCCACAGGAATGTCGAGCAGCAAATGCTGGCTTTGGGCAGAGAAGCTTTAATCCATAGTGACCTCTTTGAAATGTCGAGACTGATGGCCCTTGTGGGGACTTGCACTGAAAATGTCTGTCACAGATGGAGCATTCTATGTGAGAACAGAAATGCTGAATAATAGGCCAATAATACCCCATCTATAAACCAACTATGTTTACAGATTCCCTAAATAACAGGTCAAAGTCAATTTCACTATAGTAAATATTGCAATTGCAATGCCCTGCAGAATTCTCATCTTTCTAGTGTATTTTAAGCAAGATTTCTGGGCCATGTGGCTTTTCTAGTAGACTTCAATGATGTCCAACCACCAAGTACAGACCTTGTCATTTATTTTACCCCGACTGTCTTTAATCTTGAGAATCTTGAGGACAGTAACACAGTGGGAAACCTTGAGGTTTCAGTATAATCACAGAACATTATGCAGGATCAGACTTTCAAATTTTTTGCTTTTTCAGGGGCCCACATTTACCCCAGAACTCTCGTGTTATCTATACATCTTTAAATTTGGATTTGCAGTTTCTTTTTTCACCGTTCTTTCTTTCTCTCCTAGTTCACAGCCATGAACGAACCACAGTGCTTCTACAACGAGTCCATCGCCTTCTTTTACAACCGGAGCGGGAAGTATCTTGCCACAGAATGGAACACAGTCAGCAAGCTGGTGATGGGACTTGGAATCACCGTCTGTATCTTCATCATGTTGGCCAACCTACTGGTCATGGTGGCAATCTATGTCAACCGCCGCTTCCATTTCCCTATTTATTACTTAATGGCTAATCTGGCAGCTGCAGACTTCTTTGCTGGGTTGGCCTACTTCTACCTGATGTTCAACACAGGACCTAATACTCGGAGACTGACTGTCAGCACGTGGCTCCTTCGCCAGGGTCTCATTGACACCAGCCTGACGGCATCTGTGGCCAATTTACTGGCTATTGCCATCGAGAGGCACATTACGGTTTTTCGCATGCAGCTCCACACACGGATGAGCAACCGGAGGGTGGTGGTGGTGATCGTGGTCATCTGGACCATGGCCATCGTCATGGGCGCTATACCCAGTGTGGGCTGGAATTGCATCTGTGATATTGAAAATTGTTCCAACATGGCGCCCCTCTACAGTGACTCTTACTTAGTCTTCTGGGCCATTTTCAACCTGGTGACCTTTGTTGTGATGGTGGTTCTCTACGCTCATATTTTTGGCTATGTTCGCCAGAGGACTATGAGAATGTCTCGGCACAGTTCCGGCCCCCGGCGGAATCGCGATACCATGATGAGTCTTCTGAAGACGGTGGTCATTGTGCTTGGTAAGTTTTGTCTTCACTGTTACTTACTTTACAGACTCTCCAAGTCTTAATATAAACCGCATTAGTTTATGATAGTGGTAAACAGTGATATGAATATTCAACAGCATACATGTAGGAATTGCAAAGGGATGAAGTGCTTTTTAGCAAATCTCTGTGGCGATGTCAGCGTGCCAGTCCTTGTACAGTTATAGAAGCGGCTTTGGGGGAACACATGTCACAGGGTTTGCATAAATATGACATGAACGACATCATTGATGAGTTTGGCTATCAAGTATTAAAAATTCCAGCTTTCAGCAGGTTTTCTTTTTTACAAATTTATTGGTGTGACATTGCTTAATAAAATTACAGAGGTTTCCTGGTGTACAATTCCATAATGCATCACCTGTATATTAGATCATGTACACATGACCCAAAATAAAGTCTCCTTCCATCACCATTTATCCCCCTCCCTCATCCCAGCCTTCCCCCTCCCCACTTACCCTCTGGTCATCACTGTACTGTTGTCTGTGTGTAGGAGTTTTTTTTGTTTTCTTTTGCTTAATCCCTTCACTTTTTTCACCCAGCCCCAACCCCCTCCCCTCTACAGCTAGCGGTCTGTTCTTGATATCCATGAGTCTGTATCTATTTTGTTTGTTTTGTTCATTACATTCCACATATAAGAGAAAAACATGGTATTTGTCTTTTTTGACTGGCTTATTTCACTTAGCACAATACTCTCCCAGGTCCATCCATGCTGTTGCAAAGGGTAAGATTTCTTTCTTTTTTATGGCTGGATAATACTGCATTGTGTAAATGTACCACAGCTTCTTTATCCACTCGTCTACTAATGGACACTAGGGCTGCTTTAAAATCTTTGCTACTTTAAATAGCGCTGCCCTCAACACAGGGGTGTGTGTATTCTTTCAAATCAGTGTTTGGGGTTTCTTTGGATATATTCTCAGAAGTGGGATTATTGGGTCATAATGCAGTTCCATTTTTAATTTTTTGAGAAAATGCCAGACTGTTTCCACAGTGGCTGCCCCAGTCTGCATTCCCACTACCCCTGCACCAGGGTCCCCTTTCTCCATGTCCTCACCAGTGCTTGTTTGTTGATGACAGGGTTTTCTTACAATGCAATTGTGGAATTTTTGCCTTCTGGTCTCTGTGATAGATTTTCATATAGAAAGTGTTTTTTTATATTAATAACTATATATTTTTATGAGCCTATTTCTAAATAAGTCATCTTTCACATTCTGTAATTGTTACTACATACATGTCAGAATTTCAAGTCTTGTATAGGTTTACTGTACAACATGATTTCAAATTAATAGCATTCTGTGATAGTCATCTGTATGAAAACTTACATTTTTTTCTATCAATTTTCTGTAGTAGAAGTCAATTTATATTTTAAGGTGAAGACCAAGTTTTTATATATTTTAAGTATTTTTATTGATTATGCTATTACATTAGTCCCAATTTTCCCCATTTAGCCCCATACGCCTGGTACCCCATTTCTTCCAGTGCTCCCCCACTCTTAGTTCATGTCTGTGGGTTGTGCATATACGTTCTTTCGTTTCTGCATTGCCCATACTATTCTTACTCTCCCTCTGTCTATTTTGTTCCTACCAATTATGCTTCTAAATCCCTGTAGCTTTTCCCCACTCTTCCTCCTTCCCCTTCCCAACTGATAATCATCCAAATGATCTCCATATCTATGATTCTATTCCTGTTCTAGTTGTTTGCTTAGTTTGTTTTTTAGATTCAGTTGTTGATAGCTATGAGTTTGTTGTTATTTTAATATTCATAGTTTTGATCTTCTTTTTCCTAAATAAGTTCCTTTAACATTTCATATAATAAGGGCTTGCTGGTAATGAACTCCTTTAAGTTTACCTTATCTGGGAAGCACTTTATCTGCCCTTTCATTCTAAATGATAGCTTTGCTGGATAGAATATTCTTGGATATAGGTCCTTGCCTTTCATGACTTGGAATACTTCTTTCCAGCCCCTTCTTGCCTATAAGGTTTCTTTTGAGAAATCAGCTGACAGTCTTATGGGAACTCCTTTGTAGGTTACTCTCTTCTTTTCTCTTGCTGCTTTTAAGATTCTCTTTTTATCTTTAATCTTTGGCATTTTAATTATGATGTGTCTTGCTGTGGTCCTCTTTAGGTACAAGGTTTTTATTCTTTTATGTGCCCTCAAATAACTTTTGCCTGTAAGTAACTATTGGTTTTCCTGGATGTAAAAATTTATGGCAACAATCATGAGGACTATATTTATTTCTTCATTTAAATGCTCAGAAAATTAAAGAGCATCTAAGTTTCAGATCCTCCTCTGACCCCTGAGATTTACCCGTGGAAAGGACACACACGGAACATTTCTTTTGGAGTTCAGAGTGCTTCTTTTAAAAGTTCACCCTGTGACAATTTGTGTAAATAATTACCCTATTGAATTACATTTTCTCCACAGACTATATTCAGAACAATGTTTGATCATATTTTTAAAAATATCTTTGAGCGTTTCCATTTTCCCCATGGAAATTCAGTGGAAAGTTCCTGTAATGCTCTTTGCTCCAGTTTATAAAGCAGCGTTGAATGAACGTAACCTGGGATTGATTGTGTGGCATCTCCGAAACTCTGGGAGTGACATTAATAGGCATTAATTTAGTCACCGGAAAGAGATGCAGTTCTAATTATCACTGAATAAACTAGCACTTGGGGTGAGGCATTGGTCCCATTTATTTGGAACAGGGCAAGTGCATCCTGGAGGTCCTGTCTGGGTCTCCTGATTGGGACCCTCATGTAGATGTTAAGGATAAGAACGAGACCTTGAATTGCTGACACAACTAAAGCCCCGTCTGTGACGAACTGGACCTTTAGATAATATTCCCACCGGGGACTCCAGCCCCTCAAGTATGAGATCATCTCATTCCATCCAACAAAGCTTAGTAGAACCACAAAAATGGTTTCCCTCCATGTTTAATTGTCACCAAAAACCTTGAGCATACCTGTGCCAAAAGGACATATTTTCCATGATATGGATGAAACACATCTTATGGGGGACACTTTTTCTATTATACCTCAAGTGCTGCTGCTTACAGTTTGTAGATCAGCTAGCAGGGAAGGACTACTGAACATGGAGTACGAATCTGCCAAGTTCTTGTTTTGGTTTTGACCTTTGTAGAGTGCCTAAAAAATTCTAGCATGAAGTTTGCTTTAATGACTCATGTAAATGAACCTTTGTGTCTCATCGGGTTGCCTTGCAGGTCAAATGAGAACTATCTTGAGGGTTTATGAGGTGACAGTTTCAGTGTACTCTGTTTCGTTGTATATAACGCGCCCTTTTCGCAGATTTTTTTGAGGGAAAAATAAGGATGCATATTATACAATGGGTATAATGATTACATGCCATGGATATAATAATCCTGGGTATAATGCACACAAAAAGCATAGGGGAGCATTATACATGGCAAAATACGATATATTCATTTCTGCATTGCAAAGGAGAAAGCTGGAACAGGAAAATTATACGGTGTATCTGCCCTACATGCCCCTTCCGCCCCAGCACACCAACCCTAAACTTGAAAATAGCAGAAATGACATTGCCCTCTGAAGTTTAAATTTATAGACCCTACAAAGATCAAATACAGGTTTGATATTTTTTACCTCTGGAAAAAATGGCATTATTTACATAGATATGGAATGGAAAGAGTTTTAGCACATGGAAAACTGCAATCAGGGTAATAGGTGAAGAAATTTGGTGAGGCAATGTGTAGATGTGACTGTAATATAGGACAGATAAATTAAACAAGTGGGCTACAGCCTTTAAATTTTTATTTTTATTGATTTGAAAAAGAGAGAGAGAGAAATATCTCTTTGTTGTTACACTTGTTCACACATTCATTGGTTATTTCCTGTATGGGCCCTGACTGAGGATCAAACCCTCAACCTTGGCATCTTGGAATGACACCCTAACCAACTCAACTAACTGGCCAGGCCGTAGACTGTAGCCTCTTGGAGAAAAGCAGCAAGGCTGGGAAAATAAGTGGGGTGGGTTGTTAGAAGGTGTGGAATAGGGAATTCACAATCCTATTCCACCAGATGGTCTAATACCATTCAGGACGTGGGTTGGTCTTGTAGAAACAAAAATTCTAGTCTTGAAGCTCTCCTTATTGTGAATGAGTTTATTGACAACGTTTTGGGTTTTGGTTTTTGGGGGGTTTTTTTTGGTTCACGTCTGATTTTTAACAGCCATCTTCTCTGCCAGATTACCAGCTTGGTGACCACAGGCAGGGATTTTAATGATGGGTTGTACATTCTCTCCACATTACCTCCCAATCAAAATACAACAGCTTGCAAAGTGACTGGCCACATGGATGTTCAATAAGTAATATATTTATCTTACTTTCATTTATTAGGGGGATGATTATAGTTTGATTGTGTAGAAAACCTTCAGTTTTCATTTCCTCTCATCAAAGTGACCTCTGGATTTTAGGCCACTGGTCCTCACGATCAGGAAAAGGATTCCTTGGTCAACAAGTTGAATTCCCAGGAGTCAGCATAAAATAAAGGCACCTTTGAGATTTACGATGACAATACCAGTATCCATTTATTTTTAATGGCCATTTTTTTACAATTATTTATTTATTTATGTTTAGAGGGGAAGGGAAGGAGAGAGGGAGAGAAACATCAATGTATGGTTGCCTTTCATGCGTCCCCTGCTGGGAACTGGCCTGCAGGGAACCGGCCTGCAACCCAGGCATGTGCCCTGACTGGGAATCAAACCTGGATTGCCTGGTTCACAGGCCCGTGCTCAATCCACTGAGCTATACCAGCCAGGGCCGGTATCCATTTTTTAATCACAGGTTATACATAGGCTGCTTTGAGTGAGTACTGGATCTTAATATTTTTATTTGTCAGACTCAATGTAACATTCATCATTTGCCCAGTCCTGTTCTACCACAGAAATTAGTATTTATAAATAGCAGCCCTGTTGCACACAGGTACCATTATCTATTTGTTATCCTCATCTTTCAGAGCTGAAAACTTGGGTACCAAGAGGTTAGGTCACTTGTGCAAGGTCACGTGGCTCACTAAGTTAAGGAGCTGGGGCTCCCTTCAGACACTCTAGGTCCCGGAGCCCAAGGGTTTTCCAGTTTCATCCCATCCTCTATCTTTATAATAAAAACAATTATCAGCACATGCTGGGTTTTGTTCTGAGGTTGGAACAGTGCCTTGCTATTCAGTTGAAACTTTGTGACCCCGTTTATTTCTGTCAATACTGCTCGCTGCCTGCACTTCGTTCCCCGGGTAGGAGAAAGCTTTAAGAGAGCATTCCTCTCCTCCCTTGTTTCCAGCAGTGACACTTATGACTCGTTTTCTCAGCCCTTTTCTTGGCTGCGGCAGCCCCGTGACTGACGGCTGGTGATTGAGTGAGTGTTTTGTTACAGGTATAGTTAATTTGAGGGTTTATTGTCACAGCATGAAGTCATGTAATCCTTCCCCAGGCTTGCATTCTCCCCACTTGACATTTTACCGGGAATTCTTTCTGCGTTCGGTACACAGCTGAATCAGAGTGGCAGTCAAAAAGTTCTTCCTTATTTGACCACAGTCTGTCTCAGCTTGTAAGTCCTGGCCTTTCCCACTCTGTTCCTTGGGATGACACTTCTGCTGGGGATAATTAGAAAGGAGGAAAGCTAGCATTTGGAAGGGGAAAATAATGGTTATAGCATTGAGGGTTTTGCATGTGAGCTTTGGGGACAGAGTGAGGGACTCAGAACACCAAAAAATCCAGGCGGGGCTTGTCCTGTGGAAGAAGAAGGAGACGCTCATTTTCCTAGGGTGGTCTGTTCTGACTGGACGTGGTCACCACTGGAACTGAAGTGCCCTTTACTACCTATGTTCTCTATGCCAGGGTCAGTACTGGCTACTACTGCCCATACCCTGTTTATAACATTACACCAAGGAAAGCTGTCTTTCTCCCGTCATGCTGAAGGACCTGAGTTAAGACAGGGTGTGTGTCTTGTCCAGCTGCAGAACTGGAGTTCAGCGGCAGGATTGTTGTAGGCCATGACCTTGTGCACACCACACAGGGGACCAGTACTGGGGATGATGAGAGTGGTGGGGCCAGGTGAGTTTCCGCCCATTGTTTTCTTGTTGGCGCTGATGTAGGATAATTTGGCCAACGCTGTGCTAGCACATCTCTTATGTACTTCTCTTTTTAATTCATTGAACATGTTGTTCAGTGCTAATTGTGGGCTAAGGGATAGAAATGAGTAAGATAAACATTCTTTCCACAGCTTACAGGGTAGGAGATGCGACTAGGAAAGCGCTGCAGAACAGTTGGGTCCACGTGCTAGGAGAAGGATGGGCAAGACTAATCCTGAGTGGCAGGAAGGGAGGACCTCCCAGAGGAGGCAAAACGGAGCTTAGTCTCGATCACTGTGGAGGAGCCTGCCATCCCGTGGAGTAGAGGTGGAGGGCAAGCTGAGCGGTCGCAGGAGCAAGGGTGATTTGGAGCTGACAGTGGTCAGGTGTGATTAGCAAATGGTAGGTATGTCTGAAGGTGTTTAATGGGAGAGATCGACATCTTCGCAATGTACCAGAGTCTGGGCTTTTGTCCCCAGATGATTGGAGATGCGGAAGGATTCGCTGAAATAAAGAAAACCAGTTTCTTATAGGGCTGACCCCATAAAGATGATGTAATGATAATATAATTTATCATTCAAATGGACACACTTTTATTAGGGAAAACGGGCATTGGGTGGGAGGGGCACTGGGAAAACAGGCCTAAACTGAGAATGGTTTCTTCAGCCCAGATTGTGTGTTGCCCTCCTTGCAGGCTCTGCTGTCTCCCTGTTTGTTTATTCATATTCTTTCTATGTTTCCTTTTGGCATTTGAAGTGCAGAGCTCAACCCTGCCCTTCTTCCACTGTGTAAAGATGGTAAAGAAGAACTTTTGTTCTTTTTTTAAAAGCCAAGATCTGTCTAGATTTAGAATTAGAGCTGAAGGGGTACTTAAAAAGCACACCATCTAATTCAAGTTTCCAAGTCACTTGAGAAATGTAGTTAATTGGTGGCCCAAACCAAGACCCAGGTTTGCTCACTTCCAGGACGGGCTGTTCTTACTGCCCACACATCCCCCCTTGTTCAGTTCCATCTGCACTCTCATTGTTTTCTTCCTTGTGAACAGAAATACATATTGATGTGACCAGCCAGGGTTAGGAGTCAGCGCTGACTGTCACCTACCTGGCACACACAGAAAGGGTCCCCTTGAATGTATCCTCATTATAACCGACTCTTTGTAATGAATCTTTGACAAAATTCACCAGGAACTGACTTGCTCGCACGTCATGGAGTGCGTACTCGCGTTAGCATCCTATCAGCTTTCTTAACAGCAGCATTGTATTTGTGTTTCATTACCTTGGTTTTTTTTATTAAGTTTATGTTTTACCCTGTGTGTGTGTGTTCCTCATTTGTGTTCATTGAGGCAGAATGCTTCTGGGATCTGCTCCTGACTCTGCCACTAACGGGGTGATTCTGGGCAGTTACTTTTCATCTGCATTCGTTTCTCTGTCCCTTCATCCACAGGATGATGTTGGCCAGTTTGATTTTTTAAAATTAGAGTTTGATTTATGACTCTATAAATAAAATGATAAGGGCATAGCTACTGTGGATCGGACTTGTAGATTTTTCTAGTGGAAAACATAAGTGGAATTGGAAGAAAAGCAAAGGACTATGATTTTCCTTCCCATCAACTTCTTTAATAATTAGCATTAGATATAGATCCCCTATTCAAAGGAGTGGCGCATTTACAGAAGATAGTCTCAAAGAAATAAAATTTCAGCTTTCCTTTTCAGTGGGGAGCCATGTGACAGGAAGAGAAGGTTTCCCAGTGGTCCTGTTGCTAGGGGCGGGGAGTGGATACAAGACTTTCTTATTCCTTGGCCACAAGTGACCAGCTGCATATCCTGTTGATCTGAAGAGGAACCAAAGCTCGCCCAAGTCTCCTCAGGTCCCTGTGGATTCTCACTGAAGGCCTCTTTGAGGAAGAACCTGAGAGCATATTCATGAAAGCTTTGACTGTTTGGCCAGCGCTGGCGTGGCACCATGGGTGTGGTCAGGACGGACACTGCAGAAGACCCAGAGGGCTGCCCGGACCCCAAAGCTTGGGCCCTGGTCAGGAGAGAGAACAAGCTTCACATACCAGCTCTTTAAACCTTTTGTTACCCAACTTTATTCAAATATTTTTACTCAAAAGAAGCTTTAAAACAGAAACAACCCCCCCCCCCAAAACCACATTAACCTAACAGAGTTATTTTAGAGGTATGGGCCGAGCTGCTAGAACATGAAGCTCTTTCTTGTTTTGGGTCTGATGAGAGTGATTCAGACCTTGTCTAGAGGAGATTCCTGTCGTTTTCAGTATGTGGGGCATAGTCATTTGTCTTTATTGGTAAAGGCTGTAAGAGATGCAAAGCTCCCTTGAACGAATGCGGTGATCCCTGGGAATCACTGTTGCTTCGGGCTTGAGAGCTTAGGCTTTGAACTCTGACTTTTCATTCACTAGTTTCGTAACTGTGAGTTCATGACTTAAGCTCTCTGCTGAGTCTCAGTTTCAGAATTAATAAAACAAAGCTAGTGGGACGTTTCTCATCGAGCAGTTGAGAACATTAGACCAGCTGATTCATGTAAACCACACTTGGCACGTAATCTGGCTAACGTAAAATGCCCAGTGGCAGCAAGCCTTATTACTACTAGCAGGTCTTATCTGCGTGTACATTTGCTCCCCACTTCTTTCTTCCTCTTTCTCTTTCTGACACACCCACACTCACCCACATGCCAGCGTGCGTAAATAGGGAATTTGACGGTGGGGATGGTGCTTCATTTCTGCAACATGGTACACAAGTTCTATTGTGTGTTAGCAGCTGTTGTATCTCATAATAGTCTGTGAATTGTATTCTCACTGGCGTTTGCTTTTCCAAAACTATATCTGTACTGCAGAGTTGCTGACACCTTGTTTGTTGAGCCTCAACCCCATGTCTGAGAATTCCTATTAGCACCATAAGAAATGGCATTTGGGGCCTGGTCACTTTCCAGAGGTGATTAAAAAATGGTGTTGATCATTAAAATGCCCAGGCCAGTTTGTCAGTATCTGTTAGAAAGGATCATCGGCCCCTTCAGATGAACCTGCAAGGCTTAGGCTCAGCTAGCGGCCTGGTCACCATCTAGGGCCTCATCTGTCTCCTTTTGACCCACAGCGAAGGGCCATTTCTGGCAAAGATGGAAGACATGGCAAATGGATGGGTCCTGAGACTTTGTTGCTATTGTCTGTCTGGTCCCATCTCCACAGTGTGACCACCAGTGACTCCTTCTTTCTGGGCTTCTTCACTGTTCACCTGGGAGGAAAAGGACATTTGACTCCTCTTCTGACCTCTCACGGCTATTCATGAGTCTCTGAGCATCTTATGGACACTGCATGGCCACTGGGCTTTGTCTTACTTTCCAGCACCTAGAACAAGGCCCACCACTCAGCAAACTCTAGATGTTCTTTGAATGAATAAATGAAATATATCTTTTATTTTGAATGGAGTTTTACAGGTCCTCTAGTAACAATCAAAATATACCTGTATAGCCTGAGATTCAGTGTGATTTAATACTGAGTCTCATTTACAGAAACATTTGTTATAAAGTAGTTATAAGGCAGTTCCACACCTTGCCTGTCAAGGACAATTTTTAGTCTCTATTTCAGTGTGAACTTGTTAATAATAGTCATTCTGCCAACAAACAGGTGTGGAATAGCGACTGGGCCTCTGTTAAGGAGTAGGGATGCAATGGTCAGTGTAAATATGGACCTTGTTCTGAAGGAATTCTCATTTTAGTAGATCATGATTGGTAATTTAAACAAATAAATACAATGCAATGTGGTAAATAAAGTCTGCAAGGTGCTACAGGAGCACTCTCTTCTGTTTGGACAATGTCAGCAAGACGTCATGATGAAGGTGTCATCTAAGATGATGCGTAGGAGCTTGCCCCATCAACCCAGGCAAAGGAATTATTTCTATTAGGTTCTCTTTGCACTCTGAATTGAAATCAATATGCAATTACATCCTTATATTGCAATTAACATGTCACTTAGATACAGCAGTGAGTCACTTGCCTATCTCATGTAAGTTGTTGGGAATGGGAGGAGAGGCTTGTATAATTTTAAGGTAATACTGTGCTTATAATATTTTGGCTGCCTTTTACACAGGTACATACATTCTTTTTTTAATTGACTATGGTTAACAGATTTGCATCATTGAATTGGTTATGAAATAAATGAATCTGAATGGTTACTGACCTATTACAGAAGTGATGAATTTCCACATATGCAAATTAACATCCTGTAGAAAGTAAGAAGGAGTCTCTAGTGACAGTGTACATCATTGAAATGTTATTGCCAGGAAATGTTGACAGACATACGTACGATAAACACACACATGCAAATTACCAAATTTAGCAAATAAAAATAATTGCATGGGATGTAACTATACTAACAGAAATACTCCTTTTTATCTAAAAATCAGAGTTAACTGGGCATCATATATTTTATCTGGCAATCCCAACACATGTGGCATTAATGTCAATTAAGCACTTTAGATGACAAGCAACTTTCTGTAGACAGATTTTCCTCTTTGCCTTACAGGTTTTCATAATATCCTGGAGGTCAATTTAAGTACATGAGGAGTTTCACTAAGTTAATATTCCTGACTTTTATTTTGACTTGTCTGGAAAGACATATATAAGGGGACATATCTGATTTATGGAATCTTATATTCGTTTCTCAGAAATTATATGTGCTAATGAACAGGTAACGTTGAACACCTCCAGCTCAAAACTGAATTATCTCCTACATATTCTTTGTGGTGATCTTTGAAAACATTTTAATGAAATCTGTTTTTCAATTTTAAAAGGATTTTTTCTTGTGTTTCTGCCTGTGATTTTTTTTTTTTGAGGACTAAACTAGAGCCCATGCCTCTGAGAAGCTCCTTTTTATTCATGTGTTTCAGTGAAGATGATAGTGTCTAGACCGAGTGTGGTCATGGCTTTACCTAAACCCTGGCTGGCTGCCTCCACCAATAGAGGGGCTGTTACAATGCTCCAAAGCAAATACGGCGTGCCAGTGGGGGGACCCAGCAGTAACAGGGTCTTTTTGAAGAAGTGGGGTTTAACCTGGCACCGGGAGCCTGGAAATTCATGGCTTCACCTATTTATCCTGCCCTCATTGACTTTTGTCCACACAAAGGGCGCTGCGTTTTAAGTAGGGTTTTCCATGAGTTCATTCTGAATGGGCATTTCTGCCCTTGAAAAAGCTTCTCTTCATGCGGCAGGCATGAGTTCATTTGCTGGAGTTACTCCCTTTCTTTGGGGAGAGAGAAGCTAGCGCTTAGGAGCCCAGCCTTACAGCATCTGCACAGGAGACCGAAGTGAAAAGTTGACGAGGTTTTGCTGTAGCCAGCGAGTGATTCACCATGTAATGCCAGGGGGTTTGCTTTACGCACCTTGCTGAGCATGCGGTGCCCAGGAATGCTGCTTTGGAGATGGCTCCAGCCCAGCAGGAAAAGCTGAGCTGTGAATCAAGGAGCTGGGTTTCTGAAGGAAAGCAGCAGAGGTTGCATTTGGACAGCCTACAAAGCACATATATAATGATCAAATAAACACCAGTTGCAGAGATTCGAGCACTAGCTCTATTTAATTTGGCAAATTCTAATGGCATGGGGGGAGGGTAAAAATGTTTTTTATTAAAAAACACTTTCTAAGGCACCTGGCCTATACTCTAAAAATATTTACAAGTACCAATATGTAAGAACAACTTGATTAGAATGGAAGAGAATGCCGTAGAAACCAAATTTGAATAGTGAGTTTAACTGTTCTATTAATTATTATATTGCTATTGCTAAGATAATTAGATTGACATAATTTTATAATGAAATTTCTTTAGTTCACTTTGAATTGGTTCAGCCACTTTTAAAGTATGTGTAAAATTAAAAAGTACTAGAATCAGAAATGAAAAAAATTAAAAACAGACTTAGAAAATTCATTTATATATATTGATCTCTCTATAATACATTGCATTAGAAATGATTTCATGCTATTATATAACATGTTCAATGTGTTGCCTCGCAGAAATTGTTGACTTATAACTTAATAATGTTGTATGTAGCTTTATTACTATGTAGTTTATTTTGGTTCTGGGATATTTTGACCCATTGTTTTGATTAAACTTTGAGGACATTATATAACATCTTTATTAATATAGATTTATATATAACTCAGGAGTAACATTCAGTTTTTGTTGAGAAGGTATCTACTTTAGTCCTTTCAACAATTTAATATGTAACACCATGAAAACATTTCTAGTTGGCTACATTTGTTTTCATATTTAATTTAACTGAAATTTTCATGGGAATCAAATGCTTTCATATAGATTATAAAATGAATACTATATCCATTAGTTTTTTCCTGCACATGTCAAATTGTAACAAAGGGTTTACCATGGTGCACTTTCCTTTTTCCTCCCGCATTTACTTTCCTTGGCCTTATTTTATAGCTAAATTTTATCAAAAGTATTTGGGGAGTTAATATGGAATAAGTTTTACTATGTACAGTTTGACTGTTAATTTTACTTGAAATTAATTTTATCTGCCCGCTTTAACTTTTCCTGAGTCAATATTTATGGTCATGAGAGTTTCTAAAAATAATAAGAAGGATAATTATGTTAATATTTGAGTGCCTCCTAGCCATCAAGACTCATTAAGTCCTACTACTCTGCTCTAAATATATATAATACAAAATGTGAAGCAAGAATCTTAATCTGTTTGAATTTCAGTTCCAAATATAGATAATATAGTTGGTGAAGGTCATGTATGATAATGATTGTGCTATTTTTACAGGAAGGGTCACGTAAATGTAAGCTATGGCTGTTTTGTAGCTGCTGCTTGTAAAGTAGTAAAAAAAAAAGTCTGGAATGCTAAGCAAAAATATGATGGAGTGTGCTTGGGAAGACATCAACTATATTCCAATTCCTTATTTGCCGCTTACTGTTTGCAGTGACTTTGGGCCATGCCCTTAACCTCTACAACAAGTTTCTCATCTCTTACCATCAAGGGCTTCACTACTTCAGTGTTTCTCTAAGTGCGGTCCAAGGACCACCCACATCTGAGTCACCTGGGACGCTCCGCACACAGCCAGATTCCTGGGCCCCGGCCCGGACCTGCGGAAGCAGAATCTTTCTGTTGGCCTCCAGACATCTGTCCTTCAGTCACACAAAGCTTGAGAATGACAGTGGTAGGAGTCTCTGGCTTTGATTTAAATTACATGGCATTAAACCTGTCCTTGCTCATTTCCTATGTCTGTTGTTTACCTTTTTCAAAATGGACACTTTCTTGGTGCCACTTTAACAGTGGCTGAGGGCTGGGATTGGCCCCACCTGTGTGTGTTTGTACACCTGGTTTGCAGCGGAGAGGGTGAGGAGAGAAAGGGAAGGGAAGGTGAGGGTGGAGGGAAAACCCAGTGCAGCACGTCCAAATGATGGAGTGTTATATCACCAATGGGCATCCAGGTTTTGTTGTTCTTGCTCTGTCCCTCCCTCCCTCTCTCTGCTATTGCAGATAACACTGAGATAAATATTATTGTATATGAATCTTTACTTTCCTCACTGAGACTCTATGAATTTTGATTACTTATGTTTAATGTTCTCCAGAAAGTTTGTTCCAATTTATACTCTCACCAGAAGGGAATGAGGATATTTAGTTACATTCATGTCAATATTGGATGGCTTTTTTTCCCCCTCTTAATGGTGCATTTTGTAACCATTTATACTACATTTATTCATAGACATTGGCAAACCTGAAAAAGAGGTGGAAACTCTTCCAGGATTTGTAGACTAAGAATAAACAAAAATAGAAATGCATTTAGTCCCATTTGAATATATGTGCTATTTGAAGTCTATTGTTCCATGTAAAGATCTAATGTATATTTATTTCTTTAGAAACCTAAATGCCTAACAGCTGAACAGTGTAGCACAGGAGGTAACAGTTTCACCTCTGAAGCTCTGAAGTGCCAACTGCCTGGCCCTACCGAATACCAGCAGAGTCAGCCTGGGCAAGGTATTCAGTGGCTCCAAGCTTCTGTTTCCTTGTCTGTGTTATGAGGGGCAGGGCAGCAATAGTAAAACCTCAGGTGATTAAGTAAGATGTAAGATAACAGGCATGTAAATACTTGGTAGACAGTATTGCATAATACCTACTTAGTGTTTTCATGGAATGATCATATTGCTATGTTGAGAACTGAAGTCCTGGATTGATCTGCATTGTGCTAGATTTTCATTATATTGTGAGAAGAGAGGGCAGGCCAGATGGATCAGGGCCCATCTCGCTTCCCAAACTCGGCGGGACAGGTTTTTCTTGGACTGGATACTGATCCCTCGTTAAAGGGTCTGAAAGACTCTGAACACAGATTCACAGAACTCACGCCTGAGATCTTTTCTGTCTTCCCTGGACAATGTTAACCCCTAAGGCAGAGGTTCCCACAATTCTCAGCGCCCTTCTTGTCTCCATCATGTTTTTTCACAGTACCTTTAGGCCAAAGGAAATACCTAATGGTTTCATCTGTTAAGCTGTTAAAGCAACTTGGCATGTATATAGGTTCTAATAAATTAGGACCCATTTTATCAAAACAAAAACACATGCATTGTAAAAAATACTTACATATATTTTTAAATATTATTAAACTATATATATATATATATATATATATATATATATATATATATATATATATATTTTTTAGAGGGGAAGGCAGAAGAAAGAGAGGAAGAGAAACATCGAGCCCTGGCTGGTGTAGCTCAGTCCTCGTTGGTTCAAATCCGGGTCTAGGGCACAGGCCTGGGGTGTGGGCCAGGTCCCCAGTGGGGGCTGTGCAGGGAGTAGCCACGCATCAATGTTTCCCTCTCTCTCTTTCTTCCTCCATTCCCCTCTCTAAAAATAAATAAATAAAATCTTCTTTTTAGAAAGAGAGAGAAACATCTATTTGAGTGAGAAATGTTGATGTGAAAGAGAAACATCAATCAGTTGCCTCTCATATGTGCCCTATCAGGGACCAAACCCACAACCCAGGCATGTGCCTGATTGGGAATCGAACCAGCAACCTTTCAAGTAGTGGGATGACGCCCGGCCAACTGAGCCACACTGATGAGGGCTATTTTTATCTAATTCTGAACAGCTGTGATTGAGGCATGACTATGCCTGTTGGGCAGTGCACAACTTCTTGAAACTTGGAATCAGACCGGACACTGCCCCCTTCATCCCTGCTCCGCACTGAGTTTTACGAAATACTCGAGTTTTTATCCTCTCAGACCTTGCAAGGACATGACGTCATTGAAAGGCACGTAATGCCATCTAATGTTGAAACTGTGAACTACTCCATGCTAGTGGGTCACGTGGTGTCCGACGATGCGTGTGTCACGGTTCCCCTGAAATGCAGAATTCAGCAATGTTCTTCTGAGTTCATTGTGGAGCCCCAGGTGGCTCAGGGCCCAATTTGAGGACCAGGGCCCTTCTGTGTTCCTGGTTTCCGGCTTCGCTGCAGTTTCGTTTTATTTTCTTCTGGCTGGTTGACTCTTCTTAAGTTTCCTGATTCCTGTTCTTGTTGATTTCTTGGTTTTTGTTATCTAGTTTCCTTCCCCTTTGCCCAGGGCCATTCTCTGCCTGGTCTCCATCAGGAGCAGTGGTGTCTGCTCTGCTCCGGGACCTTTGCAGACCTAGATAGAGCCCCGGAGGCCCTGACTTGCTTTGTCAGCTGGCTGTGGGTCTGTCCCGGTGCTCTCCTCTTACAGGACTTGTGGGGAGCGCCATTTCCACTGTTGGCTGCCTAAGTGGTATGCCAGGGGTGTGGTTTATCTTCAGGTGTCGATCTGGGGTGGTATCCCTGCACCCTGGACCTCTCAGCTCACTAGGGGCACTCTTTGCCTTAGACCTGCCCAGACCACAGCTCCCTGCCGCTGTTCTTGGATGTCAACCCAGAGAATTAACTGCAGTCCAGCAGTTAATTGTGCGCTCTGGACTAGACTACTTGCTTTGATATCCCAGGTTTAACACTTACTGCTAAATTTCCCCAAACTTCAGATTCCTTGTCTTCAAAATGGAGATCGTGATAGGTCTTCCTTTGTGTGAGAATCAAATGAGAAAATAAAATGAAGCGTAATAAAAAGGGGTGCCCCTTTGCATAATGCCTGACAGTAATAAGCGTGACTAAAGCACTTACACTATTTTTTCTCTGTTTATTCTGAAAGCAGCTATGAAATTTACTGTCCAATATTTTAATTTTTGTTATAAGTAAAGTAACAAACCAGTCACCTTTACAATGTAGTATCTGTCTTTGCCAGTTTATGAGAGAAAACATCAGTTTTAAAATAAAAAAGTGCTTAGCCTTTATGTAACTTTGGTTTATCTATACTAAGGCACCTCCATTGACATATAAAATCTCTTAAGATTTTCAGTACAGGTATACATAGTGTGTAGGTATGACAGTACAGATAGCTGTCCCATTTTAGAGACGATAAAACTGAGGCTGAACAGGTCCTGCAAGTTGCTGAAGATAATACAGTGTTTGCAGGAACCTGTACTCCAACCCAGGATTTGTCATTTGATTGTTACTGCTCCATACTTGCTACTTGCTACCATTTAATGTTTTCAAAGTTAAAATGAAAGAGGGAGGTGGGAAGGAAGGTAGTTGGAAAGGAAGGAAAGAGAAAGAAATGAGAATTGGTATTCTCTTTTCTCCTTACTTGCTCTGTGGCTGCCTTTAATATTTCAAAATTTGACCCTCACTGGCATAGCTCAGTGGATTGAACATGGGCCTGTGAACCAAAGGATCGCAGTTTGATTCCCAGTCAGGGCACATGCCTGGGTTGCAGGCCAGTTCCTAGCAGGGGACACATGAGAGGCAACCATACATTGATGTTTCTCCCTCTCTCCTTCCCTTTCCCTCTAAAGATAAATAAATAAAATCTTTTAAAAAATATTTCAAAATTTGAACATGAAGAAGAAAGGAGAGGAAAGATAACTGTTGTTCTGTTTGATTTTTGTAAGCAGTGAACATTTGCTATTTTGGCTGTATCCAGCACACTTAAATATTATAGTAGTTTTAATTCGTGTATAAGAATCACAACACTTTGAAAAAAAATTACCAATGCTTTTTTAGAAATAATTTCAAAAGAGAAAATGCTAGGTGGCCTTTGAACTGCATATCAAAAACATGGTATTCATCACTCAAAAAACGTAATACAAGAATTTTTTAGTTCAGTGTCTGAATGACGGAAAAATTTAGTAAAGAGACAAACTTTCTCTCCCCCCCCATTCTCTTTTTTCCCGAGTGTTCACAGTCCTAAGCCTGTCACGCTCGCTGGAGCCACCGCTGTCTAACCACTTTCCGGGCACAGCCGCCTGGAAATACATCATCAGGGGATATTTTTTCCACACAGCGGGCAGCACATGCTGTTATGGAGCCCCGTCTCAGCCGAAGAGGCTGGCCTTGGATGATGCTTTGACCTCGGTGTTAAAATGGAAATGAAACCACGGCTCCTTCTTTCGGGTCTGTAGGAAGTTCGCCGTCCCATGCTTGTTTGGTGGTTTTCCTGCCCGAATGGCAAGTGAGGGGAGAACGAATGGTCTTGCAGTTTCGGGGCTGAAGGCATGGACTTGAGTGTGCTGAGTCACTGCAACCGTCTCAAGACGTAGCGTGTTTCTCTGGCTGATTAGAAGATTGTGGAAGTCACGGGCTGGCCAGGCTCAACAATTTCTGGGCTGCTGGGGGCAAGCTTCTTCGGGTGAGCAGCACTGAATCCTTGCAAGGGCGCTCGCTGGGCGGTGGCCCTCCAGCCGGTGCCACGGATGTAGGGCAGCAGCTTTAGTTTATGGATCTGTAGTATTTAATATGGGAGATCTTCGGTAACTCTGATGTAAGATATTAAGAAAAGTGTCAATAAAGTGGTTTGAAAATAACCATTAATACTACAAAAAGGTAAATGATAGGAACACTTGAAAAGAAGGAGTCTGAAGGTTCTATTACATTTTATTTCTGTTTGGTCATTATTATAAGGTGATTCCCATGCAAGCTGACTGTATTAGTTTTCTGTGCTGCACAGCAGATTACCACAAACGTAGGGACAAAACATTCATTTACTGTCTCACAGTTCTCTAGGTCAGAATTCCCGACACCCCTTAGATAGTTCTCTCTCTCTCTCTCTCTCTCTCTCTCTCTCTCTCTCTGATCAGGCCTTACTGGGCTGAAATCGTGCTGACTGGGCTACATGCTCATCTGAAGCCTAGACTAGGGGAGAATCTGCCTCCAAGATCTTTCAGGTAGTTGGCAGAATTTATTTCCTTGTGGTGGCAGCATTCATAGCTTACCACCTTGCTTCTTCAGGGTCAACAATGGAGGTGCTGGGGGGTCACGGGGAGAGAGAGGGAATAAATATCTGTGCCCCCCACTCTCTGACCTATAGAATTATTTTAAAAGAGCTTACTTGATTAGTTACAACTCACCCAAGATAATCTTTTTGATCAATATAAAGTCAGCTTAGAAGGGGAAAAGAGAGAGCAAGAAATTGAAAACTTGTTTAAAAAAAAAGAGAAAACTTCCCTAACGTAGTGAATGAAATAGACAAGATGAACCCAAAGAGGCTGACACCAAGACACATCATACTTAAAATGCAAAAGGTTAAAGACAAAGAGAGAACCAGTAAGAGAAAAGCAGTCAGTTACCTACAAGGGAGCTCCCATAAGACAGCTGATTTCACAATAGAAACTTTGCAGGCCAGAAGGGATTGGCAAGAAATATTCAAAGTGATAAAAAAACAAGGACCCACAACCAAGATTATTCTACCCAGCTGTGGGGGCAACTTTCCTTCCAAGTCCCCCCAGCCACCACGGATGAGAGTAATCATGACTGAGACATGATGAAATCTGCTTGGGGAGGAGAAGTGGCCATTTTCCCAGAAGAAAAAGGCCGTGAGCAGTAGCAGGTTTCTCAGGGGAAAAAGGCGGTGAGCTCCCTCCTCCAGGGGCTTTTATTGGGTTGTAATACACAGGAATACAGGGCAGCAAGGATTAAACAGTAAATAACATTTCAAAGTTCTGAGGGCTTAGTATGAGTCAGAGTCTGTCAGGAACAGAGTTTTAGGGTTTCCTGCTTGAACCCTTAACATATGAATGAAAGCACTCTTAGAGCAGATTTCACAGGTTTATCAGGAAGTCTTTGTGATGCCAAATTTTTCCCCAGGACAAGCTCTAGCAAGGCAAAGAGCTGCACCCCTCCCCATCAGGTATTCAGGCTTAAGGGGATTAGAGCCAGGAAGTGTTTCTCCCAGAGAACATGGGGACTCAGGCTATCTCAAAGCCCTGGGGGGCAAGAGTCCATCGCTCCCTCTTTGTTGCAGCCCCCTGAGTCCTTCCATGAAGGCATCCCAAGTGATTGAGTCTGGCTTAGGTTGCCCCCTACTGTGAGGGGTTCTTACCCATCATTGACTTCTGACTGAGCTTTGGGGGCAGGGAGAGGAAACTGAGGCAGCATTTGCTACCAGAGACAAGCTTTGTCTCCTGTGGCTCACTCGCATTCCAAAGGTTGTCGCTGGCCCTTAGCCACAGGGAGTCAAGATACAATTCCTAGAACCAGGCAGAACGGTCTACAACACCGAGCGAAAGTATCATTTAGATTTGAAAGACGGATAAAGAGCTTCCCAGATAAGAAAAAGCTAAAGGAGTTCATCATCACCAAACCAGTATTATATGAAATATTAAAGGGTCTTAAAGAAGAAGAAGGAGCAGGAGATGAAGAGGAGGAGGAAGAGGAGGAGGAAGAAGAGGAAAGTGAGATAGTAGAAGTGCCTATTTCATAAGGTTATTGTAAGAACTACATGAGAAAATTTATCTGGTGAGTACAAGGCATGTGTCAGAGCCTCAGCAGAAGCTCCCTGTTGTGTGTGTATGTGCGTGTGAATACACACAACATTACATCATGTCGTGATGATGTAATACTCGATACTGATTCCTTTACCCTCAGCACTTCATCTGCCTAATATTTTACCGTAGGATTATATCATTCCATACTTACCTGGAAGTTTGTTTTATTTGGGACATTCACATTGTTCCAGTGGTTTAAAAATGGATACTTTGATAGCTTATTAAATTGTATTGATAGACACTCAGAAATAAGCAGGGAAATACAAAAGGAAGCAAACTTACTCAATTCTTCTTCTCAGGGAAGTCGGTTACTCCTTCCTGGTTTATGATGATAAGCATAGAAAAATAAGCAAAAATATTCATCTAAAGACTTTAAGTTGATCATATCCTTGTATGTTTGTGCACTTCAAGGAATTAATTCTGAGGAGAAATTTGTACAAAGATATACTTATGTGGTAGCATGTATATGTGTGCATGTACACATATTATAAAATGTTCATGGGTCTTATTTCAAACATGGAATTATACATTATGTATAATTCATTTTTCAAACATTCAACATTGTTTACTTATTACTCTCATGATAAAAAATAGCAATAAATATTATTTTTTTAAAAAAGGAAAGGTGAAGAAAAACTATGAGATCCTAAACAGAGCAGTTTAAGAGTACAGTCATACAGAGAGTTCAAAAACAACTTAAAGTGTCCCGAGGACAGTGTCTGTGTCTCAGACGATGACCCACGCACGGCACATCACTGCAGCTTGTTCAGAGATGCCTGATCATTCCGATCACCGAATTCAGACTCCTAACCTCCCCTGTGAGATCTGCGGCGCCCATGCTCCTGTGCAGTCCAGGTGGTCAGAACTGAGGACAGACTCTGTTTTCAAGGAGGGGATAGCACTTAGTCTGAAGAGGTAAAGCATTCCTTATTATGGAGAAGTGAAACACAGATGCAGCATCTCAACAAACAAAACAAAGCAAGCTTTTTCTGAGTCTTTAATGAGGAGAGGAAGTGGAAAGAGGGAGAGAAGTCTTCTGCGTGCATAGTGTGTCAGGCACCTTTCGTGTGAGGACGAGAGCCCTGCCTCCTTTGGCGAGACTCAGTCAGGAAGGAGGAAACCATGAGTTATGTTCCCAGAACCATGATTGTTTTAGATGTTTAGTAGAAACACGTTAAAGACACTTGTGTACTCAATGACAAAACAGTTTGAAAGTCAGGGAGACAGCTGAAAAGACAAAGGAAAGTATGATAAGAATTGAGCACAGGATGGGAGTTCGTAAGTTCATGGGTATGAAGCTCACTTTCCCCGGGAAAGAGGTGCCTTTTGGCATCCTTTGTGGGAAAGAACTAAGGCAGTGGGAACTTCTCCTTTTTGCCCCTCACCCCCTGCCGAAGATAAATGGCAGTGATACTTGTCCAACGTGGACATATCTTCTTAATACAATCTAATGATAGCCAGCCTCCTGTAGAGGAATAAAGCAGGTACCGAATTGAACTTCTTAGCTATCATCTCTACTTTTAACATCTCACCCTTCCTCTATGTTCTACAAAATAGTCTCTTTGATGTTCATAAGTAATAATTCAAATGGATCTCCACCGCCTAAGAAGGAAAGCTGAAACCTCTCACTTATCCTTCCAACAATGTATTGCAGCCTGTTCTTCAGACTCATTTCCCACAATTCGCCTGCACTTACATATCCCGTCCGAAATGGGCTATTGTTCCTTGGGTCTATCATGCACTGATCTGCTAGTCTTGCCTCCTTCTTACATGGGTTTATAATATCCAAAGCTAAATATAGATATACTAACTGAAAATACATAAAATACCTTACATTACTACTTTTGCAAAACTTGGACTTAGAGACTGAGAATCAATTATGTGTGTACATGCAGTAACAAGTTGGCACTGATTTTCATTTCTCTTAGGAGGATGAACATTTCTGATGTGGCTCTCGGACAGGCTTGTAATCGTGGTAAATACTACCTTTGCAAACCTGTAAGTAATGCAATAATGGCTGCTCTGAAGGTCTGTATTTTCCATGTGGCATGGTCTAGTTGAAAAACACCTTTGAGTCAGATAGTTCAAGACTGTTTCCAGGAAGGTAGGCAGGTCAGTCTCGTATATGCCAGATGAATTTCTAGGGCTGGGAATACACTGGAATATCAAGATTTGAACATAGAACTCAGTTTGAGTGGTAGCTTCACAAGCCAATTGAATTCAGCTTTAGGTACCCAGTCTGGGAAATAGAACAACTGATCCTATTTCATCCATCGTGTTGAGGAGTAAATGCCAAACGTCTGCTGTGGATCCTGTTCAGTGCCGGTTGATTGCCCTGCCTTATTCCCGGGCCAGACCTTCCTGAGGTGGAAAATGGGACCTCCCCAGCTTTGTCCAGTTGCCCGGCCTAATTGAGCTCATCCCTTTGACTCACAGGGGCAATCCCCAAACAGGCCAGATTAGCAGGCCCTTCTCATCTCAAGGGTGAAGAATGAAGAGCTGAGTACGACAGTGACATTTAAATTAGCGTCTCTAGCCCTTCTCCTTGGACACAGTCTCTGAGTGATGAAAAAACTGTGATGTTGAGACATTATCTTTAGCAAGAGGCACATGCTTATATTTTAATATACTATTTTAATGTTATCTAAATTAGGTTCAAATTTAGACTCTGATAGTTTCTATTGTTGATAAAGAGCCTGAATATTTAAACACTAGCTCCATTAAAAAAATGTAGTGCTGTCTGAATGTGGAATGTTTGAAAATGGGTTTTATTGTGAAAGAAGAAGCTCATTTCATCTCTCCTCTTTTTTCTTTGCTTTTAGAAGTAAAAATAGTTAAAACTCTGTGGTCAGAAAAAGGCCATTGACCTCTATTCATTCTGTCTGTCTTGTAAACTGTCATTAACGATAGTTTTCTCTTTTCAAAGTTTTATATTCTATCTCTGCGTCTGGGATCAGACATTTGTACCTACAAAGAAGTGGGATCGCCTTTGAGGGAGGGCGCTTCTTGGCAGTGGTCATGTTTCTAAATTCCAAGGTCCTGCGGCGTGAAGTTCTACTCACCTTCGTGGGGGACAGGGGTCACAGAAAAGAGGCCTGGCCGTACGGGTGGTCAAAAGTAGGGCGTGTGTGCAAAGAAGCTGTGTTTTTCTTTCCATGCTCTATTATTAAGTATCAAAAGGCTGCGATTTAACTGTTCTGTTTCTGCATCCCTTTGTGCTTTCGGCTCTCCCTTCCACATTCCCATTGACCCGGATTGCTTCTCATCTCTCTGTCCACTTCTGCTCTCACTTGGGGTTTTCTACCTCTGAGGTTTTCTCTAGACCGAGGTGGCGTCTCCCCAGCCTTTCTGCTTTCTCACTGTCCTTTGTCCAAGGGCACAGACCTTTTGTGTATTTTTGAGCGTATAATTCCAGTATCAGCAGAGAAACAGAAGGTAACGGAAGTGCAGGGAAGGTACAGAAAGTGGTCAGGATCATACGAACCTTCACCACTCCTGCGGCCTGGGCTGTAGTTCTCAGGTCCCTTCTGAAATGCGAACTGGAGGTCCCATTGAACTTTTCCTGTGTGTGCAGCACACGGCTCTCCCAAAAGCACGCCGGGCCCGCCTGGCTTTTCCTCCAGTAAGGCCTTCTTGGCACCTGTGGAGCTGCCCCTGGATTTACCAGGCCTTCTGGGAAGTTGTCCCATGTCAGGGAGTGTCTGGTCCACAGAGGAGAAGGTGTTTCTTCACAGTGTTCCGCTCCCCAGTGACTCTCTCTCCGAAAGACTAGAATGTTCTATTCAGTGCAGTTACTAAAATGTCTTTAGACTCTTAGGTTATTTTTCTACTGTTTATTTCCCTTTGGGTTTCTTTCAAAGATATTTTGTGATAAGCCATGACTTCACATAGGGAATTGCTGTGTTAAATCTTTAATAATTAAGAGTAAATTATCATAACTAAGGTATTTTACTAGCAAACATATCTACCTAAACAATTGTTCGTTAATATTTTATTGTGTTAATAAATCATTTTAAATCATTTAAAAAATTAAAATATTTTAATTAATTAAAATAAAAACATTTAAAACATCTTACTAAATATTCTTAGATATTTAAAATTATTAATACTTTAATTCCTGCTTTAAATGGAAAATATTCTTAAAATAAGCTAAAAAGGGAAAAAATAAGAAAAAAAAACAGTGATTAGTTATTTCCCAAGGACAGATAAACAGGGAGCAGTTGAGGGGAGGCTGAATTAATTAGATTGGACAAGACTTTAGGCTTTATCTATTAAAGTATAATTTTCTTAGAACCCATTTTAGCTTTTTCCAGAGATCAAAAAAGGAGTGTATGTGTGCGCACGCGCATGCGCGTGTTTTAGAGAAACGTCTTTCTCTTTTTGGTGTCAGAATTTTAGAATGATTAAACTGATGTAAATCAGAAATCTCAAATATTTTTGAACAATGTTCAGAGCACTTCTGGAGACATCTGAATCACGAGGAATGGCGCAGGATAGATCAGAAGGATGGAGAGTGTAATCGTTTCCAGGATAACCCAGTTTTAGTGCTGCAAATGGCCCAGGTTGTCTTACAGCCACTTTTCTTCTAAAGATGTGAGAACTGAGGCGCAGGAACTTGATGATTTGTAGTCCCTGTGTCAGATCGTGGTCTAGTCGAGATCCCTTCCAGAGTGGGTAGCTCCTATTTGAAGACTTTTCTCTAAATGACTATGCATTTAACCATCTAGTAGGCAGAATCCCAATGAGATACTTGGGGCTTTTAGGATTGCATCTTGATTTATTTACAGTGTTTTTGAGTGTTTTGTATTGTTTTCTTATTGGTTATTCTGGGTATTACAATATACATATGTGATGTATCATCTGTTGAAATCAACATTTTACCACTGTAAAGTATGGAAGCTTTACTGCCATTAAGGTGCCTTTTCTTTCCCCATTTTTGAATACCATGGTCTTGATTACCAGGGGGTGTTATAGCACTTGTTTCGGTCGCCTAATGTATTCTTTAAAACCCATGAGGAGGTTTGCCTATTGTACGTAGCCATTTTCCTCTTTCTTTTGTTGTTCTTCCTTCTTTTTTGATGATCCAGGATTCCCTTTTTTATTTTTTAAGATTTCATTTATTTATTTTTAGAGAGAGGGGAAGGGAGGGAGAAAAAGAGGGAGAGAAACATCAATGAGAGAGAAACGTCAATCTGTGGCCTCTTACACTTGCCCTGACCAGGGACTGAACCCACAGCCCAGGCATGTGTCCTGACTGGGAACCGAACTGGTGACCTTTCACTTTTGGGACGAGGCCCAACCAGCTGTGCTATACCAGTCAGAGTAGAATTCCTTCTTTATCATTTGCTTTCTGTTCCAAAAACGTCTTTCAGCCATTCGCTAAAAGGCAGGCCTGCTAACCAGAAATTGTTTCAGTTTTTCTTCATCTAAACATGTCTGTCTTCCCTTAATTCCCACAGGATGCTTTTGCTGGATGCAGAGTTTGAAGATGGCAGGGTTGTATTTTCAGTACTTGGACAATGTGCCACTTCCTTCAGCCTCGATGGTCTTTAGATAGGAAGTTTGCTGTTTTTTAAATGTCCCTCTTAAGGGTAATGTGCCGTTTTTCTTTGGATGCTGAAGGAAATACTTTGAAAATACTTTTTCAAAGTATTTTCCCCCCATTTTTTGCTTCAGTTCTCAAAAATTAATTATGAAATGCCTTGGTGTGGATTTCTTTGGGTTCATCCTCTTTGAAATTCATGCAGTTTCTTGAATCTAGGCTTCTGTTTTTTGCTAGATTTGGACATTTTAAACCATTGTTTTCTTATAACATTCTTTTAAACTCACTCTTTGTTCTCTTACTCTGGGAGTCTGATGATATGTGTGTTTGTGTGTATATATGTCTATATGTATATATACATATGTACACATATGTCTGTATACACATAGGTATGTGTGTGTGTATATATATATGTATATATGTTGGATTTTCTGTTATTGTCTCACCATCCCTGCTGCTTTGTTCTCTCTCTCTCTTTGAGTCTATTCCTCTCTGTTATTCAGATTATATGAATTCTATTGATCTATCCTTAGGTTCATTGATATCTGTCCTATTGATATTGAACTCAGTAAGTTTCTTTTTGTTGTTGCCTATCTTTGTTTTATAACTTCCAATTCTTTATTTTTATAACTTCTAGTTCTTTGCTGTTTCTATTTTTCACTTATTCTAAAGAATTTACAGTTGTGTGTTGAAGAGTTTTCATGGCGTTTGCTTTAAAATCCCTGTGAATAATGCTGACATGTGATTCATCTCACTGCTAACATCAGTTGATTGTCTTCCCTCAATCAAAGAGTAATCTTCCTGGTTTTTAGGATGATGGGTCATTTTTCATTGCATCCTGGACATTTTTGGCTGTTAAACAAACAGGCTCGGCATCTTTTTGAGATATCTTTTTTAGCAGTTACCTTTTTTAGGTTTAACACACAGATCCATTCTGTCCTAATTGCATAGGCTGTGTTCCAAGGCCAACCACATTTTCAAAGACTTTGTGGAGCTGTTTGGTCTGCTTGGTTTATCTGTGGCCGCCAGGAATCCCACTGGTCTGTGCTGGAGCTGCCTGAGCGGGTGGAGGAGTTTCCCTGGTGAAGTCTTCAGTGCTTCTGCCTGGTGGATGAATAGGCTTCCTAGTACTAACTGTGCTGTGACCCTCCTTTGCCCATCTCCTCCCTTCCCCCACAGTGCCGAGAAGGAGAACAGTTCCCGGGTGAGGCCTTCTTGTGGCAGGATCCCCTCTGTTGGTCCTGCCAGCCGTCTGCTCTCTCTCCTCGGGGGAAGGGGGTCTGAGGCCCACGGAATGAGGGGCGTGCTTTTCCTGGCCACTTACTGCTGCGGGGCTCCCATGCACCCCCCATGCCAGTGGAGCTGGCCAGCCTGTGTGTTGGTGGGACTCCCATCTCTTCTGAGGAGCAGTGAGCCTGTTGCAAGCCTGGGACTTTAAAAAATCTGGGCTTAGCTGGCCTTCTGTGAGGTCATGGGTTGCAAGACCAGTCAGTCTTGGGAGTCCTAACTGCATTTCAGAGTTCTGTTTGGTTTCTGCCTCTTGTGTTTTTTCAAGGACTTGTACTGGCTGGGAGGAGCAGGGAGAAAGTAGTTTATACCATCTTGTTTGGACCAGCAGTCTTGTTCAGGGATTTTTAGAGGGTCAGGAAAAAGCCCTTATGACTACTCATAACAACTAAAAATTATTTAGTCATTCACTTTTAGCAGAAAGTACTCTATTCCTTCACGTTTCTCCTTCTCATAGTTCCCTGTAAAAAAACCAGACAAACCCAGAACTCCATCTACCATCTCTCTCTCTTCCCCCTTCCCTCCTCCACCTCGGTAATCATGCTGCCGCCACAGGCTTCTGTGAATGGAGGTCCCAGTGTGTTTGAATGTGCAGAAGAAGAGTTAGATGAAAGCCTCAGTTTCGGTTTGCCATGCTTTGTGGTGGGAAAGTGAGTCAGGTACTACTCTGGCCTTAGGCCACTGCTTCTCCCTCTACCTTCCAGCTAATGCCTCTTGGCGACCTCACCAAGCTGAATTTCCCACGAGACGGAAGTGGACTTTGAAAGACAATTAGTCATGTCTTGTACATCAGACTCAAAAAGGGAAAGAAACCTTAAGTATAAATGCCACCTGGCTTTGTTTACTCATCATCACCTCTTTCAGAAACAGTGGGGCAGGTGCAGGCTTTTACTCGAAAGTGCAGTTTATACAATGGGTTGAAGAAAGAATTTGTTTTAAAACCTTTGAACAATAATTGGATTGAATTAACTTTCTCGCTGAGTGTTCCATAACTGAAGATGCCCCAGCCCTTGGCACACTTAAACAGCTATCTAAAATTTAAAAAAGAGAGAGAGGGAGAAAGTTACTGATGAAGGTTTTAGATTCCAGTTCAGATAACCAAAGACTCCACTCCTTTCACTTTTGAAAGAAATAAAAGATTTAAAGGAAGTTTAAAGAAATGTTCAATAATACATATAACAACTACCATCCGAATGTGTTCCCTTCAAATTCCTGTGTTGAAATCCTAACCCCCAAAGTGGTGGTATCAGGACCTGCGCCCCTTGGGAGGTGATTGGGCCCTGAGCAGGGAGCCCTCACCAATGGGGTTAGAGCCCTTATACAAGATCCCACAGAGCTCCCTCATCCCTTCTACCACGTGGTGAGACAAAGAGGAGGCGGCAGTCTGTACCCTGGAGCATGGCCCTCACCAAACCATCTCATGCTGGGCCCTTGACCTTGGACATCCCACCTTCAGAACTGTGAGACATAAATTTCTGTTGTTTCCAATCTATCCAGTATGTGGTATTTTGCTAGAGCAGCCCCAAAGGACTAGGACAATAACTCTAAGCATTTATAAATGGAATTCTCAAATTCTAGGGAAAAATGCAAAGATTAAGAAGTGAATAAATTATCTCAAGGGTCAGGGAGGTATGAGGTGACTCAAGAGTATTGTAACTGTAAGAGTAGAAAAACTTGATTCTTTACATGGATTTATGTGTGAGTAGAAATACTATAAAATGTTCTCAGGAAAATACTTGTAGCATAGAAGAAAATCACAATTTTATAGGACTTTTGGGGAAAACTTTATCTTAAGTTATTTTAGGTATGAAATTCTTTATTGTTTTCATTTTGAAAAAATATGGCAGGAGTGTGAAAAAATGGCCCGCCAGGGAAATCCACATCCTTCTCCCAGCAACCTGGGAACTTGTTGGCTTTGGAGGTGGAGGAAGGGTCAGGAGCCACAGAACACGGGTGGCCTCCGGAAGCTGGAAAAGTCAAGGGAACCGGTCGGCCATAGAGAGGCCAAAAAGAAGGCCCGCCTGTGCTCTTTAGTTCTAGCCCGTCTCAGACTCCCGACCCCCACCACTATAATAAATGTGTTTTGAGGCACTAAGTTTGTGATACTTTGTTATGGCAGCAATAGAAAACTAACACAAATACCTAGGGTATGTCTAAGGAAGTTGCTATGCACCTCTTTGTATTAGATACTCTCATGATAACCGACTCAGGAGTTGAAGATAAAAGAGCTTCTGTGACACCTGCCTTCTGCCCTGCTTCTGCTTCTGGTCGTAATACTTTTCTATAAACCAAATCGATTTCAAAGGACACACATTATTTCATTGTTGCACCTGTTAGCTCAGTTTTTATTTTATTTTATTTTACTTTAATTTATTATTCTCCTCTGCCCACTCTCTTTCCCTCTGGCAACTGTCAACTTGTTCTCTGTATTTATGGGACTGTTTTTGTTTTGGTTTTCTTTGTTCATTTTTTTTTTTAGATTCCACATAGTGAAATTGTATGATATCTGTCTTTCACTGTCTGACTTATTTCACTTAGCATAACGCCCTCTAAGTGCTCTGTTTACATTTTTGATCTGCAAGGAGCTTTGCCAGCATTGCTGAGAGGGCTGGACAGCGGGAAGGCAGGATGCAGAAAATAATTTTTTCTACCCGATCAGAAAAACTGCATATTCATATAAAAGTTACGGACCCCCCCACTCCCAACTTTTAACCTGTACTTAAATGTATTATGTGTTTGTTAAATGTTCATACAGTACTTGATCTTCAGAATCTTCAGTCTAGCAACCTCTTCTCATATGATATTGTAGTAATAATAGTTCCATCTTATTGGAAATTTCCAGTCTTACAATACTACTTCATCTTATTATACTACACATTTTATTATCCTGTTCTTGCTAATCCTTGCCTTTTTATTAAGTATAGGTTACTTTCCACATTGGACCATGGAGCACAAGGGGGTATTTTCAAAAATCAAACCCTTATGTATAAACTACAAAATAAGTTGCCACTTAGTAATCAGACTAAGTTTCACATTCTAAGGTGCCTCGTGAATGTTTCAAGTGTGGATTGCTCTGATAAGTTCATCTAGACATTATAAAAGACATCGTATAAAAATGCATTTAAAATATATTAGTGCACCTTGAAAGTTTACATAGCTAAAATAAAAAAGCCACAAAAGACTGGAAAAAATAGCAGAGTTCTAAAACGTAAAGGTTTATTAAAAGGAAACTATTTGTAGCATTTTTGAAAAATGAGAGTCCTAGAGAGTATCAGCAGAGTTTAAAATGTTAAGTGGTAACAAGACTTAAGTAAAAATTAGACTTGAAACTCCTCCTTACTATCATGTCCTTGGGTTAAGTTGAGAAAGTCCATTTCTCTTCCTACTCTGAATTGGAAACAGGCATTTTATTAACAACTCTGAGCTAAATGTAGGCAAATGAATCAACACAGCTTATGTCTTCCCTGACAAAATTTTTCCCTCTGTAAACTTGATCTGACTAAGATCTTTGATTAAGAAATATATACAAAATGGGCCCTGGCTGGGAGGCTCAGCTGGTTGGAGCATTGTCCCATACACCAGAATGTTGTGGGTTTGATTCCCAGTCAGGGCACATGCCCAGTCAGGCTCCATCCCTGGTGGGGGCACATGCAAGAGGCCAATCCATGTTCCTCTTTCATCTCTCTCTCTCTCTCTCTCTCTCTCTCTCTCTCTCTCAAAATCAGTAAAATATCCTGGGGTGAGGATTAAAAAGAGAGAGAGAAATATACATAAAATGGGTGGGTAAATGTGCTAAGAAAAGAGAACTGTCCAGAGTGGCCCAGAGGTCCCCTTCTCATTCCTCACAAAGCAAACATGAGCCCCCGTAGACTGGATTTGGTTCTGCGTTGTTGCTACTCTGTGCTTTAGGAAAATTATTTTTTGTTTTATCTCTGTGTGTGTGTTTTCCCCTTCAGCCCAGACTAGGCTGCTATGAAATTCTCTCAGCACAAGCTCTTTGCCAGCAGCCAGACTGTTTCAGGTGGGCGGGTCCGATCCTGCAGAGGCAGCTGGAAAGCATCCAAAGGCGGGCACCCCACACTGGGTGCTTACGGTGCTCACACTGCCTGACAAGTCCCCATCACCCCTTCCTAAGCCATAAACTGTAAAAAACAGACGTACGAGGCCCGTGTCCACAGCCTGAAGTTCCTTCGCTGCCTTATCTGTTGTCCTCAAACATCTCCGCTGGGTCCGGCCCTGTCATTGAAAACAAGCCAGTCTCACCCCGTGTCCCAGCCTGGAAGACCTCAGGCCTGCCTTTCTTGATCCTGGGACTCACACTGCCAAGTGGCCAGGCCCCTGCGTCTGCGTCAGAGGAAGTTGGAGCAAGCTGCCCAGAACCTCTACTGGCTGTGCCTGGACCGCAGGCAGCAGCCTTGCCCCACAGCCCTGAGCATGGTCCGAGGAGAGCATCGCCACCCCCAGGCTCTCTGAAGCCAGGAGGATGCCATCCTTTCCCAGAGCCCTACAGAGTACCGCCCGCCACTCTTCAGAAAGTGCTTCCCTCTGACCTCAGCATAGCAAAAGCAAGGATCACTCAAACTTTTCATGAATTTGTCTTCTACTTCAAATCCTTCTTCAGATGAGTTACGGTCTAACAGGGAGAAACTGAAAGAAAATACATACTCATCTTATTTTCAACTTAACGCAGAAAGGGCACTGACCCGGGAATTTGAGAGCTCATCCTGATGGCTGGTGGGTAACCTTGGGAAGCTTCTGAGTCGGTAGGAGGTTGGCCTGGTGGTCGCTGTGGTCTGGAGCGAGAGCACACCAGGGCATGCGGCTCTCAGCTGGGAGAACCGATAACAGCTCACCCCAAATATTCATTGGGTTTTCCCTGAAAAAGAAAGAAAATGAGGGGAGCCCATGAGGTGGCGCCATGATTTGTATTCCTCCCAGTGTCTCACGCAGTCCGCAGGTGGTTCTGAAAGGAGATCATGTCCCCATTTCACAGGAAGTGGAGGCTCAGAAAATGGAGTAACTTGTCTAAGCTCAAACAACGAGCGAGGGAAAGAAATAGCACGTGACCTCAGGTCTGTCTCTATTCTCCCGTAAAATATGAACATCGACCCTTAAAATCCACCAAATCACACGGCCTGGGAGCTTAAAAGAAATTTTATCTCTGAAGAAACTTGGCCTTCATTCTCCCCTCCAACTAGCCTCCTGAGTGCCCTTGGGAACAGTGCCTGGATATTGTCACCTGTTTCCTTAATTATTAAAGTGAAACATGCTCTTTATTTAAAAAAGACATGAAACTTACAAAAGCATTTACATGATTAACATTTAAAGTGCACACCACTCCCCTAGCCTCCCAGGGTAACTACTGCTAACAAGTTGCTGCATCATCTTCGACACTTTTTATAACACGTGCAGAGTACATGTGCATAAAGGTACAATTTTATAAAATAAGTGGGATATGATGTGTGTTGAAACTACAGACAGTATAATTTGGCTGTCTCGCCACGTGGGTCAATACAGGAGAGCAATGTCAGTGTGTTGTGATGGCTGCTTATTACTCCACTACTTATAATCTGGGTGGGTATTTAGGTTTATACTTGTCCACCATGACAAATACTGCTGCAGCGAGCATTCTGTATGTATAATTTTACATGGTGCTTCAAGTATTTCTGGATGGCACATTTCTAGAGGTGGAACTGTTAGGTAGATTTTAAATTTAGATATCACCCAAGTAGCCCTCCAGAAAGATTGTCCAGTGACTCTTCTATCAACAGTTGGGCATGTCCATTGATTTATGACTCATTCTGTCATTAATAGGAAAACTATAAATCTTCCTCAATCTGCTGGCTGTTTTTTTTAAAGATATGAATATCGTATTTAATACCCATGACATTTAGTTCTGCAGCCAAAAGGGCTGGCTAACATTGCATTCCTGGACCAAAAGGCTGGACTGCCCAGGGCCTCCCCAGCACACAGGATGCACTGCGGAGCTTACTGCACCGCTCAGACCAAGCAGGCCAGGTGCTCGCTGCCTTTCAGCAGGCGGGAGAAAAAACTAAAGGGGGTTGGTGGGAGTCTTGGTCAGTCTCCCTCTTACTCTTAACCTCCTCTCTCTCCTCTTCCCACCGTTGTCCTCTTCCCCGTTGCTAAGCATAATTGACATACAATGAGCTGCACATATTTAAAGCACACTCTTTACATATAATTGAAATAATCAATTTCTGGTGTAGCATTCTAAAAATATTCTCTACGTATGTGAGCACGTAGGTGTGTGGGATACACACACACACACACACACACACACACACACACACACACACAGTATGGACCTATTCTTAACTTTCTCTTCACCGACTTGATTGCTCATGAAAGCTTTGTGAAACATGCTTCATGCCTCTAGCCCCTTTCCTCTTATTCCCCTTGCAGCAAAACTGCCTAAAAGCTTTGTCTATACTTGTAGTATCCAATTTCTTTTGTTTGCTCTTTTTTAAAAAAAATTTTATTGAATACACTGGGGTGACATTGGTTAATAATATTGTATAGGTTTCAAGTGTACAGTTTTATAAGACATCCTCTGTATACTGTATTGTGTGTTCACCGCCCACAGTGAAATCTCCCATCACCATTTTCCCCTTGACCATCTTCTACCTGCCCCCACCCTGCTTCCCTTTAGTAATTACCATACTACTGTCTGTGTCTGTAAGGTCTTTTTTCTTGCTTAAACTCATCACCTTTTCACCCAACACCCCAAACCCCCTCCCTTCTGACAACTGTCAGTCTGTTCCTTGTATCTATGAGTCTGTTTCTATTTTGTTTATTTTGTTCATTAGATTCCACATATATGTGAAATCATATGGTATTTGTTCTTCTCTGACTGACTTATTTCACTTAGCATAATACTCTCCAGGTCCACCCATGCTGTCACCAAAGGTAAGATTTCCACCCTTTTTATGGCTGAGTAGTACTGCATTGTGTATTGCATAGCTTCTTTGTCTACTCCTCTACTGATCAACACTCGGGCTGTTTCCAGATCTTGGCTGTTGTAAATAATGCTACAGTGAATATTGGGTGCATGTATTCTTTCAAATTATTGCTACAGGTTTTCTTGGATATATTTCCAGAAGTAGAATTGCTGGGTCATAAAGCAGTTCCATTTTTAATTTTTTTAGGAAACCCCATACTGTTTTCCACAGTGGCTGCACCAGTCTGCATTCCCACCAACAGTGCACTAGGGTTCCATTTTCTCCACATCCTCTCCAGCACTTGTTTGTTGATTTATTGATGATTGCTGTCCTGACCAGTGTGAGGTGATAGCTCACTAAGGTTTGCATTTGCATTTTTCTGATGATTAGTGACATTGAGCATCTTTTTATATGTTTGTCGGCTATCTGTATCTTCTCTTTGGAGAAGTATCTATTCAAGTCCTTTGCCCAGTATTTAATAGGATTGTTTGGGGTTTTTGTTTTGTTTTGGTTTTGGTGTTGAGTTGTCCTGTGTTTGCTCTTGAACTCACTTGTCAGGCTTCCATTCTCCACTGAACTGTCATCCGTGACCTCCTTGTCTCCAAGTCCTGTATTTCGGTTGCTTACAGTTTTCCTTGACCCCTGTCTCTTCCCAACATCCAGCCTATTAGCAAATTATATCAGTTTACCCTCATCATGTATCTGTTATCACCACTTTCTCATGTTAAAAGGAACCATCATCTCTTGTGTGGATTACTGTTGCTCCTCTATAGTCTTAAAATACTATACCCTCTAAACAGTATTTTACTTATATGTTGTTAGTTGTCACTCACATACCTCCTAGACCTGAGCTCTGTGAGGGGAGAGACTTTCACTATGGTGTTTCCAGTACCTAGAATAGTATCTGGCTTATAGTTCACACTCATGTATTTAGATGAGTAAAAAGGAAAAAGGAAAGAAAAACATTAGTAAACTATAGACCTAAGTCAAAAGAATTCAGCTCTTGACAGTTACCAAGAATCAACTGTTTTTGCTCCTAAAGATGTTTATGCCAGGTTATTATAAAAATGATGTAACTAGCTAACTACATATTACATTTCCCAATAAAATGAGTACAACAAGAAAATATTTCTGGGAAAACTAAGGTAGGTGAATGCTTTGTTACATATTCAGTGAAGGCAAATTGCAAAACGAGATTGCTTTAAATTTGCTGGCGAGAACAACTATAAATTTAGAGAAAACCATAAAAAATCTGCAACGTTTTTGCACTCAAATTGCTTTACAGAAATGTGAAGTTCTAAGTCCACGTTTTAAGAGCCAATTTGGAAGTACTATGTGGTGCTTTACTGGTGTGGCTTTGCTTGGAAGATCTTTCAGAACTCCAGTTACCCGACCCACATTCAAATTGGAAGGCTGGCTCTACAGTAAAAGGCTGATAAATGAATACAAACTGCTATTTTAAGGTCAAATAAAATACTTAATGTATTATTTTTATAATTTCATGTTCCAGATATTTTAAATTAATTATTGGCTTCATTTGGGGTTTACTATAGGACCTCTGTGATTGTGAGTACGCATGACTTTCAGTTGTTGTTCAGGCAGATTTTGTCTATATCTTATTTGTTTTACTTGGCAATGTATCTTGGAGACCATTTATTACCAGTAAGGGTAGAATGTCTTAATAACTTAAAAAAGTTGAATAGGATTCTACTCTATGAACACAACAATTTATTTTACTTCCCTACTCATGGTTCCCTAGATTCTTTTCAATTTTTAAAAATAAAGAATGCCACAAAGAATTCTTGGTACCTGCATAATTGTATTGTGTGTGAGTAGGTAGGATAAATTCCCAGAAGTAATATTGTTGCAGTTTATTTTGATGGCTTTAGAACTGATTGCCTTTTGTTCAAGATTTATGGATTAGAACTCGCTTTGCGATACTTAGTATTGTTAGTTTTGAGTAACCGATATTTTACTCTGAACTTGTAGTTAAAATAATTGAAATTTATGTAGAAAAATATGTTGCCGATTGTGAATTTGGAACTCTTTAGCCTAAATACCCACTTCCCACTGGAGTAATTGTTTGTGTGCCTTTAAAAACATTTTTAAAAATATTTTATTTATTTATTTGTAGAGAGAGGGGAAGGGAAGGAGAAAGAGTGGGAGAGAAATATCAATGTATGGTTGCCTCTCATGCGTCCCCTGCTGGGAACTGGCCTGCAACCCAGGCATGTGCCCTGACTGGGAATCGAACCGCGATACTCTGGTTCGCAGGCCCGCGCTCAATCCACTGAGCTACGCCAGCCAGGGCTAAAAACATTTTAATAGAAGTTTTTGATAAGGGGAGATATCTTTGGCACACAGCTATCAGATTATAGCAGAACCTTGTATCTCCCCCTATTCTGCCAAGAGTCTGTGCTTCATGGGTATCAATCCAGGACATGATGAGGCATAGCCAATCTCAAAAGAATGATCAGATTTACAATTTTTGTTCTTTTTCTTTTCTTGCCTTTTGGCCATTAGAAAGTACACACACACACACAGACACACGTGCGTAGTTTTTTAAATAAACATTTTTAGGTTGCGGGACTACTTCACAAATTTGTCTGGATTAGTTGTTGGATTACATTAATTTCTTTCTCCCTTTTGTTAGTAAGAAAATGAGTTATAAATGACATTTCCACTACATTTCTTTGTCCCTGAAGTTTGTCTGTTGAGTACCACAGATCTTGTTGCCCCATGGCGGTAGTTCATCAACTGCAAAAAGTAAAATCCACAGGAACCTATCGTCAGCTGTATTCCGTGAGCATTGCAGCTGGCTTATCGTACTTGTTTAGACTTAATATCATTTTGGGATCGTCGTCATTCACAGCCAAAAATTAAATATGTTGCAAAACTACTTATAAATTCCCTGTTTATAGCGAACCTTTGCTAGGGAAAAAATTCCTTGGGGGAATTTCATTTATCCATTTAAAGGGGTAAATATTATTCAAATCGCCTTGGAAACAGCTGGACCGCAGTCATGCAAGAAGTGTAGTATTGCTTTCTGAGTTAGATGGGGTCGGTCTGAAGTTGACAATATTGATTTTCTGTGAGACCTAAGACTTAGTTTTAAAATGAGGGGAGAAAGTGGCTTTTTAAAAAGTTTGCAGTCTATCACAAGGTTTAGGAATGATTTAAAAGATTTAACTTTTCTGAGAAGGGTGAATTATTTTCTACATAAGAATATGTAAGTGGCATTAACCTTCTTGGTTGGGCCCCATAGCCTACTGCATGTGAAAGAAAATAAACACTACTGTGCTTTTTAAGATACTTAAATGCTGTGACTGTTCTGACTGTGTGTGTGGGCATGGATATGTGTGCATGTGTGTGTATACACACATATCCATGTATATAGCCTATGTGTGCATATACATAAATTATATTTTTTACTAAGTTTATAATATATCTCATTTTAAAGTGGTAGGAGCCCATATGAACATGCTTTGGTAGGCATACAGAGTAGCATTGTTTTGCAGTTCACCCTAAGACAGAAGTGAATAGAAATCAGGAAACATATTTGGGGACAAAGGGTAGAGGCAGTGACCTGTCGTAGCATGGTTTACCATGCTTTGGTTTTGTTGAAAGTAAATTTCAAGCATTTCCTGTTTTGTATCCTCACAGAGACCCCAGGGGTCATGTCCTGCGCCAGAAGAACATTAACTACTATTGGAGTGAGTGTGTGTCTGTGTGTGTGTTGGGGGGGGGGTGTTTATAAGGACATATAACTCAGCTCACCTTTCCTTTGCTAATTCTCTTGAGTTCTTAGCGTTTGGAGCTAAGGAGATGGCCATCCTCCTTCCATGTTGTGTGAGCATCGTCACAACTTCATTTTATCCAGTTGCAGATAAGAATTTTCAGAGGAGCACACCTCTCCCTCAGAATGATTGTCTGATACATCAATTTGCCTACTCGTTAGAGAGTGTCCCAATAGGAAAGAGCTGGCTTTGCTGGCACCTGACTGTCCCGTCTTCTCAGGGCGACTCCCCTCCAGCAGAGCCTCCTGCAAAACGAGCAGATGTCCACTGATGCCCACTGATGTACGTGATGCAGCGTCTTACATGGAGATGGGTAGTATAGGGAACACAAAGCAGCGTCAAATAAATTATAAGTGATAGCTTCACAGATTCAAGAGGATATTGTAGTGATCCAATGAGGCCACATTGCTGTATAAAAACAGCAGTCAGAACAAAAACACCAATCAGAACAAAAACACCAATCAGAACAAAAGCCTGTTTCTGAAAATAAAAAATTGGATTGCCTAATCCTCTCTTACCCATCACTAATATATAGCCTTTCAATGGTAATTTTATATGCAGTTAGAAAAAAGGCACAGATTTAAAATTAAGAGAAACAACATTTTAAGAGTATAAGATTATATACCATTGTGTCTCTGGACTGCATTACTATAAGTGACTTTTACAATTTTTTTATTTTTAAAAATATTTTATTAATTTATTTTTAGAGGGAGGGGGAGGGAGGGAGAAAAAGAGGGAGAGACGTCGATCTGTGGCTTCTTGTACGCCCCTGAGTGGGGACTGAACCTGCAGCCCAGGCATGTGCCCTGGCTGGGAATCAAACCAGTGACCTTTCGCTTTGCAGGACAATGTCCAACCAACTGAGCCACACCAGTCAGTGCTATAGCTCAGGGCTCTAAGGGATGTCTGTTCACATTTTTCTGTATTTCCAGACTTTCTACTGGAAAGAAAGGCATAACAATTCAAGAAATTAGCTTTATGCTGTCGTCTAGGTAACAGTCACTGTAAGGAAAGCAGCTGACAGACCGTTATTGAGAGTTATTGATAGTTAGCGGGAATTATCCTCATCATTCTCTCATAAATTGTGCGTCCCTTTTAAGTAAACTATATTACAAGTTATCAGAATGTAAATGTATGAAAATAATTCACCAATTTGAGTTCCTGAAAAAAAAGTATGACACCCGAAAAAGTCTTGTGAATATTCGAACTTAACATTATGAATGAACAGCAATTTTGCTCATGAATTATTAGGACTGTCCTTTGTATTTTAAAAAGTGGTCAGACATTATATACTGAATGGTAGGATGTTTCCTCTCTCCCCATTCTCTGATGACTGGAGCATGAATATGAGACTTAATCATGATTTAACAGCCCTGCATGAAATTTGGAATCTTGAGGGATTAACACAAAGGTGCGTGGGGCCATTAGTAATTTTTCTGGGCAGAGACTGTGGAATCCAGGGTCCGGTAGGGTAGCGTCATCTTACTGAACCATTCTTGTAGCAGCAGCTTGACTGATACCATACCTGCCCTCATTCATGACCCAACCGGGTTCTCAAGGGTTTAGTAGATTCCACAGATAATCTGACGCCCATCAGTATTAGCAACAATAGGCTAGTTTATGCTATAGCAACAAACGTAGATTTATTGAGACTTTTGTATATAGGGGCCACCGCATGTCTCTTTGGTTGTCTTGTGGCTCTCATTCAAAGGCTTTGCACACTGTAGGGCTTAATATTTGTTTTCTAAACAGGATTTAATGACTTTTCTACTAAGTAATTTTTCTTGTTTTGGATATATCTGGTAGGCACTTAGCTGTGACTTGCCAGTCCAGTCAGCAGAAGATATATTGAGTGTCCACCCCAGGCCGGATACTGTTTCAGATGCTGGAGATACAGGCAGGAAATAGATAGCTTTCCTTCCTTTCTGAAGCCCACGTCTTCACTGAAGGAAGCTAGAACATAAACCAGTAAATAAGATAATTTGGTGGGGGGAAGGGATTATAAGGGGACTAAATGGTAATGGGAAACATACTGTAACAATTAGTTTAAAAGGAGATGATTTGGGTATAGATAAGGGAATGAAGATAGTGAAGGAGAATAATGTAGCGGGGTGGGGGGGAAAGGAGGCCACTTGAGCTAGGGTAGATTTTGCGGTAAGCAAAGTAGATAGGAAGATCTATAGAAAGAGTAGTCCCTAGGTGAAGAAACCATAAATGCAAATGTCCTAAGACAGAAACGAACTTACTTGGTGTGTGTGCTTAGAATCCAGTGAGTGAGAGGTGAGTGGGAAGAGATAAAGCTGCAGAGTCTGGTCTGGTTGGGGGCATTAGGGACCACAGCAAGGATTTCAAACAGGAAGCCTTTGCAGGATTTTAAACAGGAAAGTGATATACTGTGAATTGACTTACGCATTCTGGCTCTTCTGTGCACGTTGAATTTTAGGGAAGAAGCACGGAGGAAGAGGAATTGGTTAGGTTAGGAACCTGTGGCAAGAGGCAGATAAAAGGTACCGCATCCTTGGCTAGAGTGGCAGCCATGGAGAAGTGGTTTCTACTGGCTGTTTTCAAGCGCAGATGTTCTTCTATAAGAGTTCGTGCTAGCTTGCATGCCTCGTCAGCAAGTGCTTTCCGATGTACAGCTGCAGGCTGTGATTCAGAGTCTGCAGTGGGATATGGAGCAGGTATGTGCATGCTGCTCAGTGCTTACTATGGAGAGGATGCAATGCTGGGAGGCACCCTCCTTCACAGGAGGGCCAGCACTGTGATCGGGACAGTATTATGGGGCTGAAACTTGCACCCAGGAATATTCACATACTGATTGTCCTTCCCTGCTTTGGAGATCTGTGAATTTTGAATGCCCTTCTCTAAAAGGTAAATGTCCCTATTGGTACGGAGCAAGAGAAACAGAAGAGTACATCACACCATGAATAAAAGCATGAAACTTTAAATGCATGAAACATTCACTATGACCATGAAGAAGTGGAAGTGTTGGGCACTAAACTAGGTGAAGGGAAATTGCCGTTGAGAGAGAGATGACTAATCGTGGAGCTCTCTCAGTTGTGTTAATTGTATTATATTCTTAATGTTCTAGAAAACAGATTTTGTGATCAATCTAGGCTACTCTTTTAGAGAAAAAAACCTTGAATCTCAAAAATATTGTTCACACACATTTATTTCCATTGCAATGATCACTTGACTCGGAATAAGCTTTTACTAGGGTATGTTATCTAATATAGGCTCTTCAATGACACTGTATAATTTAGAAGGATTTCCTAGCTAGCCAGGTCTTATATATGTAACTTAATAGCAGAAATCACTATATAACTAGAGAAATGAATTAAAAGTAGGTTAGATTCTGGGATACCAAGGTGCTGTCCTGGGGAAATAATATAATTTAAGACAAAATAAAAAGTTGTTTCTGTATTTTGAACACTTATTTCCATCCCCCTGTCCTTGATCTCCACCCATGACCCTGGGAATGAGAAGCCCATTCCTGAGATTCTCATTTGAAGAGTGAGGCCAAGTAGAGATGAACTTGGACACAGCCCTGGTGTAGAATTGATTTACCTTGTTTTAGATCTGTGGAATGTCTGATTTTTTTTTTTTTTTGGTAGAAACACAATTTGCCAGCCAGACTGGAAATGCTTTCTGTTTTTTCCATCCACACTCTTGGGCTCTCTCCCTGGAGGTCTTCTCTGTCAGATATTTTCCCTCTTTAACTTTGGTTCTTATGTTCCTTCCATAAGTGAGGACCTACTACTAGTCAGGGGAAGGTCACTCTAGAAAAAGACTAATTGTGAGAACAGGTGGTCAGCATTATTCAGCTGATGGGGTTGTATAGATGTGTTGAAAGGTGGGGTGGGTAACACAATCAGGTTCTGCGGCTGTGACCTGATATTCCAAAATATCCTCCCTGCTCCCTGCTTTTGGCGTCCACATTCCAGCACCTCTCCTTCCATCTTTGTGGGCAGCAGGGCCCTCACGGATGGACTTGACAGGTGTGTCGGATGGGAGTGAAACTTGTTCCAGGAAGAGTAACTTCTGCTGTTTATTCCAACCCAGACATGTTTCGAACATCATTCTTCCCATGTTACTTGTAATATCGGCAAATCATGCAGAATGTAACTACTCTTGTTCAGCACCCTCAGAGACAGTTTTCCTGGGATTCACATTGCCAGCAGCCTATCATGATGTATTCAAGGCATCTCCACCTGATCCTGCAGATACCTAAACTAAAGATGTAGACTGAGGTCTTCATCTCTGTTCTCCTTACCTCACCTCAGAAAACACCAATCTCTCCCCCTGTGTCTCCTCCTGCAGTGGAAAGTAGCACCATCCTTCCCTCACCCAGTTGGATAACCTAGGAGTCACCCTAGATTCCTGCATCTTTCTTATCCATTTCTTGCAGTCCATCTCTTGAATACTTTTCTACTCCTTTGACACGTCTCTCCTCATGGTCACGGCCCCAGTTCAGGCTCTTATTATTTCTCCTCAGGAATTGGGAAACATCTGATGTTTTTGCTGTTACTTTTACCTGGATCATTTTTTTCATCCACTCTGTTACAGTGTTGTATAATAAATGAGACTCTAACCAATGAGGCCAGTGAAATTAAACTCTTATAAGAGGAGGGGCAGATGAGGATCATTATTTCTTACAAGCTCTGCAGGTTATTATAGTGTGTGGCTAGGGTTGAGAATCACAAATGAGCTGGAGAAATTTGAAATGTCTGAGTCAGGCCATGTACAAGGTCTTCATGACCTTGGACGTCTTATCTGCTGCCACTTCTGCTTCTGACTTTACAATAAGTAACCACAATCTACACGTGCTTCCTCTTACTTTCATGCTGTTACATACCATTCCCTGGTTTTATGCCTTAGTCTGTGGGGACTCGTCCATCAGAAACATTCCGGAACTAAAGCACTGTTTCTGCGGGGCGCCATGTTATTTTTCTTCTACATCTTGGCAGGTGTTGAGTTGACTCGAGAGAACCTCCAAAATGATTTGGGGCTTCTGTGCTTCTATGTGTTTCTTCACCTTACCCTCCTGTCATCCTCCTTACCCCCAAGCGCAAACTCTTGGAATGTCTTACAGGCAGGATGGTGTTATGTCAGAGCTTTTGGAAATGCCAGGTCTTCGTGTTCTGCCCAGAGGAACTCTGCCCTATACCGTGCTGTACCAGCCTTTCCCTAGTATGCCACCCACAGTGTGGGTCAGGTACTGAGGTGAGTGTGCAGTGTACAGAGGGCTTCCCATGCTGCGTCTCGCTGATCCTCACTGTACCGTATGGAGTCGACAGGGCGCTCTTCGTTACTTACCCACTTTATGGATGTGGACATGGAGGTTCTTTTTACTCTTCTCAACCTGACTTGTAGGTATATGCTTGAGTCTGTACAGATGATGTGTTGATGGGGTCCACAGAGTACTATGACCCGGATGAATGATGATTACCTACTTATTCCTAAAGGGGCTTGGGTATAGTTTTTGTTTTTAGAAGCTTGTTGGTAAATCCATAATTCGAAGAAACTTAATTTCATGATATTCACTCACTATTGTTTAGGAGTCTAATCACCTTGGAATCTTCCGGGCCCCATCTTCCTCTTATGTAGTCCATTATCATCCTTTGGTCAGTTTGGTCTGTGGTACCTCTGTGAAAAAGGAGGGAACACTTGTATACTTGGTTTTAGGTGTTGTTTTTTTGAAGTCTGTACTATGAGTTCCTGAAATTATTCAATCGAGTCTTGCAGTCCAAACACAGTGCTGGGACTGTCACTGGCCTAACCACAGCACTGAAAACAGTGCTTTTCAGTGAGAAGAAGGGAACAGGACTCTGAGCTCCTCCATGAAGCGTCCATGCAGATTAACTCTGGTGTCAGGCCACGGTGTTACCCACTTCTTGTCTCCGATCTAGCGAGGCTCCTTGCATTCATTTTCGGGGAGAGATCTAAAATTTAGGCCTCTTAGACCAGTTTATGAGACCGGGGCTTTTATTTTAAAAATCTTGCTCTTCTTGACTTTAAAAATGAGAAGGAATTATAAATAACAAATGATTACATCTGACTTCTGTCATTTTTGAACAAAGTCACACAGTTTGAGCAAGTCCGTGTGAATAAGGATTTCCCTTCTGCTGCCTGGCAGAAGCAAAAGATCATTTTGTTTTTAAATAAATCTATTGAGATGCATGTTACTGGTATCTAATCAAGCTCTGAATTTGAGTTCAATTAGAGCTTTGATAAAAGGAAGGGGAAAGGAAACTTGAAAGAATGCTGTCCCATTCATGAAGGACTTGCTAGTTTTAGTCCCCAAGTAAATGGAATAATGGGGCTATGCATGTTCCATCCAAGCGTTTGCCTCCCTGGGAACAAGTCCCTTCCTGGCTTCTGAATGAATAATGCATCATTTTGGAAACTCAAGAGGCATTCCTTTGATTTTCCTTTATGTTTAGCTTTCTGAGTGATTTTTGAGCAAGGTAATGTGAGGACTTGGAATAAATACTTTATTAACAAATTTATTTGAAGTTCAAATAGCTTCTTAACTCTTATCTCCTGATGTTTGAAATATTTTTTTTTCTCTCTAAGGAAAGTTAAGGTATTGTATTGATTAGAAAATGAAGCACCTTGGACAGTTTTCAAAGTGAATGGCAGTTTAAAACTAATACACATTTGTGTTTTAGAACAAAGAGCTTTGCAGGGATACTTTTCTCCTGTCTTTATTTTCATTTCTCTGCTAAAAAAGGTTCAAAAAAGAAAGCTCACATTCAGCACAACTGGGCTGTTTGGAGACTAAATCTTGGTTGTTTACATTTTGTGAAACTCATTCCTTGAAGCTAGTCCAAGGCCACCACCACCCCAGTCCAAGCCCGCGTCCACCTAGGCCAGAGCCATTTAAACCTAAAAACTCAGAAGCTCTTCTGGGATCGTCTCTATTTGCTGTCTGCTCCTTGTGTAGCTTATTACACATGTCGGGGAGGTGTAATGGGACCTGACAGGGCCACCCAGTCTTTTGGTGCCTGTTCTCTTAGCCAAGGGCCCCAGGTCGTCCCGGGGTAACACGGAAGGAGATGGGGGTGCTGTTTCCGAACCTCCGTTTTCCCTGGAAGCCAAACGAGTGATTTCAGGAACTAAAGAGCTAGAATTAAGAATATAACCTCCATCTCCATTCCTTTTACAGTTCTAGTAAACTCTTAATGATTCAGAATAGTTGGGGAAGAAAGAGAATAAATAAAGTTGATCTAAATTGGTAAAACATCTAAAGCATAAAAGTTGGGTTAAAATATTTCACTTTATTCATTTCAAGAAGTGAAAATACAACAGTATTTTCTGGAATATGGACTCTGGATTCAGCCACTAAAAGCAGAAACTCTGGGGTTTGTCTCCTGTCTACCGCTTTCTAGTATCATGGCTTCGAGCAAGCTAAGTTTCTGGGGGCCTCAGTTTCTTCATCTGTAGGATGGGGTAACTGTTTCTATCTCATTTGGCTGTTGTGTGGATTAAATGGGTTAATATTAAAAAACCATATAGAAAAGCACCACGTAAGTGACTGTTGAATAAAAATAAAAGTAAACAAACATCTTATCATTGGAAAGTGCTCTTTCTAAAGAGGCTCATGCTACTGAGCAGATAGGAACAATATTATTCTTGTTGTTGTTACTGTTAAAGTATACTGCGTGATTTTTTTCTTAGCACTCATTTTCTCCTCACAACAAAGCCAATAAAGTAAACATAATCATTATTTTTAGGAGAAAACTGAGGTATGAAAAAGAATTTGCCCAAATTCACCCAGTTTAGTAAACGTCGGAGCAAGGGTGTGAGCCCAGTTGACCCGAATCCAGAAACTGCGCCTCAACTAGATGTTAAACAGCATTCGTTAGGGGGCTGATCTTTTGCCTAAAAACAATCTTATGCTGTTGAGAACCATACTTCTGCAAGGGTCAACGTGTATAACCTGATATAGTTTTTCATGTCTCAGTTGCTCAGCAACTCTGTGTTTTGCTCAAAGTTATTATTATTATCAATGTTTCACAAATACTCTGTTTTAGTAGGGTCTGCATTAATAAGATTTTATTAAATTGGTTATTTTATCATCATTAAAACTTTTTCTGATTATTCAGACTATGAACATTTGATTTCAGATAGTGATCTGGTGGCTTTGAATTTCAGTATTTTTATATTAAACTGATATTATTTCACCTCATGGTTGCTTTGCTTCATAATTATATATATACATACTTTTGTTCTCTCTTTTTAAAATCCTCCCGATCTCCATCCCTGTCCCTGTAGGTGCCTTCATCATCTGCTGGACTCCTGGACTGGTCTTGCTACTTCTCGACGTGTGCTGCCCACAATGTGATGTCCTGGCCTATGAGAAATTTTTCCTCCTGCTTGCTGAATTCAACTCCGCCATGAACCCCATCATCTACTCCTACCGAGACAAGGAGATGAGCGCCACCTTCAGACAGATCCTCTGCTGCCAGCGCAGTGAGAACACCAGCGGCCCCACGGAAGGCTCCGACCGCTCAGCTTCCTCCCTCAACCACACCATCTTGGCTGGAGTTCACAGCAATGACCACTCCATGGTTTAGAAAGGAAACGAGGAAGGCAGCCATGGTCTATGGAGGGACCCAGAGCCTCCCTCCACCCAAGTGCCAGGGCAAGGTGTGGGGTGTCAGAGAGAGGAAAAATAAACTCATGTACTTAAACACTAACCAACGGCAGTATTTGTTCCTACACCCAGCAAGACTTGATATATATTGAAAATTAGCTCATGTGACAAACCTCATCTGGATCCCCTTTCCTTCTGAAATTAGAAAGTGGAGACCTTGTAATGGAGTTTATGAATAGACGCTGGAGTGTCCGTTTAGATAGACTACACTAACTAGACTTCAAAGGGTTTTGTGTGGCTTGGTGCAGGTCAGAGTAAATCCTGACTAGTTGAATCTACAACTTCATTTACATACAGACTTCCCTTTTTTGTTTTTAAAGGATACATTTCATTTAATAAACATGTTTATGCCTATCAGCATGCTTGCGATGGATAAGACTATAGACTGTTTCAAAACTACCATAACTTCATTTTTTTCCTTATGTAGGAAAACTGTAAATTAGAACTATTTTTATTAGAAAGCCTGCATGGAATGAATGTATGCAGAATGCCTTACTTAAAAAGATAAGAGGGTATTAATTTTAAATCTTCTAGAAAATAGTAGAACCTAGATGTCAAAGCCGGTATTTGTTTAGGTTATGAAGCAAACAATACTCTAATCATGATATTATCTTTTATTAAAGTATTGTAACACATATAAAACAAAAATGGGATGTAAGTTTATTATCAAAACAATATATACTCTAAAGAAGTCATAGAAGATGCACAGTGATAATGTTCCCACATATTTATATCAAGTACATTCTAATTATTAGTACATCTGAGGAATTTTTAAATAGTCTGTGTTTTTCTGTGTTATGAAATAATACATAGTCATTGTAGAAAACTTGAAAAATGCAGACACGTATAAAACAAAATATAATTACTGATAATATCTTAACCCAGAGGTCATCAGCGTTAACAGCTCTCCCCCCTACCCCGTGTATGTCTATATATACCTATTATATGCCTTTTTATATAATTGGGATCATACTGTAAACAATTTTATAGCCAGGTTTTTTTTTCACTACAGAATTGCCATATTTAACATCCTATGGCATTAAAAATTTTACAAAAACCCAATTTTCATGGCTATATAATATTCCATGTAATGGATGCAGCTCAGTCTATTTAACCATTTCCATATTGTTGATTACTTAGGTTATTTCTAATTTTCATTATTATAAATGATGTTGCAAAAATTTTATGTACATAAAACTCTCCATGTAATTGATTATTTACTTAGGACATGTTCCCATGAAGGATTTTTTTTTTTAATGTGAAATGTCTTTTTATACTCATACCTTTTATAAAAAGGGATTTCCTGCTTTGCACCTCATGGGTGACAATTGTGAGGAAAGCCAGTTCAATGACCTTTTTATAAAGGAAGCCCAGTGGTTAGTTTAGATTGACTTTTTATATATAGAGGACAAGATGGACTAGAAATGGTCAGCTAGCACAAATAACCAGGATACCCTAAATTCGTATGTGTAGCAATTCCAAATTTTGCTCGAGGGACCAGCAATTCAGCTCTTGGTAGCCATACCTGTCATGTATCATTAGAATTCAAGAAAATGCAAAATCAAATACGCCAAGTGAATGAAGGCTCTTCTTCACACTAAGTATCTTGGGACCCTTCTGTAGCAAATTGGTTGAGTGTCAAAATGTGACTGGATACTGTGTATTCTCTCAGAATCACCCCAGATAGACTGTGGCCATATTAGGTGGTCCCTACTTAATTCATCAGCTACGAAAACTAGTGATTGCACCAGTTTGTTCTAATAAGCTACCAGTGAAGTCACAGTCGTGAAGCAGGCCTGGGAAAGTCGGGAGGACGTTTAAGAGGAAGATGTCCAGAAGGAGGATGATTGTCTGGGGAGGGTGAAGTCGTGCATAGTCACCATTGGAGGGCAGACGTGCAAAATGCCCCAAGGGACAAGAGTGTGGGCAACCTGTTAGCAGAAAGGCGTTTGCACATGCTTTATACAATACGCAGAGCATTTTATACTGGAAGTGAAAGAAATGAACTTGGACTTTTACTCCTGTGCATGTATTCTGAAGGTGATATGGACTATTTGACATTTAAAACATACTAATTGGACCTTAATAAATCCTCAATCTGTGTTTGGCAGTGTGTGGTTCTGGTCGGTGCTATTCTCTTGTTCCAGTGTTTGGTGTACATCGCGTGCCACCTTTCTTCCTGTGACCTTTATTTCTGACTTTGAGGGGAGGCGCCCACCATGTGCTTCCCCAGCTCAGAACTGCTGTTTTCAATCTGTGTAATAAGTTTTTCCCTTGGCCAGTTCATGTTGCATTGAAGTCTGAGGGACAATACATTCCTTCAACAGTATAACTGTTAGAGTCTAAGTTTCCTTTGGAAAAAACCCTGATTTTATGATTTTTTAAATGATGGCTTATGAAAAACTCTAAGTAGAAGTTTATAATGTCACATGGTCTTTGCGCTTATAGATTTAGTAATGAGATAAACGTGATAGGTATCTTCCCATTATATGCTAATTATAGTCTTTTCAATATATTGCTAAGATGTTGGAAAATGATAAAATGTTTATTCAAGTGAGTGTGTTGATGGATGTTTGGAAGAGAATTCTGTACCTTTACATTGAAGTGGATGTTAGATTTTTTTAGAACTCAAATGTCTTAGAACTCTTCGCGGATTAGCCACCGCTCACATATACTAGTCCCCTCTTCTCCAGTTTCACTTTTCACTGTTTCAGTTCCCAGGGTCAACCGTGGTCTGAAAAGAAATGGAAAATCCCAGAAATAATGCGTAAGTCATGAATCGCATGCTGTTCTACGTAGCGTGATGAAATCTCGAGTGATCTGCTTCACGCCACCAGGACGTGGACCGTCCCTTTGTTCAGCATCTCCGCACTGAGTACGCTCCTCCCCCGGCCTGGCCATCACTTCGTGGCCATCTTGTTATCAGCTGGACTGTCGCAGCACTGTGGTCGAGTCACCCTTATTTTGCTTATTAATGATCCCAGAACGCAAGATCAGAGGTGCTGTGGGCATGCCAAAGAGAAGCTGTGTCCCGCTTCCTTTAAGTGAAAAGGTGGGAGTTTCTTAAGAAGGAAAGAAAACAAATCACAAGCTGAGGTTTCTAAGATCTACGGTAAAAACAAATTTGTGAAATACAATATTTTGGGAGAGAAAGACCACATTCATGTAACTTTTATTACAGTATATTATAATAACTATTCTGTTTTATTATTGTTATTCACTTACTGTGCTTAATTTATAAATTTGTATTGGCAGGTATGTCTAAGAAAAACAGAGCACATATAGAGTTCTGTGGTTTTAGGCATCCACTGGGGTCTTGGAACGTTTCCCCAAGAATAAGAAAGGATTACTGTATTACCTTTTTTCATACAGGAAGCCAATAATTCCTATATTCAGCTAATGTTACACAGTGAGTGAGTCTTATTAGTTTCTGCATTCTCTTTCCTAATTATTGCTTTAGGTTCCACTCTTCATCTCCTAATTTATTCCATCATTCTCTCAATCTCTGAAATGTTAATGTGTGATAATTCTAGCATTTCTTTTTAAACCCAGAGTGTGATTCCTGCTAGATAAAAACTGTCCAAACATGTATTTATCAGGTCTCTCCATACCGAGGTAAACAGAAAATTTTTTTAACAGAAAATTTTTATGTAAAGACCTTGGGAAACAAATTTTTTATTTTTTAACAAAGTGAGCTTCTCCTGATCCCCAGCCCTCAGCAGGACTGGGCTTCATCCGTGGGTTGGGCCGGTTTGGATTTAGGCGCCACCTGACGGACACGTGTGAGGAGGAACTAGAAGAGTCAGAGTGGGCCCCTGAGTGGGGACCATTCATACTGTAACGTTCTCTTGTACCTTGTATGGTCTGCGTAGTAAACCTCTCGTTCTCCCTTCGAGTTCCTACTGCTTATATTCACAGAATACTCACTAATAACCTGATTAATGATGGGGTGTGTAAAGACCATTGTTAAAGCTAAAGCAGAGGATGTAGGACACATTGGCCAAATCTACCTGTTTTTGTATGACTGCTGTTTTAGGGATGGGCTTTCCATCTTTGAATGATTGGGGAAAAGAATATTTTGTGATGCATGAGAATGACATGGAATTCACATGGGAGGTTTTCCTGGCGCACAGCCGCACTCCCTGGGTGAGGTCTTGGCCATGGCTGCCTTTGTCCCACAGTGGCACAACCGAAGAACTGCGGCGGAGCCTGTCTCTCAGTCTCTAAAGTACTGTCTGACACCCTTCACGGGAGAAGTGTGTCCACCTGTGATTTAGAAAACTCCATTTCCAATCAGGCTGTCCTCATTGTACCGTGTGTTTATCGGAAGAGGAGAGAGAAACCCGGCCCACTGTCGTCTCTTGAGCACTAAACTGCAGAGCAAATAATCACAACTGCATTTTTAACAATAAACGTCATTTTCTTTTGAAACAGCTGACAGAAAGGTTTGCTGGATTTATAGAACATTTTCCCCGAACCATTTATAAGTTGCCGGCATGGTGGCCCGTCACCCTTGGGTCCTGGGTGATTGGTACAGACCAGCACATCACCCTCAATCCTCTGGGGGCGATCATCGAAATCAGGAAGTTAATGTGCACGCATAAACTAACCTGTAGTTCACAGGTCCCATTCATTCAAGTTTAACCTATTTTTTCCATAATGTTTCTTACAGCAGAAGAATCCTGTCTAGGATTACTGCTTTTCATATTTAGTTGTCCCATATCTTAAGTCTTTAATCTTGAGCAGCCCCTCGGGGTTTTCCTGACCTTCATGTCCTTGACATTTAAAGAGCACAGGGCAGTTAGTTTATGGAATGTCCCTCAACCCACGTTTGTCTGATATTTCCTCTTGATTAGAATCACCTGTTTCCCTTGACCTAAACAACACACAAGTGTGGTTTCGGCTCTCTCCATGGTTCGTCCTGTGGCGGAGCAGGGGGTTTACGCTCGTTCCTCTATTTAGCGACGTTAACTTTGATTGCTTGCTTAAGGTGATTCTGCCAGATTTCTCCACTGTCAGAAAAACTACTTCTTTTCCCCTTTATAATAGGAATTTTGTGGGAAATATTCTGTTCCTCATCAAATTTTGACATCGAGTCTCAGCATCCATTGATATTGCTTGGATGAATTAATAATTACACTAATGGTTGCCAAATGAATTTCTTTTTAAGAATGCTCTCTACTGGGAGAAAAAAAATTGTCCTCTCTTACTTAATTATTTATATCAGTATGAGCTCATGAATTCTGATTTTAGTTAATTAGTTGTCATGTTGCTGTCATTTTAAAATTAGACTTTACTTTTGAAATAATTCTGGGCTCATATGCAGTTGTAAAAAATAATATGGTGAAATCCCTCTACATTTGACCCCATTTCCCCTGGTGGTGATGTCTTGCAATAGCACAGTGTAGCATCACAACCAGGGTATTGACATTGATACAGTGAAGGTAAGTATAGAACAGTTCTGTCTCCACAAGTATCCTTCCTGTTCACTTTTATGGCTACAGTCAATCCCCATCCCCTCTCCTGACCCTTAGCCACCACTAAACTTGCTCTCCATTTGTTCAATTACATTTTAACCATTTTTTAAAACTGAAGCTTTTAAAATTACTTTGTAACAGGGATTTCAGGGTGTGGGGATGATTGTTTTTTCCATAAAATAAAACACATTTTTCATTTTCACCAGTAACTTTGGTTTGGATATTTTGAGTATGGCGGCTATCTCCCACATGATGTAACGTTGATTGTTCTCATTTAGTGTCTTGATTTGATTGCTGTCAGCTTCAGCTGGTCTACCTGACTGTGCAGAATCATCCAGCAAGACATCTCCAGCACGAAACTTTGCAAGCCGCTTTCGACACGTTCGATCAGTCACAGCACCTGCTGCATACACTGTACAAATCTTTTCTTCTTGTGTTACAGTTGTGCTTTTACCTTTCTTGAAATAATAATGCATCATATGCTTATAATATTGCTTATTTTCTCTCATCTTCAATATTAAAATGGCTACATAAAAATTCACCAATGTTGATGTTTTGTTTTAAATGCACACTGATGTGACAGCTGTCACAATCCAATGTAACAAAATTGTTTTGAATGCAGTTCCAGGCCACTAAATGCTACTAGAGCCATCTCATGGAAAAACCAAATGAACTTTTTGGCCAACCCAATACTTCCCTGGGGGGCGGCATGTAGCCTGTCCAGAGAGAGAAAGAGAATTTTGTGATTATAAAAGCTGCAGAAATATATAAGTATTTTAAGGAATGCAGAAATGAAAAAAGTAGAAAGTAAAAATCTCTCTTCGAAGGCCTTGTAGGATGGAAAGTAGACCACAGCTGTTTGTTAGCTCGTTATCCAATAAACGGTAAACACAAACATTCACAGAAAGACTTTACATTTCATTTTGTGGAACCCTGGGCGTCTTCCCATTGGCGTCGGGGGGGCCAAGATTTGTTTTGCTTTCTTTGACATTGTTTATCATTGGTTTGCATCTTATCTCCGAGCTTGCCTTTCCCTTTCAGGAAAGGAAACTTGTTTTACCTTATGTCCTGCCACTCCCACAGCTTGGCGCTAAATAGTACTTAACACTGATTTGTTTAAATAAAATAAAATGTGTGAGCCACAAGTAAAGGCACTCTTCACCAAGAACTATTCCTTAGTTCCATAACCCCGGTCAAGGTTTTCCCTCATGTTTAAGAATATTGCAGTTCAAATTAAGTAGAAATGGGAAAAACCAAGATCAAAGCCTTTGGATGATATAGTGTTTTATCAGTATTCACTTGTGCTTTCTGAAGTGTGTTTTGTTTGATTTATTTCGATATGCTTTGTTAAGGTTTTTAATATTACTCTAGATTGAATTTGTAATGTGATTGATATCTTATAGAAGACAGACAATTTGCATTTTGATCTTCTCAATAACCTTGTTGTTATACATGAGGGAACTGTGTCTCTGAGAAAAAATTGGGGACCTAATTTTTGTTGTCTGCCAAGTTATTTAAACCTAATTATTTTTTATATTGTAATCCATAATTTCTCATAAGCATTTATCCATGGTTCCTACCCAAGAGGTTACAAGTCCCTTCAGAGGTATGGCACATTACATTTTATAAAATCTTTTAAAGAACTTAACACAGTAAAAGTAATAGAAGGTAACATGAAATTATTAGCAGGTGCATGAATTGTTCATTCTGGTGCTCATTTTGTTGCAGGTATGTCTATTCCCATGTTAGCTTATAAATTCTTTGAGAATGAGATATTCTTGTACTTTCTATTTCCTTTTTCTGATCAAAATGACTAGAACAATACCAAAAATATGGCACCATCTGAAATGATTCTTGCTTGAGAACTGTAATACCATCATGAGGTGTTGTTGTAGTTGTTAGTACCATGGCTCATTCCTACATTTCTTCATTCACTCTTTTTGACAGCCCTCTCTGTACAAGGTCCTTAGAAGACCACTGTGAACGAGACATGCAAGATCTCAAATGGAGTTTAGATTCTAGTAGGAATGAGGGAGAAAAATGTGGAGAAACAAATTAAAAGAAAAATTACCAATCGTGTTAAGAATTATGAAGGAAATTATGGCGTGATACATAAATTGAGGAAAATAAAAGGGACAGAGAAGGCAGGAGAGTAACTGCCTTTGAAAGGATAGGCTAGGAAGGCTTCATTTTAGGATGGGAACTATCTGTCCCCTTCAAACCCTCGCTTTGGGCCTGACCTGCTCAAAGGTGTGGCTCAGTCAAGCTTTTGAACTTGCAACCACTTGTAACCAGTGCACATCACACAAGCCATTAGTAAAATGAGCACAGGTGTAGCGTAAGTAGACAGGAATTCCAGGTAAGATGTGTAAATCCTTGGGGAGAGAATGCATGTCATTTGGAAAGGAAGGCATGTATAGACTGTGAGGATGAGGCTTGAAAGATAGGGAGGCATGATCTCTTGAGTAATTTTGAAATTCATTTTATCCTGAGAATTATGAGGGATGAGTGAAAGGATTGAGCGAAGGGATGGCAAAGTCTGGTTTACGCTACAGAATCAATTAAATAGAAGGCACCCTGGAATAAAAATATAAGTGGAGAAGCTGTCACATTAAGTGAGATGAAAGATGAAGGTGGTAATGAAGATGTAGAGAAGGAGACGGGTGGATTCAAGAGGTGTTTGGGGTCTGGTGATTGTATGGATGAGGTCAGAATCTGGCCACTGGATAGATGGGGATATGTTATGGTGAGGTAAGAGTCAGTCTGGGGGGCAAGTTTACAGGGAAAGGACAATGAGTAGATTTTTGAAGATCTATGAGCTATCCAAAGAGAACTTTGCAGTAGGGAGGTGGCTGTGTGGTACATGAAGCTCGGGTTACATGTCGGGACTGATGATCCAGTTTTTGGAGTCTGAGTGCTGCTGATTTCCTGCCCCATTCCTCCTGCAGACAGGAGGCACGAAGCCTTTGATCTGTTTGAATAGGAAGGAAAAAAAGGAAGAAAATGGAGAAATGAAAGCATAAAACTTAGTAACTGAATGTGGAGATGTTTCCTTTTAACAAAATAAGGTAGGTTTTGTTTTTTTTTTTTTACTTGATAACACATTACAGAGACCTACCTAAGGTTGATAAATATGTACCTACTTCACTGTGTAGGTGAGGCAGAGATATTTAGAGCTCATGAATATCTTATTTTCTTCTCATTTCTGGGCCCTTGGAAAGCTACAATTCTTTAGGCAGGTTCATGTAACTAGTTATGGTCAGTGGACTGTGAGTGGGTGTGACAAGTGTCGTTTCCAGGCTGAGAAAGTAAACAGCCCCTGTGCTCTCTCTCCATATGTTCCCCCCACCCCGCCCCTGAGCTGAGCACAGAGATATAAATGTGAAGACAGTGAAATCCTCATCAGCCTGAAACTTTGAGTAACTATGTAGAGCAAAATTCCCACCAACTCTTACTGAATGTATAGCATGGCCACGAAATAAATATTTGCTGTGTTTATGGTGAGATTTTGTGCTTCATTTTTGTAACATTACCTATCTTATAGTGACTAACAAATAGTATTAAATGTTGATGAATATTATGGTACTTTCTAATATGTTTTGTTTTTCTGGACCATAGAGAATATACATTTAAAATTTTAATATTGGTAAAATAAATACCAAAAAAATTGTACCAGGTTGCAGTCCTATCATGTTTAAGAATATTTTAATCTATATCCTCACCATCACTGGATGCTATCAATATTTGAAACTCCATTACTTAGAGGAGATTTTGGATAAAAATCCCCAAATACTTAAAGATAAATCACTTCTAAGTAACATATAGGTAAAAGAAGAAATCTCAAAAAAAAATTTAAAATATTTTAAACTAAATACAGTGTATATGCAACTTATCAAAATTTGCGGGTGCAGTGAAAGCAGTGCTTAGAGGGAAATTTATAGCAGTGACTTTACATATTAAAAAAAAGGAAAGATCTAAAGTCATCTAAGCTTTCAGCTTAGGAAACTACTAAAAGAAGAACAATGAAAACCAAAGTAAGCAGAAGAAAAAAAATAAGATTGGAGCAAAAAATCAATAAAATTGAAAACAAAACCCCCCCAAAACAGTAGAGAAAATCAGTGGAACCCAATACTAGTTCTTTTAAAAGATCAATAAATTGATAAACCTGTAACCAGACTAAGAAAAAAGAACACAAGTTACTAATACCAAAAGGGAGTGAGTGGGGGTGGAAGAGGGTATAAATAACTCTCAGTAAACTAGGAGTAGAGGAAAATTCCTCTACTTGATACAGAATACCTACAAAAAGCTACAGCTAACACCATACTAATGATAAGAAACATAGTTTTCTCACTAAGATCAGGTACAAGGCAAAGATGTCTTCTCTTGCCACTCCTTACCAAACTGGAAATTATAGCTAATGTACTAAGACAGGAAAAAGAAATAGAAGGTATATAGATTAGGAAAGAAGAAATCAAAATATCTTATTTTGCAGGTGTCATGGTTGCCTATGCAGAAACCAGGTACAAATCAACAACAATAACAAAAAGAAGTGGGGCTAATAAGATACAAGAGTAGTGTGCAAAAACCAATCACTTTCCTATATGTCAGTGATGAATAGGTGGAATTTGAAATTAAAGACACAATATCATTTATAGTAGCACTAAAGGAAATTAAGTAGTTCAGTATAAATCTAATAAACATGTACAAGATATACATGAGGAAAGCTATAAAACTGTAATGAAAGAAATCAAAGAACTAAATAAATGGAGAGATCTCCCATGTTTATATATAGTAACTCAATATTACTATGATGTCAGTTTTTCCTGTATATCTTAATAGATTCAAAGCCATCCCAACCCAAATTCCAGCAAGGTATTTTGTAGATATTGACAACATGATTCTGAAGTGTTTCTAGAGAGGTGAAAGACCTGGAATTGCCAACACAATATTGAAGTTCAAGAAGAACAAAGTTGGAGAAGTGATACTCTCTGACCTTGAGATTTACGATAAAGCTACAGTCACAAGGCGGTCTGCTGTTGGTGAAAGACTAGACAAACAAGTAAGTGGACAGAATAGGAAGCCTAGACATAGACCCACATAGATACAGTCAACTGATCTTTGACAGAGGAACAAAGGCAATACAATGGAACAAAGACAGTCTTTTCAACAAATCGTCCTGGAACAAGTGAATATCCACATGCAAAAACATGGCTCTAGATACAGACATTACAGTGTTCATGAGAATTAACTCAAAGTGAGGATTACATGTAAACACAAAACTCTAAAACTCCTAGAAATCAACATAGGAGAAAATCTAGATCACCTTGAGTTTGGTGATGACTTTATAGCTACCACACCAAAGGCATCATCCATGAATAATATAATTGATAAACTAGATTCACTGAAATTTAAAACATCTGCTCTGTAAAATTTAAAACACTGTTAGAGAACGAGAAGACAAGCCATAGACTGGGAGAAAATATTAGCAAAACACACATCTGATAAACAACTGTTATCGAAAATATACAAAGAACTCTTAAAATTCAGCAGTAAACAATGAAATTAAAAAATGGAATTGAACAACAATAAAATAATTGTCTTTAAATGGACAAAAGACCTGGCAACTCACCAAACAAGATACACAGATGGAAAATAAATATATAAAAAGATACTCAAGATCATATGTTCTTAAGAAATTACAGATTGAAAGAACAATGAGGTACCACTACCCACCTATTAGAATGGCAAACATCCCAAACACTGCCAACATCAAAGGCTGGCAGAAATATGGAACAATTGGAACTTTCTTTCATGGCTTGTGGGAATGCAAACAGAACAGCACTTTGGAAGACCCTGTGGCAGTTTCTTATGGAACTAAACATCCTCTTGCCATGTGATCGAGCAGTTGTGCTCCTTGGTATTTCACCCAAAGAAGCGGAACATGTATCTCCACACAAAAACCCTGCACATGGCTGTTTATAGCAGAGACGATACCTTCTAGTTTTTCAGGTGCCCTGTTGTTTGAATGGTCCTTGGAGGCACCAACCTAGATCTTCCTAAAATCTGAAGAAAATAATTTCAGTCATAAACTTAGCTTTTGCATCTTTAGAACATATTTTCCTGACAGTACCCTTCATTTGTTTTTTGCCTGAATCCATTTTTTTTTACTTAGCATCATCTGCCATTTTTAGAAATTGACAGCTTTCGAACCAAACAGTTCCTGGATTCTTTATATTTACCAGGCTTTTCTTTAGCTCATCTCACTCATAGCACATTTTACTATAAATGGCAAAAAGAAAACAGGCAAAACTGTCAAAACTATACCTGGAAATCCCCTCAGTTGAGCCACCAAATTCATAGGTATATTTTTGACCTTCCGTGTTACCGTAGGTGTCTGTGTTACTAAACTTTCTACCACTGTGCTATCCATTGTGGTTTTGTTATTGTATTTATTTATTTACTCTCAGCAACTTCTGTAACAGCTTTGTTAGAATATAGTTCACATATAATTGGCTTATTTAACATGAACAAGTCAATGACATTTAGTATAGTCACAAACTTGTGACACCATCACCACCACTTAAGAGCATTTAACCCCCCTGAACTCTCTTCTATCAGTCACTCCCCCTTTCTCCCTCAGCGTCTTCTCCCCCATTGTATACTATGTTGTTCATTATGACTGGCTTCCTTGATTTAAGAAGATATTTTCAAGGCTCATCCATAATATACTTCATTTCTCTTTATTGTGGAGTAACAGTCTATTGTGTGGATGTACCAAATTTGTTTATCCATTTGTCAGTTCATGGATATTTCTATTGTTTGCACTGTTAGCAATTATGAATAATGCTGCTATGAGCATCATATACAACTTTGTGGGTGGACATTAAGTTTTTATTTCTTTGGGGTATATACCTATGAGCGGAATTGCTAGATCGTATGGTCATTCTATGTTTAACTTGTAAGGAACTGTCAGTATTTTTTAGAGCTGCTGTTCTGTTTTACATTCCAACCAGCATCATAGGAGGGCTTCAAACTCTTCACACCTGTTAATACTCTGCTGAAACCTTGAATTTGATCTTCTGAGACACAAGCAGAGAAATCAGTCAAGTACAATGGACTTCTGACCAACAAAACTGTGAGAAATAAATTTGCGGCTATTTTAATGGGACCCGCTTTCCTCCAGTTTCCAGTACCATTTTTCTCACTTTCTTTGAACGTCTTCACCAAAGCAGTAGCCTTGAAGGCCACCTTTAGACTCTAGTTTTTGTAATTTCACAGTGTCACTTCTTTGTGTGTTATTGGAGTATAATACTGAATGACTTTGGGTCTCCCAAAATTCACTCCTGTGCCTATTCTGTCCTTATCTTTTCTTACTAGGTACTCTCACCTAGTTCAATGACTTTAAAACATCTATAAGCCAACATCTTTAAGTTTTTATCTGTGACCATTGCTTGGGCTCTGGACCCCCTGTACTAAGGTTCCTCACGAAACCTTCAGTGGCTTCTACTCTACCAATAAAAGCCCTAATTTGTTCTTCAGGTTTCTGTTCACCACAGCTGAATGCACTCCTATTTACAGATGAATTGCATTACATATCTCTATGTATATTTTACATTTCAAAAATAAGATGATACTTTACCTTACCTTTTTCAAAGTCCTTTTAAATATTTTTATGGTTCCTAGTGAAGCATTTATTAAGCATATGCTATGTTAAACACAATGCCACATGTTTGAGAAGAGTAATAAACAATCAAGACATGGTAGTTGTCCTCCTAGAGCTTACAGCCTAGAAGAGAGGACAGACATCAGAAGAGTAATTATTCCTGGTGAGATGAATATTATAGGGTACTTAGCCCTGGCTGGTGTGGCTCGGTGGATCAAGCACCAGACTGAGAAGCAAAAGGTTGCAGGTTCGATCCTCAGTCAAGGTACATGCCTGGGTTGTGGGTCAGGTCCCCAGCAGGGGGTTTGTGAAAGGCAACCACACATAGGGTACTTAACTTTGTCTGGGGTGGGGGAAGGGGCAGCAAACAGGCTTCATGGAGACAGTAACTTTCAAGTCTAAAGCTCAGGACTGTGTAGCATTACCTAGGTGAAAAGGGGTGAGAAGGTTGATGCAATGTCATGTGTAAAAGTTATAAAGCATGCACTTGAGTGTGGGAAAGATTATGTACACGAAACATGAAACAAAGGGGCTAGAGTTTGGGTGGTTATTAGGAACGGTATTGGACAGAACCCTGTAATTCACACTAAGGAGTTTTTTCTTTATTCTAAGGATAATGAGCCACTGGCAGGTTTCAAGGCAGGCAGAGAAATCATGAGGTATGCAGGTTCAGCCCTTGCTAATTGGATCGTGGTTCTGATGGCATCAGGAGTGAATGAAAGGAGATGGAATGCTACTACTTGTGAAAAACTATATTACTTTAGGGTGTCACTGGTGTAGATGCAAATGTGGGGATATTTTAGTTATCTGTAAGACAGAAAGCCAATCAAGAGTTAGTAATTGGATGGGATGGGTATTATAAGGGAAAATCAAATCATAGAGAATATTTTCTTGCCTCTGGCTTACACATGTGCATGGTGGTGGTACCATTTGCTGAGACAAGAAAACTCACAGAGAGATCAGATGTAGGCTGAGGGCAGGGAGAAGAGTATGAGTTCATTTATAAATATGTGTGGTAGTTGCTACCTTTGGAACATCTATGAGGGGGTCTGTTCACCCTGAAGCATGAGGCTGAGTGTGTTGACACATTTCTCATATTTAAAAACATCACTGTTGTATTAGCTACATTCTCTTCTCACTATTAATTTATTAACATTTTCTTTCTATTTCTTGATTAGCTATGGTAGAGTTTGTTGAACATGCTAGTACTTTCTCAGAAATAGCTCTCTGGTTTTGTTCTTTCTTTGCTGTCTTCCTATATTTTAATTCATCAATTCTTGCTTCTACTTTTGTTAATTCTTTCTTCTGATATCTTTACCTTATTTTGTGACACATGAGTTGAATGCTCCATTCATGTCTAAAACATTTTAAAAGTGTGAATTTACCCTGAATCCTGAATTTATATGTGAACTAGTCTATTAGATTATGTCCAATTAAAAATTAATTTATTGTGTATGCTCTAAATGATCATTTCACACATAATAATAGAGAAAGGAATGATAAATCCAGAATATCATATATATATATATATAAAATCTAGAATTTGGTGGATAAATTAAGTGGGCATATTTTATTTTTGGAAGTGCTATTCAAAATAAGAATCCCTAAGCACCCTAATTATTTACTGCATTAATTTATACAAGTATATTGGAGGAGAAATGGCTTAATAGACAACAAGTAGCATGTATACATTAATGAGACCTTGACCCAACCCAGGCCGTTTAGTAGGAAGTTTCGGGACTCACCATTACGGGAAGGCAAACCTAGCTAAAGCTCATTGTCACTTCCCACTGGAGATGTGTTCTCTCCTTAAGGACCAGAGCACAGGTCTCCAGAGGATGCAGGATGGTGTAATTCAGTGGCTTCTACTCTACCAAAAGCAGTGCCTACCTTTATTAACAATTTTTTGTTTAAAAATTAGTCTGAAATGAGATTCTTAGATAATACAACCTACCTAATGCATGATTTAAAAATATATAATTCTCTGTGTGTAATACAATGGAAAACATGGAAAGAAACTAATTTAGAATAAAACCGTGTTTCCATATGTAAATGTTCAGGAAAACAAACACTACAGTAGAGGAAATATGAGGTAGTCAGATGTTCATACTCCGTAGGTTGAGTTTAGATTTCAGAGAGATTATGCCACCACGCATAGTAAATCCCACCAGTAACACAATCAGTAAAGTCCAACAAATGCAATTACATTAAATGCAGGGTCACACTATTTAGAGGTCAGTGAAATGGCTAAGGCCGAGGGCAAGCGCTGAGCCTCCTGAAGTTTCTGGGGCGCGGCTGCGGGGGCCCAAACTATCCCCTCCTTGCTGCAGTTTGGAGCCTCCTGGTGGCCGTGGTCCTGCTCCAGCTTCATATGGATGGAAATAATTCTAGATTCTGTAATTTCAGTTCTCCTTGAACTGGACTATAACAGCTTACTGGTTCCCTTATTAATTAATGAGTGAAATAAAGTCTTAGCCATTTACTCATATAATTTTTGTATGTGAGTCATGATTTCATATCTTTAAAAATAACCAGTTAATACTCTCATTAACCCCCTGAAAAACTAAACAAAACAAATCAAAACAAAAACCCAACTTGTTTCATTGCACAAATGCTGAGACCTTGTGGATGGCAAGAGGCTCAGGGTCTGGAAAGGGGAAAGTTAGAATGTGCGTGAGTTCATAGCCCGAGGAGTGTCGGGAACCATCGGCAGCAACAGTGCTTGCGGCAAACACACCCAAGCTAGACAGGATGAGAAGCCAGTGTCCTCTCTGCAGACACGTTGCAGGTCTCAGGGACAGGCCACACCTCCTCTGTCCAATGCTGTGATAGCCCTGAGCTTCTTCCGGATCTAGATGCCTCAAAGGAGAAAAAGAAGATGGAGTGAGAAGAGTTTCTTGGAGGAAACTGAGTTAAGCTTCCATACACTAACTTTTACAATCATTTTTGAAGTTACTTTGCACGAGTGAGATTGATTATTTTTCTATTGAAATAGGAATTCAGATGATTGAATTCAGTTATAAAAAAAATGAAGTAACACTTTTCCACCTCCAAGATGGAATTATAAACTTTAATTGCATCATGCATAAATCGGATCGTGGCATTTATATTGCACTGTAATCTCTTCTCCCTTCGGGCAACTTTCATACACGTGTGTCTTAACTTTTACATTGCCGCATGGTATTCCACGTGAGCATGTGTTGTAATCACAATAATGCTCGGTGAACATTGAAGCTGTTATAGATCTTTCTTCATAAAAATGCTGGGATAACAATCTTATATATCTTTTGTGCACTTGTCTGATTACTTCCCTAAGATAAATTTCTAGAAGTGAAATTGCTGATACAACAATTCAATATGTCTATTCGGTATCTGATGCTACTTCCTGGACGTCCTTGACGGTTTCCAAGTAACAGAAAACCCATTTCCCCTTGTCACTATCAGTCCTGATCTTTCGTAATCTTTTGATTCTTAGCCAAATCGGTATGAGTTTATTTCTTGTTTTAATTTTAATTTTAATTTTTGTTTATTGGTGAAGTTGAGGGTTTTTTCATAAGTTTATTATTTTCTTTGCATATCCTTTTTCTATTCTTATGAGTTATTGGTCATTTTAATTTGGAATTTATTTACTTTATTCATCCTTTGTCTTTCTTATAGAAGATAAATGTTTTTCCTAGCTTTGATATAATGTCTGTGGCTACATAAAAATGTTTTATTTTCCCTTCATCAATTCTATATTATTTTCATTTATGTTTTCTGAATATTGTGATGAGATTAGAAATGCTTTGTCCTCCCCACTTTATAAATGTATTTGACTATCTTTTATTTCATTTATTTTGTGCTTCCATTATTTCGTAGTGGTTACATATTCAATGTAACTGCTATTCATTAAAGTGCATGGTAGGAAGTGGATATGTACCTTTATTTTCCCAAGAAGAGGGAAAATTTTCCCAATTTTTCTAACACCAATTATAGAATTATTCATAAATGTTCATACATGTGTTATAAGTGTATCTACTTATGGGGAAAGAGAAAAGATAAGAAAAAGGCAGTCTGTTGATTTCAACTCTTTTAATTTATCAATTTATAGACTATGATTTAATATTTGTTTCAATATTTTAATATTTATTTTTATTGTTGCTGTGTTAAATGTTTTATTATATAACATGGAAACTTATCCATAGTATTCCTTTGTGTCAATATTTTTGTAAGTATTCTTATATATTTGTTGCATTTACAATTTAGGATTAATGTTGTGTCACATCCCCCCCAAACTTGTGAAGTATGAGGGTTCTTTGCTAGATATATAAATCTGTTTTCTTTCTAATAAAGTTTGTGATTAGCATATTTAATTTGATATATTGTAAGTTGTTTCTTCTGCTTTAGGTATTAAATTAAGATAGTTTTGCCATACAATCCTACTGTGAATTTGGCCAAATTTAGTGTTTATGGCTTAGATCGATATGGTTGAGCATTTTTTTTTTTTTGAAATTCACATGACAGAATAGAACTTTTTATTTAAATGTAGACTTCTACAAAAGTTAGTATTTTCAAGCCTGCTGTTTTGTTTTTAAATTTGCTTTCCAACTCTACATTTTTTTGTGTTGCAGATGTAGCTTATGAACAGCTAAAAGCTTGATTTTGCTTTACTATTCATTTCACAAGGCTTTGTATAATAGGATTACTTGGTTGCTTCTCTTTTAATTCTATTATGTTTCTATATATGCTTGCTTTTCTTTGTTCCAAGTTATCATCTTGAAATCACTTTTCTAGTTTTTCCGAAGTCATACTTTTAAAAATGTTTTTTAAAAAACATTTTAACGTCCATCAATAAAAAGAATCTGTTCCCTTTTCCCAGTTTTACTTCCCACACTTTTGTCCAAGATTCCTCATATATTAAAAAAATTATCTGCACATTTATTTTCAGATCCTTTTCATCATAATGCAGTTTCACTTGGAAGGATCTTAGGTAACATATGCCAACAAGCCCTTGGATGATTCTACTTTGCTGGCTGTCTAGCTTGTTAGTTTTATTTATGCTACATCTTCCTCTTTCCTTACCTCTTTATGCAGAATCATTTTTCTTTTGTCCTCCATGAATAATCTTTCCTTCCAGAAAGCATACGTTGTGCTTGTTTTTATGTGTAAAAATGTATTTCATTTTTCCTCTCTTATGAATATTTTTTTGGCCAAGTTTATAGTTCTTGGGTAATAATGTTCTTAAGAAATTTTTGAACATTGCTCAATCATCTGTAACAGTGAGTGTTGCAGGGATGATAAATGATATCAGTCTGACACACCATCACAGTGCCTGATTTAATTTTCGCTTTGGAATATAGAAATCAAGAGGTTCTATCTTAGTATCTTTCTTTGTTCTAAATGTCTTGCAGATTTGAGAACTAATATTCTCTAATTGTTAGATGTAAAATTGTGTTTTTATTAGATAGAGCATATTAATTATGTTATAAAAGTCTGCTAGTTTGCTGTTTTCTGATTCTTCTGTCAATAATCGAGAAAGACAAATTGAGATCTACTTTGAGAATACATTTGTCATTTTTTCCTTGGGGGGAGGACTCTATGAATTTCTACTTTGTGTATTCTGAGGCTATTTTATTAGGAATATTCATGATCTTCCTAGTGAGTTAAATCTGCTGTCATTATGCAGTAGCCCTGTTATAGCAATAATGCTTTTTAACTTAAATGTTTTAAACCTTGGTATTAACACAATGCAATTGAATATTCCTTTACCATTTCTCCTCAGGACTCAGTGAGTCTCTTTGATGTGAACCTCAGTCAGCTCGGAGAAATTCAGTTTTGTTATTTCTTTCATGTGCTCGCTAGTCCTTCTGGAAGACCCTATTACGTAGATGTTGGATCGTCCCAATCTATCATTCACCTCACTGACCATTTCCCTTATCATCTACATTCGTGTCCAGCTTTGTCTAAAATCTGTCATAAGTTCCACTAGAATGAAAGCAGGGATTTATGTCCTTCATGTGTCCTCAGTGTCCAGATGTGAGCCAGAAGGGACAACAGAGGAAAGAGTTGAATAATATTTAGTGAATAGATGAGTGAATTACCGGTGGGCTTGCTCTATTGATTTTCAGCCAGTATTTATTTTATAATTTCTGGCCTCTGTTATTTATTGTTTAATTGTATAAGTCATCTTTTCCCCCCATAGAAACTCACTTTTATTCTGATTACTCCCTTTCCCATTGAACCCTGCATTAGTATCATGTGTCCCTGTAGTCTTCTAAGTTACACTGGAAATGCACAATGCGATTTTTAAAAAGTTTTTTCCCAGCTTTTGCTGTTGACTCTGTTTCTTTGAGAGGAGGAGCTTTGGCAATAAGTTAGAATATCTTTCAGCACTTGAATACGTCACTTTTTGGTGTCCCCAGTATGGCTCAATCTGACCAGATTTTCCCACTGAGTGGAGGAATCTGAGAACGAGCTTTTCGCTGGGTCTGGTTAGTAGATGGAGGTTATAGAATTCATGCAGTGTGGATCTACAATCATGAATTCTTCACAGCGTTAAACAGCACTGCTGCACTGAAGACCCGTGAAGGCTTGCTATGGTGAGGAAGAACAGGTTGAGAACAAAACGATGCCAACATTTAAAGCTTTGGGTTACAAGATTTCTTAATGAAACTGAGAATTTAATGCCAGGAGAGGGTGTGCAGATGCACCTGCACTCTTCAAAGGCAGAGCACGTGAAATAGAGGTACCCGTGGCACTCTCCGAAACGTCCAAGTTCGGACTCTCACTTGCCCCCCAGGGGCAGGTGGAGACTCATCGTTTCGTGTAGGTTGAGGGGAAGAGGGACATCTACTGGTAGCCTGCGACCAGGAGGATTGTAACTGGAGATAAAACTTCAGTTCCAAACATCTGGGACCCAGCTCCTGTCAGGGCATCTGATTGAAACTGAGTTGCACGTGTTTGCTTCTCAAGAATTTGCCCATCTGAGGCATCAAGGGCTGAGGGTGGCTGTGACTGTCCGCCCGAAGGCATCCAGAGCATGTTACAAGGACGATTTCGATGTGCTCAGCAGAAGAGAGCGGGTAGGTTACACTGGACATAAAAAAGACTTCTGCAGTCCCCACTTAATATCAGAATTCTCTTGTGTGTGCATTTGTGGTGGGGGTCATTTTGACCAGAGGGGCAAGGAGACATAGTCAAAATCATTAATCTCTAAAGCATTTCAGCCTTTCATCTTCCCCAAGAGAAAGCTCTTTTCCTACTTTGGCTAGTCCAGCTCTGCTGCTCTCTTTGGAGCATTTTGTCCGTCTCACTAGTTCCTGGAAACAGTGAAGGGGAACAGAAAGTCCTAATTGGAGAGGAGAACATAAAGAGGGGAAAACAGCTGAGGGAAAGAGACATGAAATCGGTCTCCACAGCAAACCAGAGGGGAAAACAAGGTTTTGAGTTGGGTACACCTGACTGCTTTTCAGTTGCATGTTTCAGATTGAAATTAAAAAAATATCAATAACTATTATTTTGAAATTATTATTATTCTGCTTTTCTGAAGGTGACATCATCCAGGAACCAGGTCCACATGTGGCCAAGATTCTTAATGGTAACAGTGTCCATTCTGGCTACCATCTCCCCGCTGCTGCTTACTCTTCACCAGGGTTCAGAATTCTGGCTCTTTCCTAATGTGGCTCTTCAAGCCTCAGGTCCTGAACTGACTCTGGCCTCTCTGCTTCCATCGAAGGAAAGAGCTGACCCTTGACTCCCCATTTTATCTGCTTGGTTCATCTCCAAACTCCTCCTGACAAATCCAGTCCCTAATTCTCTCTTCTGACATTCCAGTCCCAGGGTTACTTACTATTCATATAGCTGTCAGCTCTGCAGAGCTAGAGCTGTTCTAATTGTTTTGCAAATCTCTATGTTCCCTTTCATTGTTAGTTCCCAAACAGAATCTTTTCTAAATAACACACCTGCCATTTTATTACTCAGAATCTCATACTAATTTCTTTGGTGTTATAAACTGATGGCTCCAGAAACAGATCATTTCTAATCTGTTATTTAGAACAAATTTTCTATTAGAACACAGATTGCATTTATAGCCTACCGTCAAGCATATTTGTGATAGCCTATGAAAGAAAGAGATTTTGGCTTTTTTGCTTTTCTTGCTTCCTCTCCTCACCCTATCTTACAGTACAGGCAATGCTGGGGATATTTGCACCAATATAGAGTATTCCTTTTACATATCTTCAATTTAACATCAATGGGGAGATATGCACAGGTATGCAGGAAAAAATTTCACTTTTTCCTGAAAAGCAGAGCCTCAGATGTAAAGGCAAACAGAGCAGGTGAGTTAGTTTGAATTACCGAAATCCACGGACAGTTTTAACACCAAGCATGTGAAGGGTTGCTATAAACAGGATTGGGCCCAGCTGCTTTTATTCACATTTGTTAAAAGCCAAACAGGCTGTAGGTAGAGCCTGGAACTACCAAGTACAGGGTGCCTCCGCTTGGCAGATGAGGCCTGCAAACTCGTCCTCTGAAAAAGAAATGAAAACAAGCCTTCTACACACATGAACCCTCGACAAAAAAGAGGACTGCTTTTGCCGATGAAATATTTCAAAGCCTTCCATAAAAGACCGAGGTATGTTTGTGTTTAGTCAAGAAAACATGTCATGAATGCATATGAATCTATAACTGAAGTAAACAGTAACCGTCTCAGCTGTAATGCGTTGGAAGGATGGTAGGCTGTGTGGAGGCTAGAAACAGAGCCAAAGAGTGAGTCATTCATGTCCAACCCCCATGTTTGACAGGGGGCTGTGCAGCCTGGAATGAGGGGCGGAGCCATCCATCGGAGCATCTCTATGAGGAGACGCCCAGGACGTTTTCACCCTGCTGTGTTCCGGTTTGAGGCTCAGTGGGAAACCTTTGGGGCTTTTTCTTTTTTTTTTCCTCCAGTTTTTATTTGTAGGTGCTGTTTTATGGAAGACATTCATTATCTTCATCAAAAATTATATTTTTACATTGCATGTTTTGAAAAGTAAAAGTATTTCCAAAAATTGCTCTTAATTTCACTTAGCTAAGAATATTTTTTGGCATGTACAGGGTCCGACAGAAGTAAGGCCTGTTTGAGTATAAGTTGGTAGGGTAATAACATGGGTGTAATGATTTATAGTTTTAATTTGAACATTTCACCTAAAATGCCATGTGGTGTGCTTGAGTGTGATGTTGTTATGCTGCAGAGTTACATGCTTATGATTTTGTAATATAAATGGAGTGTTATTTGTGCCAGACCCTGTCTCTTCTGCCAGTCTGTTTTCAAGGAATATGTCTTATCATAAGAGTGTGCAAGCAACTCTGTTTTCTGTGTTTTTGATTTGATGTTCTATCAGAAGCATGTCTCAGCTAACTCATATACATAATCATCACTTCTAATATAGCTGCAGAAGCAGCACAAGGCTTGTTTGTATACGCAACAGGGAAGAACTCGATATAAAAATCTCTGCACCACCACGTGAGAAGGTTTACAGTCGAGATTGTGCCGCGTGATGCCTGCCTGAGCCCGAGGCTGCGCTGTTCCCTAAGCAAGTGCAGTGGTACCTTTTCATGAGTCTCAGCTTTGGGTACCCACGTTGCCTGTCTCCAGACTCACATTGGGATTCTCTGCCTGCCTGTTCGTCTGGGTTTGGTGATAACTGTGGACGGTGGGCCCATCATTCTTGATTTAGCATCATCCCTAGACAGTGCTGATTTCAGATTTCTGCTCTCGTTGACAAATCTCTCTGCCCTGCCCCCACCCTTGCAGAACAGGCTTTGGGACTATGCTCTGAGCGCTCAGTGGGGCCCATCACCCCAAACATTAGCTTGCGGCAAGAAAATTCCAGACAAAAGTATTGAGAAAATAAAAGTATTTTATCTGCAAAGTTTTTCAAGTTACTCCAAATTTTAAGAGACCTCGGCTCCCCAAATAAGTGATGTTAAAGTTAGCTTAATTGTGGCAGAAAAAACGTGTTTATCCACACGATTATCATCTGTAAATAAAAGTTCACACACAGGTGTAGGCATTGGTGGTTGTGAAAGTCAAGGATAACACTGTTTTGATTGGAGAAGTAAGAACTTAAGGGAAAGGACCCAACGCTTCATTTATTTGGTGGAAAATAGTGCTAGGCAGGGTGTTCTTGACTCCTTAAAAAACCATATCAGAACAAACAGGTTTTTATACACTCGGGCTGAATTTTGTGAGGTGCTTGGTCCTAATGGCGGCACAGCCATGTGCCAGTTTGCTTTCTCGGTTGTCTTGGAGATAAACCGGCCATGCAAAGATGCTATGGGAGGTCAGAGAAGGGACAGATAACCCCCTTGGCTGTATCAGTTTATCCATTGCTACAATATACCACCTATCAGGCCATCACAAACTGTCAGTTGCATAAATTAAGCATTTACTTCACATGTCTGTGTGTCCTCTTAGGGTCAGCTGATTGAAGCTGGACTCAGTTGGGTCAGCTCACAGACAAGTTCTGCTCCATGAGTTTCTCATGTTTCTGCCGGGCAAGTCCAGACAGGTTCTTCCCATAGCGAAGGCAGAAGTTTGTTAAAGGACTTTGAACAAATGCTATCATCCATGTGCTTCTGTGCTATGGACCAAACCGAGGCACACAGCCAAGCTCACAATTGAAGTGTGGGGAAGTAGCCTTTGCTTGTGTTAAGGCCACAGCAAAAATGTAAATGCGGGGAACGGCAAAGAACTGTGGCCACTAATACAAACTCTCACACTGGAGATGAGGGAAGACTTTTTGTGAAAGGGGCAAATGATCTCATCCTAGCAAGGTGGGGAAAGAGCAAGCTCAGGGATTTGGAATGGCCTTCCAACGGAAGGGATGGGATGTAGGAAGGCGAGTGTGCATGGAACAGTATGATGTGTTTGGAAGGCTAGAAGCAGTTGACTGAGGTGCAAGGAATGAGGGAAGGTGATTGAGGCTGAAGGTTGGGGTGCCCAACTCCTGGCCCAGGGGCCACATGCAGCCCAGATGGCTATGAATGCAGCCCAACACGAAATTGTAAAATTTTTTAAAACCTTTTTTTGCTCATCAGATTTTGTTAGTGTTTGTGTATTTAATGTGTGGCCCAAGACAACTCTTCTTCTTCCAGTGTGGGCCAGAGATGCCAAAAGGTTGGACATCCCTGGGGCTTAGAGAAAGAATGAGGCCGTACCATGAAGGGCATTGTGCACAAAACAAAGGTGCTTAAATAATTTTAGAGCCATGGAAAGCCACTTAAGAATCTCAGACCTGCTTTTGATAAAGGCCATTAAGGGAGAAATATATAGGAAACATTGACATCATCTGGAAAGGTGGCAGGGACATCAGTAGAGCTAGTGGAGAGGCTACTGAAGGCTATACATAAGATCTCGAATTAACGCAGTGCAGGTGGGGAAGATGATGAGGAAAGAATATGAACAAACAAGGTAGAAGCCACAAATCTTGACTGTCTAGTTGTTGGTATTATGAAAAGGAGCCTTGCTTCTCAAAGGGGCATCCATAGACTAGTAGCATTGACATCTCATGAAGAGCTCCTTCTCTGGTTTGAACAGCATGAGAGGTGGAGGGGTAGATGTTTGTTAGTTCAGTTTGGGGCCAGCTGTATTTAGGTCTGCATGGTTTGTTCTAGGGAAGAGGTCTAGTCTGTCGTTCTGGGTCTCAAGATAAAGATTTGGATTTTTTTAATATTTATTTTATTTATTTATCTTTAGAGGGGAAGGAGAGAGGGAGAGAAACATCAATGTATGGTTGCCTCTAGTGCGTCCCCTGCTGGGAACTGTCCTGCAGGGAACTCGCTTGCAACCCAGGCAATGTGCCCTGACTGGGAATTGAACCGCGATCCTCTGGTTCGCAGGCCCATGCTCAATCCACTGAGCTACACCAGCCAGGGCTAGATTTGGATCTTGCATCCGTGAATTTGAATGAGGCAACCCACGGAAAGAGATCTAAATCCATCTGAAATGCCACATGACTGAGTGCCAAAGTCCAATGCTACATGTAAGGAGTGAGCTGAAGATAAGAAGAATCATCTGACAGGTGGGAGGAAAACCAGAAAGGTGGTGTTATAAACCCAGGGAGGAAAAGTGATCAGCAGGGTCCAAAGGCATAGAGAGGTTAAATGAGATTTTAATAAAAGGGTCTACTGGACTTGGGAATCAGCAGGATAAAGGTGACCTCGATGAGGCTAGTTTTAGGTGAACAATGGGTTAAGTGGCTCAGCCAAGATCATACAAAAGATCCAAATGGATAATCTGGGATTGAGACCAGAGTTCTGACTCCAAGTCAGTTTTTATTTGGTCTATTTCTAAAGATAAATCAATATATTGACTTCTTAGCCATCAAAGGTTTTGTGGCAGGGAGGAGAGTACAAATGCAGAAATGAATGCTTTAGCAAGAAGTGTCTGATAATTTCCTTAGGTTAAACTCTGGATATACTTATTATCCCTAATTGAGCAGACACATTTGGGCTCCTGGATAGCAAACCTGAGGCTTTTCCTCCAGCCTGGATCCCTGGTCACTTCAGTGGTCTTCAAGATGCTCCATGACATTGTCACTCTGATTTCCTCACAGCCACATGGACATCAAAGGACTCAGAGGTCCTGTCTTTTCTCAGGGAACTCAGAATTCCCTGTAACTAGAGGTTTTGATGAGTAAATCCAGGAAGAAGGAATACAAATGTAGGTGCTTAGCTTCTCCACTCTCCCTTTGCAAAAGTTCTTTTTTTTTTTTCATGTGGGCAGTAATTCCTGTAAATAATAAAATGTCAAGTCACTGTAACCTAAAGATCCAGGAAAACTCCTCTCCTCTTCCAGTTCAAATACTGACATACAAAAATAAACTATCCATCCAACATTGTGGTTTCAAGTATTCTTCCAGGCAAAATAGGCAGGGGAAAAGAATGTAAAGAATCTTAACTGGTATGCATTCTTGGGAGGTGAAGCAGGACTTAATGATTTGCAGTTTCTGAGGACTGTGCTGACTGAAAGACAGATTTGCACTCTATCTAGTCCCCACTCCCTCGGCCGCTCCCACGCACATTTATCTGGTTGTGTCATTTTTCACAGTCTTCCATTCACTTTCCAAGATTACTGGAAGGTCATATTCTTGGCCATGATTTTGAAGTTGATTTTCTAGTATTTTTCTATTTATATAGTCTATTTTATGGAAATAATTATTTTGCATTTTTTCAGGATGTTTCATATTTTTCCTTTTACTGACTTATTGCATTGGTTGAGACTTCTAGAATAAATTGAAGTTAAGGCAATGACAATGAAGATACTTTATTTTTTATTACTTAAGTCTGGCTTCATTGCATTACTATTAGGCATTACAGCTACTTGAGATTGGTGTGTAAGCCTACATGAACTCTTCTTAGCATTTCTTGCATCTTTTTGTTTTGCTTTCTTTTCCTAGAAATAGATATTGAACGTTATCAGGTGATTTTTGTCACATGCTTTTTATTGCATTTATTGATACATCTAATTACTAGCTTCAAATCAAACCATTCTCATATTCCTGAAGTAATTTCTACTTGTTCATGGGTTTCAATTTTCATAATATAGTGTTGTAATATAACATTACAAATTTTAACATGTTTCAAATTTTGTAATGTAATGTAATGTAATGGTAGTTGAAAAAAGTGTTGTGAAGGCAGACTGCATAAATTTGAGTCACAATTCCACTGCTGGATAGTTGTATAAACTTGGGCAAGTTTCTTAACTCTCCATGCCTCAGGTCCTCATCGGTAGGGTGGAGGTGGGTATTAGCTCCTGCCATGTAGCACTTGTGCAAGGGTACAATAGATTATACCAGTCAAGTATTGGTATGAGACCTAGGGTGATTAGTTAGGGGGTGATAGCTAAAGAGTATGGGTTTTCTTTTGGGGTAATGAAAAGTTTCCAGAATTAATTGTAATGGATGCACACTTCTGTGAATATAGTAAAAGTCTTTGAATTGTACACTTTAAATGCTGAATTGCATCATAAGTTGATACCCAGGAAATGTCCACTAACAATATCAATACTAATAATGTATTTAGTGTTGCAGTTCAGAGCTTGGGTTCTATAATGATTGCCTAGCTCAGCTAAACCATTTCCTGGTTCTGTCTCTTGAGACAAGCCCCTTAACCTGTTATGTGTGTTAGATTTGCTCAGTATAAAATGAAAATAATTATAGTACGTACCTCTTGGGTCGTTATAAACAATAGATGTGTTAATACATTTAAAGCACTAAGAATAGTGTCTCGAATAGTAAGTTCCCAGTAAACTTTTAAAAGGAATTGTTAGCTATTATTTTACTTAGGATTTAAAGATCCTTATTCTGAATTATATTGGTTCATTATTCTTCTGTTTTTATTTTTTAAAGAACAGCCTTCTCTTGTAATAGAAGACATATTATATTATTATACATCCATTTAAGAAATTATAAGCAAAAAGAAAGAAAATTAACCCACAAACTTACTGTTCTGAGAAAGTCATTGTGATCATTTTGGTGTGTAGCCTTCTTTCATGCTCTCTCTCCAGATATATGTGTTCGTATGTGACTTGTTCTGTATTATAAATTAAACATGTCTATGAGTTGTAATATATCTAATATATCTAATCCAAATAACACAACTTATAGGGGTAGCTCACAAATGTAATTATACTCTTTATACTGTTTTATTACCTAATTTTAAAATTCAGTGATTCATTATGAACATCTTTTCATATTATTAAGTATCCTCTCATGCTTTTAATAGATGCACAGCTGTCCATGTAAGGTACCACAATTAACTTGAGCAATTTCATACTGATAATTTTAGGATGTTTCCAATTTATATTATTGTATAACACAATGTAACATGTAGCATATTACTACTTGGGCTACAAAAATTATTTAAACACTTAAGATTAATATCTTTCCTTTTTGTTCTACTCTATAACTTTGTTCTTCATATGCAAATCATGTGAGGGTTATTTGGTGTGTGAATTGGTCTACAGCACCTCTTTGTGTTGCACACACTGAAAACTTAAAACCTGCAGTTCTCATGCACCTGGTCAAATAGTGTTTTGAAGTGATTTAGGTTTTGTGAATCAAGCTTGTGTGAGACTTGACTTTTCCAGTGAGTTGAGTGGGGAAAAAGAGGGTGTATAGCACACCTATTTCAATGGTCCAGAAACTAGCAGAGGCAGCGTGGTTTCAGATCCCTCAGCTGTAGAGGGATCAAAGCTCTTTGGCACTGAAGTTCATACCCAGTCCTGCCACGTGGCTTTGGGACTCATTCCTGGGAGTATAACCTGTAGTCCATTTAGCCTTTTTTTTTTTTTTGCATTACTCTTAATAATTCTGTAAGCCATTTAGTGCCATGTAATAAATCTCTTTTTGCTTAAACTAGTTAGAGAAGATACTGGGTTTTTGCAACTGAATGTGATAGATGTGTAATAATAGTTCTAACTCTATTTTTTTCAAATATAATTTATCAGCTAATCCATTCTCTTCCCACTGGGTTGAAATGTAATCTTTACCATATGTCAAATACATATATTTTAGTCTGGCCCCCTTCCCAGTTACCCTTTTTTATTGGTCTCTGGCTATCCCAGGGTTCTAGGAGGCCAAGGGCTGGGGTGAGTCACATGTCTGCCCTCCATTGTTCTTGTTATTGGGGTCCAAAAAGCCCACATGGCTTTTTCCATTAAATAAAAGACACATTTTTTTATTTTCAACAATAACTTTATAGATTTGAATCTTCTCAGTATGTCGTCTATATCTTGTGTGGTATATATAATGTTGATTGTTCACATTTAAGGTCTTGATTTTATCGCTATCAACTTCAACTGGTCTAGCTGACCGTGGAGCATTGTCCAGCAGAAATCTGCAGCATAAAAGTTTGTGAACCAGTTCTGACACATTTGACCAGTCATAACACCTTTTCCATACACTGCCCAAATCTTTTTATGCATTTCACTTGCATTTTTACTTTTTGTGAAATAATAAAGCATAATATGCTAAAAATGTTGCATATTTTCTACCATCTTCAATATTAAAATGGATACACAAAAATTCATCAATTTTAATGCTTTTTTAAAATGCACACTGATATGACAGCTGTCACAATACAATCTAATAAAATTATTTTGAATGAAGTTAAAGACAACAAAGTGCTCTAGAACCATCTTATAGAAAAAAACCAAATGAACTTTTTGGCCAACCCAATATTTAATAGAATTTTTTGTTGTTTATTCTACTGCCAATACCATGTTTTTCTGATTACTGCTTTATGGTAATCTTTAATATGTGTTTGGATAAGTACCCCCATTCGTTCGATATTTTATAAACCTCATGGGCTTTTATCCAGATGAATATTTTGTCCAGTTCTAAATATATCTTTGTTGAAATTTAATTGATAAAACGAGATAACTTATATCTGATAATATTAAAAAGCTTCATCTCCAAACACATCTCTCAATTTAAGTAGTCTTCATTTCCACACACAGAACTTAGTTTCTTGTTGCTGCTATTTCAGCTCCTACAGATTTATTTTCATGCCAGTTTCAATATATTTTACTTTTTTTGTGATTGAGAGTGAAATAATCTGTATTATATATTTAACCAGTTTTATCTAGACTGTGTTGATTTGTACATGCTTATTTTTATGATCAACCTCCTTGAATGCTTTAATAAATTCTTATAATTTTTAGTTACTCATAGGCTATCAAGAGTCATCAGTCTTATGTGCAAAAAGCAGTATTTTTCCCTTTCAAATAATTACACCCCCTCTTGTCTTATTGTGTAAAATTATAATTAATATAGTATGGTGAATTAGGTATCATTCTGACGGGTCAGCTTTAGACATCAGTGATATCCTGAGAAAAAGAAATTCTTGTGGGTGGGCAGTTTCCTTGAGACTCACGAGGTGTCTCCTGTGTCCCATCCATCCTAGGCTATAATGTGTCACACACTGGCCCACCCTGTGTCCATTCATTCTGAGATTCCTCACTTAGCATGACATTACTATTCCATTTTTAGCTACAAATGATCTCATCATTTTGTCAATAGGAGATAACACCAATATATATCAATGAGTGTTTGTTCTCTGCATCCAGAATGTCTTCCTGATATCCATTACTTCTGTGTTTCTGTGGCAAAGCCATAGTGTGCAAGAGCTATTTCTGAGTATTCCAGCCATTAGACTATAAAAGAGAACTTGTAAAGCTTTGAAAGAATGGAAATATCCAGAGTTAATAAGAGTGGAAAGAAACAGGATCCTGTTGTTGGGTAAATGAATCCCTATGAACTTTCTGGAGAGCAACTTGGCACCATGCTTCAAGATCTTTATAATGTGTACAGTCTATGTTAATTAAAATTCTTTGGTTGCAAGTAACAGGAAGCAACTTGCACTGATTTAAAGAAAAGGGGTCAGGAATTTATTATCAAAATACAGAAGTATCACAGGCAATTCAAGAGAAGAGCTGCAGTTGGGCTAAAACAAGTGTTAGAACAATGATAGAGGAGGTGTTAATAACTCAGTTCTTGAGTCTCTTGTCCCTCTGATCTGTGCATCTGTTTCTTTTATCTGTACTTGTGTGTAATTCCTATTCGTTCTTGCTGTGAACTTTGGTTCTCAGAGGTACTGTGTATGGATTCTGACACATTCCTCCAAGGTCTGTGTCATTGACCTTGAATGTGCCTCTTTGACCATGGTATTTAGACTTCCCTAATGGCCACTGGGTGTTCTGAGCTCTTAATTTTTGACTTCAGTCTGTCCTCAGCTTTTGCTCAGTATTTATATTTTGCACTTGTCTGACCTTGATTTCAAGCATTGTTCCAACTGGCTTAGCAATGAGCTATATCTGGCACTTTATCAATAAGTAGCTAAAACTACTACTTCAACATGGAGATAAGTGAGTTTTATAACTTTTCCATTACATGTTGTTTCTCAAAATAAACTCCTGACCCTCTCTGTAATTAGGGTCAGTGTTGGAACAGAGATTTTATGTGGGTTTTGATGTGGGGTCTACTTGAAAGGGAAATAGGACCTGTTTGGGCATCGTTTTGGTTTGGGGCTGCTAGTCTATGCCCTGGGATAGTAAGGATGCAAGCCAGCTAGGTCTCTCATTTCATCTTTCTTGGCTTATAATAATGAAATGACTCATCTTGGGATTTTATAAAACAAGGAGTCATCCCAAACTATGGAATAAAGTGTAGCACTCTTGTTTAGCAACCTGAGTCACCACAGCCTCCTTCCACCCTCTGTTCTCTCTGTATGCATACCTATGATGTGTCTCCATCATTAGCTACTAGTTCTTATTATTAGGCCGTGGGTTAAATCCTGAGCCCAGAGTGATAACGATTAGATTGGCCTCCCCTGGGCACCATGTCATGTGGAGGTACCACGTTAGTTAATTTTTGCTTTTAGATGACAAAAATAAGATTTCACAGACCAAAGTTTGTAACAGACTAACAGACCAAAATTTAGTCTTTAAGGTAATTTCTGCTGTGACTATGTGATTTCTTCAATTTTTCTTCCATCGCCTTGGCTGCTTTTGGCTTCTTTTTTCCTAACTGTAAAATGTAGGAATGCTGAAATTCTGTTCCTTGAATAATGTTAATGGGTCTGGGGGAAAAAAAAAAAGGCACCATTTAAGATTTCCCCGAAGCTATAATGGGAGAGGGTTTAAAAACTTCTCTGGCTTTATCTTTCAAATTGGATGTTTCCTGGAAGGCTTGCCCCCATTAATCAGAAAGCCTTCACTCAATGGTTGATTTCTATTTACAAATATTTAACAGCCCCCCTGGCAACAGGAAGAAGGTTTAAGAGCTGTGTACTTGCAACCTTTCTGGGATAATGCTGCTGTTTTTCTAAAAATGGAAAAAGTTCATTCATTAATGTTCAACCTGTTTGTGGTTTTACTCATTGTATTGTTACATGGACTGATGTGTTTGTTAAATCTTAACCTGTAAGGGGCAATATACTTCTAAGAAGCAAGACAGGATATTTAATACAGTGATAACAATGTATTTTATGCATGAAGGAGCAAGTGATACAACAATTTGAAGTCATTAGAAATGCTTCTCCTTCATTCTTGATAGGTTTTCTGAAGGCCTGTTAGTAGTTAACCTTGGCTGTTCACTGTAAGGGCTTTTAGAGAAATAAACCATTCCTCTCTTTAAAAATTGGCTCTAATTACCAGACTTTCTTCTTTTAACCAAACAAGTGAAGTTTTATAAGGTTGGTTATTTTGGTCAGTAGTTAACTTGCAATTTGCAGTTACCAGATATTTAGTATGGGCAATTAATGGCTTTGTTCTTGTCAACTAGCTTTAGTCTTCCTAGCCTGAGAATGTTTGTTTATTTCTCATTTTTGGGTTCGGGTGAACTGTCCGGCACACACTCTGTCCCGGTCTTCTCATATGTGTGTCAGCTGCTGGTTCCTCTCCAAGCGGGGAATTCATTTAACAAAGCACTGCCAGGGCCTTTTCTGTGGGATTCCCCCCTCCCACCCTTTCCTGGAGACTTCACTCCTCCTAAATGCCCCTGTCTGGGAAAGATTATCTTGGCAAGGAAGACGGGCACTGGGAAATAAGAGAGGGCAGCTGCTGCCAAGCAGAAGTAGTGCTCCAGTGGCTGAAGGGAAATGTGAGTGGGAGAAGTGGGAAGTGCAGAGTGTCCCACAGTTGGTAAGAAGTGTAAGTGATCTCATTCTTCTTCTTAAATGACTTCAATCCCGTAAAGCGAGGCAGGGACCCTGAGAGCTTCACGTTCAAGTTCACGTAAACACTGAAAAAAGATCCAACAATAGCAATATATGACTTGGGGGTGCTCAGATGATACCACTGAGAACTCAAAAATGAGTCACTTGATGTATTTGTCCAGGGTGTGGGACTTCGTTACCTTCACACATCACATAACCAGCAGACTGGTGTCCACCTGGTATGCACCCGGTAGTTAAAATTTTGAAATACTTCATGGATCCTCTGGATCTTCCCCAGGTCCTTGGAGAAAAGTCTTCTTCATCTGTCAGGAGGAGCCTCCGGGCCTCCTAGGGACCGTGACCTTTCTAATGTTTCCCCATCTAGGTCCTGTTAGTTGGGAAATAGTTTGGCTGTCTCTTCCAATAACCAATCTTCTTTTCAGTTATTCCCTCTGCCAATCCATTTGTTCGTTCTTTATATGCTTATTCAGCAAATAGTTACTGATGACCTGCTAGGTGCAGGGTGGTGTGTAGGTGCCAGAGAAAATACTAGTGAGCAAGATGGACAAGTTCCCTGATCCTGTGGCATTTTCTTTTGAACACAGAGAACAAACAGCACAAATGAATACAAAGATACAAGAAGGTCCTTCCCCAGTGATCGTGGTAGGAGGTGGTATAAAGCCAGTGAGATAATCACCAAGGAGGTGCTTGTTAGGCAACGGGGTCATGGAAAGGCGCCCTCCAGGGCAATGTTAGCTGAGGCTTGAATGGCCAGTGCTTCCGACTTCTGTTGGCTCCGCCACTGCCTTCTGGGTGCTACTCCATGTCTCTCAGATAGGTCAGAAGCCTTGAGCCTTCCCTGGTGTGGCTCAGTGGATTGAGTGCTGGCCTGTGAATCAAACCAGGTTGCTGGTTTGATTCCCAGTCAGGGCACATGCCTGGGTTGCAGGCCAGGTCCCCAGGTGGGAGTGTGTGAAAGGCCACCAATCACGGATCTCTCACACACCGATGTTCCTCTCGCTTTCTTCCTCTCTCCCCCTCCCTCTAAAAGTAAATAAATAAAATATTTTTTTAAGTGTGAAAAAAATAAGTAAAATCCTGGATGCAGCGTTTGAATTACTCACTTAGAAAAAAAGATAAGATGTTTCCTAAGCTTCCTAAGCTTCTTAGGCAACAAGAAGCAGCAGCCTCGGTAGGACAAGGGCAGAAATGGGAGAAAGGGAGCACATTTTTCTAGATTCTGCCTTTGTCACATGTGCTGGCATCACTGGCTAAAGGAAGTCACCTGGACGAACCCAGCAACAAATGGGAAAGGTGCCACAATGTCAAAAGGTGAGGGGTGAAGAAATGGATCATTCATGAAATCAAGTTCACTTTACTCTTTTAGCTAAAATATTAAAAAATTTAAACTGTATTGTTTTTCTCTTCACTATAGCAACTGTTCTTATAGCTTTGGATATAGTATCTCAGTATTTCTCAAAGTTCTCCAAGAATACTAATAACAATATGTTTTTCTTAGAGCTTCTCAGTTCTCTGAGAAATTGCTTTTTCAGCAGGGGTCATTAATACGTTTTGTAATTTGCTCGTCTTGGTCCCTGCCGTTGGTCCTGTGGTTTGGCTCAGGTGTCTGCTGGTGCTCGGGTCTGTGTCCCCTCTTTGGAAGGACCAAGTGGATTCCCGTAAGGTGCAGCAACATACACTGTGAGTTTTTCTGTAGGACTTCCCTCCAAGTCTTTCGTGAACGGCAGGGCTGACTGCAATCGTGATATACCTGGACGGCTTTAGTTTGAAGAGTAAACATGATGAGCAAGCAGGCAAATAACCAAAATGAGGATCATTCTACTCCAAGGTGCCCAAACACACGTGGGCAACCTTGATTCTGTCTGTGTTTAGATATGGATACTTTTGAGAATAGCCTCTAGTTTTTCTTGGGGAATCAATGCTGGTTCAATGCCCATCACTCTGCATTTTCAAGGCCCTGGGATAAGAGTGAATGGCCGAGAGGGGCAGCTATCCAACTGGCAGAAAGGAATTTCTATTTTTCCTTCCCTTTGCACTCTTTATACCTGCCTCTGCCTGGCCGGAAGCTTCTCAAAGGGTTAGCAGAGAAGCATGGCTTCTACCTTCACTGAATTGTTCTCTTGTTTCCCGTGCTGTTATCTGTCAGCATGACCTCATCTGCTTTCCAGCTTCCAGACATTTATCAAATCTGTAGTCTGCCGAGGCCCCAGACGGTCCCATGTGTTTCCTCTTCCATCTTGAACTGGAAGCCCCTCCGAACCTTTAAAACCCCACAATAAACCCCTCCCAAATGAAGAAGGCCAACCATTAAACCCTCACATCAAGGGCTATACATACATTCATTTATATTAACATTGTCCATTTTACATCACAGACATTTTTCATTCAGTTTTTCCTCTGTAATAGAAAGGGTATCGATTTTAGAGTTTTCCTGTCAAAAGGCACACACCCCTAAAATCCACTCTTGGTTGCCTTCTGGGGCTGGTTGTTCCAGGAGCAAATTGCCCACAACAGTTACAAGCTTAGCCTGACTTTAACTGAACAGCCTTTCCCTTTAAGACCACTGGAACAGCTCTTGGGAGCTTCTTTAATCTATCTGGAAAGACACATTTAAACATGAATAAGGAGTGTTTTGAAATGTCTCTGCTGAAAAAAATCTCAAGTAGAGTAGACTTTTCTGCCCACCCAGCCCCCAACCTGACCCCAGCAAAGACATTTCCTGGAGATAAACTGTTCTCAGGCCAGTGACTCTGCCCAAGAGATTCCAGCCTCACAAGTGCTTCCGGCAAATTGCCCACCCTGCACTGCTGGTCGGCCGCCAGGGGCTGTCCAATAGCGCGAAGCCCTGGCTTAGTTGCCCCTGCCTTTGAGGTTTAACATTTGGTTGCAGGGAAGGCAGGGGTGGGGGCTGTGAGCAATTCTTTCATCCCTTTGCCTTAAAGTTTTGGTGGGAGGCTTCTCCCTTTGGCCTGGCTTGGAGAAATGAAAAGAAAATCTTGACGATAGATATAGATATAGATATAGATATAGATATAGATATAGATATAGATATAGATATAGATATAGATATAGATATAGATATAGATGTATACATATATATATATACACACACAATGTCATTGTAAGTGGTTCCAAACACATTCATAATAGCATGGCCTTTTTTCAGAACACTGGTAAACTTAATCTTTGGTTGAAATTTTCTGTGACCCTTGAATCATGAAAGGTGTGTAATTATAATCCCTAGATCTTAAACAGAAAATGTCTTGGCTTGTTTGGAATAAGGAAGAAAAGAACTTATATTAAACCAATTATATCTTTATACACACATTGTAGTTGCAACATTGTTACATTTTGTGGACTCTTGCATATGCTAAATATCTCTTGGGGGCAAGTCATTTGGCACCTCCCCCCCTTGAGAGTATCTTTTTTTTAATTGATGAGAGAGAGAGATTTCTTGTACCTTGTGGTGAATTGCTTACAGGTAAACGGACTTACTCTCTGTTTTTGCTTACTCCCCCCTGGGTGGCTAGGAGAGACTGTCCTGCTCTCATCTTTTTTTGCTTGTCTACCTTGGACCTGTCCTTTACTTGTTTCAGAAATCATCTTCCTCAGGAAACCCTCCCGACTCCAAGGCTTGGGTCACGTTCCCCTGCAGAAACTGCTTTAAAGCATCTGCTACAACTTGTAGTTACCATTAAGCAAGTTGTTATTGTCAATAAAATCCTTATTTCAAAAAGCTCCACAGAAGATTCTGATGCATGCCAAGTTTATTCAAGCTGGAAACTCACAGAGGGATAAAAAAAAACTGTATTGGAACGGGGAAATAATTAGGAGTATAGATTTGGAACCAAGTTGTGTGGCATCAAATCTTGGGCCCTCCGCTTACTGTGCGACCTGTTAGAGGCTATCCAGTCCCCCTCTCCCTGTACACATGTACCCCACAGGGCTGTTGTGAGGGTTAAGTGAACACACGCACACACACACACACACGCATGCACAGGGGCCAGCAGGAGTGATGCCTGCTTGAGTGCAGTTGGTAGGGTAATAATCTGGGTGTAATAATTTATAGTTTTAATTGGAACATTTCACCTAAGATGTGGTATGGTGTGATTGAGTGTTATATTGTTATGTTACAGAATAACATGCTTATGATTTTCGAATAAAAATTTGCAATAAAAAGGAGCTCTATTTATGCCAGACCACCTGTGTCTGTGTGTCTGTCTGTCTGTCTCTCTCTCTTTATACACACACACACACACACACACACACACCGCCATATATATATGGCTCAAGCCAGTGCCTGCCGAGTAGTATCTGCACTGCTGTCTGAACAAAATGCTATTACACTGTATGTCATCTCAGAGCCCTCAGTGAGGGTGTGGCGGTGTGGGAAGGGCTGGGCCCGGGGCCATTGTCCTTTGCCTGCTCCTGGGTCTGCCCAATAGGGCAGGTGAAGGATCCTGTGCACACATTTGTGCTCGTTCTTCTCCTAGCAACTGCCTGTGGCTAACCACCCTTTCATGGAGGTGTGTGCACCAGGAGAACTATGCACTCTGGGGTGCAGAGACTCAGGAATGGGCCTGTGCCAATGCTGAAATTTTGGGGACCCTGGTACCTGGAATGTGGCTTAAAGGGGGCAGATAGAGGCTTCAGGTAGGCATGTCTCCTTGGCTCCTTCAACCCTGGGGAGAGGGTCATGGCAGGAGGAGGACGAGAGTGAGGCCCCTAAGTCGTAGGACTGAAAAGTCAGGGCCCCTCTTGCCTAAATCTAAGGTTGGAACTGAACTGTGCCTTGGATCGTTCACTCCGAGTGAGACTCACTGGTGCCGGGGGATAGACTACCCTGTTTGGTGCCAATCTTGGCATTTTCCTTGCTGAGCATGTCCTTTTGTGGTGTTTGTGAACTATTGTCAAATCTGCTTTGAGAACTTTCCCAAGGGGGAGCAAAGATGTGAAGTCCCTGACAACAAGAAGAGTTATGGTTTACCAAACTTTAACTGGGACACTTCCCCTTTTGCATTTCCAGCACGTAGAGGCAGAGACCTCCAGGAATATTCATTGTCATGGCAACAGAAAAACCCCCCAATGTCTTCTCAGATGCTGCGAGCCCAGATTGCATCCAGGACAGAAGTAGGAATGTGCTTTAGTTTGTAAATAGTTGAGAGGCTAGAAGTTGTTTCTTTGCTGCTTTTTCTTCCTCTTCCCTGGTCTCTTCTGGGCATTTGTGGCCCTTTGAGGACCCCAGATGCCCAGGAGAATGTGCATTTCCCATGCCTGGTCATCAGTAGTAGTTTTCTTGTAGAGAAGAAGACTTAAGCAGTGGGCTAAACGGGTGTTGTTAGTACTGGGTAGGGAAGCAGTGGAAGAGGCTGTTTCTATTGGATTCCTTTCGCAGACGGCTAAGATTGATTTTGGAGAGCTCTTACCCCCTGAAGTTCAGCTGCTGCTTCAATGAGAACAGAAGCAGGATCCTGGACCAACCTAAAGGACTGATTTTATTCCTGTGATTTATGCCCTATTTGCCTAGGGAGGCATTCAACATAAAAGGTGAATGTGTCATGACTCTTTAACAAGATAATTGCACCCATAAAAATAAATCCGATAATAAGGAATAATTCCAAATCGCAGTACAGGAAGTCAAGAGAAACAGACATAGAATTTCACAGAGTGATTTCAGCATACCATTAAGCTTTTTAATGCCTTCCTCATTCCAAATTTCAATTGAGCCAATCAAAAGAAAATCCAAGAGATAGACCAGTGTATTAGCAAGGAACACTGGGGAAATGCGTCATCTCTAAGTCAGAAACTGTGAGAATTTTGTTTGCGAGTAGGTGAATATGGATTGACAATCCATGAAAGAAGCCTGTCTAGGAAATGCATGGAAAAGACCTTCAACTGGCAGAATTTTCTGTGGTCCTTCAGCGAGAATGGCAGATGCCTTAATACCCTGTCCAGGTCCCCTTTCCTGGGCTTGGAGGCTCATCCCCCAGTTGCTACACCAACACCCTTCTGTAGAGAATTGCCCTTCCATGACAGGAGCTGTCTCACAGGGCAATGCCTGAGTGGTTGGTTACCTGCTGTCCTTCCCCCTACACACACACACACACACACACACACACTCTCTCTCTCTCTCTCTCTCTCTCTCTCTCTCTCTCTCTCCACTGCCCAAAGACAGTTCCCAGCACCAGGCTGACCAAAACGCCGGCATAGCAGTTGAGTGTCCCTTGCCTCTGGGGAGGACAACCTCTGTGGGACAACTCAGGCTCCAGAGCCCCTTGTGAGGCTGAGATAAGCCGCACTTCAGCCAAAATCACCCTTTCACATATATTCGCTGCCCAGTTCGACTCCTCTTTCTCCCTAAGGATTTCTTCTGAGAACATTCCTTCACTAGGTCCCTGCCATAGGAATCGTCATTTTTAGGCTTGACTTCTAGGAAACCAGACCTAAAGCAGTGACTTAGGAGTGGTCCCAAGAAGCCTGCTCTAACCTTAGGACGGGATTCTGAGGGCAACAAGGGCCCTGTCACTCCGGTAGGTGGGGTATTGACAGCCCTTGACATGCTGTAGCGGTGCCATTGCTGAGAAATTGATCTGTGGTGAGCACGTGGAAGGAGATGCACTGGTTTGTGCAGCATCTCTGCCTTCACAGTGCTCACTGTGTTTGTGATTATCTCGGGCTTTTTTTGGTTTTTAACTTCAGACAAATTTTTGTGACATGAAGCTCACCTCATTGGGTATTTCTCTACTTTGTACAACTATCTTACTCTCCACAGAAAGGCTGCTTCACTTCTTGTCAGGTGGTGGCAAACACTAAAACCCTGATGCTAAGAGAATACTAGTAAAAATGCCTCAGTGATTTAAGTTGAAAGCAGTGCCTTGGTACATGGCTCTTGCACTTAGTTTTCAGGGATTTACAAATGTGTTTTATTCAAAGAAACAAAGCAGATTATCTGTAGGCAGATACAGCGGCAGCAGAAAACCCTTGTATGTTGTCAGCTGGAACCAGTAACCATGGTTACAGTGGTTTCCTTAAACATCAGCCGGCCTTTTCTTCCGTGATTCCCTTCAACTGACTTCTCCCAAGGTCTAGGTGAGGAGCACTGCCTTGAACTTCCTCCCACAGTTCTCATTAACAGTGGTAAACCCTATTCCAGGGTTAGAGCACCTCCCACACCATCTCCCATTCCACCCATCCCCCCACCCCAGGGTCTTGCTCTTCTTTCGAAATTTCTGTGACAACAGCTTTTGCTGTTGTCAACAGAGAGGCCACTCCAGCAGCATCCAATAAAGCAGCTCTTACAACCTTTGCTGGCTCAGTGACTCCTTTTCCCACCGTATTTACAAAATCTCCAAGTATGGAGTCGTAACCAACTTCTGAGGAACTTTGCATGATTTTTTCAAATATCAGCGATCCCTCAACACCTGCATTCTTAGCACTGGTCATTGTGGAATTGAGTGCTTTTTAAATAATTTCTATACCAATTTTTTAAATCTTAATTAGCTGGAGTTTACGAGTCCAAGGCTGGAATGCACCAAAGCAGGGAACAGTCCCCTCCCAGAACCATGCCTTCCTCAACAGCAGCTCCTGTAGCATCAAGGGCGTCTGTTACTCCTTCTTTTCATTCATGTGTCCCCCCAACCTTCAGCACAGCTGCTCACTCCATCTGAGAGTTTTGCTAGACGTTCATTTCGTTTTTCCTTTTCATATGCAGTCGTTGTGTTATCTAACTGCTTAATGATTTCCTGAATATGTTTTTCAATTTGAGTCTTGTCGTCTTTTCCTTTCAAGAGCATGGCATCATCTTTGGTCACAATGATCTCTCCAACTTGTCCTAAGTCACACTGTTGAACATCTTCAAGATTTAGAGCACAGGTGGCAAACACAAGGACCGGGGGCCGAATCCAGCCCTCCACCTTGTTTTATTTGGTCCAGCACCTTGTTTCTACCTGGCGGCAGCACTGAACTCTCCCTTAACTGTTAAGGGGTAGTGACATTTATACAGTCCTAAAATTACATTTGGCCCTTTGAAGGCAACCATGAGGCTGATGTGACCCCCAGCAAAAATAAGTTTGACATCCCCTGCTTTAGAGTCAGTCTTTCTTCTCCAAATACTCCACCACCAGTAGCAACAACCATGTCTTTAAGCTGGTTCTTTCTATTGCCACCCACACCTGGAGCTTTGACTGCTACAACCTGAAGACCAGCCATTAGCCTATTCAAAACAAGTGGACTTAGAGCTTCTGCATCAACATCTTCAGCAATTATGACCAAGGGCTTACAGTGAGAATGGCGATTTCAAGAGCAGGTACATTGGACTGAACACCAGAAATTTTCTTTTTACCCAATAGAACATAGGTATTTGGGAATTTACATTTCTGACCTTTTGCTATATTAATAAAGCATGGAGAAATACAACCTTGGTCAAACTTCCTGCTTTCAATAATTTCTAACTCATCATTCAGTGTTTTCCCATCCCTTAATGTGATGGCGCCCTTTCTTCCAACCTTTTTCATCACATTGGAGATGACGTTGCTAGTTTCTTTGTCTCCACTTGCAGAAATTTCAGCAATCTGGGCTGTTTCTTCGGGGGTTGTCACAGGTTTAGATTGCTTCTTAAAGTCAGAAATTACAGCATCAGCAGCTAATGGTACGCCTTTCCCGATTTCCACCGCATCAGCCCCTTTGCTAATCTTCTCGAAGCCTCACTTGGCAATAGTGCAGGCCAGGCCAGCACAGGAGCAGTGGTGGTGCCATGGCCAGCCTCTTCATGTGTATTACTGGCAACATCTTGAACAAGTTTAGTTTTATATTTATTTATTTATATTTAGTTTTATATTTATTTACCCAATAGTTTTATATTTATCTTTTAAGTTGATGGACTTTGCAATAGTCACTCCATCTTTTGTTACTTTGGGATTCCACCAGCTCTGATCAATAATCCCTGTTCTGCCCTTTGGCCCAATAGCAACAGCTATGGCATCAGCTGAAAGGTCTATGCCTTGAAGCATAAAGGCTCAGGCATCTGCACAAATCTTACATCTTTGGCATAAGCCTGAGTTGTATGGGGAGCTAGTGCCTTGGACACTGGCCTAATCTGTGTAAGGACTTTGTGTAATCGAAACATTTCTGCAGAGCAATGGCAATGTGTGTGATTGGTGAGGCAGGCCATTGGTGGCGAGAGAGAGACAGGGTGTAATTATCTTGTTTGTGTCTTTATTTTCATGGTTGTTGTTTGTTCTTCACTAGAATGAAAATCGCCTCATCCAAGACCTTGTCCGTCTTGTTCACTCATGTTTCCCCAGCCCCTACAACAGTGATTAGCATTGAGTAGCTATTCAGATGGGTTGGAGGGTGGAATGACTGAAAAGACTTGTTATTAGGTGTGATAATCAAAATAGTTAATAATGTGGCCCAGACACCAACAACAGAAAGATCCCCATCTGTGGGCCTGAGTTCCCCCCTTTACCAGGTAGTAACACTTTTGTTTGTGAAACTAATCTCTGTTCAGCCTCTCAAGGGCTTAGCCAAGAAGAATGGCTCCTACCTCCCTAGAATCGTTCTTTTGTTTCCTGTGTTCTGTCTTCTGTCAGAATGACTCCATCTGCTTTGTATCTCCCAGAAACGTAGCACAATCTGCAGCCCACTGGGACCCCAGGTGATTAAACCCAGGTGCTTCCTCCCCCATCGGGAACTGGAAACCCACCCAAACAGTACAATCCCACAATGGCTGACTTAACGTAATTATTCATTTGTTAGGGCTTAAGTCTGCCGTTTTATTTGTTGCTTCTGTTTGCTCTCTCTGGTTTTGGTTTCTCTATTTTCTGTCTCCCGACTTCCTGTGAATTACTTCAAAAATGTTTTAGAATTCTCTTTTTTCAGTAGTGTTTCTAAGTACATCCCTCTGTATAATATAGTTTTGTTATGATTACTGTGGGCATTACTTTATATATGTGTAATTCATGGTCTATTGGTGTCCACATTCTATGAATTCAGATGAACTGCAGAAACGTTGAAGATAATTGCCTTAAATTCCTTCTCTACACAAATATAGAGCCCAGTGGGAGTGAAGTCTTAGGTCCTGACTCAACTTGAACTTTTCTGAAAGCACTCCTGAAGGAATTGAAACACCCGTCATAAAGGGGTGGGGGTAGAAATCTAGGCCCCCATTTGGTCTTTGCTGGCCTGGGTGAGGTGAAGGTCAGTTTTTTTTTCTGTTGTGTTTGGCTAGAAAAGAGCAATTATTGCCTACAAGTTTTTTTGTCTTGTTAAGCTGCGCTTTTCCTGGTGTTTTGGCTACAGAGAGCAGGCTTTAGGTAGAGCTTTTGGAGGTCTATGACCATGGGTGTTTCTGAGTTGCCAGCTCCTTCAGATCCAAGTCTGAGATATTTGAGGCAAGAGGCAAATCTAGGGAATTCACCACTGGGTTGTTCCTTGGATCTGTCTTCTTTCTAGCTGAGCCGCCCTCTTCTCTCCGCCCTTTGTGGTGTCCTTATACCGGATTTATATGTGATGTTCAGGGGGTTTGGTTGTATTGGGTTGGCCAAACATTTCATTTAGTTTTTTCTGTACGATGTCTCTAGTAGTGCTCAGTGGTCTTTAACCTCATTTGAACCAATTTGTTAGATCGTATGGTGACAGCTGTTGTATCAACGTGCATTTTTTAAAAATGATCAAAATTGGTGAACTTTTGTGTAGCCATTTCAATATTGAAGATGGAAGAAAATGTAAGTTTTGGCATATTATTTCAAAAAAGGTAAAAACACAACTGAAATGCAAAGATAAAAGATTTGTGCACTTATTTGGAGAAGGTGCTGTGAGTGATCAAATGTGTCAAAAGTGCTTTGTGAAGCACTTGGTCCTATTGACATTTGGCTGAATAATTCTCTGCTGTGGGGCTGTCTTATGCATTGGAAGATGTCTAGCAGCACCTGTGGCCTCTACCCACTAGAAGCCAATAGTGGGAGATAGTCGACATACTCAAAATATCCACATCAATAAAGTTATTGGTGAAAACGAGAAATGTGGTTTTTATTTTATGGAAAAAACTAAACAGACCTTTTGGCCAACCCAATATTTAGTGGGAGAAATAGGGAAAAGCACTTCTCCATCGTCATGGAAACAGAAGTATGTTGTATGGATTTATATAGCCTTCGAATGTTAACCCAAGTGTATAGATTACCTCTTACAAATAATTAAATAAAATTTTAAAAGTGTGACTGAAACAGTAAAAAGCAGGTTGGAACCTTTAGATAAGAGATGTAAGGAACTAGGAAATCAGATGAAGATGTTTACCCTATCTCAGAGCAAAATGGTATGGTATGAGGTGACTACAATGAGAGTGAAGACAATGGGTGTGGAAGGAAGTCTAGCTCCAAAAAACTAGACCTGAACAGATGAACAACAGTTGGTAGGAAAAAAAAACAACAGAACACACTTGACAATTCCCAAAAAAAACAAAGAAAAGTTGTTAAAAATATGTGAAGAAATCCCCAATGTCTCCGGGAATAAAAATACACTAACTTAAAGCAAGGGGATGCAGTTTCTCCCTTGCATTCTAAGTTATCCGGAGTAGGACAAACAGGTACTTTCATAAATTGCCATCAGTCATGTAAGGTGTTACCAGATTTCTGGAAGGTAATTTTGCAACATACATTAAAAGTCCTGAAAATGTTTATTGAGTCTAACCCCATTGTTTCAGTTCTATTACTATATTCTTGCACTTATCTTTTTACTGTTTCCTAAGGATATAGTAATAGAGGTGGCAGCTTTGTATGTAAGAGCAAAACTTAGATGCAATTATATGGACGAGGCCCTTGGTAGTATTTACAATGGATCAGGCACTTTCCTAAACATTGCCCACATATTAACCCATTTAATCCTTCCAACAACCTGTGAACTAGGGGTTATTATTAACATTTTATAAATAAGAAAATTGGGGCATAGAGGCAGTGAGTCAGTTGCTGGCATTTGAGTCAGTGCCGGAGTCCACGCCTGTCAGCACTCTATCTGCTGCGTGTCTCGATAACACTTATGCAACATACCGTGGTTTAGTACATAACCATTAAACTATGTTGTAAATGTTTGTATTTAAAATATAAGAATGCCTTCCAAATTTATTGCGAATGGAAAACTGGCAGATTATGAAATAATAGAAGGCAATCTTGGAGGAAAAAAATCCAAGTGTAGATTTTTACAGTGTAGAATCTGGGCATAAAAGATTCATGTCAAAAGATTAATGGTTTTCTCCTTTAGAGTTATGGTGTTTTGGGGTTATCTTGTTGATAGTGCTATAGACATAATGATTTACCAGTGATGGTAAATTCTGGGAAGTTGCCAGATAAATTCACATTTACTGCAATAAGGAAATAAGTCTTTCAGAGAAAAATTGAATGTTCTCCAAATTTCCCTAAAATTGGATGAGTAGATACATATTTCCTCCAAAGATTCTTCAGTATTTAAAAATTAAAAACTGTTCTCATTAAAGCTTTGCAAAACCAATCTTATAACTGGAAACCAGGTTTTTCCACCGTAGAAATAGATAAGTGTTTTCTCCTCAAAAAGTATGAGGCTTATTATTTAAAATTATGTCACAAAGTGTGACTTCTCAGGCATTTCCTGGTCTTCTTTGCTGCCTTTTTAGAAGTGAAATTAACTGATTTTTCTCTCTCTCTCAATAATACCATTCCCAGGTCTTTCTTCTTCATTGTGTTTCGCTTTGCCTGTCACTTCTGAGAGGGGCCGGACTGGAGTCACAGTAGTTCTTCAGGTTGCCATAAAAAAGGTGACCTGAGCAGAGTGCTGTGGGACACAGTGCTCTCGGGAGCCTCCCGAGAAGGTGATCTCTGAGCAAAGAGAAAACTAATGAATACAAGACCCTCCATGTCTTAAATCCTTAAATCCTTAAACATAATACCTCCCAATAATTAAAAAAAAAGCAAGATAGCAAAAGTAGAGTTGCCATTAAATCATATGTTTAGTCCACACTGAGCAAAGCATCAATTGAAATAACAAGGAGCATTATACTAATCACCCCGGTGCTAACACTGCGAAAAAAGCAACTCGGAAAGTGGTGTCAGGCCAACGCGTCTAATTTTAACCGCAGCTCTAAATAGTTAAGAGCACACCCAGCAAATGATAGTGTCTGTGTGAGTCTGGTGCGCATCTGTGGTTCCCACCTCTCAGACACAACCTTAGCGAGCGCAGGTGGCTTCTCCTCGTATGAGCAAAATTCTAAGTATGGGGCATCCGTTCCAGAGGCTGTGGTTTGGAAGGACAGTCACGATGGTTCCTTACATAATTACATATGATGACAAGCTTCTAAGAAAAAAAAATAAACATCCCTTTCGAGTCTCCTAAATGTTTTTAATTAAGAGGGACCCAGCAAAAAAGACATGTAAACTTTTACAAGTTGTGTAATTTTTTTCCCTTCACCTTTATTTTACTTCATGCGCAGATGACATGATCTTTTAGAAGGCAAAGCGAAGACCTAGGCACATGTGTGGCTTTGTTCATAATGATAAAAACCGCAGTGGCAAAGACTGTCAATTTTTAATCAGACCCCCATGCCTATGAGTCTTCTCTACTGATGTAGTGGCTGACCCTGCGGTAAATGGAATGACCCACAGCACTGAAAGCCACTGAGTGAGAGGGGCCATTGTTTTTACAGTGATCGGTACCAAAGTAAAAATATGTGTGTCTGTGCTTGGCGACTTTGCTACTTTCATTGACCAGAAACAAGTAAAAGTGTGGTGACCTGAAAGGGGTTTGTCGTAGAGATTTGAATCCACAAGGACAGGGCAACATCCGCCCTGCGATAAGTAATGAGCCCAGCATCAACTTCTCTCTTCCCAGATGCTGTCCCCCACCCCCTGCACCATGCTCCCCTCCCAGCTGTTAGGGGAGGTGGGAAGGGATTTCACAGAGTGACACATAGACCGTGTTAAAAGGAAAAGTCCAGCTCCGTGCTGCAGATCTGGGGTGGATAACAGGTACGTGCAAAAAACTGGTGAATGTCTCCAGCTGCGATAGGAAGGGCAGACGGTATTGAAAGCTGTTCAAATGGATGCAGTGTGCAGTCCCGAGAATCCCCATCTGAGCCAACAGCACCAGGACGCAAAGTGGGCCCTCATACTGGGAGGCTCTGGGGCTCCTACCTGACGTGAAAGGCAACACGAAGTTGCGAGTTACTTTTCAGCTTTGCTGCTACATCAAGTGCGGAAATAGAGCAGACAGCCTGGCTCTGGGGAGGAGAAGTTGCTCTGTTTATAGTCGCAGTTAGAAATATGAGTATGAAGCTGGGACAAGAGGTTGTAGCTAAAGATAAAAATTTCAGCACATAGGTGGCATTTATAGCCCTAGGACAGGATGGGACGACTAGAAAGTGCATACATGAGAGAGAGGTGCTGCCCAAGGACTAAGCTGTGGGTGGCCTGTTCCAATGTTAAGGGGCTGGGAGGAGGAGGGAGGAAACAAAGAACCAACAAAGAACATCAAGGATGAATGAGCAGATCATTCCTAAGCTAGCTCAACTATTCTTGATCAAAGTGGCGGACCGAACCCTGTCCTTTCCTCTACAATTTCACCAAGGTGACAGTAAATGCATTTGAATAAGACTAAATCTACACACATGCTGGGCCAATGTACGTGCCATAACTTGGACAAATACTTGGAAAGCAGAAAGTATCTTAATGTTCTTATTTATAAATAATGCAGGACAGGGGAGATGTAAACTGCTACCTGCAGCAAACATGAGCCAGTTGCCAGGGGAGGTGGGACGTGGTTTTGCATGAACACAGACTCCAGGCTGTGAGTCAGCAGAGAGCAGAGATGGGCTGTGGGCTGTCCCTCAGGGAGGCCAGTGGAATGCTTGTGTATAGAACACGTGGAGCAAAAGGCTCCAGCACCAGCTGCGGTGCCCCATTGCTCTCTGAATAGATTGGAAGATCTGCCTGGGAAGACACCTCAGTGTGAGTGCTGGACTTAGTAGGGTGGCAGAATATGGGGAGAATCATAGGCTTTTACAGGGGCTGGAAAGGATCAGGGAATAACAGCTCTCTCCAGGACTGAAATGTACTAAAGTATTTCATTCATTGAGTTTTGTCACTTTGATAATTTGGGGAGTTCTAAGTCAGTCTGCCTATGCCCTTTCTACGAGCCACATCGGCAAAGCTCCCAGGAAACCATCACATTGGCAATGGAAAGGCCCTGCTGCATAAACATCACAACAAAACTGGCAAGGAACCCCACCCCTGCTACTGATGCGAATCCAAACAACTCTCACTCATAATCATACGGTAAATGAGAGATCACTGGGCATTTGTGGAAACAAAAGCACAAAAGAGGAGAGGCAGGAAAAAGAGAAAACAAAATAATGTGAAAAACAGAACAGAACAATTCTGTGATCTTTTAAATGATACTTCACCCATAAAATAGGGAAAATAAGAAAAATAATGGGGATTCAAATAAATGATCAAAGTAAAATAATTAAATATAATTATTTTCTTGGCAATGCATAAGTATTTACATAAAATCACCTGACTGCAGAATTTTGGCTTTTTTTTTCATAATTGGAATCAACCAAATATTTGTAGGCAAACTGAGGCAGTGTGTGGGGAATGGGAAGTAGTAGTAGAAGTGTGGAAGCTCTAATTGTAGCTGACCTAGTCAGGATCAGTGAGCAACCTTCATTTAAGTATATTTTTTTCAAGTTACAATGATAAACAATATAACTGGTCATAAGAAATTTAATATATCTCAGGAAAGAGAGAGGGGGTTTGAGTAACAGTGTGCTAAAATGCCCATTTTTTAGGAAAGGAGACATTACATATCTCTTTTAATTGATCAATTCGGAAGGAGATCAAAGCAGATTTGTTGGGAGTGCAGAGGTAACCACCAAAAGAACCGAAACCAGAAATGGGTAAAGTGCTTTGTACTTAGAGAACTTTTATTTTTTTTATTTGTATCATTCTTAAAAGTTTTCTTTAAATGAATCTATGTATTGCTTTTATAAAGAAAATAACAATTATTTAAAATAAACTAATCAAGATCAGAGAGAAAGAAACCCTTAAGTTTTTGCAGCTATCATAATGCTCACACCACACTGTAACAGAGAAAAAATGATAAACTTTGAAATTTAGAAATTTATAGATATTGGTGCAAATATATGTTAATACATCAAACTTGGTATTAAATTAAAATATTGATGTGACACATGCAAAAAGAGGTTATTCCCAGAACATAAAGATACTTCAACATTTGGAAATCAATTCATACATGTCTACATATTAACAAATTAATTAAGGAAAAAGCCACCATTATCTCAACAGACTAAAAAGTCAGCATTCTTTCCTAATTAACAAAATCTTACAATAAAAGACAAGTAGAAGTAATACAGTTTTAACATGATAAAAGTAGGTGAAACATGTATGACAAAGTTTTACTCCTTAATATATAAAGAGTTTCTACAAGACAACAAGAAAAAATCCAAAAGAAAAATATCGGTAGGAGGCAAATCATAGAGGAAACAAATTGTCCCCAGAACATCGAAAAAATACTCAACCTTATTTAACAAAATGTAAGCATACCCTACAAAATAAAAAATTTAAAACTATTATATTGGCAATGATTAAAATGTTAATGCTCAGTATTGAGGAGGTTGAAAGCATGGACTCATTTGGTTGAAAGACTGTATACATTGGTAAAATAATGAAAGTAATTTCTCAATATGTTGAAAGGCATTAAAAGTTTGATCTAGAAATTGATCTAGAAATTCTATTTGTAGCAGTTACATATAAAAAAAGTAACATTCAAGATAAATGCTCACAAAATTTAGCAATAGGATTGATTAATTAGTAAAACATTGTATTTTAGAGTGAACAATAGAAATAAACCAAATGTCCAATAATAAAATAATAGTTACATTAAATGATAAGTCCATATAATAAAATACTATTTGGATATCAAATACTTCTTGACATGGAAGATAGTCATAATATATTCAGTGATAAAAGCAAAGCTTGAAAAAATACAACAGTATGATCCTGCCTTTGTTTAAAATTACCCATCAATCATCTCCCTACTACCCTATTTACTTACCCATCTGAAAAAGACTGAAAGAATATTTATGTTGATGTCAGTGTTAGTTACCACTGATTGGCATTTTTAAATTTTCTTTGTCATTATACATTGTGTATATTATTATTGTATATTATTGATTATTTTTAAAAAAATAAACAAGTGTTTCTTTTGTACTAAAAAATGTATAGTCAACCCCTGAACAATGTGGAGGTTAGGGGCACTGACACCCCCCCAAACCCCCATACACACACAGTTGAAAATCTGTATGTACCTTTTAACTTCCCCAAAACTTAAGTTGTTTCTCAGAATCCATGAGGGGATTGGGTCTAGACCCCCTGAAGATACCAAACTCTGCAAATGCTCTGTAAGAAGTGGTGTAGATCGATGCATCCCATTGGCCCTCTGCATCTGCAGATCCCCAACTGCTGATGGAAAATGGTAGAGGTATTGAAAAAAATCCATGTAGAAGTTCATCTATGGAGTTCAATCCTGTGTTGTTCACAGGTCATCTGTACATGTTATTTAAGGTAAAAGTATGTATATATTTTCTTCTTCTGTAGGGTATAACGAGTTTATAAAATGAGTCTTATAAATCAATTAGAAAGTGAAAAACACAACAGAAAAATAGACTGTAGATGATTTCCAAAGTAAAACTATAAATGACCTGGGAACAAGAAAAGTTCAACCTCACTAGTAAATTAAAAAATAAAATTAAAATGAGATATTTTTCCATAACCAGGTATACTAAAGTTCTCTTAAAAATTAATTTTCTATGGCAGCAAATGGCTAGGACTATGAGATCCCGTGTACGGTGCAGAGATGAGACCCTGTTTCTAGAGAGCGTGACACCGTGTGCTCAGGGCAGGATGACACACACCTTTGGCCCAGATACTCTTTTTTCTTAGAATTTCCACAAAGAGATCATTGTGGACATGTTCACATAAGAATGATCATAATCATATTGTCTATAATAGTGAAAATGAGAAAAACCTCAAATGTTAAAAAGATTAACTAAATTATGTTCTAGACATAAAATGGAATATCATTCAAAAGTCAAATTGGGCTTTTCAAAGACTATTTCATGACATGGAATAGGTTCATAATAGACTCTGAAGTGAGAAGAAGTGTTCTCTTTCTGCTCCATCACAACCCCCAGAAGAAATTTTGTCTGTATCTTCCGTGCCATGTGATACACACTGGCACTCTTGCCATGCTTGACCTTTGACCGCTTACGGTGACGCGTATCTCACTGGTGCCTGTTCTGACTGACCCTTGTTATCAGCCTGGCACTGTGTGTGTCTCTCTCTCAGCTCTCTTTTTGAATGTGTACAATGATATAAAATGGGAAAAATCATTACTTGAAAAGAAAACAATACTGGTAAATAATGGGTCAATGTTCCTCAAATACAGAATCTGGGGAGGAGCGCTAATAAAATGAGAGCGATCTTAACAGAACTTGAAAATATATTTGGAGGTAACAAAAAGATAAACACGCCATCTGCTTGACTTTCTGATTAAATTGATAATGCTACACCACATTATTGTGCTATTCAATAAAAACACTTAGATATGAAATGAATAATACGAGGGGTATAGTGTGTGCTCTGAAACCACATGCAATTACAAATCACCTCCATCCAGTCCCGGTGGTTCAATTGTTCCCTCTGCAATGAACAGAAGCACCCAGTACCGTGGGTGAGAGCACCGGCTCTTTTGGTCATAAACTCGGCTGTTGCTCTGTGTGCTTGGGCCAGTTACACAGTCTCTCTGTGCTCACCAAGAACACAGGGATGCTGTGTGATTTAAATGAATGTATTTAGAGTCCTTAGAGCACACATGGTAAGCATTCAATAAATGCTATCCAGTAGTATTGTTTTTAATAACTATTACTATAGTGGGAGCTGCACTCGTTAGTTCAGATGTCAGTTGCTATACATATTTTAAAAACTTGAAGGGTCACATAATATTTAGTTGCTCACTCACTCACTGTACTTTCCCATATTTCTATGATTTTTTTTGCATTGCTTTCTTGAATATCAGAACACGCACACAGACGAAAAACGGGTGAGGCTGTAGAAGCCACGAGAAAGAGACAGGAAAGCCTAGGGTCTCATGCAGCAGTGGGGAGGGAAGCCGACTAGGTCACCGTGGCAAACAATAGAACACAGGCTGCAGAAGCCCAGTTCTGAGGGCCACTGTGCCCCCTGCAGCACCAGCCACCTGGTAGGTACCCTGAGTAACTGTCCAGACCTGCTCTGCTGTGGGTTAGCTTTTCCCACTGGCCGGACTTCCATGTCTTTCCAATATGATAAAATTATCTCAGCTGACAAAACCTGAAGACATCTTTGAAGTCTGCAGAGCATGTGTGACCTTTTATAATAGCCAGGGATATCCACACGAAAGCTCTGGACTTGCAGGTGGCCCGCTCTAATTTCTCCATTTTCATGGACTCTTGGCTTTCTGTTTTGGACTCATGCTGCAACCTTACTCTTCATCTAGTCCTTTGAAAGACTGTCTTGATTTGAACTTACAATCAGGAATTTTGTGGAAAGCACCTCTTTAGTTATGTCTCAATCCTAACTTCCAATTTCCCTTTTTATAAATCAGAACCATGAATAAGCACATCCTTCCATTGCCATAGCCCATGGAATTCAGCTCTGGACTAAGAAGGGAGGGAAATGAGATAATAGACAGCCAGGCAGTGATAGCCACGGTGTACCTAGCAGTCAAGTTGAAGAGGAGGGAATGTGAGCAGGAGAGTGTTAGAAAGTAACGCTGATAGAATATCGGGGTGAAGGAGAGGACAAAGCCTGGGTAATGTCTATGTTTTTGTCTGGACTGATTATGAATAGGACATGGGAGGGTTTACAGAAAAGACGGCAAGTTGTTGCATGAAGGTGGATTTGGAGATTTCAGGTGGAGCCTTCTGGCAGCCCATTGAAAGTCTGTTTTCAAGAGCTCAGCCCATTTTTCCAGTGCCTAACCACCAATTAGTTTGACTTAAAGTAAGCAGGTAGAGTGTAGACTGCTATCTTCTCTTCCCTGTTTATTTGCTTTGCAGGATAATTTGCGTTCTTACTCATATCATTCATGTTGGCCTTGGACAGAGACGCCCTGGGTGGAGCTCCACCGAGAAATCTAGTGTGCCAGGAATCTGAGTTCCAGAGCATTTTAAAAAAGAATCCTAAAAAGGAAAATGATAGGTTACCATGCAGAAAGTTGGTAAGCAACACTATCTTGATTGTACTGCCTATTAAATTGGTTTCTAAAAGGAAAAAATGTCAGAAGGCCCTAAAACATCATGTTTGAAATAACTCATAGCCGTAAGAGCATCTTGTGAAATCCCTTATTATAAGCAGAGGTTTATGAGATTTAACAGACTATGACAATAAGATTAATGAATGGCAAATTAAAATACATGGCCTCAAAAAGTAAACACAGAACAAATGGTAATATTTTGCAAAAGGTGTATAATATCAGTCCACAGGAAAATTTTGAAATGATATTTTGAAAGTTATTTTGGCCAGAGTGCTTGTTTTCACATGTGAAATAAAAGGAAAAAAAATAGCTAAATAACTGAAAAAGGACAGAAGTTCTTAGAAAGAGAAAAAAAAAGTATAAGGCAAAGAAAAAGGTACCAATAAAAATTTCAAAGGAAAAGATAAATTCATAAGACACAAAATCTTTAAGAAAAACTTTAGGAATAACATAAGCAGATTAAATTCATTGCCAGTGCGCACAAAGGAAAACAGAAGCACAAAGCAGAAAAGGGAACTAGAGGTCCCAGTAAGCATGAAGTCTTGTTGACTTACCATTGTCTTTCCCAGTAAAACCACAACTCTGCAGATTATAGACAAATACGAAAGTATCCTTTAAATGCAAGGAAGAAATTCAATGAAAAAAAACCCTTCAACATCCATCTTTGGGTGGGAAGACAATGAATGGCTTCTCTTTCTTTTTAGTATTCTGTGTTTTACTTAAATTCTTACATGAAGCTATGTTACTTTCATACTGGACAGGAATGAACTCTATTAAAATGAAGCTCCGTATCACATTTCATATTAAAACTTAATACAGCAGAGTCTTCCTCTGCTGCCAGCTGGTTCAGGAATGGAACAGATGACATTCTTTCCTGCACAATATGTAATACAAACTTCCCTCATCAGGAAGAGGGCTTATCTCTGGTTATCTGCAGTGCTCCTCTTAGCCTGAGGTTTCTACTCACTAACTTTCAATAAGTTGCCTCACTTTCTATAGGTTGGTCTACTCTGCACTGTCTTTGTTTTACCCTGGAAACAAATAACATACTACTCCTGTCTGCTATTATTCTTTTCTATCTATTTTTTTAAAAGACTTTATTTATTTGAGAGGGGAAGGGAGGGAGGAAGAAAGAGGAAGAGAGACATTAATGTGAGGTTTCCTCTTGTGTACCCCCTCCTGGGGACCTGGCCTGCAACCCAGGCATGTGCCCTGATTGGGAATCCAACCCACGACCCTTTGGTTTGCAGGCAGACACTCAACCACTAAGCCACACCAGCTGGGGCCTTATCTAGCTCTTGTTGGGCCCCTGGCATTGGAGTCCTCTGGCTCACAGAGTCTGAGAGGAAATGGCAGCATTTTATTTGCATCTCTTCAACCTTAGACGCTCACAGTTCCATCTGCCCTCTCACACATGCGTTCCAGAATTCGGTGAATACTGGCGAAACTGGGTCTGTCCGCAGGCAGCCTGCTCCAACACAGGCGCATTAGATTGTACAGCTCCAGGGGACAGTTCTCGGGGCAGGAGAGGATATTGCCGTCTCTCACATAGTAAATGACCTCCTCGTGCGCCATCCCATAGTAGGGCTGCAGGCCGTAGGAAAAGATCTCCCACAGGACCACACCGTAGGCCCACACATCGGACTCCGTGGTGTAGCGGTTGAAGAAAATGGACTCGGGCGGCATCCAGCGAATCGGGATAGCATCATTCTCGTTAGCTTTGTAGTAGTCCGCCGAGTAGATGTTCCTAGAGAGGCCAAAGTCGGCAATTTTCACCACCATGTTCTCACCCACCAGGCAGTTCCTGGTGGCTAAATCCCGGTGGACGAACTTGCGCTCCGAGAGGTAGGCCATGCCAGCCGCCACCTGCCTGGCTATGCAGAGCTGCTCAGCACAGGAGAGGGGCGGGGGCCCGGGGCTGGAGACCCGAGCCCTCCCGGACAGGTCGCTGCGGCTGAGGCTGCACGCGCTGTGAGGAGACATGCTGCGGAGGAACTCGTTGAGGTCGCCATAGGCCATGTATTCGAAGAGCAGGCACATGGGCTTCCCCACCGCACACACGCCTGGAACCAAATGACACCCTTTGTCAGGTGGGGGGTTTGAAAGCGGCACACTGCAAGGCCCACTCTAATAGCTAAGTACCAGATGAGAAAACCTGGAGCCCTGGCTTTTTTTGTCGACAGCTTCGTTGTCAGACACTGACCCCATCTCTTTGTGTAAGCATCTATGTACCTTTTCAGATGCAGGGTGTCTGTCACGTCTCATAGGCTGCCTTAGCTCCCGACCCTGCCAGTGTCAGATGTCCCCCTGTCATCCTTTAATACCGTGCGTACTATCCTATGTCACACTCGTCCATTTATCTGTTGGGGTCTCCCCAACCCCAACATTTTAGCATCGAAAAGTAGAGACCGTGTTCTTTAAATTCTGCAAACCAATCACGTGTCTGGCAGAGCAAGTACTCAGTGTTTGGTGAATAAATTTATGAATGGATGTTGGCCTTGAGTATGTAATGTGATTCCTCTGTTCCTGCTACTTCTCTGAGGAAGGATAATAAGGAAGATGTCGTATGAAATTTGGAAAGAATAACAAAAACAATCCGGTATCTTAGATGAAGTTTTCAGGTTGATGTGGTAAAGCATTCTGAAATTTACATTTTGCAATACTCATTCTAGAAAGAAAAAATGCCAATGTAAAGAGTCTTAGATTTAGTGCCAGCAGGACGTTTGTAAATCTTAACACTTTTCTGCATTTGACAGGGAACGGGGCCACTTGGAATATCAGATCATTTGGACACAGTTTTACATCACCATCAGAATAGATGATTAGATCTATTTTGGGGGGCAATAATTAGAAGTCTCTGTTCAAAAAGGAAGAGAAATAAAGAATACTTTTATCTTAGCTTATTTATTTTAAGGTTAGTTTTTACTTAGACTTTAGCAAACAGTAAGCGTATTGATATGTACTAGAGAGAAAATTAAAGAAATTTTTAAAACCTAATTTTTTGAACTGAAGTGATTTAATGAAATGTTCTACTCCTTCATAGAATATATGAAGAGGAATCCCCCAAAATGGAGTTTATTTATAAAAATTGTGTATTTATTTTTACATGTTAAAACTTCAGTCATCTTCAAAGTACTCTCCATTTGATGCGATACACCTATCAAGACTTTTTCCCACTGCTCAGAGCAGTTTTGAACTCATCAATTTCGATGCTTTTTAGTGATTTTGCTGTTTTTAGCTTTACCTGTTCCACATTGGCAAAACGTGTCCCTTTGAGGACTTTTTTTTTTTTTAATCCAGGGAAACAAAAATGAAGTTGCTCAGGGCAGGATCAGGTGGGACACAGAGGTCGTGCCGTTTTGGGTCAAAAACTGCTGAACACTCAGCGTGGTGTGGGCAGGTGCGCTCCTAAATCACCCGTCGTGGATTGGTCATATGCCTTGGAAGACTCTTAAAAAAATTCACTGAAACTGAGTGCAACCTCTCACAACAACACCAGCTGGCACACTGTTACAGATGGGTTCCTAGAACACTCACCTGGGGGGAAGCCTGCTACAAGGGTCCCGCCCTCCTGCAGATAATTCCGAATTTGGGGGCACCCTCCCCTCATATTATATGGAAAGAACAGAGCCATTTCCCTGATCAAGTAGTGAAAAAGGAAAAAAAAAGCTTAAGTGGAGTATGAAGGAGGAAAAACTTGGAAAGCCTCTATTTTCTGATACAATGAATTGCTTCCCTTGTCTTTTCATACCTAAGAGTTTCACAATATTCGGATTGTCAAATTCTGCCATGAGTGCAGCTTCCCTCTGAAAGTCAGCTTGCATATCTGCCGAAGCTTCTTCTTTGAGCATCTTCACTGCCACCATAGTGAAAGGTTCATAGGGGAGTAAGCCTGGAGCCCTGGAGACGCGTTTATTCCAAAAGACATCAAAGATTAGGAGCACTATCCACCGTCACATTCTATCCACCCATATTCGTACCCACCCCCCACTTAAGGCAGCCCATCCCAGGGCCACAGAATCCAAGAAAGGTACCAATAGTAGAACGTACTTAAAATTTCTTGATTTCAGTTCATTAAAGTCACTGGTGCTATTTTCAATATAGATTAAGTTTGAAAAAATGCATTATTTATCAATTACAGGAATTTGAAAGTGCACAGACCCAATGGGCTTATCATTACCATCCTCACCCCTTAATCTCTGGCCAGAATCTAAAATACTGGAAAACAGGGACCATAACTTACTCATCTTTCTACCCTCAAAGCACCTAAAAGGGTACCTGCGTATTTTTGGTCTTTAATAACTATTTGTGTGAGATTTTTCATTAATCGTGTAAACATCAAATCATATCAGGGCTACTTTGTGATGATGTCATGTCGTGTCCTGCCTGAGGGCCCCAGGACAGAGTGATTGATCACTGGGGTTCACATCCTCTGACCCATGCAGAGCGGGTGTTGGGCTGCAGGATCACTGGAAGGGCTGGCATTGGGCCTAATACCTCCTTGTTTTCTGACATCCTTGCATTATTTTTTCCTTTTCTGTTTTGCCATTCTGCAAACATTGGTTTAGTGTCTACACACATCAGGTCCTGAGTTTCTGAACTGAAACCCTAGTTCAGAGTAAATTTTAACCAAAGTGGAGAACATAGCAATAGAAAACAGAAGAGAAGTACATTTGAGATTGTTTACTAAGAACAATGAAAGAAATTATGACTTAAAATGTATGTCAAAATTCTTTTTTTTTACAAAGGAAAGATGATTAACTTTTGCTGATTGCTTGTAACCTACACACTATACAAAGGAAGATTCTCTCCATATACACAACCCTCCTTTCCAGCAGAGAGGGGAATTGCTCAAAGTATAGTACTCAATGCAAATATGGTTAATGACATGAAGAATTAAACTGATTTGATAATAACAATTATAGGCAAGTATAGGCATCAAGATAATGGTCTGGTACCTTTTCAGACACAATATAGTTCAGTGGAGAGGTTTTTTTTTCCCCCCATGGGTCACTTTACCTTGCTTGAAAGACCCTTCCAAATGCTCCTTCTCCAATATCCCTCACATATTCAATATTATTCCTCGGATACTCTAGACTGAGCAGTTTGGGATTCAGAAGGAGTGGCATCCTCTGGTACATGGGGTTGGGATGGAGTCTGTCCAGCAGGAGCTCAGAAGGAAGAGTAGTGAGGGTCACGGCCACTGATTCTCTGCAGGTGGAGATAGGAAAGATCAGTCGTGAGCTCAGGGTCAGGTGAGGTCCCGAACTTAGACTTGAGTTCTAAAGGAAAGCAACATCGGGAGGAAACACGTAAATCAGACTAAGTCAGCCCAAGATCCTCCCATTTTAGAGCAATGAAGCATTTTGTTTGATCTGTAGCCAAAAGTCACATTTCCTCAGGAACTTTGTCACTGTCCAGTCCAGCAGTGGTGATGGAGATGAGGGGGGAGGTGGGCAGCAGGAATAACCATATTCTCTCAAATTATTGTTTAGCTTCTGTCTGCTGTGAAAAATTAACCTAACGACATGCGATTCTATGCAAAAACTCATCATTATATTTAAGTATCCTGGTGAGGATGCTTAATTCTAAAGCAATGCAATGGATGTCATAGAGATTAGCAGTTATATGTATTCTGCCTCCCATTTCCCATTCCGATATTACATATGAAGGTTTGAAAACATTACTACATGCAGTTAGCTTAAACTCGAATCTCACCTTTTCTTATTCTTCCATTGTTTTCGTCTTCGGCAGCAATAAAGGGTAGTTATGGTAAGCAGTGCAAATACCGCAAAGCTGGACATGATGGAGATTATTACAGTCATGGAGTACGTAGGTGAGACAGAGAAGGAGGAGGAGGAAGAGGAAGGCAGATTTGGAATGTCCACACTTGGCTTTGAGGATGTCATTGGTGGGAATGCTGAAAGTAAACAATAATTCGTGAACCTTAAACTTTTAAGATGCCATGTTTGTAGTCAAGCAATCAGTAAACTAAATTAAATTTTAACTGTGTTTTTATGTATCAGATTCTCCCTGCTTATACATCTATAAAATCCAGTTTCAAGAATCCAATGAGGTCTAGTCCTGGCCAGTGTGGCTCAGCTAGTTGGGCGTTGTCCTGGAAAGTGAGGGGTCATCTATTCCAGGTCGGGGTACATGCCTGGTTGTGGGTTCGTGGGTTCGGTTTCTGGGCAGGGTGCTTGTGAGAGACAACCAATTGGTATTTCTCACATCAGTTTCCCTCCCTCTCATTCTCCCTCCCTTCCCCTCTCTCTAAGGATAGATAAATAAAATCTTAAAAAGAATTCAGTGAGGTCCAGTTGTAAGCAAATCCAGTTTATAGATTCATAGAATTTTAAAGATGAGACTTAAAGAAAAAAAAATTTTTTTCCCACAACAAATGCAGATCTGGATTAGGGCTCTTTATACTGCATCATACTATTTTATGACCTGACAACAGTCATGGAAATTCTTATTAAATAAAATATTTTAGTGAAATTATACTTGAAGTCAGGACTTCCTGGAGCTGAGCTTTTATACTGTTGACTTACAAGCAGTAAAATGAATGGAAGAAGATGAACATGGAAACGTTGGAACACAAATGAGCAGAAGTTAACTCGTCTAAAAGTTGACCCCTATCACACTCCTATTAAAAAGGTCTGTGCAACGTAGAGACTCAGTCGGGTCTGCATTACTGCTGGGAGCCAAAGGGCGTGTGTTCATGTCACTCTGCGGAGTACAAAGTCCGTTGTGTGTCTCCGAAACAACCATATTAATTATGTTTTAAATCCTTTTAATTGATTGAGTGAAGACAAAAACATGGATACAGAGTATTTTAATGACGTAATCAACAAGACTGTTTTAATAGTTAGGAATAAACTTTGTACCCTAAAAGGAGAGAATCAACCTTGTTTTAAAATGTTTGTGGAGTAGTGACCGACATGGTCTTTTGTCAGGCCACCAAGGTAAACTCAATAAAATTCAAAAGCAGAAATTATGCATATATATTATTTGGCCAAAATGCAATGAAAATAGAAGTAAAATCCAACAGGACATCTAAAAAAAGAAAAAATTCAGTATCTTCTCAGTGAAGGAGTAAAAAGTGGCCATAGTTACAGATTAGAAAATGACTTTCTAATAGTGTGTATGGAGTTTGGCCCAAACTGTGTTGAATTATAAACTCATAACATTATCTCTTTCCATTAGATAAAAAATGAAAGAACTAAATATTTAATGTAAGACTTTGGAAAGCAAAAAAAAAACTACAGAAAACAAAGGAAAATAGATGATAAAATAACAGCCATGTATAAGCAGAAGTTAGTAAGTTGGAATACACATACCACAAATGATAGAATTAAAAATAGGCCAATAGTTGGTCTTATAAATATTATTAAGTATCCTAATCAGTGGAATTTTAATGCTAAAAAATAGGAAATGCACAAGTAACAAATTAAGAATGATAACAGAATTATAACAGTAGATTTAAAGGTCAGTGAAAGTAAAATAATATAATCATGCAATTACATTTTTACATCTTAAGAAAAATGATATCAATGACTAAGTTTGAGAATTGGAAAATCTGAATATAACTATAATTAGGGAATTTTATAGTCATTATCAAATTATGGATACATTACTTCAGTCTTGGAAGAGAGAACATTTTCATATTTTCTAATATGTTCCAGGAAGAGAAAAATGTTTCAAATTATTTTGGGGAGTTATTATATCACAACCTAACAATGTTAGCACAGAAGAAAAGCACATTCATAGATTATTAACTGTAGATTTATAAGATCTGAAATGAAATAATGCCATTTGACTGCAATATGGTACAAGAATAATGATTTAATATAAGGAAACATATTAATATAGAACATTACCCCAAAAACCTAAAAAAATGTTATTGCAGTAGATACCTAAGGCCACTGGAAATTGGACGTGTGAAAGCAGAGATTACGAGGGGTGACCTCATATGACTTCTTGGCCTAGGAGTGGACATAGTGACTGTGCCCTGAGCACCCAGAGTGAAGCAAGTGGTTCTGAAGCCTGTGGAGACCAAGTTTGGTCACCACGGCAATGCTGGTGGGCACCTGGGATGGATAAACATGGACACAGCAGTGAAACATCCATGCAGGGCCAGTGACAGCCCTTCTCGTCAAGTATCTCAGCAGCAATGCACTGAACAGACCTCCCCGGCTCCGCTATAACTGACGTGAAAGCTAAGCTGATTTTCTTCAGACTGAGTCACCCGAAGGTTTTCTTTTTAATCAGTCCAGGATGGGTCGCAAGGGGGCCTATTGGAGAGTGAACCCTGCTGCTAATAATCAAGAAGGAGCAATCATTAAGAGACAGGGAGAAGCGACTGTTTTGCTATCTGGATTTTTCAGAGCAATCCATACCATATTTAACATCTGAGGGATGTAATTCATAAAATTTGTAGTATAATCCCATTAGTAAATGTAAGTATAATTATTCTAAAAAATATCAGAAAGTAGAATTGGCAGCATATTAAAAGAATAATCCATGATAATTGAGTAGGATTTA